>NW_021703782.1:16770784-17445150 GCF_005190385.1 Monodon monoceros | reverse complement strand
AATTCAAATCAAAACTACAATGAGGTATCACCTCACACCAGTTAGAATGGGCTTCATCAGAAAATCTACAAACAACAAATGCTGGAGAGGATGTGGAGAAAAGGGAACCCTCTTGCACTGCTGGTGGGAATGTAAACTGATACAGCCACTATGGAGAACAGTATGGAGGTTCCTTAAAAAACTAAAAATAGAGTTACCATATGACTCAGCAATCCCCCTACTGGGCATATACCCAGAGAAAACCATAATTCAAAAAGACACATGCACCCCATTGTTCATTGCAGCACTATTTACAATAGCCAGGTCATGGAAGCAACCTAAATGCCCAACGACAGACGAATGGGTAAAGAAGATGTGGTACATATATACAATGGAATATTACTCAGCCATAAAAAGGAACGAAATTGGGTCATTTGTAGAGACGTGGATGGATCTAGAGACTGTCATACCCAGTGAAGTAAGTCAGAAAGAGAAAAACAAATATCATATACTAACGCATATATGTGGAACCTAGAAAAAATGGTACAGATGAACCGGTTTGCAGGGCAGAAACTGAGACACAGATGTAGAGAACAAACGTATGGACACCAAGGGGGGAAAGCAGCGGGACGTGGGTATGGTGGTGGGATGAATTGGGAGATTGAGATTGACATGTGTACACTGATATGTATAAAATGGATGACTAATAAGAACTTGCTGTTTAAAAAGATAAATAAAATTCAAAAAAAATCCAAGATCAAGGTGGAAAAAAAAAAAAAGAACCTGCTGTATAAAAAAATAAAATTAAAAGAAAAAAAGATCCCGCGACCAACAACAAAAAAAAAGCTGCTCAGGGCTGCAGGGGATGTTTGGGGGCAATAATGAAAGATGCTGAGGTTACAGCAGTGCCGTGAGACACCTGGCAAGAAAAAGTCTGCTGAGACTCCCCCCACCCCGTCCCCCCAGAGAATGTAAGTTTTCCAGGAGAGAGAACTTGGGGTGCAAAGGAGTTCAAGTTAGGAAAGGACAATGGCACAGTCTCCCTAAATGTAGAAATTAGGGGATATTTTGGTTTTCTAACCTTTTGTCCCTGAACCAATTCCCCCCGCCCTTCTAGATACAGCACCGCCTAGGCCCTACCAGCTATATCATCCTGTTTACTTCCTTCATATCACTTCTCAGAATGCAAAAATCACTTGATTTATTTGTTTAGTTCCAGAGTGTAAGCTCCATTAGGAGAAAGAAACGACCACTTTTGTTCGCCTCTGTACAGTTTCTGGTCTCTAGAACAGGGCTCGTCATAGAGTAGGAGCTCAGTCAATATGTGTTGAATGGATCCATGCATGCACACATGAATAAATGTAATGGTGATATTTCAGGCCTTGAGAAGCATGACCTTCCTCATATAACTCAGAGAGGCTGCTTGGGAACCATCGCTGGTTTGCCTCCCTCCTGATGGGCCCAGCACACAGTTTGTCTATGGCTCCGCGAGAAGCCCTGAGAAACTATATATAGTTTCTCTTTTGTTCTATTTTTTTCTAAAATAATCAGGTTTACGGGGGCTGGCGGTACTCAAGGAGGGCTTGCAGCCTTGACAGCGCTCCAGAGCAAGTGGGGTGGGGAAAGACTTTGCCCCCCACTTTGCTGCCCTTCCTGCAGGTGGAGCAGTCTTCCCATGACCCCATCCCTTTCCAGGCACCCCGCTTTTCTGTTACCCCAAGCCCTATGGACGGAGAGAGGCTTGTTGGTGTGGCAAGTAAGGGGATTGCCAGAGGGCATTTGGGTTATCTTTTCCAATGTCACGTAATAAATCACCCTGGGTTTATTAGGTGGCTTAAAAACACTGCCATTTAATGTGGTCTGGTCAAGATTCTGGAAGGGCCGAACGGGGGGAAGCAAATCTCTGTTCCATGGAGGTTGGCTGGATCCTGGTCACTCAGCTGGAGCGTCGGTGGGAACACAGGACCCCTCCAGCACCATGGGGTCACCCCAGCAGACTGAAGGGGCTTCTTACATGGCAGCTCGGGGCCCCCAAGAGGATAAAAGGGGAAGCTGCCAAGCTTAGGCTGCCCTCTAAGCTTCGGCTAGGACTGGCAGAGCATCACTTCTGCTGACTTTGATTGGTGAGTGAGTCCCAGGGCCTGCCTGGTCTAAAGGGGAGGGCGCTGTGCGGCGTGATCCGCGGGAGGCATATTCCAGTGGGTGTCACCAATGAAGTAGCCTGCCAGCCTCGGGCCAGGGCCAGGAGAAGGGGGAAGTGTCACCCCAGGCCTGACATGACCCCTTTGCCCCCATGCTAAGGCCTTGGAATTAAGACAGATGTGCGCTCCTGTCCAGGCTTGGTCAGCTAGCTGCCTCACCTTCCTTGGGCTTTGACGGCTCACCGTACCCTGATCCCCCAACTCGCCGGCCTCCTGTGCTGTCCTGTCACCTGCACGGACAGGCAGGGAGACCAAGGCTGTGTGAATGCCTGCTCTGGAATACATTTCTTGTCTTTCCTCTCCTTCCCACCCCTTTTATGTCCCACCCTTGCTACCAAGGCCCCCACCTGCGCACCACCTTCCTGGAGACCTTGATATTTCCCACCCAGAGGCACTGTGTCATGTATTCTTCGTGTGTTCCACAGGCTGCCCCGTGTTTTTAACTCCCTCTTTACACATCCCTTCTGTCTCCTGCCACCTGAGTAGAAAAGCCCTCTGAGCCTCGGATCTGGGCCCAGAGCAGTAGGGAATGCTTGTCGGGGTGAACGAGGCAGGTTGGCACCGAGAAGCCTGGACAGATGGCCACTGTGGTGACTGCACCTTCCCAGCTGGGAGGCCCTGGGGTGGTGGTAACAATAGCCACCCTGGTCTCCTGCCAAAGAGGCCATACGCAATAGGCCAAGGAGTTGGCTGGTAAGGTGAGCAGCTGGATGAGAGAGGCAGGGAGGCCTGAGCTCGGGGCTGGGGTTAGGGGGTCTCTGTTGGAGAACTCTCGGCCTTTGCAGGGGACCATGGCCCTTGGTCTTCTCTCCCCTCCTCCCCAGGGTCTGCCCAGGGCCTGGTCACAGGGTTGGTGAGGGGTAGGGACCAGCTGGAGGTCTATCTGATACTAAGGCCGCTGCTTTCCTACCAGCCAACACAGCCCTCATCAAGGCTGTCCCCCCGCTCCCCCCCTCCACCCCGCTCCTTCACTGATGGGAAGGGACATCACCTTTCTTATTCCAAGTGCAAAGGCCCCAGGGAGCTGCCGCACCACAGCCAGGGGAAGGACGGCTGTTGGGGAGGGCATGAGAAATGGCATTCTTTATTCATAAATAAAAACATAAAATTACCAGAAATAGTTTACATGGCCAAAAGGGGGCATCAAAAATAAGATAACTCAAAGCTGTGAAAAGCAGAGCAAACCAAACAAGACCCGACCAAGAGAAAAAGAACTCCATACATATTCTTCCAAACGCCAGTCCGTCCGCAGCCAGCCCGGCCCGGGGCTCCACAGAAGGGGTAAGGAGGGCAGCGCATCCGAGTACACAGGTGCACGGCCTCCTGCCACCGCAGCTGCCGCTCCAACAGCCCAGCCTGCCTTCTCCCTGGGATCCCCCTCTCCCAAGGGATGGCCCAGCCTGGGCCGGGGCGGCGAGAGCAGGGGCAGAGGCTCAGCAGGTGCTCCTGAGGGGAGAGCTATCCCCCTCCCAGTCCCCACGGAGCTCAGTGCCCCTGGGGGTGGGGCGTGCTCGGCAGGGGTTACCCGAATACAGAGGCCAGAGGAGAAACCCAGGGTGGGCGCCGCATTGAGAGTCCGGTCACTCCGAGGCCCAGAGGCAGAGTCCCCACTTGGTGAGGTGGTGCCGGTGTCGCTGTCTTGCTGCAGACAGAGGAGCATTTCATCACCCTGTGGGGAGCAGCAGGGTTGACCCTGCGGCTCTGACCCTGCGAGCAGGTGTGTCAGCAGCCGTGCTCAGAGGGAGGGGCAGCGAGCTCCCACCGGCCCCGGGCCGGGCCACGGGGTTGACTTTCCCAGTCCCCGCTCAGCCTCTGCAGCTCAGAGCCTCCTTCCAGAGAGACTAGGTGGGGCAAGGTCCAGAAATAGCAGGGAGCTTTTTGCACAGGGAAGGGAAGGGAAACCACACTGCGGTGAGGTCGCTATATTACACAACACTCGCACTCTGGTGCGACCGGTGCCACCGTGGACCACCCTGCGGTCTTGGGCTGGTGGCAGCCCAGGGAGGGCTCCACGAGTTGGCCTGGGGCGGGGATGCGGGGTGCAGGGCATGGTCACACCGCAGTGGAGCCCCTTGGCCCCCTTCCCCGGGCTTAGCACCCACCTCTTCACAGCGTGGTCTTGAGGGCACAGCGACAGGCTTTTGGCTGTTCTTTGTGGAGGGAGGGGTCCTCCAGCCTGGGGAGGGGCAGCAGCCCCTTTCTCTATCCCGTGTGGCAGTCTCAAACAAGGCACAGGCTGGTGGAGATGGAGGGACCAAGGGCCGTGGCACACGAGGACGGACATCTTTGACTTGGGGGTTTGCATGTGCCCAGTGGAGGGGACTGGCCCCCAGGCAGGGAGAGGGCTCTTGGCCTGTCGATTCCAGGTTTAAATCTAGCCTAAGACTAAGAGTAACGGCTTGAAATTCCAGAAAACCTCCTCTGTTACCTGAAGGCAGGACAGGCACAGCTTAACGCAGGGATTGGAAGGCAGAGCCAGCAGCAGGGAAGGTGGCCCTGCCCTCAGCCCAGACTCAGGGAAGGAATGGTGGCCCTGGAAGGATGGGGGGACAGCAGGAGAAGCAGCTTCCCACTTCCACCCCAGGGCTGGAAGGGCCAGCAGTCGGGGACAGAACTGGGGGCACCGGTCTGGGACTGCTGACTACCCAGACATCCTGGTCCCTCCTGCCTCAGTGAACCCCTCTCAGCATGCAGGAGTGAGGCCCAGGAATCCGGCGACGGCTGGCTGTCCCAAGAACAGCAGCTGCGGCTAGAGGCGAAAATAGAACGTGGAACAGCCTGGCTGCCTGCGAGATCGGGCTTGCTTCCGAAAAGACAAGAAAGGAAAAAGAAGAAGAAAAGAAAATTCCCTGAACCAAGCAACTGAGGAACCACCTTTTCTCTGCACATCTTCAGAAGAGAAGCCCAGCCTCCTGCAGGGCTTGGGTCCTTGACTACGGGGCTCAGGTGGGGCTGCAGGTGGAGAGGGCCAGCTGGTACTCCCCGGGGCTGTTCGGAGGCTGTGTTGGCACCTCTTACTCTCTTTGGCCACTGGCACTCTGGGGCCCCTCCCTGACCTGTACAGACTCTGCACTTAGCCCTGGAGGTGAGAAGGGGAACGGCAGGCAGTGGGAGGGAGCTGCAGGTGAAGGGGGGAATGCCCAGCCCAGACGACCCTGCGCCATCTTAAGGGACACAGGTTATTCTGGATCCAAGCAAAGGCTTGGTTCTTGGGAAAGAAAAGCAGCTCAGGGTAGCTGCTGGCCAAATTGAAGCAGGTGGGGGAATCCCTACCTCTGGTCCCATGATGAAAGGTCTGGAGGCTCCCCTGGGAACAGCTCGAAGTCACACCCTCCCTGTGTGAGGGACAAGGACGTCCTTAATCTTTCCCTCCCAGCACCCACCCCGGGGCCTCGGGTCTATGGCTTTAAGAAGAGTAGTCACAGAGGTCAAAGGCCACCAGCCACCCAGAGGCTGCTCATTTCTGGTCAGCAGGGCCAACAGGGTCTGGCCATTACTACCTAGCTTCTCTCTCTGGCCCACTCTGGGTCTTGCTGAGTCTAGATAATCCTGGGCTGGCCCAGCTCTCCCCGCCTTTCTGTGGCCTGCCAGCGTCGGGAAGCTCTGATGTTGCAAAGTCACGTTCTCCACACCTCACTCCAACCCCTACCCCTCCGTGGCCAGGGGAAGATAGCTCAGGTTACGACCAGGTCAGATTCCAAAGCTTCTGGTCATCAATCCTTGTGTTCTATTCCCAAGGCATCCAGATGTGCTGGGGGCCAGGGGGGCAGGGGGGGTGGTTCGGGGAGGTGGGGGCGAGAAAAGAAGTGTGGGAAGAGAGGTGGAAGGGAGCTTCCATCCTGGGGAGGCCACTGGCCTTCATGGTAGTCACCACCCTCGCGGGGAGAGGGTATCTCTAAGTAGTTTGAACAAAGGCCAAGGTTTAGGGAGCCCTTAACCAAATGATGGAGATCTGGGGACTCATCTCTTGGCAAAGCTAGAGGTCTGGCAGGCTGCAGGGATGCTAAGCATTGGAATGTGGGAAAGGCGGTGAGAGGCCGTGTAGCAGCCCCTCCCCTCCCCCCCTCCCCTCGAGGTCTGTGCTTCTCTCAGAGGCCTGAGCAGGGGAGATGGGGAGAGGAACCCCCACTCATGGGCTCAGCACCCCTGTCTCCCAATGCCAGGTCCCCGGCTCCCTCCCAGGAGGCCCCTCAGATTTCGGTGGCAATAATGTCCTCATAAGGGATGTCAGCCCCTTCGAGGTCAATCTCAAAGGGCTCCCCTGCACCATCCGCGCGGGCCAGCTGCTGCAGCGTCTTTTCCAGGCGCTGGTTCCGCTGGTACATGGCCAGGTAGCTCTGCTGCAGCTGCTTCTGGTACTGGATCACCTTCTCCTTCTCCTCCTTCCATAGCAGCCGCTCATGCTGGAAGCCTGAGGACATCTGGTCGTGGCCCTGCCGCTCCTCCCTGAGCTCGGCCCGCAGCCGTTCCAGCTCCCGCTGCAGGGCGGGCACGTCCTCGGCGGAGGCAGGCCCCAGGGCGGCCGTGTCCCGGCCCCGCGGCAGGGCAGCCTGGGCCTGAAGCTCCAGCAGGTTCACCTTCTCCCGCAGGAGCTCCGCCTCATTCTTCTTGCGCTGCAGCTCGTTCTCGCAGACCTCCAGCTCCAGGCCCTTGGTGCGCAGCGCGCTCTCCAGGTCCTGCGTCTTCAGCTCCAGGCCCTCCAGCCTGCCCCGCGTATCCTTCAGCTGCGCCTTCAGGTTGAGGATCTCGCTGGCCTTAGCGTTGATCTCCGTCTGGGACTCCTTCAGCTGCTGCTTCAGGAGAGAGATCTCGCCAGACTTCTGGCACACCTGCCGCGGGGCGGGGACAAGACAGAGAGCCAAGGGGTGAGAGGTGGCACCTTACTTGTAAACTGAGGATCAGTAATAGTACCGATTTCTTAGGGTTGTTGTAAAGACGAAATGAAAGAACCTAGGGCCTGGCATTAATAACCACTCTGTGAATTATTATTATAAATATGTTTGCAATGTATTTCTGTGTTATTGTGAATGTTTAATTTATTTTATTTAATTTATTGTTTTACCATACAGCCTGACTGGATAACCTGGGAGTGAGGTCACAGCAATGTCCAGCTTGGTTCCGGACTAGACAAACAAGGATGGATGTGTTGTGAAGCCAGCACTGGCTTATGCCTCTGACATGCCCTGAAGTGTCCCAAGTCCTGGCTGAGAAACCATGGCTGGGGTAGGGTCTGCTGTGCCAACACTGACGGGAAAGAGGAGAGGGAGTGGTTCCATGGCTAAGGTCCTGTCCTCTTCGGGAAACCCGGCAAACAGAAAGTGACACTCCCTTCCCACCCGTCTGGTGCCTCCATCCGTCACTTCCACTGAAAGGATCCTTTCCTCCTACCCCTGATAACACCTGTTGCTCTAATTTCCAGGATGAGTACAGGCAGCTCAGTGCAAACAGATGCTGTGTGGCCAAGGGTGTGTCACCTCGACCTCGGGGGGTGATGCTGGTCTAACCAGACCCAAGGAGCCCTCAGCCCCTTCCCAGGGCAGGAGTCTTTGGGGTGAATGCCGTGCACACCCCCTCCCGGTCCCCTGCACCACCTCTCAGGTGAGAAAAGAGAGCAGGATGAGGGGTTAGGCTGTTCTCCAGCGAGTCGCTTCACTTGCAGGTGTGCCTGAGTGGGTGTATGTGTATGTGAGCCCCTTTCTTCCTGTCCTACGTTTCCATCTCAGCCCACCAAATAGAAGCCCCACTCGCACTTCTGTGAGGAATTCTGTCCCTGAGACCTGCACCGGTGCGGCCGCTCCTACCAATGGGTGGAGTCCCTTGCCTCAAAAGTCGCAGGTGATAACTGTGCTCTCTCGTGGCTCTGGGGCCAGCATGAATTCAGGATGGTCTGTGGTCCTCCTGGGCCTCTGTGAGCAGATGCAGTGAGTTGGCCCTGAGACAGCCCAGCTGGGACTCGGCTCTCTCGCTCCAGCTTCTCAGCCGACAACTCGGTTAGTAAGTTCAATTCTGGCCATGAGGCACCGGGGTGGGGAGAGGAGGAAGCCCGGACTAAGAGTACCCCCAACTTGGTTTACCACGGAGCCCCTTATTTGGGTCATGAAACGGGTACTTCAGCCCAGTTTCCCCGGGCAGTTGTGTTCCCCCCCATTGCCTAGAGCCTGGAGGAGGCCTGGAGAAGGCTGGGGGGTGGGGGGCGCTGGCACCGAACCCCTGCCCGCCCATGCCCACATCCTCACCTCCCACTGCGTCTCCTCCAGCGCGGGGACGAAGCTGGTCTTCTCCTTCTCATAGGACCTGAGCTTGGTCTCCAGCAGGTCCTGCTCCTTCATGAGGCTCTCGAGCTCCTGCCGCAGCTGCCGCTTCTCCTGCTGCAGTTGGAGCACCTGCAGGTGCAGCACCTGCTGGGCGCGCTGGCTCTTCTGTGCCACGGGCTTCAGCTTGCTCTTGGGCTCCAGCCCCTCTGGCTCGTCCTTGCAGCGCCGCGGTCGCTCCTCGTAGGCCTGGCTGGCGGCCAGCCCCTTCTCCTCAAAGCTGCGGTGCAGCTTCTGGAGCTCACCCTCCCTCTCCAGCAGTTTCTGCTCCAGGTCCTGGACGGTGCACTGGTCCGTGGAGATGGGGGAACGGATGGAGCCCTTGTCCCCCCTGCTCGGGTGGGCCAGCTTGCTGCCCCCGTCGGAGAAAGACAGGGCCTTCAGGCTCATCATGTTGCTGTCCTGGAGGAGGATGCCCTGAGTGATGTTGTGGGCTGAGCCCCCAAAGCGGCTGGCGGGCCCCACCGGTGTGACCAGCGGGTCCAGCTGGTAGCTGCTGGTGGTGCTGTGAGTAGGCAGGCTGGACATGGAGTTCCGGCCGGAGTCAGACAGCGCCCCGGAGCACAGGCCGGGCTTCAGCCCCTGCTCCTCGGGCTTGTCTGGAGGCGCGGGGTGCAGCTGGTGGCTGGCGCTCTCGGGGGATGAGTGGAGGATGGCGCCCGACCGTGGCAGCACCGGCTTGAAGGCCGTGGGTCTCACAGCACCCTTCTCCAAGTCCTGGGGAGGAAAACAGGCATATGGAGCCCGTGTCTTCCCCTGATGCACCCCCAGCCGGGTAGGCGTGCTGGCCACGTGTCACCTTCCTGGTCGGGAGCCATAGGTGACCTCACCTGTTGCTCTGAAGGAGCCAAAGGTGGTGAATCTCTCCCGAGGAGGAGAAATTCCTCTGTGCCTGGGGACGTCCTGAAGGGTCATGAGGCACTCTGTATTGTGAACTACAAACCTGTCACCACCTTGACCCACCTTCCACCCCAAGATACCAAACGACTCTTAGATTCACTGGCTGAGACCCCCGTGCCAGGGCTCTGGGGCTCTGTGTGGTGCACGTAAGGACACTGGACGTGTGTCCTTGCCCCTTGCAGTCAGCCAGGAGCTGGAACAGTGGCCGTGACCTGCCCCGGAGGTTGGGGGAATCGCTTGAAATAATCATCCTTTCCCTAAAGCCGTCATTTTCATTATTAGAGGACTTCACAGTTCACAGGCTCTTTACTTTCAAAAACTTAAAGCTCTATGCAAACATATGGGGCCATTTCCTAGCACATCAACGCCAAAGATTCATCTTCCCAGGTGAGGCCAGGGCACTGAATAGGAACAATGTTTTCAGTGTCCACTGGCGGGACCCATGAGAGCTTGAGCCAGCATGAGGGCTGGACTTCTGAGTACGTGGGACTCTTTGCCCTCATCCCTGCTAGACTGTTGATGAGAACAAACCCACAGGCCTTAACCGGTCAAAGATGCTTTGGGGCCAGCTTGAGCTGGAGCTGCTGCCCAACCAGAGCAGAAAAGGAGGGGAAAGCCCACCTCCATGAATCGTCTAAGGAGAGAAGCTGCCAGCTCTCTCCAAGTGCCCTCTCTACCTGTTCCTCCACACGCTCAGCGAGCCCCCTCTCTTTCCCATGCGTTTGAAAATGTTGCTGTCCGTCCTACCTTGGCAATCCTGAGTTACAGCCCAGCAGAGCTCAGGAAGGCTTTCATTTCCCCTTTGCTCTCTGCTGAAAGCTCACCCAGGACTTCTGCATCAGAGGACTGACCGACGTGCCCATTCCTTTGTCCAATCTTGCTCTCTGCTGTGGCTGAGCACTCCTGCCCTCTCTGCATCACTCAGCCTCTTGGAGATGTATGCGTTTAGACCTCCACTGCCACCCCTCCCGGCCCCAGGCCTCTCTCCTGCCTTTCCAACCCAGCCACCCACACCAGAGACCCCCGCTTACCATTTCCAGCTGGTTGGAGAAGGGCATGAGCTTGGGTGGGGTGGACGGGCCAAAGTCCACCCCGGCCTGGCCCCCTAGGTCCCCACTGGACAGTGCAGTGTAATCGGGGCGGTGGGAGCCCCGGGCCTTCTGGCTGACCTTGATATAGAAGAAGTCTTCACTCTTGCCCATTTTGGAGCTGGACTTGCCATGACCCGAGTCCTGGGAGAAGCCAAATCTCAGCAGGCCGTCTGAATACCGATTGAGCTTCTTGAGGTGGGAGGACTTGCGCAGCTTGTACTGGGAGGCCCGGCAGTGCTTACTGTGGAAGCCGTGGCCGGAGATGAGGCTGCTGACGCTGCCCATGGTGACGCGGGGTCGGGGACAGGCAGGGCAGAGCGGGGGACCTGGCGTGGCTGTGGCAGTCCTGGCTCCGCCAAGAGGCTGCGGTCATAGCAGAAGCCTCACAGAGCCCGGGAGAGCCAAGACCTGGAAGGAGACACAAGCGGGAATCAGCCTGGGATGGGGCCGGTCACTGCACAGTCCCCGCCGGTGACTTACAGAGGAGGCATTCTGACCGTGAGATCTGGGCAACAGAGAAATGCATGTTTCTCCTAACAGAAGCTCAGCCCTGTCTCTGTTATTGTCTCTGTTATCTCATTCTTCCTTTGTCCTCTACTTTAGCAAACATCCATTGGGAGCCTACATCGGGAAGGCCCTGTTCTCAGCACTGGGATGCAGAGGCGACTAGAACAGTCACAGTCCCTGCACTCATGGGGCTTGTGTGTAGCCTAGTGTGGACTGGCCACAAACAGATCAATGTGTCCGACCTCAAGTGATCTAGGTGCTACGGGGAAAATAAAGCAGAGTGAATGGGATGGCATTCTGGGAGGTGGTTATTTTATGCAGAGAGTACGAGGGAGGCCTCTCTGTTGAGTATCATTTGGAGAGACCTCAAGAAAACGAGGGAGCAAGGCACATGGAGATCTGGGAGGAGAAGGAAGAAGCTCAGGGGCAGCCCCAAGGGCAAAGCCCTGAGTTCCTGTGTGGAGTATGATGGGCATTTGTGAGATCAGCAAGGAGACCAGTCTGGCTGGAGGGTGGTTAGCAAGGGGGGCACAGGGGATGTAGACGTCAGAGAGCTAGCAGGTGTCAGGCAACAGAGAACCTGGCTGGCCATAAGGGCTTTGGCTTTTAGTCTGATGAGCTGAGGAGCCCCCAGATGGCTTTAAGCAGCGGACAACCTGATCTGACTTCGGCTGTGGAGGGTCACCCTGGTTGCTGAATGGAGAAGAGACCATTGAAGGAACTGGGTGGAAAGTGGTGGGCCAGTTAGGGCAGATGAGGGACTCACATGGCTGGGCCAAGGGCGGTAGTTATGGATTCAATTTTAGATGTAATTGTAAGGTTGAGCTGATAGGATTAGTTAAAAGATTGGCTGCAGGGAGTTAAAGAGTGGCGTCTAGGATGACTCCAATAATCTTGTCTAAGCAACTAGAAAAAGTAAGTTGCCATTTATTGAGATGCAAAAGACCACAAAAGGAGCCAGTCTGGGATGAAGTCGGGGTGGAAGATAAGAGTTTGGTTTAAGACATTAAGTTTGCAAAGCCCATTAGACATCCAAGGAGTGATGTGCAGTAGGGAACAGGATGGCTGTGGAGCGGGGGAAGCTGCAGATTTCCATGTACAAGGCGTTTGTGCAGAGAAGCCAGGTTTGAGACTAGATGAAAAAGCAAAGGCAGGAAGACCAGAGAAATGTGAGGACTGGTTCACGGAGGCCAGGAAGGTGATGGGGAATGAGGAAGAGACACTGAGAAGGCTGTGAGAGAGATGCAGGAGACCCGCAAAAGGCAAGGATGAGGATGGTGTCAAGTGCTGCTGAAATAAGAGGGTGACCGAGAATCGGTCAATGGATTTGGCCATGTGGAGGCCACCAGTGACCCTGGTGGGTCAAGAGCAGTTTTGGTGGAGTGGCGGGAAGAAAGGCTGACTGGAGAGCGTTCAGGAGTAAAAGAGGGGAGAAATAATTGTATCCGTGGACACTGAAAAGTACGTGATAGACTTGGCTTGCATTCCCAGTTATGCTCCCTGCCAGCTATGACTCAGGAGGTAAACACTTTCACATCTTTAACCTTCAGTTTCACAGACACTTAAAAAATTCCTTTAAAGTAATAGGACTGCATCTTATAATCAAAGCTGAAAACAGTAACAACGACCTTGCCAGTCACCAGACAGAGGAACGCACTGGAAGGCAACGCGGGCACTCTCGCAGACACAGGCAAATCACGAAGCGTAGGTCACGTGATTTTTAGAGCTCGGAAAGGCTGTGTGGCTGTCATGCATTGGGAAGGGGTATTTCTCAGTCAGTCAAAAGACAGATGATCCAATTAAATGGGGGGACTACAAGTTTAATAAAATAGGAAATGCAGAAGGAACCCTGCATTCTTTATTATGCTCTAAATTACCCTGTCAATCCGAAAGGGGCGAGAGACAGCCCAGGTGGGTGATGAGGGTGTATGGGCACAGCTGAGGGAGCCAGAAGACTCTTCAGACTCTGAAGGTGAAGGCTCAGATTCCAACGTGCATTGTCATCTTGAAGAATAAAGTGGTTATGTTATGAATGAATACATTCTATATTCCAATCCTAAAAGTACAACACAACAAAACAGCATTGTGTAAGCGTAATGTATTTTTTCCTATGAAAAGCTTTTATTAAACTGATGGCCTCTTAGAATCAGGGAACCACGGTGATGCCTCATGCGGTCATTATGAGCAGTTTATTGGAGCCCATCAGAAGCTAATAGGTCTGGTACATTTATTGAAAGCCTAGTACATAGTTGGTGCTCCATAAATGGGAGGTATTTTCATTGGTATCTATGATTTATATTAACTATAGTTGTTCTCTCCAGCATTCGTCATCCCTGTGTTGTCTTCAATGGCCATATCTCATTTTCCAGAACTAGTTCTCTTCCTTCCAAATGCAACTTTCCTGCATCTCATTCCCTGAGAGCACAATTTAGGAGTATGAAGTTACTCTGCTAATTTAACAGCTGACAGTGACAAAATGTGTTTCTCATGCCCCAGGTCATCCATCTCTTGCTTAGCTGAGGCCTCCAGGTCATATGAGGCAAATATTCTATTGCTGTCCATATGTAGGGAATTTTTGGCCAAAGGACTCTCCTGCACTCTGCACATTCTACCAGTTGGACAACTGGTGACTTACTTTTTGTCCATCCAATTACACATTTGTGAGCATCTACATGGATAGTGTTGTAGAGATAAGGCCACTGGCTATGGCATCAGACAGATTTGGAGTTGAAAATTAACCTCTCTTGAGTTTTCTTTGCTTACAAAATAGAAATAATCATTATTTCACAGGATCAGTATGAGGATGAAGCAAACTCACAGAAGTCAAGTGCAATGCTTGGCACATGGTAGGTGCTGTCCAGAGGTGTGTGTGATCAATACAAGGACAGGACTAGGGTACCATCTAGAAGTGTGTAACAGTTGGAGCAGAACTATAACACTGGGAAGACAGGTAAAATGAATATGTCTGCAACTCATACAACTCAATAACAAAAAAACAACCCAGTTGAAAAATGGGCAGAAGACCTAAATAGACATTTCTCCAAAGAAGACATACAGATGGCCAATAGGCACACGAAAAGCCGCTCATCATCGCTAATTACCAGAGAAACGCAAATCAAAACTACAATGAGGTACTGCTTCACACCAGTCACAATGGCCATGATTAAAAAGTCTACAAATAACAAATGCTGGAGAGGGTATGGAGAAAAGAGAACCCTCTTGCACTGTTGGTGGGAATGTAAATTGGTGCAGCCACTATGGAGAACAGTATGGAGGTTCCTCAAAAATCTAAAAACAGAGTTGCCATATGATCCAGCAATCCCACTCCCGGGCATATATCCAGATAAAATTCCAAAAGATATCCAGATAAAATTCCAAAAGATACATGCACTCCTATGTTCATAGCAGCACTATTTACAATAGCCAAGATTGACAGATGAATGGATAAAGAAGTTGTGGTGTGTGTGTATATACACACACACACACACACACACAGTGGAATACTACTCAGCCATAAAAAGGAATGAAATAATGCCATTTGCAGCAACATGGATGGACCTAGAGATTATCATACTAAGTGATGTAAGCCTGACAGAGAAAGACAAATACCATATACATACCACTTATATGTGGAATCTAAAATACGACACAAATGAACATATCTACGAAACAGACTCACAGACATAGAGGACAGACTTGTGGTTGCCAAGGTTGGAGGGGGATGGGGGAGTGATGGATTGGAAGTGTGGGATTAGCAGATGCAAACTATTATATATATAGGATGGATAGACAACAAGGTCCTACTGTATAGCATAGGGAACTATAGTCAATAACCTGTGATGAACCATAATGTAAAAAAAATGAAAAAGAATATGTATATGTATAACTGAATCACTTTGCTGTACAGCAGAAATTAACACAACATGGTAAGTCAACTATACTTAAATAAAATAAAAAAAAATAAAACATATCTGTGTGCAGCTCTCCTGCTGCACCGCCATCTCCTCTCACTTGGGCCTTGAGTCAGCCTCCAAATTCGTCTTTTCCCAATCTGCTCGTCCTAAGCATCGGGAGTGTCACAGTCCTCGTGCTCCCTGCTGAAAACCTTTCAAGGTTTCCTACTGTTAGAGTGAAGCAGACACTTCACGAGTCCTGCAGGCCCCGGCAGGCCCTGGTTTTGCCCACCACTCCAGCCACCTCACTGCAATTACAGCCACACTCATTTCTTTCTGCTGGTAGAACACACCAAACCTTTCTCCAGAGAGGAGCTTTTGTGCTTGCTGTTGTCTCTGCCGACAATTCTCTTCCCTTAGCTCTTCCTCTTAGCACAGATCTCCCTTTCTCACCCTTTAGTTTTCAACTCAAGTATCACCTCTGCCAGGTGGTTTTCTCTGGTTACCCTTGGAAAAATCCATCTCCCTCATTCCTCTCTGTTAAGCCAACCTGTTTATTTCCTTCGTAACACTTGCTTTAACCTATAATAATCTTATTTTTAAATGTGTTTATGGTGTGTATCTCCACCAGAATTTCAGCTCTATGAGAGCGGGGACTTTGTCTCTAGAGTCCTAGGACAAAAATGAGGGAAATAAGGTGAAAACTCAGAGAGGTTAGATGACTTGACCCTTGTCATTCAACTGGCTAGTGACCAAGGTGGGATTTGAACCCAGACCCAAATTCCATGATCTCCATGTGATAGCAGATTGCTAGGGACTGTAGGTGAGGCTCAGAGATATTAGGGGTCCTGTCCTGGAAACCAGGCCAGTTTCAATGGTTGGCAGAGAAAAAGCCTAGAGGGGAAATCAAGCTGTGGCCTCCAGCCATAGCTTCATTTCTCCTGTGGGCAGGTGACAAGGTCTCAGGTACAGGTGAGCTCCTTCGTTGACCTGAACGGCAGCCAGAATGATGTGCAAAGCACAAGTACTGTGCTGAGCCCTAGGGGACTGAGAGGAAGAAGGCAAATGATGCTAGGGAGCAAAGGTGAGGAGTGGGTGAAGGATGCTGGCTGTGATCCTGAGTGCATTCCTGTCCCTTAGCCCCAGATCCCCTGCTCTCCACTCCCCAGGTCTTAACACACAGAGGCGCTTTGAAGTTTGAGATTATCCCCAGACACACTTGAAGCTAAACTAATTACCTTTAAGTGTCTAGACTTGTTTGGTTTTCAACTTGGAGAGAGCATCACAGAAAACCTGGCTGTGATCCAACCTAGTTCCCAAACCCTGGGTCTTCCCACCCCCACCCCACCGGACTTGCTGTCTCTGCTCAGACACAAGGGGAAAGGCATATTTTTATTCTTGGGAAAGAAATCCCCACTGGCCGGGAGGGCGTACCTGGGGTGAAAGTGAGCAATCACACTGATCTTGGAGATTCAAGAAGGGGAAAGGAAGAGGGAAGAAGGACTGGAGAGGAAAAAGTAAAGGAGCCACAGCACCTCAAGCGGAGCACGGCTCAGTAACCTTCTGCCTGGCCTGGCCTCTGACTGATACTACGGAAGAAATCCAGCAAGAATTAGACTTTAGGTCTTAAGAGAAGAGAGCAAAGAGAACAGCGAAAAACAGCTGGTGGAGGGACTTCCCTGGAGGTCCAGGGATTAAGACCCCGCACTTCTAATGCAGGGGATGCGGGTTCGATCCCCGGTCGGGGAGCTAAGATCCCACATGCCTCACGGTGCAGCCAAGAAAAACACCCACCACCAACAAAAAAAACCAGTTGGTGGAAAAGGACCCCCTAGGCTACACGTCTCAGAATCTGGCCCCAGGGAAGTCAGGAGACTTGCCCCCAGAACCAGTGCCAGCCTCCCCCTTCCCCACATGACCTATGCCACTGAGTGTGGCTCCTGAACCAAGACAGGCAAGGACCACGGAAGCCTGGGGAGCCCTCGACTGTGAGCTGCTGCTACTCCCACGGCAGCTGCCCTCTCCCCATCCATCCTGCACTCTCCTTCCCAAAAGGAACCAGGGCTCACACCAGGGTGACACATTCCTCTGATGTCCCTTTCTGGAATATGGAGATTAGAGGCATGGAGTTGAAAAGGGATCTGTCTGGACTCAGGAAGGTGAGAAATACTACTACTCACCCTCCCATCACACGCCGGAGGGGAAGCAGCTATGGCCTTGCCCACATCAAACCCCAAACCCATACTTCCGGGCTGGGGAGAGCAAGGATCCATAGCTGCCCTCCTGTCCGCCCTCCCCGTCTGGAAAGGTCACCCACAAGATCAGGGTGCTAGCCTCTATGGGACTTCTCTGGCAGTCCAGTGGTTAAGACTCCACACTTTCAGTGCAGGGGGCATGGGTTCGATCCCTGGCCAGGGAACTAAGATCCCACATGCTGCGTGGTGAGGCCAAAAAAAAAAAAAAGGATGCTAGCCTCTAGCCTTCATGCCTCCCTCCTCAGCTTGGATCATTTCCCCTCCTGTTCCCGTTCCCTACCTTCTCTCCTTCCTTCCTTAACGCCCTCCCCACCACCACCCAGGCCAGGCTGGGGGGCATCTCTACGCTCTGCCTGGTACTCACCTGCCAGGGGCCTCCACCCAGGGCACCCACTGGGCATGGGCGGTGGTGCTGCCAGTGGAGCAGTGGGAGGGCTAGCTCGCACCCTGAGGGAGCCTCCTCCAGCACCCAGGGCTAGGGGGGCTGGTGCTGCCCACCCTAGAACACACCCAGCGAGGTGTGTCCTCTAAAAGTGCCGAGTAATGTCACCTGCAGGCTGAGCAGAGCTGATGACGCTGCAGTGTCAGGGTTCATTTGGTCATTTATTCAACGAACATTTCTTCAGCATCTGACAAGTGCCAAGTACCCCGCAAAGTGCAGGTGGAGGGGCAAGGAAGGAAGGAGAGGAGTTAAGTGCATAGAAGAAAAAAAAGAAAAGCCAGACATTTTAAATATGCTTTCGTGTGTGTGTTGTATAGTAGTTAAATTTCTGTGCAGAAAAATAAATGTCCTGAATTCTTATATTGGCATTCTTTATTGGTTAATGAATATCATGCATGTAATTTATTTAGAAATGGAGAACATTCTATTAAATGTATATGCATGCTGTTAGGATTATACCAAGGTTTCTTTCATTAGAAGCAGATTGTTTTGGCATAACGGTAACTTATGAATGAATGTTAAATAAAATACACAGATTTATTTTCATTATAAAAAAAGAAAGAAAAGCCAGAGATAAAAGGGCCAGGTGTGTGTGTGTCCACTACTTCAGCTGCGGTGTCCAGGCAAGGCCTCTGAGAAGGTGGCTTTCAAGAAGAGCCAGCCTGATGAAGTTTTTTGGTAGAATGGTCCCCTAAGGGCGAACCACAGGTGCAGAGGCCCTGAGGTAGGAATGGGCTTGGGCTTGGGGGGTTTAGAGCAGGGGGTCTCCAGTGGGGTGATCTGGCAATATCTGGAGACAAGGCATTTTTGACTGTCACGATCGGGGGGTGCCACCGGCATCTGGTAGCTGGAGCACAGGACAGCTCCCACGACAAAGAATTATCTGACCTGAACTGTCAATAGTGCTGAAGTTGAGAAACCTGGCTTTAGAGGAACAGAAAGAAAACATGAGTTTAGAGGCTCAGTTCTGCCACTGAGTGTGGCTTTGAGTAAGTGATTTCAGCTCTGTGCCTCTGTTTCCTCACTTGTAAAATGGAAGTAACCACACTTGCCCTGTCACAGGACTTTATTATGAACACAAAAAGAAGTGAGAGCGTAGAATATACTGGAAAAAATCACCAACGCTGGTTATTGTGTTATGTCTCATTGTTCTCCAGGACAATTCTCTGAGCTATCTGATTATACAATGGGTTTTATCTGAGAAGAGAAGCACCCCGGGGCTGCACCCCCAGAACAGACCCTGGCCTGGCCACAGAGGTCTCAGCATGAATGCTTACCCCCATTACACCCGTGAACTTGGGAGCAGGCACAGACTGGGCTGCAAGATGTAATCCTCCCCTGTGTTGGTGCAAAGCCTTGAGCCCTCTCTTGGCTCTTTCCAACCACAGCATGAGGGGCTAGATTCATTTCAGCTCCTTTTTGAGGCCTCCTAAGAATTTAATGAGAGTCATCGATCACTTCCTCCCAAAAATGTACCCCCCCCCACCCTGCTCCAACTTTTTGGTTATAACTTCCTAGCATTCCTTGACCCCGAATACCCTTCTATGGACCCAGTTTAAGAAGAGATTAATACATCCTGCTCTGGGGGATCAAATGTGAGCTTTGGGGTTCCGGGGAGGAACGAATAACTTGGCCTTAGATTATTGACTTAACTAATGACTCCCTGCTTCCCTTCAGGGACCAGGGAGGTGGAAGCAAGGGGAGGAAGTGAACTAAAGAAATTGCGTGTCACCTCAGTGCAGCCCTACCTCCCACGCTCAGACCCCAGGGTCCTGCAGCCTATTTCCCAAGACTTGGACAGACCTCGGACCTACTTCAAAGGGAGTCAGAAGGTGGAAGGCTGGTCGGAGGAGGCAGCTACCTACCCTGGGATGAACCAGGCTCCCTCGGGCAAGGTTTTCACCAAAGCTCACCCCAGTTCCTGATGGGCCACTATTAGAGATTTCTTCTATTTAATTCTAATTTTAATCTATTTTTAAAATACCGAAATCCTATAAAAAATCACCTAAGTAACTCGTGCAGAACTGACAACTGTTAAAATGTTGCCATATTTGTTTCGGAAATAAAACATCTCCGAGTGGAAATCCCCCTTCCCTACTCCTTTTTCCTGCCCCACCTCTCCCTCCCCAAGGGGAATCCCGGTCGTGAATTTTGTGGGTATATTTGTTTATCTTTAAATGTATTTTTAACATATAAGAATACTCTACCTATTGCTTTGGTTTTTGCTTTATAGAAATGGTATCCTGTTTTGTGTATCACTCTGCGACCTTGATTGCTTTATTCAACACTTTATATCCGGGGTCCATTCGTGTCCCTTCTTTGCCTGCAGGAGCAATGATCTGATCCTCACATTTCCTTCACCAGTCCCTACTCAGATGTTCCCATTTCACTGCAAGAACCCTCTGGTAGACGATTACTTCTCTACATACGTGGGAGATTTATTTTGAGTCTTGGAAGATGTCTAGTTTTTAGAGCACTCCCCCCTACCCCCTTAAGCTGAAACCCCTGAGGAGAGGAGGCATCTGAGTCCCTTATAGGCCAGTACATCAGGGGGCAAAAAGAGTGGGAGAAGAGGCCCCAAATCACACTTCACCATATTACCCGGGGGTGGGGGAGCCTTGGCCAAACAGAGAGGTCATCCAGCTGCAGGTGATGGAGGACTTCCTTGCTCTGAGGCAGCCTGGATGCTGAGGACAGCATCTTCCATGGCCGAATCCCAAACTCTGGAGCCATGCAAGACCTCAGAGATCCTTTACCCCAATTCCTTCACTGCACAGAGGCAACACGGAGGTCCAGAGCAAGGAAGGGACTTGACCAGGTCACGTCACAACTTCTGGACCCGAAACTAGTATCCTTTCCATTTTATCAACAGCACAGGAACAACTGGGTTCCATTTTCCAGATTGGAGGGCTGGGGGCCGTTCCTGGCTCCGTGTGGGGCATGTGTGTGAGGACGGGATGTGGGGAGTGTGTGTAAGGCTGCCTGATACACATGGGATTCCATCCTGTGGGCAGGCGGCACTGATCCATTCAGAGATGCTCAGCCGTGGGTGTGGTGCCTGAGAAGACAGAAGAAGCTGCCGCGGGCTCTGCGTGGGCCCCAGCCATGGGTGGCGGAGCTGGCCGGCCTCCAGGAATGGCTGGTGGCTGCTGGGCTGGGACTGGAGCTCTGAGTGCATCACTAGTCCAGGACAACTTCTAATCTTGGCCATGGCAACCACACCTTTGCGTTCTCATGTTCAGTTCCATCTGTGGGACTTAGAGAACTTCACACTCACTATTATTCATCCACATGGTCCTCAGGGTAGACCACGTGCAAACATCAGGTGGCAAGAAGGAGAGGGGCAAGTCCTCTCACAAAGAACTTGAATGTGGACCTCAGCTTCCTTTTTTTTCTTTTTCTTTTTTTTTTGGCTGGGCCGCGCATCACGCAGGATCTTAGTTCCCTGACCAGGGATCGAACCCGTGCCCCCTGCGGTGGAAGCTCGGAGTCTTAACCACTGGACTGCCAGGAAATTCCCTCAGCTTCCTTTATTTAAAAAAATTTTTTATTGGAGTACAGTTGATTTACAATATTGTGACCCTCAGCTTCCTAAAGGAAGACAATGACCCTCTTCCAGACCTGCTCTTGTCTCCCTACTGAAGGAAGCCCCGCCTACCATGGGAAGCCCCTTCCTCTGGGCCCACAGTTGCTACTCACTTGGCACTCAGCCAGCACAGTCTGCGGACAGCTCTTGCATTACTGAGTTTTTCAGAAGCGAAGGGTTATCTCTCCAATGATCTTTAAACCTCCTTGAAGGCCAGGATGGGGCCAAAGCTTCCTAGTATCTGACATCGTATTGAGCATAGTGCTAAGAACACAATCAGTGCTAAATAGATGTTTTTAATAAAATCAGCTCACAGGGAGCTCAGGCATTACTGGCCAAGCTCGTGGAAAGGAGGACATGTGACTTCAACTGGGGTCCCACACATGTGGATTGGAAGCCAAGTCTACAAAACTAGACTCCAAATCTGGTTTCAACCCAAACTTTCATCTCTTGGACTTCATTTGAGTCACCTGGTCACCTTGGGAAGAAGGAAATTTATCCTCTCCTTGATCTCCTACTCCTTTTCAAAGTTTTGGGCCAAGACAAAGAAATATCAGGCAGTCTCTGTTTTCAGTGGGTTGGTTGAAAGACAAGGCAGATACACTTAAAAAGAGTTTAAAAGGCAGCACCAGTATAACTAAAGATGCAAGATGAACTGGCAAGACTCTGCTGGATTAGAGCCAGCTCTCTGCCTCCAGCACGTGGTAAGTTTTTAATTTTTTCTCTTGTTTAGAAGTGAGGTATAGATTCTCACTCTACTTCCTGCCTGTTATGGACTAAATGTTTGTGGCCCCCTAAAATTCATATGTTGAAGCCCTAACCCCCAATGTGATGGTGTCAGGAGGTAATTAGTTTTAGATGAAACTGTGGGTGGGGTCCTCATGATGGGATTAGTGCCCGTATAAGAAGAGACTGGAGCGCTCTTGTCTTCTCTCTACCTCTCTCCCCATGCCACTGCCCCCATCCTCCCCTCATTGCTTCCTCCCTCTCCCTCTCCCCTCAGTGGGAGGACAAAGTAAAAAGACAGCCATCTACAAGCCAGGAAGAGAGGTCTCACCAGAGACAGAATCTGAAAGTGCCTTGATCTTGGTCTTCCCAACCTCCAGAACTGTGAGAAGTAAATGTCTATTGTTTAAGCCCCCCAGTCTGTGGTACTTTGTTATAGCAGCAGAGCCGACTAGGACACGGTGCCCCCCCCCCCCCCCCCCCCCCCCCCCCACCGCCCAGACACCTGGCAGAAGATGCTTATCTGGGCCGACAGGTCACCCTGTTTCTGGCATTGTCCTTTCCTTACATCCGTCCCTCCTGCTTCTCTGTCCACATGGTGCCGATAGCCCCAGAGTGTGCAGATCTGCCATTCTTTGTGGGGAGCTCTATAATGGATGGACACTTGGTGGGAAGTCAGGGACTCGGAGCTCTAATCCTGGTTCTGGGAGACCAGCAACCAGGTCTCCTTCTGGCTCCATCTGCTGTGACTTGCCTGCCCCTTCAGGTAAACTCCCTCGGGGCAGGGCCTGTGCCTGCACAGTTGTGGGTCCACAGGAGGGAACCGTCATGTATGATGCATTCATCAGGTCCCATCCATGGAGTGAGCTCTACCTGCATTATTGCATTAGGCCCTCGACAGAGAATCACAGATTGATGGATCTGTTTTGTCATCTGGCAGAAGAGATAACCTTTCAGCGTCTCAATTTCCTCCTGTGTTAGATAAGCACAGCTGATAGCCACCTCACAGAGCAACTGTGAGGATTAAATGAAATCGTGTTTATGAAAACGCTTGACCACAATAAGAAGAACAGTACACGATGGATGAATTTAAACCAAAGTGCCTGTGAAATTATAAAGCAGTACGGAAAGGTGCTAGAACTAGATCCTCCTATATCATGAAGTTAAAAGAGCAGGTCTTTAGGGAAGGACTACATACCCCCGCCCCCACTATCCCCCTGTGGTGGCAGGCTGGGACTTGGCAGCTGCCAGACCGGCCTCTCAGTCTCCAGGAGGGTAGCTGGGGCTTGCAGAGATGTGACAGCAGTCCCATGGCATCTGCCAGCTGGGCTTGGGGTGGGGGGTGCTGGCTGTACTACGCTGGTGGGCAGGCCCCCAGCCAGCTCCCAAGCAGAGGTCTCTCTGGGGATAAATGGGGCGCGTGCCCAGGATTAATTGACTCCCCTTTCAAGGTGTCTCTCCCCCTGCCCCTCTGCCCCTCCCCTCAGCATGTTGCCTGATTCAGCTTTCCTTATCTGGAATTCCAGTGCTAGTATTCCTGTCCTTGACCTCTCCTCCCATTTGCTGTTCTAAAGGAGGGTCAGGGCAGGGGTGAGCCTGGGGAGCTGGTTAATCATCTCAGCCTAGTCTGCAAACCTCCCAGCACTTGGCTTGCTAATGCCTGGAGGGCTCCACTTGCAAAGCTCAGTACATTTTCTGTTTTTTTCTTTTTTTTTTTTGGAGCGAATGGATGAATGAAAGAGAGGCGAGGATGGAGGAGGGAGAGGGTGGGGAGTGTGGGCAGCGTGAGGAGAGGTTGAGGGTGCGGAGGGGGGGCAGGGGCCCACGCGGCTCTCAATTAAGTGCACTTGGGTTCCGTGGAAAGGCAGAGAGTGAAAGGGAAATCGCTGGCAGGCTGAGTCATTCCACTGGGGTGAACAATCGGAAGCAATTCTGCTTCCCACTGCTGGGGAGGAATCAAAAGCCATTCTGCCCCGCAGCCTTTTGTGTGCAGGCCTTGGTGCTCAGCTGCTGGCGGAGCCTTCCTTCTACTCGGTGGGCAGCTTGTGTGCTAGCAGCGCTGATTGACAGTTCTCCCCAGGAACACTATTACCCACCGATCCCAACCTGCCCTTCTCCCTTCCAAAAATAAAGCCACAGTTACATGCAAAGCTCATGCAAATTTAACCCCACAGCTGCTAGCGCAGCGGCTGCTCCCACATGAGGGAGCAGAAGGCGAGCCTCATGCACATTCATGACTTGGGTACCACCAGGCACCAGGGCTCTATGAGCTGGGCAGCGCCGGTGAGGGGAGCTGCTTCTCCTCCTAGCGAAGGGGGCAGCATCTAAAGAACCAGATCTTAAATGGGGGAGTGGGGGAGACATCCAGGAGGTCTGGGAATCTGGCTGGACTCCTTCCCATCTCCCCTGGTCAGAGATAAGGAACCCAGGACCATTAGGACTTTGGAGGGCAGAATGCAGGGGACAGATGGACCCCCTCTCTGCCTAACCCTTGCCACCCTAGAGTGCAGACTGAGTGGGTACCTTTTGGAAGGGTAATTTGCAGATACTAGGTCTGCATCAGAACCAACAGAGTCTCGGACAGGGATTCAAACTTAGGTTTGACCTATTTACCACCTTGGTGGCTCCCTAAAGGATTCTGAGTTCAGGTTCAGGTTCAGTAGGGACGAATCTGTATTAAATTAGCCATGTGGGCCCTGGGCTTAGGAAAGGGCAGTGGCGACACACTGTTAGCCATGTGACATCCCTGGTCCAGGTACCAAAGTTGGTACCTGGTTAGCCTTTGGCAAATCATATGACCCAGCATCTTAAATTCAGTGGGAGGTGTCTCAAGTTCCCTCAGGATCTCTGATGCTGTGGAATGCCTTTGTGGCTCCACCTCTACAGAATTTTGACCCTTCCTTTCCCTGACCCAGCCCCACACTGTGGTCCTTTTCACTCTTCAGACCAGGTTCCTTGGTCTGAGGAAAACCCAGCAGGGGAGCGACCTCACATTCCATATCATCACAGGAGCCAGGGAGAGGGAAAGGCAGGGAGCCTGTCACTAATGCGGTGCCACTTGAGCAGAAAAAGGGCTCTAGACCCCTTCCATGGCATCACAGAGACACCCACCTAATTACTCCACCTGTGTATGAGGCCTATCCTAAGGGGGCGGGAGCCCCTGGGCAATCTGTAGGATGGGTAACAAGTTGGTACCAGATCACAGGTGGAAAAACAGAATGCAGAAAAACTCTTAAGAGCCCAGAGGTGCTGCTTCAATGCTCCATGATAAGAGGCTATGAGGCCCAAAGAGGTGGGGTGACTTGTCCAAGGCCACACAGCAAGGCAAGAGCAGAGATGGGGCTGGAAGCCTGGTCTCCTGGCTTCCTAGCCAGCTTTCTTCCCACTTACAACCTTCTTTAACAAGAGAGAAGGAAGGGCTGGAGTGAAAATATCATTCTATGCTGTGAGGTATTGCTTTAAAAATACTCAGATCAAAGGATCTAGACCAAAGATGAAATGAAGTCCGCCACCCCGCATCCCAGCAACCTGTGATGTGTTACCATCAGCCATAAACAGGGGCCGAGGGCAGGGGAGAAATGGTATCTTTCCACAAAAAAATCAATGGCAAACTGGAGCTCATAAGTTTGGTTGGTGCAGGGGCATGTCAAGGGACAGAGGTAGCAAAACAGAGTAGAAAGAAGCAGGTAGAGTAGAAAGCCCTCAACCACCTACAACATCCCTGGGAGAGCTCTGCTTCAGGAATAGAAGAGGGAGATCTTACAGCAGAAGGCACTGAGTCTTCTAGAAGGCAGGTAGGTGTGGGAGAAGGATGGCGGGTAGGTGGAGGAGGGGAGTGCTTGTCCTAAAGAAGCTCCCCTTCCCTCCTCACTTCTGCCCTCATCCCCACCACAGACTGGATTTTATACACACTGAGTGTATTCAGTATGTGTGAATGTGTACATGGGGTGCAGTGGAAGGAGGCGGGGGGAGTACCTGGTAGGTTTCAGAACTCAGAAGGGGATTGGAATTGGGGAAGCCCTTGCTCTGGATGCCGGAAGTGACCTAGAATAGCTTGAAGAGTTTAAACTGGTCCGTTAGGGAGTGTGGCCTTCTGTATTTGGAGTTGTCCATGTGCACCTGAGTGTGTTTTGTGTGCTCAAAGGCATGGCCTGTCTGTTGAGATCTCTGTGCACAGCAGGGGAACACGCCCCCCTCCCCGACCCCGGCCGCCACCATTCCTGATGAGTCTCGACATGTCCCGAGTTAATCCTCTCTTGATGCATCTGATGTGTCTAGTTGGGGAATTCTGACTTCTGTGTCACCTCTGTCCTGATTTCTCAGCCTCCTGCTTCCTCCTCCAGGGCGTGTTCCTGGCAGTGAACTGGAAGCCTCACATCCAGCAAAGGAGCCTCTGGTGAGCATCAAGCAGCCCCCCTAACTTCCTGGAGCCTGCGGCCCCCACTGGCCCTGACGGTGAGATAATTAACCTCTCTTCAAAGCCCAGGGATCCCACAGGGCTGGCCCATGGCTGCCCCTAAGTCCTCACTACTGTCCACTCCACATCTGTGACACTTTACCTGTTAGGGGTACTACCTGACAGAGCCACAGGTGTGTAAAGGGGCTCTGAAGTGCCACGTGGAGACGCTGGGCCTTGGCGGTCCCTCCAGCTGCGCTCCTATCCCTCTTTGCCCTTCATGTTCCAGTGATGCTGAAGAGCTCCTGGTCCCCTAACTTGCCTCTCAGTGCTTTCTATCACACTCCTCCCTCTGCCAGGATGACCTCCCTGACCTTGGCTGCTTCGCGGGGAAAGATGGACAAGTACCCTTCCTCCCCCGTTGCCTCCTTCAATGTGTCTGAAGGAAGCAAGGCCAGCTCTATACCCGGCTAGCAAATCAAATCCAAGACCACAAGTACCCACTCCCCGCACTCTGGGGGAGGAAGAGGGCTGGGCACACGGCAGCTGCTGCAGATCTCTGAGCAGACGCTGAGATCTGGGCAGGAAGAGGGCACCTCCACCTGGGGGTTCTTAAAGAACCCTCTGCAGCATCTCCTGTGCTGTCGTTCTGAGCTGGTACAGCACACTGGGTCACCCAATCTCCCAATGCCTCTATGGACAAAAACCATATCTATTTCATTGGATTTCTATGAGGATTAAATGAGCAATGTCAGTAGAACCCTACACTCAGCACCCAGTACATCGTGAGCACTCAATAATTGTTAGCTATCATTGTTCAGTATCTCAAACACTATTCATCTTTCAAGGCCCGCCTCAAGTGCCGCCTCCTTCCCAGATGAATTCAAGGCATGTCAATCTCCAGATTCTTTTGGACAATGGATCTCAAAGTGTGTTCCCCAGACCAGTAGCAGCAGCTTCACCAAGGACCTTGTTAGAAATGCACGTTCTCAGGCCCACCCAACCCAGACTGCTGAGACCCAACAAACTGTGTTTTAATGGCCCTCCAGAGGATTCGGAGGCAGGCTAAAGTTTGAGAACCACTGTTCTGGTATTTTCTTTGTATTCTATGATCATACTGATTATAGCCTGGCTTGAATTACAATAAGCTCCTCGAGGGTAGGCATCATGTCTTATAGTCCAAGGAAGCTGGGGAAGTCCTTGTATTTTGAGTTCCATGAGCATTTTAATTAGATTTTACCTGAATAATTCCTAACCTTGCATCTCCTCCCCATCTTCCCCATCTGCTCAACCTTCCTATCCACCGGAGGCCCTCGGGAAAATATTACTCCACTCAGTAAAAGACTATCTCCCTCCCTTCCTCCCTCTCTCTCTTCCATCTTCCCAGGTGGCCACTTGGGGCTCATAAAATTGACAGTGAGTAGAGAGTAGGGGTAGAGCACACTTCTGGAGTGTCAGGAAACTCCAGATATTTCAGAGTTTGGACCAGGGGTATAAGACATTGTCCCTGCCCCAGGACTGTTATGAAGACTTCTTGGGCTGAGCTGTCCTTTCAAAATGCAAAACCAGGGCACAGCGTTCTGGATCTCATTCCCCAGCACAGAGATTCCTTCCAGGATACCCCTGAGTAGCTTGAGTATTGTGACCCATTGCACTGTAGCCAGGTGGAAAAGAGCAGAGGGTACCAGGACTTCCCGATCACCATTGTATTGGCTATGGGGCTCCTTCCCGGGGCTTGTGGGCAGTGTCACTGAAAGACGGGGGTGACTACAGCCAAGGAGACATGTATGAAGCATCAACATGCCAGCCAGACTTGGTTCTCTCTCTGTCCAACTAAAGCCACTGATTCGCAAGCATAAGCTTTCCCAGGGACACAGAAGCTTTGAACACAGCACAGGCTGTAGGTAGGGTGACCATATAATTTGGACACTTTAAGAGCGAATAGGATCACTCGTATTAAATACACCAGGACAGCAGACATAAACTGGGATGTATGGTCACCTTACGTATCAGCCAAATTTCTTCCCATGAGCACCAGGCCAGGGGTAAGGATGTCAAGGAGGGAGTTTGACATCTCTTGACCCCTTGTCCCCTCCCCTCAGTCACTTAGCATTTCGTTGACTACACAAGGGACAAGGAATGGGAAGCAGCTAGGAAGTAGTGAGTCCCAGCCAAATGGACCACTTACCAGGTGCTCGTGTACAGTGGTCCGTAGGGAGCTGTGGCGCCATATACTTCAAGCACCTTTGCACTGGGTCCTGACCTCATCTGTCCTCACAGCAACCCTGGGCAGGTATTGAAAGCAGAGGGGTCGCAGCTAGAAGAGCTGATTCTAGAACCCAGGACTTGCTGGTTGTGGGCCAGAGTTCATCCGCTGCCTCAGAAAGCCTAGTCACAGGCTAAGCAAGGTGAAGGCAGGATTGATACACCTGGCGGGGCAGGCCCACCTGCATGTCACCTCCCAGTACATGTGTGAGCAGACGCTGCTGGGAGCACCCCTGTCTTTGTTCGACGTTCCCAAGTATTTGGTGAGCACTTATTATGTGCTTATAATGATGATGATCGTCAGGGCCCTGTAGATAAAGCAGTGAGCAGAACAGAGTCTGCCCTTACCGACAAGTAAAATCATGTCAGGAAGTAACAAATCTAGCTTGCCTTCAAGGCCCTGTACAGTCTAACCTCAATCTCCCTTTTCTCTTCAGCTCCCATTATGGCACTTCCCAACTGGTCCCAATACACAGGGTCATTGACACTCAGGGGTGCACCTGACATCAAGAGTGACCTTGCCAGCATCCCTGAAGCCTTCGGGATTTTCCTGTCTCCATGCCTTTGCTCTTGGGGCTTCTTCCTATCTGAAGCACAGCCCCTTTCTCTCTTTCTCTCTGATCCAGCCCTCCCCAGTTTCTTCTGCTCAGCAGACTTTGTATTGTTGGGCAGTGATTTTGTCAGCTAGATAGTGAACTCCTTTGAGCCCAGATTCTAAGGGACACAGCAAAGGATCAAGATCTCCTAGCAAGCCTGGGCTTTGACTACCAACTTTTGTACTTCTCAAGTCATATCTATTAAACCTTCTTCACTCTAAGCCCTGTACCCACCTCTGCATCTCACCCACTGCAGGTGACTTCATTTCTACAATACAGAGCTAAGCAGAAGCATTGGGAGGAAACGCCCTCAATTCCTTCAACCCCTAAACTTACCTCCAGTTGACATGATTCCTGCCTCTTTTTGCCTGTCACAGTGAACTGTCCCCGCATCAGGCTAAGCCTTCCAGCCGTGGTATGATTCCATCAACTCCAACCTTCCTAGACGTCTGGTTCTAAGAATTATGTTCTTTTCCCTCTATTTCTTCAAGTTCTCGCTTTCTGTTATTCTCCCCCATGAGCACTTAAGCATGCACGAGTCTGTCAACTCCAAAGCAACATACCAGCTCTTGAACTCCATTTTCCCTCCAGGAACCATCATCTTTCCTCCTGTGCACAGCCAAGCTTCTTGAGAGAGAAAGCTATCCTCACCTTTGCCCCTTGCTCCTTCCCACTTGGCCTCAGTCTACAAATGCCTGGCTTCTGTCCCTACCAATCCACTAGAACTGCTCTCCAGGGATGTTGCTAATCCAACGAATAACTTTTCAATAATTATCAAACTTGACTTCCCACTCACTCCATATTTTTTTTCCCCACTCCATCCTTTTGGAGACAGTCTTTCCTTGGCTTACATGATATTACAATCTCTTGACTTTCCTCCTATCACCTTTGACCTCTCTCACTGTCACTTTTATTTCTTTCACCCTGAAATGTTGGTGTTCTTCAAGGGTCCATTGTGAACCCTGTTCTCTTCCCCTGGTTGGCCCATCTTTTCCCATGGCTTCAAATGCATCCACATGGTGATGAATTTTGGATCCAGGTCTGCAGCCCAAACCTTTCTCCCAAGCTCCTGACTTGAATATCCAACTGCCTGCTGGCCATCTTCACTGGGATGGGCTGACACATCTGAAACTAACATGTCCGAAATGGAATTCACCATTCTCTCCTCCCTGCCATTACCCACCTTCCCCCCACACGTCCCTCCTTCTGGGCTCCTAGGCTTGGAGAATGGCACAACCCAGCCAGAAATCTTGATTCTGAGAAATTTGACCAAGTCAGGAACCCTTGATTCCTTCTTCTCTCTCACTTTTATATCTGATCAGTGACTAAGTCCTATCTTATTATTGATTTCCCTGCAAATCCACTGCACTGTCTTAGTCTAAGTTTCTATTCTAGTTCCCTTGGGATATTGATAGGCTTATTTTTTTCTCTTTTCCAAGCTTGCCCAAAGAATTCCCTAATGTGGCAGAGAAGGCCTTCGAGATTAGGACTATTTATCTTGTATCTTCATATTATATGGCACCACAGCCCTCCCTTCCCTCACCTCCTCCCATTCTGACCGACTTGAGTTCTGTAATTGTATAGTATCTTCCACTGACCTTCTCCCAGGTTTTCCCACACTGCTCCCTACACCTAAGTCCCCAGGACTTTGCTGAGACAGGGCTTCCAGTCTGAGGCCTTCCTACATGTCCTCAACATACCCTCTGCTTATTCTTATCACGGCCTCAATCACCCCACAGTGCAAGTCCTCTTCATTCATGTCTCTTTCTCCACAAACTATAAGACTGTGTTTTCTTCAGTGCTGTATTCCTAACTCCTAGCATCATACACAGTCTACAGTTCCATAAACGTTTGCTGAATGAATGGAGAAGCATATGTTTAAAAATCGTACTCTATTTCAGGGTGCATGGGTTCTGTGAGCTGCGACACCACAAAACAGTTCACAGCGGTGTTTATGAAACTTTTCATCCCTAAGCCCCACCCTGGGGGGGCTCCCTGGAATGCATTAGGCAACCTGGAGCACAGCTGTGACCATCCCAGCCCTGCCACGCTCTAGAGGAGCCTCCTTTGTGTGGCACTAGTGCCTCAGTGGCACCCTCGTCTGAGTGTCCGGACCAGGGCTAGGGGCGTGTTGGAGTTTGTAGGCCTGTGTGTTAGACCTTCGTCGTGCACTAAGTGAACAGCTTAATGATTTGACCTGCTAATTGTGTGCGTGCGTTGCATTCAGTGCCCCTATCAGTGTTGGGTTTTTCTAAGTCATCTATACTCTGAGCTCCACTTTGTGAAAAGAATCTGGGACTCACAGAGTGACCACCTGTCCTGTTGTGCTAGGAACTTTCCTAGGATGCGAGACTTCAGCCCTAGAACTGGGAAGGTCCCAGAAAAACTGGGATGAGTTGGTGGTCTTATCGAGTCTGGAAGTTGGGATTAGTACAAGAGAAGATTGAATTAGTCCTGGTAATACCCTGACCTGCCCCTTGGCCTCTGAGTGGCTGCCTGGGGTGATGTGATCAGAAACCAAGGTAGCGTGGCTGCCTCCATTACCTCTCAGGCTGTGACCTTGGGATCGTGGAGGGAACTGCCTGTCGGGCTGTGTCATGAATTGGGGGGCAGGGGGCAAAGAAGAATGTGTATGGAGGGGATAGGTGAATCATTAAGTTGGGGGGGAGAAAGAAAGGGAAGAACTGAGCATATGGGTTGGCCCCCATCCCCATCCTTCCCACAGACGCCAGAGAGACAGGTAAGCAGCAAGTGGGGGAAGGGCCTGAAAGAGGTGGAGGAGGTCTAAGAGGATCTGGGAGGGGAAGGGTCCAAAAGGCTGAGGGCAAATCTCAGGGGAGGGGAAGAGCATGGAAAGAAAAAGATGGAGAGGGAGGAAGATGGAAAGTGCCATTTGGTCCAGTCTGCTCTGGAGGGACCAGACAGGGATGCTGGGCTGGGGGTGGGGCTTCATTGTGATGTAAATGCAGTGATAGTGAGGAAGGGTGAGGGTTCACTGCAAAAACAGCAGTGGAGATGAATGCAGAGATTATATCAGAGCTGCTGGTTATGGAGATCTGATTTCTTTTGTGCAGATGTCACATGCCGGGTAAGCTGTTATTAACTAGAAGTCGTTAGGGCTTAGCAGAAAGGAGATGTGTGGTTGAGTGCATCTTAGCATGTCAGGAGAAATCACGTAGCCTGCAGAAATGAAGGCAGCTTTCAGGGACAAGGGGCACATTTTAATAGGAAGAGACATCTGTAAAGCTAGTAGCTACTACTCTTTCCTCCATTACCAAAAAAGAAATTTTTTTAAAATAGTAATACATAGATAGATAATGACAGCAAAATTAAACGAATAAAAAACCAAAAATTAACACACAAAAAAATTTAATTAAAAAAATAAAATAATTTAAAATAAATAATGAAATCATGGGATATAGTTGTTTTGCTTTTTTCGTTCTTTTAAAATTTTTTAAATTTTATTTTATTTACTTTTTTATACAGTAGGCTCTTATTAGTCATCAATTTTATGCACATCAGTGTATACATGTCAATCCGAATCACCCAAACTGTCCTAAAAGCACCTACCTTCTTCTCTGTTTCTACCCACTGCAGAGCCAAGAATCTCACGCAAGGTTCCCAATGACAGGATGTATCTGGGCCCTCTGTGTCTATTGCCAATCCTGGCTTAGCGCAGGGTTTGGGGATTCTGGGACTGGAGGGAAGGGGGCAGTAAGAGAGTGTGTGTGAGAGCCCCTCCATGCAACCAGGAGCAGCCCGTGCCTCAGCAAAGAAGGGTAGAAATAGCCCCACTGACTGTGAGTCCCTTGGAATGTCTCACCACTGTATCATTTAGCACAGTGCCTGGCATACAGTTGAGCTCAATAAATATTCAGTGAAGGTATATATAAAATAGATACCCAACAAGGACTATAACACAGGGAACTATTCTCAATATTTTGTAATAACCTATAAGGGAAAAGAATCCAAAAAAGAATATATATACACACGCATATATATATATATATACACATACATATATATATATATGACATAACTGAATCACTTTGCTGTACACCTAAAAGTAACACAACATTGTAAATCAACTATACCTCAATAAACAAGGTTTAAAATAACATGTTTTTTAAAAGTTCAGTGAATGAATGAATGAACTTCCTGACTTAGGTCTCTCCTAGCGCAAATGGATCTTCCCCATTGCAGCAGCTGGAAGTTTCATTTCTAAAACACAGACCTGATTGCTTGAGGCTGAGATCCTTTACAGCCCTTGGCAACAATTGTCCTAATTTCCTTCCTCAGAGACCTGCACTCCCAGGGTGCTCATGATTCCACATGATCTGGTGCCAGCCCCCTTTTCCAGCTCTGTTCCGCCTTTCATCCTCCCCTGGTTGCTCACCATTTCCTCCAAATACCACTCAGCACATCCTGCCCTCAGAGCCTTGCTCAGGCTGTTGGCTTAACCTAGAATCTCTTTTACCACTTGTCCCTGTGACCCCAGCCTTCAGCCTGTGATAACCCACCCTTTAAAGTCTCACTCAAATATCACTTCCTCCAGGAAGCCTTCCTGTGTCTTCCTTGCTTCTTTGTGTGTCATTTCACAACAGGGGGCCTGGAGAGAGCTGATGCCCCACACTGATTTCACCTTCCCTTGCTAAGTCTCTCGTTCTTTACCTACATCCTACACTAGTTTTTGGGTTTCCTGAACACTAATGCTGTTTTCTGTGTCTCCACAAACTCGGCCAAAGGACTCTTAAAGGAAGGAGGGAGGGAAGCCAAAGAGGTTGGAAGAAGAAATGTTAGTGGGTTGGTATTTAAAATGGCAGATCCCTAGCTTTTTGCCTCAGAAATTGCTGTCGCCAGCACTGAACTTCCTTCTCCTGATTCAGCTTCTATCCCAAGAAGTAGAATTTCTACTGAAAGAGTGGCGCTGAAGGAGCCCTGGACCACCCTGCTATCAGGGCGGTAGTGAAGATGCACTCATTCCCTTAGGCCCACCACCCCACCCTACCCCCACCCTGTTTCATCAGAGAAAAGAATTGGCCTTGACCCTCTTAGAGCATACCACAATCAGGCTGCACCCTTCCTCCCGCCTTAATCTGCCCAGTAATAGTGCTAATTGGAGGGACTTGGGCTCCTTCTGCAGCCTTGTTTTGTCAGGAGTAAAAGTCCTCTCTAATTTTCTGGATGCGGATACTGTTCAGGCTGGCACCCTTCCTCGCGAGTTCCACTGTCATTCAGGCCTCATGAAAGGCCCCTTGCAGCTCACTCGTTCACTGTACTTCATTGTCCCCGACCGTTCATTGACATTCATTGGGATAATTCCTCCCCGGCGGCACATGCATGGAGGCGTGTGCACATGTGTTCAGACCCCGTGTCCCATTAACAGTGAGGACACTTGAAGTAAGAGGGCAGCGCCGCCTGAATGCAGAATCCCCCTCCCCCTCTAATGGCTGGGGAGTCCACCGCACTAATGTGATTTCAAGAAGGACCAGGAGAATTGGTGGCCTCTGCAGAGCAGGCAGGGAGGAAGGGTCGGGGGTGTTCCTAGTCTAAAACACTGTCAGCTACATCACTCTGGACAGATGGCTTTCCCCTCCCGTTCCTCCCAGGACCAGCTGGTTCTGGAGACCCAATCTCCACCCTCCTTCTTGGCTGTTAGCCTGGCATTCAAGGCTCTTCAGAAGATGGCTCTCAAGTGCCTTCCAGGCATTTTTGCTGCCTCCTCCCTGCACTGAATTCTACTCCAACCAGCCAGGTCTGTCCCTATGATCCGTAGCTCACACTTGCTTATATATTCTCTCCAATCACTGCTTAGGGAGTGCAGTAACTGGCAGAACACTGCCAAGTGTAATGGCAGGACAGTTGTTCCATCTCCGCAACTCAATGAAAACAGTGTCTTTCAACATTTTTAAGGTAATAGTTAACAAGATGGTTGTTAGGACTATGGAGAAAGTCATTAGAGGCAGCAGAGCAAAAGTAAGTCCGTGAAATAGATGATATAAGAAAAAACAATCAGTGGAACGGTGGTGCTTTCATCATGGCCTAATTCTATCACCTGCCCAGCAAACTACAGCCTCAGCCCCTTACCCACCTAGCCCCAGAATCAGGCTCATTTCTCCTTGATGTACTCTCTTGCGTAATGAAATCCCACCACCAGGCCTTCCAGGACCTACTCTAGCCCTGCCCTTCCATGAAAGACACTCCCTGAGCCCCACCAGGATTCAGTCCTTCTGATGCCCATGGGCTTCTTGGCAGTACCCTCAACCGGCACTTAGAAGGCCTCTGCATGTGCACATATCATAACTACTCAGATGAGAGCCCCGATTTCTGGAGGCAAGAGGCAGGGGCTCATACCTCTGTAACTCCCCAGAGCAAGCTGTGGGAAAAGTGCACAACCAGCAGCTGCTCCCTGGGCTTCCAGCTGGGGGTGCAGAATGGTGTTTGCTTGCCTTGTGAGAAACAGTGACGTTTGTTCTGCCAGGACAGATAGGACCTGGTGGGCCATTGCTCTTGAATGGGAGCATCTTGTAAGCAAAAAAGCAGAGGCTTTCAGGTCAGACTGATGTTGACTGTACCGTCACTGGCCATTGACTGCTAGCTGTAAGGCCTTGGGGAAGCTACTCAACTGCTTTGAACCCCCAGCTTTTCCTTTTGTGTTTGTAAATTGCAGTTGAATTTCCTGGGCTAGGAAATTCTTCATTGTAATCAGTGGTCCTACGTATTGCAGGAAGTTTAGCAGCATCCCTGGGCTCTGTATACTAGAGGCCAATTGTGCCCACTCTCTGCCTCCCTCCCCTGCAATTGTGACAATCAAAAATGTCTTAGATGTTGATGAATGTTTCCTGGGGGCGCAAAATGGATCCCAGCTGAAAACCACTGATACGTATACCCTGGGGTGGTTCTGAAGATAACAGGATGTGATAGCAAATGTAAAATAAAGTATCTGCATATAATAGGTGCTCAATAGGTGCTAGTCCCATTTGAAATTTTAAGTAGAATTTGGCATTTCCCTTCCACCCTTTGGGGCTTCAGAAGTGGGTGGGGTGGGGATGGCTCTAGAGAAAAGCTCGGTAGAGGATGTCTGAGCCCAAGGACCTCTCCAGTGGCTTCACTGGTCTCAGAGGAGAGCTTTCATGGATGCTCAGGTGTGTCTTGGAAGTATCTGATGAGAAAGAGGTGGTGAGAGAACTCCCTGGTGGTCCAGCGGTTAGGACTCCACGCTTCCACTGCAGGGGTTATGGGTTCAATCCTTGGTCGGGAAACTAAGGATTTTTTGGCGGTGCAGCCAAAAAAATAAAAAATTAAAAAAATAAGGAAAGGGGTGGTGGACCTGGAGGCCCAGAGGGGCATGCAGGTTCAGCAGTTTCCTTGAGAAGACTTTTCCAAGCAGGCAGCCCATTTCTGCTTCAATTTCTCCTCCCCACCTGGTTGTTCAGGGGAGACATATGGCCCATTCCAGACAAGGGACCATGGCTCACATAGAGAAGCAGTTCATACCAGGAAGGAGTGCAGAAGTACTGCTGAGATGCTAGCTTGGCTGGAGCATCCTGGCTGTACCGCAGGCCCCCGAGGACAGACTGCTGGCCCGCCTTGTCCCCAGCACATCTGGCCTGTGTAGCTGCCAAGTTCTGTCTGCCCAGCTCCAGGCCTTTCCACTGGGGTGGGAAGACAGAGGAAGGAGAGAGCTCTCCAGAGGCTGCACTTCCTTCTGGACTAGAATCCATGGAAATCTTCCAAGTGTACAGTTGGGCTTTCATGAGAGGTAAAACTGACCCAATATAGAGAATCTCGGAGTTGCTCAAGCTATAGCTCCCCCCTAACTCCTGCATGGGCTTTTTGGTTTGGTTTTGTTTTTTAACAGTGAAATAGTAATGACAATGGACAAGAGGCTTGAACTTGCTCCTCTGGGCCGTCGACTAGTGTGGTCTTATATGGTCTTGAGTGAGTCATTCTCTCCAGGGCTCCCCTCAGTCATCTGCTTGTGGCCAGTGTGGTAACTGCTCTCACCAATACAGACACTTTGAGAGGCTCTGGTGAGATCAGTGACCAAACATGCTTTGAGTGGAAAGAAAGGATTGTTGGTGTACACCCACCGCCAAGTTCAGCCTCATGCTGAGGGAGCACAGGTCACAGCACAGCCATTTAAAGGGAGTCACTGGATGTAAGGACCGAGCTAAAAGGGTGAGCACAGACCAAAGTGGGCCGTCTCTGGGAGGCCGGAGGAGACTGTCCTCTGAAGATTAACGAGGTCACCGTGTTAGAAGCTGGGAGCCCGCAGCCCTCAGCAGCTGGAGAAAGGGGTCCAGCAGAGCAGATGAGGGGGGCCAGCAGAACAATGGATGAGGGGGAAAGAGTTTATTGTGTTTTGGTTTGGTTTTAATCATGAGAAAGGGTAAAAGATATGTATGTTTCACATTTTTTTAAATGGGAAGTTGAGATTCAGAAGCCCCAGAGGTGTGTTCTTCATGTGGATGTGTCCCATGCATACGGAGCTGTGGTCCTGACCGGGTGGGTACCTGGCCCATCTGGGGTTCCTCCCTCTGCACCCCCTGCTTTGTCCTCCCTGAGTGCCTGCATCATCTCTGCTTGGCATGTGGCAATAACCTTTAAGAGGGCCTGCACCTCTCTTCCCACTAACCCTTCTTCTGCACAAAGGTCTTCTAAACACAGATTCCAACACTCACATCCCTTGTCTTCCTGACAACCTTTCCTGCTCCCAGGGCCCATCCCATCAAACCCACAGCAGCATCTGACAGTGTCAGCAAACCTTTCTTTTAAGACGGGAAATCAAAAGGCTTGTGTTTGAAACCTGTCTTACCATTGACTTCCTCACGGACAGAACTTGGCCAAGACTCTTAACTCTCTGAGCCCCCTTCTTATCTCTAAAAAGGGCATAAAGATCTTACATGTGACCTCATAGCTGTGCAGTGAGGATCAATGACACGGTGGATATGAAATGGCTTTACAAACTGCAAAGTGCGGTACCAACATTCCATCCTATTCAGGTCTCCGGGACCTTTCTCAAGGTCGATTCAAGGTGGTTTTCTTATGGTTCTTGTGCTGTTTCTCTCCATCGGGATTCTCCCTCCTTTAATTGGCCCAGCAAATCCTGCCCTCGAGAGCTCACTGACTTTCTCAACCTGATGTTCTCCTTCCTTTACTAACTGCACCCTTAGTATCAAGTCCCTGCCCTGCCTCAGTTCTTCTGCACACAGGTAAGAGTTAGCAAGTCCCCAACAAGGTGCTTGGGGTTTACCCGTTATCTCAGCCCCCAGAACTGTGAGAAATGAATGTTTGTTGTTTAAGCCACCCAGACTACGGTATTTAGTTATAGCAGCCCAAGCTGACTGAGACACTCAGTGAGAAACTAAATCTATAAACTCGCCCACCTACTCTTTCTCTCCCTCCTTGTACTCTCCTTTCCTTCCTGGCTCTCGAGTGTTCCTGAGCTTGCCTGGTTCTTGACTCAGCCTCCCTATCTGGCGGAGTGATGTCACCTTTAGGACGAGGTTGGCAGTGAGGCCTCAGTAGTGCCCAGAGGTGGAATGGGAGGGAGAAGGGGGAGGGGGAACGCGGTCCTGGCTGTCTTCCTCTCCCTCAGGCTACCTGTGGCTGAGCCACCACCAGGCAGGGTAGGGTCTCCTCCACTCAGCTGCTCCTGGTGGGGTCCTCTGGGCCAGGGGGGCTGCACTATATCCTGCTCAGCTCCCCTCTCCCAGCCTCCAGGGCTTGGTCTTCTGCCTCCACTTCAGCTCTTTTCGTCCTTCCCAAAGAGAAGAGCGGGTGAAGCTGTCTGTGATGACAGAGCACTGAGCAGGGCTTCCTTCCCGCTGTCTCCCTCCCTCCCCCACACAGCTGGGGGATTCTTGAGTCTCTGCCTTGCTGAACAATCAGGACCTGGATGCCGTTGGGAGCCTCCTCTGAACAGGCCGATGGCCAGCCTCCCACAGCTCAGGAAGGAGGTCACCGCTGCCCAGGAAAGGCTGGGTGGGGATGGGGGACAGCTGCCCTCTCCTTTCACCTCCTCTGGCCAGAGGAGGATGCCCAAGCTGGACAGCAGAGTCCAGGGATGTCAAGCAGGGGGACAGAGCTTCCTCTTAAGCTCCCATCTGCTGTTTCCTTAGGTACTGGACGGAGCGCTCTATACACAAGACTGGATGCAAGCTGCACCCCAAGGTGCCCTGAGAAGGAGCAATAATATTATCCCCATCTGACAGATGCAGAAAACGAGGCCTCAGGTTTTATACCTGGCGAGTGGCAGTGCTTGGCTTTGAACGTGGCTGCAGTCAACAGCGCACTAGTCCTTTATCTCCAGTGGTGTCAGGGTCAGGCACGCAGCGATCTGCCCAAGGCAGACCTCACCACCAGCCGGGGACACCGGCTCCCACGCAGGCTTTGCCAGCTCCTCCAGATATCACCCTAACTCTGTTCCCTCCTTCACCAACCCTTGTGCTCTGGGTTAGGTCTGTAACCCCCTTTATCTCCTTTCAGCCCTAGTCTTGGGCCCCTGCCGCAGCCTCTCTAAGCTTCAGTTCCTTATCTGTAAATTGGGACTGACAGTAGTACCTACTTCATAGGGTTTCTGTACTTACTGAGTGAAGTTTTATTAGTAAAGGAATGAGGATATAATTAAGAGGTCAGTAAATGGCAGCTAGGTTTTTCTTTTTGTTCTTTTAACATACGGGACTTGGTAACTCAAGATGCTACTGGGGTCTAACCCTAGGCTCAATCTCTTGATATATTTTCCTCAACTTTGCAGGTCCCTAGGCTCTTTTCTTTTTTTCCATTATCTAAAGAAATGGGGACACTTCCATTTTGGGTCTTTAGAGATTAGATTTAAAAAAAAAAAAAAAAGATGAGTAATCACCTATCAATTGTTAGTCAGAATTGCTCTTAAAGTGCTTAGAAATCACCAATAGACAGTAAACTCCCGAGGACACTCTGATATCCCTGGGGACTAGCACAGAGCCTCCCAGGCAGGAAGAACTCAGCATATTCAAGGAGAGAAGATAGTCACAAACACGGTATGTCCAGCCTCTTGCCAGGGTAGTACAGAGGGCTAGAGGCTGGGGTGTAGCTAGAGCCACCTTCTCGTGCCCGCCCCCGCCCCCGCCCCACCCCCAGCCCCAGGTGTGGATGAGATCAGACGCCTCTGTCCTCCCTGGAGGCATTTCTGTGAGTCTCTGGCCCTCGTGTCCATGCTGGCCTCCTCTTATCTCTTGCGTCTACTGTTCAGCCCAGCTTTCTGCCACTACCTCCTTGAGGAAGACTGAACAGGACCTCCTGTGGGCATCCTTTTCACCTGAGTCCAGGGAGGAAAGAGGGGAGGACAGAGTGGGGGAATCCAGGGCACCACCTCCACTCAGTGGCTGGGGGCAGGGAGAGCCACTGAGTGGAGGAATGGCCCAGAGGCGAGTCCCATGCTTCCTTTGTTCTGGGCAGCTCACTTAGGTCTCTTCAAGCTCCCTGAGTCCTAGCATCTGACACCCCACAGCTGAGCTGGCACCCCCTCTCCCAGATGTTCCTAAAAGCCACGTGCCTTCTCCCCAACAGATCCCAACATGCTAGAATGGAGAAATTGCTGGACTCTGAAGATAGGGTCTAATGTCAGATCAGGTAGAGGAAATCACCTCAATTCTGTTTTCTGCACTAAACACACACACACACACACACACACACACACATCCACAGAGGAAGAGGAGAAAAAAGGCAATATTGAGCTCTCCTGGAAGGAGCATTAAACACCAGCTTGCTTGTTTCACTTGGGAGGATTCCAGTATGTGATCCTGGAGGGGAATGTGTGTCCCAAACAGGAGCAGCTTCTCCTGGGTCCCCCAGGTTGCCTGCTCCCGTCTTGTTTAAATGCCATTTAGGCAGAATAGATGTCCCTCTGATTTTCCAATGCAGCATTCGATCCCTCAGTCTTTTGCTTTCTCCTATAGGAGTGTCAGCCAGACCTGGGCCATCTCGCAGCTGTACATCTCCCATGAACACAATGCAGAGAGAAAAGTTTCATTTTATTTTTCTTTCTCCCCCTTTCCTGACCTTATGTGCTACCTAATCCAGAAAATGATCCAGATGGGAAAGACATCGGCTTTGAAGCAAGAGGCAGGAGGAAGGAAGAAAGGGACGCAGGATAAACCCCTCCTATCCAGCCGTTCACCCTGGGGAGAAATCCTCCCCGCCTAAACTCTGTCCCACACGTGTGCTCAGGATGGTGTTGTGGGGTCTTCCTGAGGCAGAGGGAAACCCCGCTGACCGGCAGGATCCCTGAGCCCTCACCTCTCCCCCCTCCTCCCCTGCGCACGCATTTGGCGTAAGCCAATGTGAGCCGGAGATCCACTTTCAGTCCTGAGTCTTGACATCAGGGCGTTCAGTGATGTCTTGCTCATCTGTTCTACATAATTTCATTAAGTCAATTTTAATTTAGTCAAATTGACAATGGGGATGGAGACCCAGAGTGACAGAGGTGTCAGGGATTCCCTCCCATATGTTTTTAGCTACAACTAGCCCCCTTTGCCAGAGTAAGCAGATAAGGGAAGCTGTCACACGTGGCATTGCCTGACCCCTTGGACATGTGCCTGGACCGAGGGCTCATGACCCTCCTGCATAGACAACTCAGCCTCCTGCTGGGTTTCCTTCCATTAGAGCTGGTGGAAAGGGGATGAGACTGACATAAATTGAGCTCCTAGTATGTTTCATGTGCTTTCACTTATACTGGCTCTTGTACTTTCCATAAAAATTCTATGTGGGACACAATACATTTTACAGATGAGACAACTGAGGCTCAGACAGGATAAGTGACTTGCCCAATGCCACACAGCTATTAGGTAGCAGAGCTGGGATCCGGACACTGGTCTGTCTGATTCCCAAATACACATTCTTTCTGCTGTCCCCTCGTAAACTTGCCCACAGGATTGGCAAGCATGAAAAAACCCATGCCTCACCTTTAGGACTCACCTGCTCTCTCTACTAGGACTGTAGGTTGCATTCAGGTGAAGATGAACTGCTCTGGGAGCCTAAGGGCACAGGGCATGGGCTGGAGTGTTTCCTGGAGGAAGGGCCTGTCTCCAGGTATCACCTCACTGGAGACTTCACAGGACATTGCCACAGCCTTGCCCCTCCCTTGGCTACCTGGGTTTTCAGCAGGCAAAAGGGAAGCTCTTGGGCAGGTACCTGGTTGAGGAAACTTCCAGAGGAAGGTGGGGAATGGTGTTCTGAGAGGTTCAGAGCTGTGGGCAGGGGATTCCTGGTACCCTGTTCTTCTGAGACTGAAGGAGGTCCCTGCTTGATGAGAGCTGCCTCTCCTGACAGTGGGATGGCACACCTGCCTCCTGTCTGGGAATCTCTCCTGATGTGGCATCAACGCACTGGTGGTCAGTGTGGCTGGGGGCACCTGCAATCCTCCGGTTCTGTTTGAGTTTGCTTTAAACTGAGTACACATGAGACAGAGGCAAAGACCTTGTTTTTCATTTTTGAAAGGTTTTGAAAGGTGCCAACTGGTAGCAACGGCCACTGGCCTCGTAAACCTTCACTGTCATGTCAGCCGGGAGCTCCTCAGAACACTTAGAACAAAGGAACCGGCAGAGGAACAGAAGGAAATAGAACATCCGAAGCACTCAGAGAAACAAGAAGGAAGACAAGAGAGGCAAACGGAGGCCGTGGGTATCAGCTGTCGCTGGAGTGCAGGGAGAAACCCACAAAGATGACTGAGAGCATCCCACTACTGACAAGCTCTCATACGTCCCCTGGGGCAAACCTGCCCGACACCCCAGGTTTGAGGATCTGATGAATCCTACTGGCCCCCAGTCCTCGTCCACAATTAGCAGTGGGTGAGTGCAAGGAGTCTGAAGTGGGGCACCAATCCTGGTTCTGCACTAACCAGCTGTGGGACCCTGAGCAAGTAAGTCGCTCTCCAACCCGGGCCTCTGTCTCCATCCATTAAAACAAAAAAAGGCCCCCACCCCCTCCCTCCATGATTCCTTCCAGGTCCAAAGCTAGGAGGTGTTCCCTATGTCTCCTGTTATAAATAGGGCCTAGACGCAACACATCAACCTTTGATCTTGGACTAGGAACTTCCCTCTCCTTGAAGCCTTGGCTACCCTACATTTCCAGGCTGCATGGGATCTCTGGGAATGTGTGCTATCAGCTAGGAGATGGGAGGAGGCTAGAAAGGTGTTCTAATAACTAATGTTATTCCTAGAAAGAAGCCTCTCCACCTGAAATCCATCCTACACTCCATTGACAGATGAACTTCTGAAAACAAAGGTCTGTTCCACACCACTCCTCTGCCTATGACTCCAGTGGCTCCCCACTGCCTACCAAGTCACATGCAAACTCACGAAAGGCCCTCCTCGATTTGACTCAACTTGCCTTTGTTTCCCTGCCACTTCCGGTCCCTTACCTGTGCCACCTACTCCTCCCATCTCTTCAAATCATACCCAGCCCACAGGGTCCTTCTCAAATTCTGTATCTTCCAAGAAGATGTTTTAGACCAACTGGGCTTTGTACTGTGATTTTTTAAAATGTGTCTGTCTCTTGTCTCAATACCAGGCCAGTGATGCCCCCAGGATTTCAGCAGAGTATTTGATGTGAACCTACCATTCTATGACTTTAAAAGAATTGAACTAAAAGAGAATGAAGTGGGCTCCTGGGGTCCAAAACGGCAGCTCTTAGAGCTAAGTAGAAAAAAGATTTGAGGAAGAAGATTTTGAGGGGTATAAAATGGTGTTTATGGGGATTTCCTGGTGGTCCAATGGTTAGGACTCTGCGCTTTCACTGTCGAGGGCCCAGGTTCGATCCCTGGTTAGGGAACTAAGATCCCTGCAAGCTGCATGGTGAGGCCCCCCCAAAAATGGTATTTAATGGTCCTTTCCACCCTGAGATTTTGTGTTCTATGCAGAGCAGGGGTGCATTGCTTCAAGGCAGGCTCTTTAGTTTCCCGATAAATCTTGGAACCCTGGCCTTGGAGGTCCTGATATAGCTCTAGCATAGAAATAAGTCCATCACTCAGAGAAGTTTCTAAGTCAACACTTGGCTGAGGCCCTGCTAGGAGGCCAGGGGAAGCTGAAAGCCTGGTGCTCCTGGTTATTCTGGTAGATGAGATGTCATCTCAGAAAAAGCCAAGCATCCTGCTCCTACCCGCCCACAGCCGGTGCAGAGCCTTTGAGCCGGGCAGCTGCAGGCCCTCCGAGGGGAGGAGTTCAGGCAGCTGGGACTCCTTCCTGGGCCCCTTGGGGTGGAGCCCTCCCTTCCCAGTGCAGGTGGAGGCTAGGGGCTCTGCCCAGCGGCTCTTGTTTTCCCCACCTGCCTGCAGTGCGGTTTGTCTACTGGCGCCGCTGAGGCGTAGGGGCTGGGGGAATTTGATCAGCCAGAAGGAGGAGGCTGTCTCCCCAAGATGTGAGCACAGCCTAATCCCTCCCTCCCTCCCTCCTCTGGGTGTACTGCTGAGATGCCCTGCCAGGCGGAGGAGCAGAAAGGAGCCGAGGCTGAAGTATCTGAAGGTTGCAATAAATCAGGGAGATGCCCCGAGTCCTTAAGTGGCCTTCTGAAACTCTGCTGCCCCTGACCTCGTCCTTGAGGTGGTGAGGCGGACACAACCCAGGCATCCTCCAGACACTCGGGACAGAGCTGCTCCTCGGCGACTGGCAGAAGGTCAAGGGCGGCCTCAGGGCTCCTTCGCCCAGACTTATGCCCCTTGACATTCTCAGTGTGGTTCCCCGGTGTCCCTGCCTCCCTAGATGTGTGGAAGCTTCTGTTCTCAGGGTTTGCCCATTATCTTCCTTGAGAAAAGGGTGGGAGGGAAGGAAGCTGGGTTGGGGGGCCCACCGGGTTTCAGGCAAGCTTGGGTTGGCACTGAGTTCCCCTTCCAGCCTCTCCCTGGGAGACCAAACAAACGTTATCAGGGACTCAGAAAAGCTCCTGTCAAGGTCACTCTGCTCAGCCTGATGCTGTCGCTGCTGTCAGACATGAGAAGCGACTCTGTTGTCCACCCCCTGCCAGCCCCAGGGCACTGCCTGGGCTCTGGACAAGCTCTCCAAGACAGCCCCATCTCCTGGCTGGAGATCACTCCAGCCTTCAGCTCCAGGACAGAAGGCCTCCAAGTTTCTGCTTCCCTCTCTGGTCTGTCCTTCTGTGATATTAACCCTTTCCCTCCCTGAAGTTTCCTCACACAGATAGTAGACCAAGCCATGAAAGCTCCCTTGTGATTCCTCCTCTTCTCGTGTGCCTGGGATCCCAGACCCCATGGCCACTGGGCAGCACAGGGAGATCTGAAATGGCTGGGTAGGAAGGGCCACCGTAGGCCTCACCACCACCAGTCTCAGCCATGTGGGGGGCTGAGCCCTGACTGTGTCCAGGCCCTGGTGCTACACACTGGAGGCATGACACGCTTTCTCTTTCAAGAAGTTTATCATCGGGAATTCCCTGGCGGTCCAGTGGTTAGGACTCCACACTCTCATTGCTGAGGGTCTGGGTTCAATCCCTGGTCGGGGAACTAAAGATCCCACAAGCCACGCGGCACGGCCAAAAAAAAAAAAAAGAGAAGTTTATCATCTAGGCAGGGAGGAAGGACAGAAGCTAAATTTTAATACATGGGAACAGATGCTCAAGGGGCGTGACAGTTCCTATTGGAGAACTAAAGGACCAGACCAGGCAGGGGCAGCCCCAGTAGCGAGGGCACCCCTCTCACCCTGAAGTGCCTGGGTCTCCTCCTGGTCTCCTCCTCACCACTGGGCCAGCACCCACTCACCTATGGCCCACTGCCCCACCACCCAGGGTGACTGGGGTCACGGGAACAGGTGTTGGCAAGCTCCAGCTTTGTTTCCCTGCCTCCTTCGATTTCTCTTACCTCCTTCCCTCTCCCCTTTCCTTGCATGCCTATGCTCAATTCTCTCTCTCTTCAGCAGGAATATAATGTTCGGCTGCTTTCCACCCACTCTCTGAATGCTGCCAGCGAATAATGACTAAGGTGGTGGGTGGAAGTACAGCAAGTTGAGACCAATTTAGCAATCCAGGGTGCCAGGAGGAGGGTGATTTAGCAGCAAATAGCTTTGCAAACAGCAAGGAGAGTGAAGATGCCCCCAGAGCCAACAGACCAGCGAGCCAAGTGCGCAGGCCCGGGTGCCCGGGGCCGGGATTGCCTCAGTCACCTGGCAGTCTGTGCATAAAGGTTAGGTCAGGCGTGGAGCAGGGTTTGTCCTGAGACACTGACTGATTTTCAGGGCCATGTTCACCCCCAATCTCAGCTCTACTCTTGACACCTTTGAGAGACCCGTGTCCTTGTACACCCCTGGGGCTGGGAGTTTCATCCAGATGGACCCCTCTTCTTCTAGTGGATGCTGGGGCCTGGGAGGATATGCAGCCCTGAAGCCCGAAAGACTGCTCTGGGCATGGCAGAAATGGAGGTTCTGTGGTTTTGGGGAGGGGGCTGCCCAAGCACACTGCCGATCATGCCCCAGAGAGAGGCCAACCCAGTGGACACAGGTGTGGAGCTTGCAGGGCCTGCCAGCCAGGAGTCTGAGGATTTGTGTTGTGGGATGTGACTGCGAGTGTGGGTATCAGAGGAGAGCTTATCTGAGATGCAGAGATGATGAGAATGCAAGGGGTGTGTGTGTGTGTGTGTGTGTGTGTGTGTGTGTGTCTGCCCGCAGCCATCTTGAAGGCAGTTATCTTCTCCCACAGTGATTAGCTGACATGGAAGCAAATCTGTGGGTGATCTGGGGAGGGCAGCTCTTTACTGCCTTCGTTCCAGACATTGAAAGAAGCCTACATCATATCTGTTCAGACAACAATTTGGCCTGTCACTTAGTAAGAAAAATCACCTCTCTGTTGGATTGATTAGGACAATTAGTTTTAGTTGTTAGTGCGCACGCGCTCACACACACACACACACACACACACACACACACACACACACACACACTCTGTCCTCTGTCTCTTCTATCCTCCCTTCGATCCTCACTGCACCCTCTTTCCACCTTCCCTCCATCCAATTCTGTCCTCATCTGGGAGGCAGCCTCCATGTGTGATCACCTCCCAAATCTGGTTTCCACACTGCTTACATTACCAGCAAAGAGACTGCTAATCTCTTTTTAGTTTGGGACTTATTTGCATATGGATAAGGTGGAAACACTGAATTAGATTATGGAATAAAGTTTGGTATTCTAATGAAATGTCGTTAATTCAGATTCTGTGAAGACAAAATTAGCATAATTTCACTGTGGCGTGGAATGAACCTTATGAGTTGGCTAGCTATAAAGAGAAAGAACTGACATAGGATACATTCCATTCCTTAAAGTAAGTCTCAAGTAGAGACCCCATTATGCCAGATCCTTCCTAGTTTATCACTTACTGAGCTTAACCGATATGCCTAACAAGTGCTTAGGGATAAGAAGTGGGGGGGCACAGAAAAAGGGAAGAAAACTCTTTAAGACTCTCATCAAGCTTGAATTATAATAATTATGGAAGAAATCGAGTTCTTGTAATTTTAAAAATCTCTTTTCTTCTGCACTTTAAACACTTGTCAACAATTCATTGAACCTAAATCCATTTAATGAGGCCCAATCGTTGGGTGGTTACAGCCCCGACGGGGAGTCAGGATGGCCTGATTCAAATTCCAGCATTCCACTTAAAGTCTTGGGTGAAACCCCTTTACCTCTGACAGGCTCACTCAATTTTCTCATCTGTCAAATTGTTGAAGAAATCTGAGTTGTAAATAATAATATTGATAATAATTATATTCCTTTTAAAATTAAAAAGCGCTACCAAAATCACTACAACAGGAAGCCTAGGGATGGTTAGGCCGTCTTGTGGGAGTCTGTGTGCAGCAGGAAGCAAGCAAGTGAGAGAAGCAGGATGGAGATCGCATATACAGCGGCAGCTTTGCCAATCAGCAGCTAGAAGCCCAACTCACCCCCGCCGAACTTTGGCTGACACATCCCTGCCCACTTTTCTGGACCATGGGAGGGGGCCATCCATGGCCAAGCTGCACACTTGTTCGGCTGGAGGCAGTTATAAGAGGTGAGTGACCACCCACCCTGCATTCCCCAGCTCTGTCTGGTCTGGGTGGCTGGCCAAGCCGGGCAGAAGGAGGTAACAGGCTCCTTCTGGGGCTCCCCTTGGAGAGAGAGAGATCCATCTCCTTGGCTCTCAGCTTGCATCTGGGAGCTATGACCTTGCTGCTGCTACGCTTCCTCTCTAAAGGGAAGGTATAAATCCCTTCCTTAGGTTCAACTTCAAGGTTCCGTTCATGGCCACCTCCACCCTGGAGAGTTCTAGCTTACCTCCCCTCCCGGGGAGCCGCTGCTGTGTTCAAAGTTAGCATGATCCAGTTTTCAATGTACTTGTCACTGATTCATGGGGGCTGGTTCCTCTTCAATCTTCCTCACAAGTTTTAGTCTCAAACCATTATTTAGCCATTTTGTTTATCCCCCATCTCCCTGGCACCTCGCATGGCTAAGACCTTTAGTAAAGAGTGAAATGCGGAGCTTTTCAAACTTGAGCGACGATCTTTGAAAGGAAAACGAAAATTGTCATGGACCCCTGAGAAGGCATGTGAAATCCTGATATGAGAAATAATGGGGTGGTGCAAAGGGCATGGGAAGGGAGTCACCAGACTCTGAACCGTGCGACCTTGGGCAAATCACAAGCCAGATGACCTCCCCAAACATGGTAGCAATTCACACTCCCAACAGCACAGTGAGAATGTCCATTTCAGAACAGTGGTTTTCAAACTGCAGCAGCACAAAGATCTATTCAAAAGCAAACTCAAAGACTTAACCATGTAAATCTCCTAAAGATTCCCCAGGCAGTTGGATACTTTTTTATTGGCCAAACCCCAGAAACACCTCATCATTGCCCTGGAACCACTGCCCCCTGGGATTCCAAGTGCAGGATTTTAAAACCCCACATCAACATCACATCTAGCACTTCCCACTTGTATAATTGTACTTCTCGGTCGATGGACCTGGAGATAGAGTGCGTAGGTTGGCAGGGAGGGTGAAGGCTGGGTTTTCTTTAGGCTCCTGAACTACTGGAGGCAGGAACCAGGATGGAGAAGCCCCATCTAGGCAGAGGCCCTGAAAGCGTTGGCCCAGTAATAGCAGCAGGAAGTCAGAGGTCACTCCAGCAAAGTGTCCCCAAGCAGAAATCTGCTGCTAGGAAAAGTGCTCTCACCAAGAGTCTCTGACAGCTCTTTTCTCTCCCATTACTTTATTAAACATGCATTTCCTACGGGATTCCTCCTAGCAGCCAAACACCACTCTGAGCTGGGAATTCACGACAAGATCTCTGCCTCTAGGAACTTTGGAGGCTCTTCGGGGGCCCGTGGGTAAATGCCAGGAGAGCAAGGAATGACGAACTCAGAGGAAGGCATGTGACCCAGACTTCAGGAGAGAAGAGGGGACAGGTTCTTGGAGGAGTCGATCCTCATGGTTAAAACCTGAAGTGCCAGCAGGGGCTGGCTGGGTGGAGGTAGAGGAACAGGGTAAGAATATTTTGCACAGAAGAAACATGTTCAAAAGTAGCAGAAGAGGGCTTTCCCTGGTGGCGCAGTGGTTGAGAGTCCGCCTGCCGATGCAGGGGACACGGGTTCGTGCCCCGATCCGGGAAGATCCCACCTGCCGCGGAGCGGCTGGGCTCGTGAGCCATGGCCGCTGAGCCTGCGCGTCCGGAGCCTGTGCTCCGCAACGGGAGAGGCCACAACAGTGAGAGGTCCGCGTACCGAGGAAAACAAAAACAAACAAACAAACAAAAAAACAAAACAAACACTAAAACTAGCAGAAGAAAGTGGAAAGAGCCAGGGGCAAGGCTGAGCTGAGTTCAAACCCTTGCTCCCCTATTTCCTATCCTGGCAACGTTATTTAAGTCTCCTCCTCTAATAATCATACATACCCTGTGGGGCTGTGCTGAGCATTAAAGGAGATAATGAATAAAAAGTACTGGACACACAGGGTACTTAGTGAAGGGTATTAAATGTTGCTAAATATTCCCCATTACACTATTCTGTAAGCTGCATAACCACAGGTTTGCCATAATCACCTTCTTTGTCTTTGTAGACTCACTTTCTGCTCCAGGGCCTTGCATTTTGTAGGCACCCAATGAATATTTATTAAATGCATGTTGAAAAAGTGCAAAGGCATATACATACATTTTGGGGGCTAGAAAGCCATTTTCCCATAGCTGGAGCCCATCCACCTCTGTGCCCATACAGGCAGACACATGGTTTCTCGAAACGGCACGGCACATCTTTCCCTCACACATTCCCAATGCACTGGCTCTCCCCAGCCTTCACTGCACAACAGCACCCCTTTGACGGCAGCCACCCTGACACACATCTACCTGGACACAGGGGCAGACCAGACGAGGGGCTCCTCCTACAGACAGACAGACACAAAAGCTGAACTATTAAAACAGGTTCTACCTTGTGAATCGCAGAGACTGCCATAAATGTTAAAAAAAAAACAAAAACCCACCATCTCAAATGTCCCATCCTCCTTCTGGCTCACACACTGATACCTTCAAAGAGACACTCTGCTTTCTACACCTGAGTTTCTTCTCATTGCCGGCAGAGCGAGTGTCCCACGTTCACATCTACCCAGCTGAACCCTCGTGCTTGGGGAGTCCACTTGCTACGCCTGACTTTGCTCCCATTAGCTGTGGACCTTGGGAAAGCCCTGCTGCTCTGGGGCCTCACTTTTTTCACTGGCAGAACACAGAGAGTCAGCTGTGCTTCATGCTCACCTGGTAGTTATGTCACGAGAGTAAAGGAGATACCAAATGAGATAACGTCTATGATGCGCAGAAAACACCTCAAGAAGAAAGGCGCTGGATAAATACAAGGTGTAAACCCCACACCTGATTAGTGTGTACGCTTCTGTCCACAGACTTCACCCACAGACTGTGCTCTCTTCCACCCTTGAACGCAAACAGCCTTCCTCCCCGTAAATGCTGTCTCAGATACCCATCTTCATGTGTGTACATATATACATATACTTCCAACACCTGTATTTTCCTCAGCATGTCCAGGGAAAATTGTTTTTGAACTTAGAGGAAGCTCAGGTTACAGACGCTCTCCTGCCCCTACCTACAGGCTCTTTTGCAGGGTCTCTGGTGCAGAAAGAAGTGCCAAGCAGACAACTCATCTCTCTGTGGCTGGGCATCTCAGCTCCCATGATTAGGCTGCACTGCTGGCAGAGCAGAAGATCCTTACCTGGCACAGCTCCTCCCAAGGGCTCTGCAGAGCTTGGTACTTCCTCAAACTTGCCAGAACCCAAGACCAGAGCAGAGGGGCTGATGGCAGCGAGAGGATGTGGATGGAATGGAAGAGGAAGGACCCAGAAACTTCAGACGCTCAGCGCCCTAAGTACTCCTTGCTCCTGGGAAATTGAGGACCCTGAAACTAACGAGTCTGGAGCACTTTCCTAGGCATGACACACCCATGGGCGAGCAGAATGCTCATGTCCTTCAGTTTAGTCCTTTCCACCTGGAGGAGGAAGGGGAAAGCCCTTGGTGTTTTGGTCCTATTGCTGCTGAGTTGTGTGCTCTAAAGGCTGGAGATAAGCATGTGGAAGGGTGTGTGTGTGTGTGTGTGTGTGTGTGTGTGTGTAGGGGTGGGGAGAGGGTGAGGGGCTGGCTGCCTGCGGTGGGTGAGAGAAAGAAATAAATGTGGTGTGTGTGTAGGTGTGAGACTGTGTGTGTGTGTTGCTTTGGCTGAATTGCTCCAGGGGGCCAGGTTCATCACCCCCGCTCTATCCACCTCATCCCCTGTGACCTACTCCTTCAGTGAAACAATCCAAACCTCTAACTGCATCAGTGTCCCCACCACCAGCGCGGACACAGCCCGTCTCCAAAGTTCCAGACAGCAAAGTTCAGTGCCCAGGCCCCAGCTGTCAGACCCTCACGCACACTTCCAGCTTCCTCATCTCTGGACATCGGTGTCACCCAACACCTATGTCCCCCCAGATCAGATTCTGGGCTTGCAGTAGATAAACCCCGTCTGCAGGAGACGGAGACAAAGACGGAAGGACGGACGCACCCTCCTTTCTTCCGGGCTGGTACCAGACCCACCGCACGCGCCCAGGCAGAGGGGAGACCCTGACAGTTACATGCGGAGACAAAGACACCTGGACAGACGCCGGCAGAGACAGACAAAGACCGACGGACGCGCTGGCACGCCGCGGGGAGCACAATTTCCCCGGAGCTGGGGCGCCCTGTCGGGGCCGTAGACCCTCCTCTGGAGGGAGCGAGAGCCTTGTCCACCGCACCTTACCTGCCCCTGCGCCTGGGGCTGACTTCAGGTTTTTTTTCAGTGCGTTTTGCGATGTGCTCCCGTCTTTCTTCTCCCAGAACTGCCGGGCCGGGCGGATACCGCGGCTGCTCGCGGCTCCGGCTCGCTGGACTAGGCGGGCAGAGAAACTTTCGGCCTCGCCGCCCTCCCGGCGCCCGCCCGCTCCCGGCGCGCCGGCCTCCGCGCGGGTCCCTGAGCGGCGGGCTGGCGGGAGGGCAGGGCGGGCCGGGCGGGCCGGGGCGGGGTCGGCGCCGTTCATTGGCCAGGGCGGGCCGGGGCTGGGCTGGGCGGGGCCCGAGCCGGCGCCGCTCATTGGCCAGGCGCTGCCGGCGGCTGGTCCTTGCGGCTCGGCGGCCTTTGTTCCCAGCTGACAGCTGGGGCTGCTCTCGACCTCCGGCACGCCTGCATCCGCCTCCCGCGCGGGGTCCCGGCTCCCCCAACTCTCCGATCTCAGCTTCAGCACATCGCTGCGGGCAGACCCGTCTGCTCAGTCTTTTTCCTCCCCCTCTTTCTCTTTCCCCATTCCTTCTTTTAGTCCTTTTCTTATTTCCCCACTTCTTTTTCACGTCCTTCCTTATCACCCCTTCTTCTTACAAGTTTCATTTTCCTAGCACCATCTCCCCACTCCAACCCCCAAACCCTGCAAAAAGGCTGGACTTCTAGGTTCAAAGACGGCACCAGCACCCTAGTGAGGGGCATTGGTTCACCGTGCCAGGATTGCAGATTGGAGCCTAGACCACTGGCACTCCCACTCCGAAGACAATTCAAAGGCAAAGGTTTCCAACTCCTTCCCAGGGACTGAGTTTCAGGTGAAAGTTGAGGCCTGTTTACAGATTGTAATCTTACGCAGTACCTTTCTAAAGCTATCATTTTCTCTACCACCCTCACTTTCAACTTCTAGCATTTGAGCTAGGAGGGGACCTAACCTTACAAGCTTTGGTTGGACAAAGGGTCAGTTAAGTGGGGTTCCAGGTGTTGCATGAAGTTCGGGTCCTGAGGGTGCACTAAGGCTAATGCGTTAAAACCAGGCATGGCTCTGCCCAGGGAGTGTCAGACGGGGGAAGACTGAGGTGGCTGAGTTCTGATTATAACTGGAATGGGGGAAGACAGCCTGAAGGGAAGTACACCGTTTTGTTTCTGCCACCCCTCCACTCAAACCCTCCAGGGCAGCGGTCCCCAACCCCCAGGGCAGCACACATATGCTGTGTGGATGGATGCAGCACAAGAGACATGGATGGAGCTTTAGAGAAAGGAGCCATCATTCTACCTGGGATGATCAGAGAAGGTGTGAGTAAGGATTGCATTTTAGGTCTCAAATTTTGACAAAGAGAGAACGGCTTTTCGAATGAGGGATGAGTGCACACAAAGGTGGGGAAGAAGTGCTGTTCAGAGGAGGCTCAGTAACCTTGGGGTTGACACATAGAAATTGTAGTATTACTTGTAATAGCTACCATGTGTATGTATTGGGTTGGCCAAAAAGTTCGCTCGGGTTTTTCCGTAAGATTTTGGAAAAAAATGAACGAATTTTTTAGGCCTGTTAGGAACCAGAACACACAGCAGGAGGTGAGTGGCGTGCAAAGGAGCAAAGTTTCATCTGCTGCTCCCCGTCACTCGTATTACCACCTGAACCACGCCCCCGCCACCCTCCATCCGTGGAAAAATTATCTTCCACGAAACCGGTCCCTGGTGCCAAAAAGTTTGGGGACAGCTGCCCTAGGGGATCCTCACTATTTCCAGTTCTTGCGCAGCACAGGCTCCAGACGCGCAGGCTCAGCGCCCATGGCTCACGGGCCCAGCCGCTCCGCGGCATGTGGGATTCTCCCGGATCGGGGCACGAACCCGTGTCCCCTGCATCGGCAGGCGGACTCTCAAGCACTGCGCCACCTGGGAAGCCCTATCTCCGGTTCTTGACTGTGAAGACTCCATCTCTCAATTCCAGGCTTCCTGGGAGGCAGCAAACCATGAAGTTTAAGAGGTCAAACAGGCTCTGCTACTTATCAACTGTATGACCCTGAGCCAGTGCCTTAACTTCCTTATATGTCAGTTTTTTCCTTTACAAAATGGGGGTAACAATTCCCGAATGTAAATTCCCTGAGGGCAGGGACTTTCTCTTTTGTTCATGGCCGAGACACTTGGTGCGTTTTGTTCACACATGTATCCCCAACACCCAGAACTTGGTTGGCACATAGTAGGCACTCGATAAATATTTGTTGAATAAATGAATTTCGTGTTTATAGATTTGTTGTGAGGCTTAAACAAGAATCCCTAGTAAGTATTGGGGCGGCCAAAAAGTTCATTCGTTTCCCGCAAAGGATCTTACAAAAACTCGAACGAACTTTTTGGCCAACCCAATACATACACATGGTAGCTATTACAAGTAATACTACAATTTCTATGTGTCAACCCCAAGGTTACTGAGCCTCCTCTGAACAGCACTTCTTCCCCACCTTTGTGTGCACTCATCCCTCATTCGAAAAGCCGTTCTCTCTTTGTCAAAATTTGAGACCTAAAATGCAATCCTTACTCACACCTTCTCTGATCATCCCAGGTAGAATGATGGCTCCTTTCTCTAAAGCTCCATCCATGCCTCTTGTGCTGCATCTATCCACACAGCATATGTGTGCTTGCTTGCATGGTGGTTGTGGCTGTAGGGCTGGCATTCCCTGGAGCTTGAGCTATCTGGGGTCAGGTACTGGACTGTACATCTACCTCCAGGGATAGATATGGTTACCTCCACACATGAGAGTTTCTCAGTAATATTTGCTGAATGGGTTAATACAGATCAAACATCTCAGCACCTTCAAGAAAGGGTAGATTCTTGGAAGGCAGAGTAAGGGACCCAGGGGTCTTCAGACTTCGATCAAACTAATTTTTGTGTCTTCAGATGTGGAATTCCATGAAAGGGGCAGAAGGATTCTGGAGGCCTGCTTCTGGTTCTGGCCTTACCACTGACTATGTAAATGCTTTTGGACAAGCCATGTCCCTGGCTAGGCCTCAGTTTCCTCACCTGCAAAGTGGACAGTTCGGATGAAACTCTTTAAGACATTCTAGGCAGACATTCTAGGGCTTGACACACAGCCCTCTTAGAAGGAATGAGTTAGGCAAAGTGTCTGGGCAGAGTTTTGGTGTGTGTGTGAGGGGTGGAATCCAGAAACAGTATGGAAGAATAGAAACACCCTGTGCAGGGGCTGCTTCAGAGTTAAAATGGGGTGTATGGACAGTGGGGGCGGAAGTAAGGAAGCAGAATGGGAGAGGAGAGCTGTGATGGCGAGTGTGTGTGTGTGTGTGTGTGTGTGTGTGTGTGTGTGTGTGGTCACAAGAGCCTCAGGAATGTGGACTCCAGGAGTACAAGGCCACAATTAGCTTCCTGATTCAGCTGTTGGGTATGGTAATGCAATCCCTGGGTGTGTTTGCCCCTAAAACCGCTGGTGAGATTCTCACTGTGGCTCCTCTTCCTTTGTCTAGTGAAAGAGTGCTGCCCTTCTAGGCCCTGGGTATCCCATTTGGCCCTCTGCATCACGCAGGCTCTCCCTTGCCTGAGCTGAGTCTAGAAAGCTGGGTCACAAAGTATGTTCTTATAAAAAATTCCCTGCCGGGAAGAGATATGGGAACACATGTATATGTATAACTGATTCACTTTCTTATAAAGCAGAAACTAACACACGATTGTAAAGCAATTATACTCCAATAAAGATGTTAAAAAAAAATTCCCTGCCATCTTCATCTGCTCATTACCTGAGGTCCAAGTAGCTTACTGTTCCAGCTCATCATTCTGTTATCCATCTCTAGGACCTCAGATCGGCCACAGAGGACCAAGCCCATGGACCGGTTAACCCAGCAGCTCGTCTGAACTAGAAACACCTCTGCTTTTTTCAGTGTACTTTTTTTTTTTTTTTGGCTGTGTTGGGTCTTCGATGCTGCACTCGGGCTTTCTCTAGTTGCAGCAAGCAGGGGTTACTCTTTGTCGCAGACCACGGGCTCTAGGGCATGCAGGCTTCAGTAGTTGTAGCACACAGACTTAGTTGCTCCGTGGCATGTGGGATCTTCTGGACCAGGGATCGAACCTGTGTCCCCTGCATTGGCAGGCAGATTCTTAACCACTGTGCCACCAGGGAAGTCCCTCAATATACTTTCTCCTATCACAATTTAAATAATTGCCTGGCTTCTTGTTTGTCTTCAACTCTTCTGTAAGTTTCTTGTTCAAAGACCAACATCTTCTTTGTTCAATATTGAATCCCCAGCACATTGTTGGTACACAGCAAGCACTCAAAAAGTACTTAAATAAATTCCATGGTGGAAGGCAGGATGATGTTGCAGAGAGAGCAATGAACTCATATACAAAAGATTCACACCTATTCCCACTTCTTCAAACTTGTGGTCTTGTCACAACCTGTTTGAGATTCAGTTTGCTCATCAGTGAAATGGGCATAATAACATTTGCCCTATCTGTCTTGTGGCAGTGACACAAATATGAAAAGAATGACTGACGTCAAAGTTAGTAAGAAAAGTAAAAAATGTTAAATAATTGTTTAATATTATTTCAAGTCTAAAAATTCAGGGCCTTGGGTTGGGAGGTAAGAAAGGCTGACTATATTTAACTGAGGCTGGGTAATCTCCAAAAGTAGGCAAGAATATATTATAATGCTAGAGAACTGAGAAAAGCTTTAAGGAATCAACAGGCTGCCACTACCTCTATCTTCCAGCTACCCCGGGAAAGTAGAGGAAGGCTGGTTTTCGTGTAGGCCAAGCCAGTGCCTCCTGATCTTAGAGGATGCCTAACCAGTATCCTGTCTCCCTCCAGGGTAGAAAACAGTTGCCCTGGAGTTGCCCTGGAGGTTAAGCTCTTACAACCAGAATTTACGTTTCTTACCTGTATGTCCCTGGGCACCTTGCATCTCTTATCTCTGGATATCACTAAACTCCTTTGCTCTGGGAGGGACATCTCTTCCTTGACTTCTCTGGGTGTTAAGAAAACAAATTAGATAAAATGCAAGTAGTGTTTCTCCTTTCCTCGAAAGTACTTCATGACTTTCAGAAATTGTTTATCGTTGTCATTATCACCATCATTATCATCAGTGGCATTATTATCTATAACTTCATTCTGAGTACTTAACCTATGTTCAGGTTCAGGAGACCACGGAAGTTGTAGACAGAACAAACACTCCTTGATGCCCTGGGGAGAACTTGCTGACCTCAGAATTCCTATCCTGGGCTGACTCAGCTCCACTAAGATGCTCAAGTTACCTTAAGAAGTATGTCCACCCCACTCTTTCACTGAAAGGAAAGCTGAGTCAAAGAGCAAGATAGGAAGTTGGCCCAGCCTCACTGGGACACCAAGGTCTTAAGGCATGGGTCCTGTACCTGCCTCAGCAACCATGTGACTGATACAGTACGTGATGTGCTTTGGTTTGGGCAGTGTAGACCACAGGCGGGCAGAATTCCCCTGAGCAGAGAATAGTAAACCAGCCACCTTAGCTAATGCAAAGGACTCAAGTGACACTAACTAACTAGCTTCCAGTGCTAATAAGCTTTGTTCAGCCACCAGCTGACAAGGCTCATAAGATAACTGTTTAGCAAACCTTTCAATGTAAATGCAGGGTTAAACTAGATTATGGAAAAACAAGAAGGAAGTGTTCTGATTTGATTCCGCCCACCCCAATACCATTTTCAATAGTACACCATAGGCTGTTTCTAATTCAACATCCTTGCTCTGAAAGGTTCTGGGCTATCACCTGTTACGCAATCTATTTCTTCCAGGGTTTGGACTAGTTTTTCTAAAACTGTGAAGCCGGCAGATGTTTCCACTTACAAGTAATAGAAAAGCTTGAATCAAACTGCTTTAAAAAATAGGAAAAAAAATCTCATGAATGAATAAATGAAGTGATCCCTGGTTAGTTCATACCGTGGCTTCACAATGTCATCAGAGATCATGTCTCTCCATCTCCTGGTTTGCTATCCTCAGAGTAAGGGCTTTGCCCTTCAGGACTACAAGCTGGATCTATCAGTCTAGTTGTCACACCCAAAACCAGCAATGCTCTGAGGATTAAAGGACCTTTGTTACTGCATCTCTTTCCTAGGATCAAGAAAACCTTTCCTGGAAGGCTCTCTGCTGACGCTGGACAGGCTTAGCCACATCGGCAAGCAATCATTGGCAAACTCAATGAGATTACTTTGACTGGCTTTGACCAAAGGGTTGGAAGTGGAATAGATATTGGGATATATCTGTATCTCTTGTCTTCAAGGGAGAAGGGGGAAGCTATGGAGAGAACTAACAATCATTGCTTGTCTGTTATGTACCTCAACTTTGCTGGACATTTTATCTACAGTATTAGATATTTAGTATTAGATATTTATCTGCTTAATCGTGGAAATCATTATTTCTATTTTCCAAGTGAAAAAATTGCAGCTCAGAGTGGTTAAGTAATTTGCCCCAAATACTACCACTAATAAGCGGAAGAAAAAGGACTGAAATGCAGTTCCATCCAAAGCCTTTGCTCTCTCTACTCTTCCTGGCCATCTCTGTAGAGTTGACGCTTCTAAGCTCTACCCAAGGTTAGAGACCCCCCACAATGAAGTGGAGCCTTCCAGGACCACTGTAAGCACAAGAGATAAAGCCGCTTCCTGTCCACCATCAAGTTTATACTTATTTCTTAGCATTTCTACAGTGTGCCTCTTCCTTACCTGTGCATCCCTTTTTCTCCCTCTTTCCAACAGGTACGTCTCCTCATTTCCACATGGCCTCCCCACCCCCATCAAGGCCATGTCCACCTCCGTGCCCTTGTCTTCCTGCTAGCCAGAATGGAAGTGTCTTTCAAGGCCCTCCCCAAGCTCGGACCCAGCCCTCCTTCAGCCCCTACTCCCACCCCACCGAAGTCCTATTGAATCATGTCACATCCATGTCCTGGTCTTCTTTCCTTCATTGTGCGCTTTGTAACCTGTGCTTTATTATTTCAGGTGAATGCATCTCATTTTCCTACTAGATTTTGAAGTGGTCAGCTCCATGCTTGGCCCATGATAGGCCCTCCACATTTAATGACTAAATAAGGGCAGGGACCACCTCTTATTTTTCTCTCTTATTTTTCTATCTCCCTCATAACACTCAGCCTGCTGCTGCACGTGGGTGGTGAATAATGGACTAATTGGCTTTGGGCTAATTGCTCCCCTAGGCTGAGGAATGACACGCAGACAAAGAAGTTGGCATGACCTTTGTCAGTTCTGAGAGAGGCCTTTGGTAAATGGGCCCTGCCCAGCCCACATTTGCTTGTAGCCCTAAACTCATTTAAGCAAATAGAGCATATGAGACCATGACTTCTGGGAAATCATTTAGTTCCCCTATGGAGAATGTTGGCACGCTCATTTCCTCCCCCCAGGGGGGTAGAAAAAAAATAGCAGAGAGGGGGCTTCCCTGGTGGCGCAGTGGTTGAGAGTCTGCCTGCCGATGCAGGGTACACGGGTTCGTGCCCCGGTCCGGGAAGATCCCACATGCAACGGAGCGGCTGGGCCCGTGAGCCATGGCTGCTGAGCCTGCGCGTCCGGAGCCTATGCTCCGCAACGGGAGAGGCCACCACAGTGAGAGGCCCGCGTACCGCAAAAAAACAAAAAACAACAACAACAACAAAATAGCAGAGAGGCTTTTGAGACCCCGTGTGCTGAAATGGAATTTACACATTTCTTCAGTTGTTTCTGAGGAAGCAGCTCTGGGAGTCCTAGACTGAAAGGCTGATGCTGTCCCCTCAGAGTTGGTGGGATCAAGACCGGTCAGCTGGGACCTGCCCTGGGCTTGGGCTCCTGCTGGCCTGCCTGGCTTTCTAATTAAATCTTCCAGGTGACTCCACTCCTCAGTTAGCACTGCCATTCTCCCCTCACGTCTTCTGGTATTGACTTCACTCCCTTCACTTTGTGTATCACATTCTCTAGGTGTTGACCCTATATTTTGCCTTTGTTCCCAGACTGTATTCATTACATGTTGACCGTTTCTTTTGCTTTTGTTGCCAGACTGATTGAGAAGGCCTCCATCTCACCAGCTGCAAAAATAGAAAAGGAGGGGAGGGGGACAGGGAAGGGAAGGTAGCAGGTGGTTGTACTAGGTACAACCAGGTCTGAGGTCGCGTCTGGCATTTTCCGACTCTGTTTACCTAAGGCTGCTGGGAGCAACAAAGAAGGACGTTCGCAGCTACCAAGAGAGCACCTTGGTGGGAAGAGGCTCCTGGTAATCTTGGACTAATTGTGCCTGTGAAGGAGCCTCAGTTTGCTTGAGGTTCCCTAGTACCACACCTGCCTCACAGTGTTGCCGTGAGGGTGTAACGGGTCAACACTTGTGCTGTGCCCAGCCCAGCATCCATCCTACAGGAAAACCCTTCAGCTGCTGTTGTTCTCTGTGCCACCTCCCCTCCCCCCATCAGAAACCCAGGGCCTTTTCTACCCTATTTCTTCCAGTTAGAAACCCCCTCGTGATTTGGCCTGAAGCCCATTCAGCATAGTGAAGTGGAAAAGAGAACAGCATTTTGAGTCTACAGACTGGAGTTGGAGACTTAGGTTTGAATCAGACTCTGCCCTCAGTCGCTGTGTGACCTTGGCCAAGTCTCTTGCCCCCATATCCTCCATTTCCAACACTTTTGAGTGATATTAACAATATAATTCCACAGGGAGGGATGCAGAAAAACAGTACAGATGATTAAAATAACATCTCCTACAATTCTGGGGGTACCGTGATTGTTATGAAAGAGCACTTCACCTAGGGTGAACATGTCTCCTTGACAACTTAGGGCTGCTTCCTTCCTGCTCCAGTTCCCACCCCCTTCCCTAAGGTCTGAATTGTATCACAGAAGAGAACCAGTCTCAATGTATGAGTCAGAGGACACTTCCTGGCACAAGCAGTGAGCAGAGGAGGTGCTCGGGTGGACGATGGGACTCATCCCGTGATTGAGATCCTGAGGTTAGGTTCCGAGCACAGCTGCAATGCCGAGTGGGAAAGAAGTAGCTGGAAGTCAGAGGGGCAGCCAGGGGAACGGGTCCAAAATGGCAGCTTGAGAGGAAGTCGCCGGCTGCCTGTTCTGGAACCTTGCAGAGCAGTGTTTAGAATGTTCTCTCTCGTTAATCCTATTTAGAGTCTGGCTGCTGAGAGGGAAGTGGAGAGTCCTGTTTCAACTTGCAGTGGTGTGGTTCCCTGCCACCCCCGCACTGCAGGGCCGAGCCCCGGCGCTGGGAGGGGGAAGGGGCTCTCTGGGGACACCTCTGCTGGCTCTCACAGCCTCTCAGAGGAGCTTCTCAGGCTTCCCCTCCCCTGAGACCTGCATTTCATTGGCCTGCCCCTGGCCCTAATCTGCGTGGAGGGAGGGTCTGCTTGCTAAGATGTCAGGAGGTGTGGACTGGCCGGGCCCGCTGCTCTGGTGAGGAAGGGGTGCTGGAGAAGGCGAAGAACACTTCACTGAGGTGCAGATGGGAGAGGGAGGGGCAAAACAGCGGGGGCTCTTGTGCAAGAGTGCCTTCCGGGAAGGTCCCTCTCCCTCTGGGCATAGGGAGGTTTCTAACTGGTTGAAAAGCTAAGAACAAACATTCCCAGCTTCTCTCTGAGATTCTCATGGAAGAGCTAGGTCTAGGGAAAAGGGGCCTCCCTGGCCTTGAAAAGGAAAAGTGTGAGTGAACCTACCACTAATAACATAGGGCCAGCCTTTTGCAGAGGGAGAATAATGGACAGTGTTTACCTCTGTGGTATTATTTCTGGGAGACCAAAAAGAGACTTCCTAAATATATCCCTGTGAATGTGAGTCAATCCTTGAGATTCATATACGGACAAAACAACTTCTAGTGTTGTTGTCCAAAGACCAGAGTTCATGGGTAGCTCTTTACTAGCTGCATGACCATGGATGTCATTTAACCTCAACTGATTATCTGTAAAGTGGAGAGTCTCCCCCTCCTCCCCCCCGCCCCCTCCCCATCTAACATACATCTCACTGGGGTGTCACCAAGGCCAAATCATGTGACAGTGTGAAAGTGCTTTTATTTTTTATTTTATTATTTTTTATTTGGTTGTGCGGGTTTTAGTTGCATCAGGCAGGCTCCTTAATTGTGGCTTGCCAGCTCCTTAGTTGTGGCATGCATGTGGGATCTAGTTCCCTGACCAGGGATCGAACCTGGGCCCCCTCCCTTGGGAGCATGAAGTCTTACCCACTGTGCCACCAGGGAAGTCCCATGAAAGTGCTTTTAAATTGAAAGTCACTGTATACACGTGGTGGGTGCATCCCCTTCACTCGGACAGACTTTCCTCCTGCCTCAGACAGACTTTAAGCCCCTACCTGGTACTTGTTGCCCACTATTCCAATAAACTGTAAGAGCCAAACGCTGAAATTTCACAACAGAGACAAGCTTGCTCTCCTGGTTACTTCCTCCTGTTCTGAGGACCCTTTCTTTGCCTGGGCCTCTCTTGGGTTGTCTGAGAAGGTGCCATGAGAAAGATCAGAGCCTTTCCTAGCAAGACAGGCCAGGGTTGAAAGGTCTGCATGCCATGATCCCAAAAGTGAATTGGGAGTAGTCAACCCATGGGAAAGGCAGAATCATCAGAAGATGTCTGAAGATGTAGGAGCAAGGGTAATGGGTCAATAGGAAACCAGATTGGTAAGCTTGGTTACCAATCTGGCACTGGTGAGGCCAAGGTATTTTATAAAGACACTTAGTTGTTTTGTATCTTAGTTTTCCTTCTCAGTTAAATAGGGATAATAAAACCCATCTCGTGTTCCCATTTGGCTTACGTGAGGGTGACAGGGGATGGTGAATGAAAGGCTGCAAATGTAAGGTTATTGAGACCCCTGGGATTGTTAGGCTGCCCTTGATCGATGCCCATTTGATGGTGCTCTTGCTGTCTTGAAGCACAGCCAACTTCACGATGATTTGCATTAAACTCCCATCGTGCCAGGCACCATTCTCATTGCCTTGAAAGCACTAAAGCAGTCGGGTAGAATATGTTATTTTTAGCACTTAAAACTAAAAAGCAAAAAAAAAAAAAAAATCAATGTGAGCATAAAGGGATAATTTAACAGGATTGTGTTCATGAGGGAAGGGAAGACATACGTTAACTTCTACTCAAGTGGAACTTAACATTTATGTAGCAAGTGAAATCACCACAACTAAAAGAACAAGTTAACAGCCCTATTATCACCAGGCAGGGAAATAGAGAGAGGAACAAACTATCTCTAAGATGTCTAGGGGGATTTGAGGAAAAACACTCTTGTTTTAGACTGACAGAAGCTTGGCGTGGGCATCAGAGATGTGGTCCTTCAAGATTCCCTTTCTCTCAACAGAGTGGAGACAATATATTTGTAGAGCACTTTATACTTTTGAACTGCAAACATCTTATTTGATCTTTGCCAACCTTTTAATGTAGAAAGGGTATTATTTTTTAAATTTTATGTTATTGAGGTATACTTGACTTACAATGTTGTGTTATTTCCGCTGTACAGCAAAGTAATTCAATTATACATATATATATATATTCTTTTGCATTCATATTCTTTTCCATTATGATTTATCACAGGATATCGAACATAGTTCCCTGTGCTATATGGTTGGAACTTATCGTTTACCCATCCTATATATATAGTTTGTATCTGCTAACCCCAAATTCCCAATTCTTCCCTGACCCACACCCCCCTCTGGCAACCACAAGTCTGTTCTCTATGTCTGTGAGTCTGTTTCTGTTTCATAGATATGTTCATTTGTGTCATATTTTAGATTCCACATATAAGTGATTTCATACGATATTTGTCTTTCTTTGTCTGACTTCACTTAGTATGATCATCTCTAGGTCCATCCATGTTGCTGCAAATGGCGTTATTTCATTCTTTTTTTATGTAAAATCAGCCAGGATCATTCAACAAGGATCCCTGGATCCTTTCATTGGAGAATGATATTAGAAACCAGGATTTGCTCTAATCTGCTCATCATTGGAATTGGGGTGTCATCACCTTTAGGCCCTGTCAGAAAGTAAATGTATATATATTACCCTGTATATGCATACACATCTGTATTATTTCTACTATTACTCATCGGTTTCTAAGCTAAGCTAAACAGGAGCTCCCACTGATGTCTCAGACTCTAGTTCAGAACTACATGGTTCATCTTAGCCTTTTCCCCTTATCTGTTACCTCCCACTCCAACAGTGAGATATCTAGTTTCTACCATTCCCCATATCTTTACTTATTTTTTCAATTCCAGTGTACAGAGCTCAGGGCTCTGACTGCCAGTCCGGCACTATAGTCCCTACCACACTGTGCTAATTCCGCTCACTTGAGCAGCCCTAATAAACCTACTCCCTCTTCCACCTGAAAATCTTGCAGATATTTGAAAACCACAATCTGGTCCATTTGAATTTCTCGTTTCCAAATTTAACGTTCCCATTTTACTCATGCAATGTGATTTTCTCGTGTATTCAACAAATGTTTCAAGAGAACCAGCCATGCTTGTCATTGTGCTAAGAACAGAGCAGTGAACAAGACATATGTCCTTGTCTTCATGAAGCTTACAGTCTGGTAGGGAACATGGTCATTTAGTAAATAAAATAAGGTGTAGTGAATGTGATGATATAGGAGGCTCAGGGAGGTCTAGGAACTATGTTGGGGAGGCCACCTAATCTGTGCCACTGCCAGTCATTCCTGTAGTTGTGTGCCCACATGCTGTCTAGTTAGGGGCTCCATAAAGTGTGGGGTCCTTAAGAGGTCATATTAATTCAAATATTTGTTTAAGGCACAATACAACCATTCTTCTGTCTCTCTCTCTCTCTCTCTCTCCCTCCACACACTTAACTTCTGTTAAGGCAAGCTAAGACGGAGTTTGCTTTTTCACCAGATGCATTGTATTGCTGGCTTCTCATAGATTGAGGTGCCCTGTCTAGTCAATTTACAAATTGACTAGACAAATTAAACAAACTAATTTTTTTAAATTGAAGTATAGTTGATGTACAATATTATATAAGTTAACAGGTGTAGAATATAGTGATTCACAATTTTTAAAGGTTATATTCCATTTATAGTTATTAAAAAATATTGGCTATATTCCCCGTGTTGTACAATATATCCTTGTAGCTTATTTTATACATAATAGTTTGTACCTCTTAAGCTCCTATATTGCCCCTCCCCCCTTCCCTCTCCCCATTGATAACCACTAGTTTGTTCCCTATATCTATAGGTCTGCCTCTTTTTTGCTATATTATTGTATTTTTTTAGGTTCCACATATAAGTGATATAATACACTATTTGTCTTTCTGTGTCTGACTTATTTCACTTAGTTTAATGCCCTCCAAGTCCATCCATGTTGTTGCAAATGTCAAAATTTCATTCTTCTTTTTATGGCTGAGTAGTATTTCATTGTATATATATATATATATATATATATATAACACACATCTTTTTCCATTCATCTGTTGATGGACACTTAGGCTGCTTCCATATTTTGGCAGTTATAAACAATGCTCCTCTGAAAGTTGGGGTGCATGTATATTTTTGAAATAGTGTTTTTGTTTTATTTAGATATATACACAGGAATGCAATTGCTGGGTCATATGGTAGTTCTATTTTTAGTTTTTTGAGAAACCTTCATACTATTTTCCACAGGGGCTGCACCAATTTACATTTCCACCAACAGTGTACAAGTGTTCCCTTTTCTCCACATCCTTGCCAACATCTCTTATTTGTGTTCTTTTTGATGATAGCCATTCTGACAGGTGTGAGGTTATATCTCATTGTGGCTTTGATTTGCATTTCCTTGATGATTCGAGATGTTGAGCATCTTTCCAAGTGCCTGTTGTTGGCCATCTGCATTTCCTCTTTGGAAAAATGTCTATTCAGTTTACCTGCCCATTTTTAGATTGGGTCGTTTTTGATGTTGAGTTATATGAGCTGTTTGTATATGTTGGATATTAACCACTTATCATACCGGATTAATGTGTTTTTTTTTAACGACTTTATTGGAGTATAATTGCTTTACAATGGTGTGTTAGTTTCTGCTGTATAACAAAGTGAATCAGTTATACATACACATATATGCCCATATCTCCTCCCTCTTGTGTCTCCCTCCCACCATCCCTATTCCACCCCTCTAGGTGGTCATAAAGCACCGAGCTGATTTCCCTGTGCAATGCGACTGGTTCCCACTAGTTATCTATTTTACATTTGGTATTATGTGTAAATCCATGCCACTCTCTCGCTTCGTCCCAGCTTACACTTCCCACTCCCTGTGTCCTCAAGTCCATTCTCTATGTCTGCATCTCTATTCCTGTCCTGCCCCTAGGTTATTTGGAAGCTTTTTTAGATTCCATATATATGTTAACATATGGTATTTGTTTCTCTCTTTCTGACTCACTTCACTCTGTATGACAGACTCTAAGTCCATCCACCTCACTACAAATAACTCAATTTCGTTTCTTTTTATGGCTGAGTAATATTCCATTGTATATATGTGCCACATCTTCTTTATCCATTCATCCGATGATGGACACTTAGGTTGTTTCCATGTCCTCACTATTGTAAATAGAGCTGCAATGAACATTGTGGAGCATGATTCTTTTTGAATTATTGTTTTCTCAGGGTATATGCCCAGTAGTGGGATTGCTGGGTCATATGGTCGTACTATTTTTAGTTTTTTAAGGAACCTCCATACTGTTCTCCATAGTGGCTGTGTCAATTTACATTCCGACCAACAGTGCAAGAGAGTTCCCTTTTCTCCACACCCTCTCCAGCATTTATTGTTTGTAGATATTTTGATGATGGCCATTTTGACTGGTGTGAGGTGAAACCTAACTGTATTTTCAATTTGCATTTCTCTAATGATTAGTGATGTTGAGCATCCTTTCATGTGTTTGTTGGCCACCTATATATCTTTGGAGAAATGTCTATTTAGGTCTTCTGCCCATTTTTGGATTGGGTTGTTTGTTTTTTTGATATTGAGCTGCATGAGCTGCTTGTAAATTTTAGAGATTAATCCTTTGTCAGTTGCTTCATTTGCAAATATTTTCTCCCATTCTGAGGGTTGCCTTTTCATCTTGTTTATGTTTTTCTTTGCTGTGCAAAAGCTTTTAAGTTTCATTAGGTCCCATTTGCTTATTTTGTTTTTATTTCCCTTTCTCTAGGAGGTGAGTCAAAAGGATCTTGCTGTGATTTATGTCATACAGTGTTCTTCCTAAGTTTTCCTCTAAGAGTTTTATAGTGTCTGGCCTTACATTTAGGTCTTTAATCCATTTTGAGTTAATTTTTGTGTATGGTGTTAGGGAGTGTTATAATTTCATTCTTTTACATGTAGCTGTCCAGTTTTTCCAGCACCACTTATTGAAAAGGCTGTCTTTTCTCCATTGTATATTCTTACCTCCTTCATCAAAAATAAGGTGATCATATGTGCATGGGTTTATCTCTGGGCTTTCTATCCTGTTCCATTGATCTATATTTCTGTTTTTGTACCAGTACCAGTAGCTTTGTAGTATAGTCTGAAGTTAGGGAGCCTGATTCCTCCAGCTCTGTTTTTCTTTCTCAAGGTTGCTTTGGCTATTTGGGGTCTTTTGCGTTTCCATAAAAATTGTGAAACTTTTTGTTCTAGTTCTCTGAAAAATGACATTGATAGTTTGTTAGTGATTGCATTGAATCTGTAGTTTGCTTTGGGTAGAAGAGTCATTTTCACAATGTTGATTCTTCCCATCCAAGAACATAGTATATCTCTCCATCTGTTTGTATCATCTTTAATTTCTTTCATCAGTGTCTTATAGTTTTCTGCATACAGGTCTTTTGTCTCCTTAGGTAGGTTTATTCCTAGGTATTTTATTCTTTTTGTTGCAATGGTAAATGGGAGTGTTTCCTTAATTTCCCTTTCAGCTTTTTCATCATTAGTGTATAGGAATGCAAGAGATTTCTGTGCATTAATTTTGTATCCTGCTACTACACCAAATTCATTGATTAGCTCTAGTAGTTTTCTGGTAGCGTCCTTAGGATTCTCTACGTATAGTGTCACGTAATCTGCAAACAGTGACAGCTTTATTTCTCCTTTTCTGATTTGGATTACTTTTATTTCTTTTCCTCTCTGATTGCTGTGGCTAAAACTTCCAAAACTATGTTGAATAATAGTGGTGAGAGTGGACAACCTTATCCTGCTCCTGATCTTAGTGGAAATGGTTTCAGTTTTTCACCATTGAGAACGATGCTGGCTGTGGGTTTGTCATATATGGCCTTTATTATGTTGAGGTAAGTTCCCTCTGTGTCTACTTTCTGGAGGGTTTTATCATAAGTGGGTGTTGAACTTTGTCAAAAGCTTTTTCTGCATCTATTGAGATGATCGTATGGTTTTTCTCCTTCAATTTGTTAAGATGGTTTATCACATTGTTTGATTTGCTTATATTGAAGAATCCCTGCATTCCTGGGATAAACCCCACTTTATCATGGTGTATGATTCTTTTAATGTGCTGTTGGATTCTGTTTGCTAGTATTTTGTTGAGGATTTTTGCAGCTATGTTCATCAGTGATATTGGCCTGTAGTTTTCTTTCTTTGTGACATCTTTGTCTGGTTTTGGTATCAGAGTTACGGTGGCCTCGTAGAATGAGTTTGGGAGTGTTCCTCCTTCTGCTATACGTTGGAAGCATTTGAGACAGATAGGTGTTACCTTTTCTCTAAATGTTTGATAGAATTTACCTGTGAAGCCATCTGGCCCTGGGCTTTTGTTTGTTGGAAGATTTTTAATCACAGTCTCAATTTCAGTGCTTTTGATTGGTATGTTTATATTTTCTATTTCTTCCTGGTTCAGTCTCTGAAGGTTGTGGTTTTCTAAGAATTTGTCCATTTCTTCCAGGTTGTCCATTTTATTGGCATAGAGTTGCTTGTAGTAATCTCTCATGATCCTTTGTATTTTTCAGTGTAAGTTGTTACTTCTCCTTTTTCATTTCTAATTCTATCGATATGAGTCTTCTCCCTTTTTCTCTTGATGAGTCTGGCTAATGGTTTATCAATTTTATCTTCTCAAACAACCAGCTTTTAGTTTTATTGATTTTTGCTATTATTTCCTTAATTTCTTTTACATTTATTTCTGATCTGATCATTATGATTTCTTTCCTTCCGCTAACTTTGGGGGGGTTTTTGTTCTTCTTTCTCTAATTGCTTTAGGTGTAAGGTTAGGTTGTTTATTTGGGATGTTTCTTGTTTCTTGAGGTAGGATTGTATTGCTATAAACTTCCCTCTTAGAACTGCTTTTGCTGCATCCCAGAGGATTTGGATCATCATGTTTTCATTGTCATTTGTTTCTAGGTATTTTTTGATTTCCTATTTGATTTCTTCAGTGATCTCATGGTTATTTAGTAGTGTATTGTTTACCATCCATGTGCTTGTATTTTTTACAGATTTTTTTCCTGTAATTGATATCTAGTCTCACAGAGTTTTGGTCAGAAAAGATACTTGATATGATTTCAGTTTTCTTAAATTTACCAAGGCATGATTTGTGACCCAAGGTATGATCTATCCTGGAGAATGTTCCATCAGCACTTGAGAAGAAAGTGTATTCTGCTGTTTTTGGATGGGATGACTTTTAAATATCAATGAAGTCCATCTTGTTTAATGAGTCATTTAAAGCTTGTGTTTCCTTATTTATTCTCCTTTTGGATGACCTGTCCATTGGTGAAAGTGGGGTGTTAAAGTCACCTACTATGATTTTGTTACTGTCAATTTCCCCTTATATGGCTGTTAGCATTTGCCTTATGTATTGAGGTGCTCCTATGTTGGCTGCATAGATATTTACAATTGTTATATCTTCTTCTTGGATTGATTCCTTGATCATTATGTAGTGTCCTTCTTTGTCTTTTGTAACAGTCTTTATTTTCAAGTCTATTTTGTCTGATATGAGAATTGCTACTGCAGCTTTCTTTTGATTTCCATTTGCATGGAATATCTTTTTCCATCCCCTCACTTTCAGTCTTATGTGTCGCTAGGTCTGAAGTGGGTCTCTTGTAGGCAGCATATATAAGGGTCTTGTTTTTGTATGCATTCAGCCAGTCTATGTCTTTTGGTTGGAGTATTTAATCCATTTACATTTAAGATAGTGATTGATATGTATGTTCTATTACCATTTTCTTAATTGTTTTCAGTTTGTTATTGTAGGTCTCTTCCTTGTCTTGTGTTTTCTGCCTACAGAAGTTCCTTTAGCATTTGTTGTAAAGCTGGTTTGGTGTTGCTGAATTATCTTAGCTTTTGCTTCTCTGTAAAGGTTTTAATTTCTCTGTTGAATCTGAAGGAGATCCTTGCTGGGTAGAGTAATCTTGGTTGTAGGTTTTTCCCTTTCATCACTTTAAATATGTCCTGCCACTCCCTTCTGGCTTGCAGAGTTTCTGCTGAAAGATCAGCTTTTAAGCTTATGGTGATTCCCTTGTATATTATTTGTTGATTTTCCCTTGCTGCTTTTAATATTTTTTCTTTGAATTTAATTTTTCATAGTTTGATTAATGTCTTGGGATGTATCTCCTTGGATTTATCCTGTATGGGACTTCCTGTGCTTCCTGGACTTGATTGACTATTTCCTTTCCCATATTAAGGAAGTTTTCAACTATAATCTCTTCAAATATTTTCTCAGTCCCTTTCTTTTTCTCTTCTTCTTCTGGGACCTCTATAATTTGTATGTTGGTGTCTTTAGTTTTGTCCCAGAGGTCTCTGAGACTGTCCTCAATTCTTTTCATTCTTTTTTCTTTATTCTGCTCTGTGGTAGTTATTTCCACTATTTTATTTTCCAGGTCACTTATCCATTCTTCTGCCTCATTTATTCTGCTATGGATTTCTTCTAGAGAATTTTAAATTTCATTTATTTTGTTGTTCATCATTGTTTGTTCGCTCTTTATTTCTTCTAGGTCCTTGTTAAACTTTTCTTGTATTTTCTCCATTCTATTTCCAAGATTTTGGATCATCTTTACTATCATTACTCTGAATTCTTTTTCAGGTAGACTGCCTATTTCCTCTTCATTTGTTTGGTCTGGTAGGTTTTTGCCTTGCTCCTTCATGTGCTGTGTTTTTCTGTCTTCTCATTTGGTTAACTTACTGTGTTTGGGGTCTCCTTTTTGCAGGCTGCAGGTTCGTAGTTCCTGTTGTTTTTGGTGTCTGCCTCCAGTGGCTAAGGTTGCTTCAGTGGGTTATGTAAGCTTCCTGGTGGAGGGGACTGGTGCCTGTTTTCTGGTGGATGAGGCTGGATCTTGTCTTTCTGGTGGGCAGAACCACATACGGTGGTGTGTTTTGGGGTGTCTATGACCTTATTATGATTTTAAGCAGAGTCTCTGCTAATGGGTGGGGTTGTTTTCCTGTCTTGCTAGTTGTTTGGCATAGGGTGTCCAGCACTGTAGTTTGCTGGTTGTTGAGTAGAGCTGGCCCTTAGAGTTGAGATGGAGATCTTTGGGAGAGCTTTTGCTGTATGATATTACGTTGAGCCTGGAGGTCTCTGGTGGACCAAAGTCCTGAACTCAGCTCTCCCACCTCAGAGGCGCAGGCCTGACACCTGGCCAAAGCACCAACACCCTGTCACCCACACAGCTTGGAAGAAAAGGGAGAAAAAAAGAAATAAAGAAGGAAAAACATAAAATAAAATTACATTATTAAAATAAAAATAAAATATAATTATTAAAAATTTAAAAGTTATAAAAAAAGGAACAAAAAGAGAGCAACAAAACAGAAAAACAAATCCACCAATGATAACAAGTGCTAAAAACGATACTAAAAAAACAAAATGGACAGAGAGAACCTTAATACAAATTGTAAAAGCAAAGCTAAACAGACAAAATCACACAAAGAAGCCTACACATACACACTCACTAAAAGAGAAAAGGAAAAATATACATTTTATATATATATATATATGTAGGAAGAGAGCAACTGAATCAATAAACAAATCTACCAATGATAATAAACTCTAAATACTAAACTAAGATAAACATAAAACCGAAGCAAATTAGATTCAGAAAGCAAACCCCAAGTCTACAGTTGCTCTCATAGTCCACCGCCTCAATTTTGGGATCATTCCTTGTCTATTCAGGTATTCCACAGATGCAGCGTACATCAAGTTGATTGTGGAGCTTTATTCCGCTGCTTCTGAGGCTGCTGGGAGAGATTTCCCTTTCTCTTCTTTGTCCTCACAGCTCCCAGGGGCTCAGCTTTGGATTTGGCCCCGCCTCTGTGTGTAGGTCGCCGGAGGGCGTCTGTTCTTCGCTCAGACAGGACGGGGTTAAAGGAGCCGCTGATTCGGGGGCTCTGGCTCACTCAGGCCGGTGGGGGGGGGGGGCAGGGCACGGAGGGCGGGGCGGGCCTGCGGCGGCAGAGGCCAGCGTGACGTTGCACCAGCCTGAGGCGCGCCGTGTGTTCTCCTGGCAAAGTTGTCCCTGGATCACGGGACCCTGGCAGTGGCGGGCTGCACAGGCTCCCTGGAAGGGAGGTGTGGAGAGTGACCTGTGCTCGCACACAGGCTTCTTCGTGGCTGCCGCAGCCTTAGTACCTTATGCCCGTCGCTGGTGTCCGCGCTGATAGCCACAGCTGGCGCCCGTCTCTGGAGCTCGTTTAGGTGGTGCTCTGAATCCCCTCTCCTCACGCACCCCGAAACAATGGTCTCTTGCCAATTAGGAAGTTCCAGACTCTTTCCCGGGCTTCCTCCCGGCTAGCTGTGGCGCACTAGCCCCTTCAGGCTGTGTTCACCCAGCCAACCACAGTCCTTTCCCTGGGATCCGACCTCCGAAGCCCGAGCCTCGGCTCCCAGCCCCCGCCCGCCCCGGCGGGTGAGCAGACAAGCCTCTCGGGCTGGTGAGTGCCGGTCGGCGCCGATCCTCTGGGCGGGAATCTCTCCGCTTTGCCCTCCGCACCCCTGTTGCTGCGCTCTCCTCCGTGGCTCCGAAGCTTCCCCCCGCCTACCCCCATCTCTGCCAGTGAAGGGACTTCCTAGTGTGTGGAAACTTTTCCTCCTTCACAGCTCCCTCCCAGAGGGGCAGGTCCTGTCCCTATTCTTTTGTCTCGGTTTTTTTCTTTTTTCTTTTGCCCTACCCAGGTACATGGGGAGTTTCTTGCCTTTTGGGAGGTCTGAGGACTTCTGCCAGCGTTCAGTAGGTATTCTGTAGGAGTTGTTCCACGTGTAGATGTATTTCTGATGTATTTGTGGGGAGGATAGTGATCTCTACGTCTTACTCTTCTGCCATCTTGAAGGTCTCCCCACTGATTAATTTTTAAATGGAAATGAAGCCATTCACAATTTCCCACATTACAGTTCATCTTTTTGATTTGGGCCGAAGATTCTAGTCTATAACAATTTCTTCTTGTCTGTGTTTCTATTAATAAAGATACGTTTGAAAAAAACTAGAAATTTGGTCAGGTTATCTCAATTTATGGGAGTTTATTGTAAGGACAAGAAAAGATTCTGCGGGCTCCCAGTGCGTGCTCTCAGAGGAGAGTAGGGGAGGGGACCACAGCAACTGCAAAAGAGAACAACCCTGGGGACCCACCTGTCCCTTACGTATTCTCACTCCTCCACCTCTTCTTCCTTCTGTACTCTCTATGCTCTTTCTTCTTATTTCTGTCTGTGGTTTCTTTTTATTCTTGTTTTTTCCTGTTGCCTTTTCTCTGTGTCTTTCTATTTCTACACTGTTCTGTCAGCTGCATTTGCTGCTTTTGAACCCCCAGAAGATCTGATTAAATCAACCGTCTCTCTCAAGAATCAAGTGCCCACATGGCCCTGGCTTTTTGGATCAGACACGCCTCCTGATCTAATATGCTATGGGCAGGACTGTGGCCTTCTGTGGGAACAAGTACACTTACCTACACATAAGGAATCTCTCAGAAGAGGCATGTGGATATGCTGGCCCCAGAGCACAGACTCTTAAAGACGCTAAAAGTGTCTGAGTGCTTCATAATTATCTCTGCATAGAGATTTAATTCACTTTGTTTTCTGTTTTCTGGGTTTCATCCATGTATGTCTCAGTTTCAGACCTTGTACCTCCCTTACAAAATGAGCACTTTCACTTTGCCTCCTCATGTGTGTGCTGAAAGCCAGAGCCATGATCCCAACCACTTCTCACTTGAACAGGAGATTTATTACTTTTCATCTAAATGATGCCTGTTATAACAGGAATGTCTTAGGCATTATCAAATATATTATCCAAAGTTGCGGTGGAATTGGCACCCATTCAGTTTGTCTTGTCACTTCATACAGGATTTGAAGGACAACCAAGAAGACAGACTCAGAGGCTGGTTCTCTGAAGAGGTGGATACATCTGTGGTCCAACACTGTTTATTTGTCTGCAGAACTTGAAGGCTGCCATTCAAGAACACTTGGTACCTAAACAGGTGTTCATTGGCTATTGCCTGCTTCAAACACGGAATACAGTTACTCCTCCAGTTGAATGAAGGTGAAGTAAACCACAGGCTGGCCTTCATAAATGCTGAGCTTGGTTATAAGACATTATAACATATATTGGGTTGACCAAAAAGTTCGTTCGGGTTTTTCATACCAGCTTGCGGACCCGAACTAACTTTTTGGCCAGCACAATATTACGTTCAATAAGGCAAGAGAGGTCCTTTAAGGATCAAATCAAAGTGTTATCCAAGCATAGATGTATCTGTGGGATCAATATACTCTTACTGTTAATGACTCCTGTCATTTTCTAAGAGTGGGAACTTATTCAAGATGCAAATTCTTAGGCACCACCCCCACCTACTGAATCAGAAATTCTGGGGGTGGGGACCACCAACCTGTGCTTAACAGGTGGTTTTGATGCACACTCAAGTTTGAGAACCACTGCTTTCAGTCTGAGAACTGGGGTCATTTTTAGTTTTGCAAATATTACTAGCCAAGGTAAAGGTCAAAATAGATGGACACTCTAGATGTTTATAATGGTGAATAACCAAAGTGTTGTGCATAGGTACTGTATGTGTATACTTATTATAATATATTATATACACCATATATTTCTTATGTATATTTCATATATGACAATATGTATTTTCATATTTTATGAAATTATTTTGTATAATATATGGAACTATATGATAAAGTGTAATATATTTTTATTGATAATATTTATAAAAAATTCATTTTGTATAATACACATGTGTGCGTGTGGGTATACAAATGTGAAATAAGCCTTGTAATACTTCTTTTTTTAAAAATAAATTTATTTTATTTATTTATTTTTAGCTGTGTTGGGTCTTCGTTGCTGCGCGCGGGCTTTCTCTAGTTGTGGCAAGTGGGGGCTACTCTTCATTGCAGTGCGTGGGCTTCTCACTGCGGTAGCTTCTTTTGTTGTGGAGCATGGGCTCTAGGCGCGTGGGCTTCAGTAGTTGTGGCATGCGGGCTTGTGGCTCGCGGGCTCTAGAGCACAGGCTCAGTAGTTGTGGCGCACGGGCTTCGTTGCTCCGTGGCATGTGGGATCTTCCTGGACCAGGGATCAAATCCACGTCCCCTGCATTGGCAGGCGAATTCTCAATCACTGTGCCACCAGGGAAGCCCCGCAAGTATACTTCTCAATATACCAAAAAGTTTCCTTTGTGGAGATTGAGAGAAAACACTTCACGTTGAAGGAAATATCAAGAATGGGGACAGGGACTTCCCTGGTGGTCCAGTGGTTAAGAATCTGCCTTCCAGTGCAGGGGACGTGGGTTAGATCCCTGGTCGGGGAACTAAGATCCCACATGCTGCAGGGCAACTAAGCCTGAGCACCACAACTACTGAGCCTATGCGCTCTGGAGCCTACGTGCCACAACTAGAGAGAAGCCCACGTGCCACAAGGAAGAACCCACATGCCACAACAAAAGATCCCGCATGCCACAACTAAGACCCGATGCAGTCAAATAAATTAAAAATATATATATATTAAAAATAAAAAGAATGGGGACTAGTAGGGAGGGATAAATTGGGAGAGACATATTCACACATACATAAAATAAATAACTAATAAGGACCTATTGTATAGCACAGGGAACTCTACTCAATATTCTGTAATGACCTATACAGGAAAAGAATCTAAAAAAGAGTGGACATACGTATATGTATAACTGATTCACTTTGCCGCATACCTGAACCTAACACAACATTGTAAATCAACTATACTCCAATAAAAATTAAAATAAAATGAAAAATACTATATTGCTAAAAAAAAAAAAAGAAAAAAAAAAAGAATGGGGACAAGTATTTCTTTCCAGTAACCCTGGATGTTTAACCCATAAGGCTTAGCCATTAAACCAAGAGTCAACCAAGAATATGACCCTCCTTGTCAAGGCTGAAGAGCAGCACTAAATCAGGGCAGTGATGTTTCCTCACCTCAGTCCCCACTTCCCAGGGACCAGCTATGGCTTCTCTGAGAACTTTTCTGGAACCTCTGCAGGGCTGTTTACAGTTTATCCTCAAAAGCTCTGAAATGGGTCAGAACAGGCCCCCAGTGGAATAAACCCAAGACTACTCTGTACCTATGGTTGACAACTGACTCCCTTTCCCATCTCAAATTATGTCTGACCATATTTTCTAGTAAAGCATATCAGAGGTTCTTTAATGAAGTTAAATGACCCACTAAGATCTTCCAATTATAAGCTGTGTAAAGACAATTCAATAACAAATGTCAACAATTTAGGAATGCCTCAGATTTGAATATAAATGCCCCTCATTTTCGTATTCCCAGGGAGAATTTAAAGTTCAAAGACTAAATTTCCTTGCCAAGTCAAAGTTCAAAGAAGCTAATCTCCACAATCAAATTCGCTTGCTTTTATAAGTTAAAGGTCAAGGAAATTAAATTCATCCTCTTCAATTTCTTACTCTGCCTAGACTCACCCAGAAGATGGTTGGGTTAAACAAGAAGTCCTTCAGCAGCTGTACCCAGGACTCTCCCTGGATGGTGTAATTCCTTCAGAGCCTCAGGAGTTTTATTAATCCAGTTCCAAGCCACAAATGCCTCACTTTTAAAGAGCTTGTTTGCTTAATATCAATAGAACACGTAGTTTATAACAATGGGGAATTCATATATCCCCATACCACTGACAAAGATTCTCTCCTTGACCAAACTTTACTCAGTCTACTCTGAGCTCCTTTTCAACTAGGCCTGGTCCCCGGGCATGTTCTCAAGAGCCCAATTTTAGCAAGAATTCTACTAAGTCAGTTTAACCAGAATCCCCCATCCTTGATATCTGATCGCCCTGGCCAGCCTTCAGCAAGAATCTTATTAGGATGACATAACCAAAATCTCCCCTTACTCCTGATGTTTCCTCTTAGTAATTTTCCTTTCACTGACACCACCCATCCCCCACCAGTCCTGCTCCTTGGCTATAAATTACCACTTTTCCTTATTGTTTTCAGAGTTAAGCCCAATCTCTCTTCCTTACTGCAAAACCCCCTTGTAGTAATTCCTAGTACCTATTGTGATAGTCCCTCTGAATAAATTCTGCCTTACCAATTCTTTAACAACCAGAATGAGTATTTTTTTTCTTTAACATCTCCAATTAAGAAAACCACTCCACTTCCAGTAGTTACCCTAGGCAAGATTATATACTCAGATTCTAATATTTAGTGCCACAAGGACCATTCTATCTTAGGAGGTGAAGGAAAACCAAGATCTTGGTTTCTACTTCATCATTACGTCTCTCAGGTGATATCCCTTGTCTGGAATACACAGCTGATGAACTTGACATCGATTGATGGAAAGCTCCTGGTAAGAGGTTAATTTTGGCACACACAACGCATTGATTTTGGCACTATGTGTTTACCTAAACTGGGCAGGAATCCCCTTATGCACGCTGCCTGCGCTCTCAGAGAAGGGCATTGAGATGTCGTTGCCCTCCTGCAGGGCATGCAAATTTGCATTAGCATTGTGCCTCTAGCCCTGGATTTCTGGAATTTCAGGATTTCATTGAGGGTGAGCCCCATCTGGTAACATGGCCTCTGCTCTGCCTTGTGAGCAGACATTTAAAGTTTTGGGCCACACAGGAGGCTACTACCTCTTGTTTTGGAATTATTCGGGACCAAGGACCTTCTAGAGAAAGTTTTCACTTCATGCCCACATTTGTTTCAGTTGGAAAATCACTCTCTGCTGATTCTGTCCAGGAGCTACTGTGAGCTTCCAAACCTTTTGCCCTTATGGCTTAGGAAGGACCAATTCCTTTACCTTGACTTCTCAAGATACTCTGTTTTCTTCACTTCTGAATTCCATGAATTTCTTGGGCAAATTCCCTCAGGGCCCAGGCACCTGTAATAACTGTATTACCTTGTTTTTTTTTTTGTTTTTTTTTTTTTGCGGGACACGGGCCTCTCACTGTTGCGGCCTCTCCCGTTGCGGAGCACAGGCTGCAGACGCGCAGGCTCAGCGGCCATGACTCACGGGCCCAGCCGCTCCGCGGCATGTGGGATCTTCCCAGACCGGGGCACGAACCCGTGTCCCCTGCATTGGCAGGCGGACTCTCAACCACTGCGCCACCAGGGAAGCCCTACCTTGTAATATTTTTATGATTTTCTTCTCTTGTACCTGAGGACAAGCCTCATGAATGCAAAATCAGCCCTTTGAAAAACACCTCCTTGACCCTGAAGGCAGAATGGAATTTGGGGCAAATGTAGCTTTGCCGACTTGGGCCTGACACTGTTGATGAAACATTAGAACTTAATTAGTGTTCTGTAGCACGCAGGGAACTGGGCTGTCTTACCAATATTGTTCTTCCCCACCAAGGGCTGAAAAGCTCTAATCTCATCTCAGCCTGGCCTGTGATACAAATCCAAGCTGCTTCTGCAGGGTAAACTACAGCGGCCTGGACAGAGACGGCTGATTCTCTGTTGAGGCTGGGATGGCTACATTTGGTTGGTCAACCAGATGGCCCAAGCACCTTTGCTTAAGACAACCATGGCCTGAGCCACATTTGCTTGAAGCTGCCCATAATTCAATCATAATTCAATTGCTTCTGGATACAGTCACTCTCCTGTGGACAAAGCCATCATAATCTCCTGCTCTGGGTGCATTAGTTAAAAGCCACCTAACTGCACAATGGTAAAAACCCAATTAGCTCAATGTAAATCTCTACAAAAAAAGCCTAAGTTCCCAGGGCCTTGCTCAGCCCAAGACCTATGTACCTTAGCCCCACCAAAAGCTTTTGCATTTATTATTCTGGTCTGAAAACTCAATTTCCTGGTCTATGCACCAAGCGATGGGGTCTCTGGGTGAACTCAATCAATGATATTTCTTTTTCCCACCTCAGTTCTGATGCAGATAAAGGCAAAGTCACAAGACATGGCTTATATCTGTGGGCAAGTGTGTTTCCTAATTCCCCGAATTAAACACACATACCTAACCTGTCACAGAGAATGCCAACCTGAGTGAAGACTCCCCACCACTCACCTCCTCCTCCCCGTGACATAAGACCCAACATGGGGGCAGAAAAGGCCTGCAATTCCCTATAGGCAGCTCACTCCCAAGGGGAAAAAGGGAAGAAATGAGTTAAGATGAGCATACCCAGTTTATTCTTTTTAAACTCATTAATCCAATTAAATTATACTCTTTCCCTGGGAAGTGAGAAATAGAGAAGAGGAGTGTCACTCCTCACCATGGAAGAAGCATCTGGAGTGAGGAGAAAGTGCCCACCCCCATCCATGTGGGAGACGTTGCATTATATAAGAGTATCAGAGTGGTGCTTAGTAAATATATCATGCAACATAATTCCTAAACAGGGAGTCCATTCTTCCTTTTCCTTAGTTTTTTGTTCTAAAGGTATATTAAAAACAAATGAATAAAACCCTTTATACTGTTATGTCTGAATATTGTAAGCTATATAGTTTACTCTGCCTCTAAACCTTCTGCCTTTCTTACCATTGCTTAATTTGTCTCTGAAATATTTAATCATCTGAATGTTTTTCCTTAAATCTAACATCAGAAATACCTATCACTACCTCAAGCCTTGTAGAGTAGCTTGTCCTTTTCCATTATGTAACGTGCTTCCCAAACAAGATGGTAAACTGGTTGATTGATTTTCCACATGGAAGTCAAAGCATTCAATGTGGGAAAGAATAGTGTTTTCAATAAATGTTGCTGGGACAACTGGATATCCATATGCAAAAGAATGAATCCCATATCAGAGAAAGGAACTCAAAGGGATAATAGATTTAAGTGTATGAACTAAAACTATAAAATCCTTAGAAGAAAACATAGGTGTAAGTTTTCATGACCTTGGATTAGGCAATGATATCTTAGAAATGACACTAAAAGGATAATTGATAAGACAAAACAAATAAACAGATTTATTTTTGTGTTGGAAAAGATACCTACAAGAAAGTGAAATGACAACCCACAGAATGTTGCAAGTCATATATCTGATAAAGGGCATCAGAATATCAGAATCCGTATATGTCTTACAACTAGCTAATAAAAGACAATCCAATTTAGAAATGGGCAAAAGTTCTCAATAGACATTTCTCCAAAGAAGACATAGAAATGCCCCATAAACACATGAAAAGGTGCTCAATATCATTAGTCATTAGGAAATATAATCAAAATGCAATGATATACCATACTCTTTAGAACGGCTATAATCAAAAAGACAGATAATAATAAGTGTTGGTGAAGATGTGGGAGAAACTATAATCTCATACGTTGCTGATGGGAAAGTAAAATGGTATATAACTTCTTCAGAAGCCAGTCTGAAAGTTCCTCAAAAAGTTGTACACAGACTTACCATATAACCCATAAATTTCATTTCTAGTTATATAACCAAGAGATATTAAAACTTACATCCACCCAAAAGCTTGTACATGAATATTCATAGCCAAAAAGCAAAAATAACCCACTGTCTATCAACTGATGAATGGATAAATAAAATATCCATATCATGGAACATTATTCACCATAAAAAGGAATAAAGTATGGACAAGCGAATTCTTAGAAACAGAAAGATTAGTGGTTGCCTAGGGCTGGAGAGAGGGTAAAGGGAAATGGGGGAGTACCGGTTAACAGGTACAGGGTTTCTTTTGGGGGTGACAATATGTTCTAAAGCTGGTTGTGCTGATGGCTTCACAACTCTGTGACTATACTAAAAACCACTGAATTGCACATTTGAACTGAGTGAACTATATGGTATGCAAATTATAAATCAGTAAAGCTTTTAAAAAACAAATTGTTGTGCTTCTTGGAAGCAGAGGCCATGGCTCATGCTTCTTTGTGCAAAGGAGTCACTGATTTTGCCCTTGGTTGAGCTCCCACCTAACAAGGCTTGATAGCACTGAAAACAATGAAAAGTTTCCATTGCTTAATGATAGTTCTGAGGACTGCGCTCTGCAGAGGTAGAGTTCACCTCCCCAGGCTCAGCTTCCTCCTTTGCGGTTTTATTAAAGCACTTGGAGAAAGCTGGGACCAGAAATACCAAGAACAAGCACTGGAAGGCCAGACCCCTCCCGTCTGTGCCCATGGCTGTTACACAGTCCATCACGGTTGAATTGAACCACAGATGGAGCCCCGTCCCCGCTGGTCCCCTCGTAGTGTCACTACCATTCACCACGGTTCAGGGGCACAGTGTCAGTGCCTTAATTATGTCTAGACAAGTTACAGACCCTCCATGCAGCTTCGAAGCATGAGGTCTCACAGGACCTGCTGGCGGCCCTCCATCCCTGGAAAACCTCTGCCCAAGCGTAATCCACAGACATTCCCCTATCACTTTGTGCTGAGCACTGATCCCAATGCCACCTCCAGAAAAGCAAACCCAAGGCTCTTACCATGTTGACCCCAGAGCATCTGCCTTTCTCCTCTTTCTCCCTGCTTCCACCATCATCCTTTCCCCACCTCCACCCTCTTCCTAGAGTTTCCAGCTTCTTTTCTGCCAAGCGGGATCAGGTACAGAAACACCCAGAATTTGAAGTCAGAAAAACCCGCATTAGCACCTGCCCTTCTCCTTTGCTCAGCACAGCTTGCCCGCCCCCCCGCCCCCCACCAGGGATGGAAACTGCCCCTGGTCATTGAAAGCACGGAGTCCTAACCACTGGACTACCAGGGAAGTCCCTGCCCTCCTCCTCTTGTTATCTGTGTAAACTCAGTAAAGTTACTTAACCCCCTGTGAGTCTTTTCTTTCCTCATGGTTAAGTAGAGATAATTATAGCTTCCTGGGGTGAGGGGTGCTACGGGGAAGCAGGGTGATGGTGGTGTGATGATTAAATGAGATAATGTAACTAAGGCTTTTAGCACAGTGCCTGGCCCTTGGAAAGTGATCCAAAATTGGTAGCAGCTGTTATTATTTCCAGCTTGGACTGGGCCGGAAGCTCCCCCGAGATAGTGGGTATGGAGGTGCCTTAAGGGGCTCAGCTCCACGGTCTGTGCTGTACCCGGGAGCTGGGCTTGCAGGATCTTCCTTCCCTTTCTTTATGAATTAGCCCTCACCCCACCCCTGGGTGCTTTGACAGGGGAGAGGCAGCTGGCCCAACCCCCTAAACATGAAAAACAATGCTTTCCCAAGTTTGGGGTTTCTAGATTTGTTCCTGGGATAGGGCTGAAGGAGAGCAGAAAGGGCTACATAACCACCACCTCATGTATTTCTGCTGCCCTGCCTCAGGACACTCATCTGTATCCTCCAAATCATTCAAATTCGGAGAAAAGGCCATCCTCCTGGGGCATGTTTAAAAGTGTTAATGCACTGAGGCCCTTAGTCATAGGCACTTTCTAGCAACTTCCCATCCCAGGACTCTCCCAAGCCCCAGACCCTCCGATGGCCAAAGTGTTTCTTTCTCAGGGCTGGTGGGGTCCTCACAAAGTCCCCAAGCAGCTCTGAAGCCCTGGGCTTAAGACGTTTCTTCTTGTTTCCTTCTAATACACGATCCTTTGGCCATGCACAGTAAATATTTCTGGACCGATTAGTCAGTGTGGGCTTCGTTCCTTCCCTTTCCTCCTCTGAGAGCCCAGCTGAGTATGGAATGAAAGGGAAATGAAATAAACATCTCAGGCCCTGCAGCCCACTGGGGTCAAGATATTCACAGCACTGCTGAGAGTCAGAGCTGACCCTTCTTTGTCATCTACTGAGGCACCGGAACTCAGAGAATAAACAGAGGTAGAAGAGGACGAGGCATTTCAGAACAGGGGGATTTGTTCCTGGGTAATGCACTATCAAAGCCCACAGTTTTCAACAATAAACTTCCAGGAGAAATGCTTTCTAGGCCAGACCAGTTGTTGAGATTTCGTACACAGCATCACATGAAATCCTCATAATGCCTTAGAGAGGGACACATTTTGACAATAATTCAGTCGGAGCCACGATCAAGTCCACCAAATGATCTTTTCCTCTGCTTACTTTCAGAGTTTCACTTCACTAGAGAGGGAGGTATGTGATCTGTCTGGTCAGATATGTGATCAGGGTTTGGAAAAGGGGAGCAGATGTTTCACCATTAATTGTCAGTTATTGGAGAGTCTGGGGGGTCATGATTCAAAGTTAGCTTTTCAATTTTGTCCATAGGCATTTAATGGAGACATTTAAGGTCATTTCCTCAGGGGCGCATAATAAATGATGTTGAATTTAAACCTTTCCTTACCCTTTTTGGTTTACAGATGCCCCCCAACTAGGGTTAGAGAGGTTTAAATGACTTGCTCAAAGCACTGTAATAAATTAGAGTCAGTGGTAAGACCAAAACCAACATTTTCTGATTCCCATTTCATGACTCTTCTCAACTTATCGGGCTGGTTGCTCCCCTCATCTGTGCCCTATTTCCCCTTCAAAGGCTGTGTGCAAAGACTATGGAATTCTTGCTGGCCTCTCCTTGGTGGTAAGGGGGTGGTGAGGGATTCCAAACCTTAGGCCCAACTCACTGTTGTTCAGCATTGGGGGTGGGATAGACATAAAAGAATAGATTAAATCACCTTTCAAGGTTAGCTTTCAAGAACACAAATTGTGGCAAACGGCTCAGAAATGCAGGTTTCTATTAATCTGGTTATTGCCAATTTTCTATAACAAATAATCCCATGCAATAAATGATTCTTTTGGTCCGTGTCTATGTAACATTTTACAATGAAATAACATATATGTGTGCACTTGCATCTGAGGAGACACGTTTGCACTTAGTCACTAACCAGGCATGGTTAATATCACCTGTATGTTGATCTTGGTTTCCTAATCAGATCATAACTTTTTTTTTTTTTTTGCGGTACGCGGGCCTCTCACTGCCGTGGGCTCTCCCGTTGCGGAGCCCAGGCTCCAGACGCGCAGGGTCAGCGGCCATGGCTCACGGGTCCAGCCGCTCCGCGGCATGCGGGATCCTCCCGGACCGGGGCACGAACCCGTGTCCCCTGCATTGGCAGGCGGACTCTCAACCACTGCGCCACCAGGGAATCCCAGATCATAACTTTCTTGACTTCAAGGGCTATTCCTTAAATTCCTTTGTAATTTCACAATATCTAGCAATGCTGGATGTTATGATTTTTGTATTGTCAAGTGCTAGATTGTGTTGCAGAGTAGGTGCTGAATAAACATGAATTAAGTGGATTATAAACAGAGCTGAGATGAGCTCTCTTAGGTCCCACTATCAACTTGTGTCAGTAATTCAGCTTCACTTACCTCTCGCCACCTCAGACTTGAAAACAACAGACTAGCCACTTGCAGATCAACTTTAAAAACCATGAGCTAGGCTGGAGAAGGGAAAAGAAAGCTTTGGGCTACATAGGGAGATTTAATGACTGAGAAAATGTTAAAAGTATGAAGACACCATAGGGGTGAAGTAGCTTGAAGCTTCTCATTTTTTCCTTCTGAAGGCAAAGCAGAATAAACATTTCCCTAGGAATTGTACGTACAAATTTATTTGAATTTGTGTGCTTTTTATTTTAAAAATCATGTATCTATGCCTGCTCCCTTTCTCTGCCCACTGGTCCATAAGGCCTGCCTCCAAGCAACTTTCTCACCTTAACTAATGTATTGGCAGACCCCTCGCCCAGGCCACGTTATTCAGATGCTGTCTATTGGGAATTTAGCATTTAAACCAAAAAAGACCAGGAGCTAGAAGGAGTCCTGCTGCTGAGGCTTTCATATTTGCCCTGGCTCCTACGCTTACCAATGCCACCTTGTTCAGACAATGAGATTCTCCAGTGTCCTGTCAATACTTCCCTTTTGGACTTAAGCTAGCTTGATTTGATTGGACGTCTATTCTTTTGCAGGTACCAGTCCTTTAACAGATATATGTCTGTTTCATACTCAGTTCTGCTCTCACAAACAATTATTTCTGACATTTTTATTTAAGTAGTGAAATCCTTTGTCTTTGATTAATTTAGATATCCTATGATTCTACTAGTGTAACATGCTTTGCTAAAGAGTAGTTCACAAATAATTGGGGGAGAGTGCATCAGACTGAATCATTTTAAATTGCTGATATGTGACTATTTTTGAACCTCCAGCAATTTCGTATGGTTCAGACTAATACATTTTAAATTAACTGGAAGGAATAACAAGGGGTATATACAGGCATCCAATCAATCATTCATCCTCTCAGTTAACATTCACCGAGTATCCTTATGTGCGATTCAGTCCATTAGAAACTTAAGAACCACAAAAAGGAATGATATATGGACACTATGCTCAAGGTGTTTACCGAGGAGGTTATAATATAAGGTAGACAGTGATGCATATGATAAATGAGGTTTAGATTGAGTACTATGAGAGAGGAGAGGGAGATTTCTTTGAAGAATATTAAAGTTTTCATGCATGTGATTGTGTTAGAATTGGGCTGTTAAAGATAGGTGATACTTTTACATTCAAATATTTCAGATGAGAAAAGTATTCCAGAGAGAGGAAAGAAACTGTGAGCTGAAAGAGAAAGAAGAAAGCTGTGAAATTATGGTTTGTGCCCAGGGGCCAGAAATAAATGTCTTGGACAGAACGCATGAAAGGAAAATCATGGGACAAAACATCAGAAGAGAAGATTGTGGCCAAATTACATAGAATTTTGTAGCAATGAAGAATTATAAAGGTTTTCCAACCAAAGCATGCTGTGATTAAAGTCAAAAAAATTATAGGAAATATTACCAAACAGCATGAAGAGGGTGAATTGGAGTGGAGATGGCTGGTGACAATAGTCCAGGGGCAAGATGACGGGGGAGAGCTAGGGCCATAGCTGTGACACAGACTCTTGTGGCTTAGCCTAGTCTAACTAGACCAAGGGGACCACACACAGTGTTGATTCTCTTTGATGCTTTGATGCTTCAGAATGAAGATTTGTCATATCTCCTTCATTCTATGAGATTCTTAGAGAAGGGAATTGAAGGTACTTGCCTCCAACAGGCAGCTTGCATTAACTTGAAGTTACTTTTTTTTTTAATAAATTTATTCATTTATTTGGCTGCATTAGGTCTTCGTTGCTGCACACGGGCTTTCTCTAGTTGCGGTGAGCAGGGACTACTCTTTGTTGTGGTGTGCAGGCTTCTCACTGTGGTGGCTTCTCTTGCTGTGGAGCATGGGCTCTAAGCACACAGGCTTCAGTAGTTGTGCCACGTGGGCTCAGTAGTTGTGGCTCATGGGCTCTAGGGTGCAGACTCAGTAATTGTGACGCATGGGCTTAGTTGCTCCACAGCATGTGGGATCTTCCCAGACCAGGGCTCAAACCTGTGTCCCTGGCATTGGCAGGTGAATTCTTATCCATGGCACCAACCAGGGAAGTCAGTCAAAAGGACTTGTATTAAACAAGAAAAAATATCCATTTGTAACTCATTTATCATAAATTAAAATACTTATTTAAATATATATATAAATTTTATATCTATAAAAATATACATTTGAACTCACTTCCCTCTAGTGAGGCCTCAGTTCACTTCCTTTATTTGCTCTTGGGCATTTGCAATACAGTGCTTCTAAGAGCTGTGAAACCAAACAGTGTACAGAGAATTCTAAAGTTTTAGACAAGAAAGGCTCTCCAGGTAAAACAGGGTGACAATAAAAACAGCTCTGAATTTTCCCCCTGTATTTCATCTTCTTGGAGGTCTCTCACATTTAATCCTGTTGGCAGAGCCACACTGGATCTTTGGTTGTTTGTTCTGGAGCTCTCTGTTGCTCAAGCCTAGGAAGGTTTTGTGGCTTAGTTTACAAAGCAGATGTAAGACTTCCACATTGGTCCATGTTGGAATAACTGGGACCATATACTTATCTCACTACTGTAAACAATTAGAAAACTAGAAAAAAAATGAGGCAATAGTTTTGTACATTGGACAATAAGTAGTACAGGACTGTGGTCCAAGAAAAAGAGAAAAAAAAATAAGGTAAGCTCTAAAAAAATAAGGTAAGCTCTAAGATTGCTCCAGTTTCCTGCCTGGAGGTTTCTGGATGTCAACATAGGGAAATAATCCCAAACAGAACAATCTTTCTGTGTGGAGCAAAGAGAGACCAGAATTTGGGAAGGCTAAGGTAGTCAGAATTTCTGGGACAGTGTGCCAGAGATGAGGAAGCTGCATGGCAAAAGAGACCCAGAAATCTGCATAGTAATCCCCTTAAATCTGTTGCTCAGTATTACACTATACATGCGTAGGTTGAAACTCCACCAGGCCACAGTCAAAAGAAAATTCAGGGAAACACTGAACTGAATACAGTCTGGAGGTAATTGAGTTCTGACTAGCTGGAGTTGAGAGTCCTCACTGAGCACTCAGGGCTTCCTATGGAAACACCAGAGGTGTCCTGTCTTAATAGTGGGGCTAAACTAGTGATAATGTAAGGGCTTCTCTAAACCCACTCTAATAAAGTTTAAAAACAAGCTTTGAAAGAATCAAGCAGACCCACAAGGAACTTAACTGTCTGCCAGAATAAAGTCCAATACTCCCAATACCTTAAAAAAAATCCAGTACACAAAATATAAAACGTCATAACTAGCATCCAATTAGAAATTACTAGACATGTGAAAAAGTAGAAATATGTGACCCATAATCAGGAGAAAAATCAGCCAATAGAAATAGACACAGAAATGATGGAAATGATGGGGTTAGCTGACAAGGACTTAAAACAACTAACATAAATATGCTCAAGAATTCAAAGGAACATATAAGTAAAAGAAAAAAAAATCTGTTAAAAAAGAAACAAGTGGAACTTTTAGGAATAAAAAATAAAAAATATGAAAGTAAAACTCCACTCAATGGAATTAACAGAAGTTTAGAAACTGCAAAAGAAAAGATTGGTGAACTTGAAGACATAACAATAGAAACTCAGTCAAATAAGCTGGACTTCTACTTTGAAGCTAGGAAAAAATGAGCAAATCAGACCTAAAGTAAGTACGTAGAAGGGAAAATAAAGAGCAGAAATCAGTGAAATAGATAATCAGCGAAAAATAGAGAAGATTAGAAAGAAAAACAGAACAAAAGCTTATTCTTTAAAAAGACAAATAAATAGAAAAAGAGACACAGATGTAGAGAACAAGCATTATGGACACCAAGGGGGGAAAGCAGGGTGGGGGTGTGGTGGTGGTGGGATGAATTGGGAGATTGGGATTGATGTATATACACTAATAGGTATAAAATAGATGACTAAGGAAAACCTGATGTGTAAAAAAATAATAAAATAAATTTAAAAAAAGAAGAAATATTTCAGATGTGGAAAACACAATATATTGGCTTCAAAATTTTTAAAAAGGCAAAATTAAAATGAATAAACATTAAAAACAATGACTCTTTCCCCCTGTGTTTACTTGTTAATCAAAGGCTAAATTTAAAATTTAAAGATGTTTTGGGACTTCTTTGGTGGTGCTGTGGTTAAGAATCCAGCTGCCAATGCAGGGGACACGGGTTTGAGCCCTGGTGTGGGAAGATCCTACATGCCACGGAGCAACTAAGCCCATGCACCACTGAGCCTGCACTCTAGAGCCCATGAGCCACAACTACTGAAGCCTGTATGCCTAGAGCCCATGCTCCACAACAAGAGAAGCCACCGCAATGAGAAGCCCACACTCCACAGGAAAGAGTAGCCCCCGCTTGCCACAACTAGAGAAAGCCCGCATGCAGCAACAAAGACCCAAAAAAGCCAAATATAAATAAATAAATAAAATTTGAAGATGTTTTCATTTGAATAGTTTCAATAAATATCCACTTTCTTAAAAAAAAAAAGACAAATAAAATTTATAAATCTCTATTTAGAGTTATCTCAAATAAAAAGGAGAAGACATCTGGAATGAAAGAGAGTATATCACTACAGATACTGACAAAACTGGCACATTTCCCTGTTTGATGTGTGGTGAGGAGGTTATGAAGACATTGGACATGTTAGAGGTCTTTGTGGAGTGAGTCTTATGGTGATCTCTGCCATCATGAGGAAGCAGATTGAGAGTAGAAAGAGTGGGTAACAGTAGTGGGCAACAAGCTAAGGATGAGTTAACTATATCTTGGGTCACCCTCATAAAAATCTTAACTTACGTAGTGTAGTCATGGAGCTATGTCACATTTAAAGAGTAACAAGGAGGATGTCAGATTCTTACTGGTGTCTCCTACAGTTGGTCAAGGGGATGATAGTACAGTCTGTAGAATCTCTTATATAACATCCCCTCTCCTCACCTATTCTTTAGCATTCAGCAATTCTGGGAAGCCTCTAATTCACCTAGCCTAAAAAATAATCTTACTCTCCATGCTTTCCTGTTTCTACAATATTGCTCCCTCCTCCATCTCTCTCAATCTGGCTATGTTCTACAGAAATATGTGCTTCAAATACTTGACCCTTCTACCCTCCCATGCAAAGCTCCCTAGGGAGGAGTGCATTTCATCTTCATTTGACTGCTTTTTATTTTTGGAATTCAATTGTTTGGATTTAGTCCCTGTCTTGCTCTTAAAATAGAGGAAAACATGAAGCCTATGGTGGTGGTGCTGATAGTGGGATACATTTTTGAATTCCCACACAAATGTTTTTAATTGACATACTTGTAAAGCTTGGTTACTTAGTTTGGTGTTATTTTAAGCATTTATTTTTCTTTTTTATTCTTAAACTTTTAGAAATGTTTTGTTAAAAATTTTATCATTTGTGCTATTAGAAAAAAAATGTAGAAGAAAAATTAGCATAGTGTATCAAAAACCTTAAGAATATGCATTTCTAAGAAAAAATCTTAATGAAATTATTATGAAGTTATGTAAAAAATCTATATACAAGGACATTTCTACAATAATGTTTATAAATATGTATTAGAAAGAATCTGGTGTGGAAAAAGGTGGAAACAAAGTGGAAAAAAGTTAATAAAATAAATTATGATAGGGATCACCGAAAATAATGCTATGGAATACTTCTTGATGGCAAGGTTTTAAAATGATCATAAAATATATGGTTAAATAATTATGGAAAATAATAATTAAAAGGTCTCTTTTTTAATTATTTTTATTTTTTTTTTTTATTTTTGTGGTACGCGGGCCTCTCACTATTGTGGCCTCTCCCGTTGCGGAGCACAGGCTCCAGACGTGCAGGCTCAGCGGCCATGGCTCACGAGCCTAGTCGCTCCACGGCATGTGGAATCTTCCCGAACTGGGGCACGAACCTGTGTCCCCTGCATTGGCAGGCAGACTCTCAACCACTGCGCCACCAGGGAAGCCCCAAAAGGTCTCATTTTTAATTGAAGAATGTAGTTTATCCTTATTCAGAAAAAATATTGTCATGTGCAACAAAATATAGTGGTTGGGTGACAAGTGATTTTTCATCTTTGTGCTTTTCTCTGTCTTTGACAATGTACATGTATGTATATCAGTTAGGAATGCCCTTGGCTGCCTATAAATTAGACACCTGACTTCAGTGGCTTAATCAAATAGATTCTCCCTTCTTTAATTAGAAGCCTGAAAATGGGTGGCTTCTACTCCTGGTTCAGCTTTTGACAACGTTGGGGAGGACTAGCATCTTTGAGATCCTTATGACCTTTTTTTCACATTTGTCACCTGAGCCACAAAATGGCTGCTGAAGTTCCGGCAGTCAAGCTTGCATTCCTGCAGAATTCTTTCTGCAGTCAGGCAGAAAGAAAGAAGTAGGGGAAAGTGGCAACACAACAGATCACCACTTCAATTGGCCAGAATTGCTCCTCCTCAGCTCCAAGCAATGCTGGCAAATTGAGTGCCTTAGCTTTTCCAACCTTGTAACTACAGACAGACAAGGGACAATTGTCTAGGAATGTTTGGTTAAGCCAGCCTCTGGTGTTTGTACTATTTTGCTCGTAATATGTATGTCTGTTAGTATGTATTACTTTGATAAAGAGATTAAATTTTAGAAAGAGGTTACTAAAAATCAACAAATCTTATGAATGGAGGCCAAGTAAATAATGTAGAATACAGAATGTGATGATATCATTTCAACAAATTGTTTTGTTTATAATATTTGTTATGTGCACAACATTGTACAAAATGGTGTGAAGGAAAAGGACATTTCTGACAGGGTGGGCCACTGGAGGACATAATCTGGTCTAGGAAGTATGTCCTATATTCAGAAAATAGTCTAGTATAGACTAACTACAGGAAAAAAGTGTCAAACCAATGGTAAAAGCAAGTATTCCCCTGAAATGTCAATAAGGAAATAGGTATGGCCAGAGAAACCTCCTGGAGAAGAGAGCACCTGAGTTGGGTTTTAAAGAAGGTAAGAATTCAGAAAGGTGGGCTTAAGGAAGGAGTCTTCAAGCTCGGCAACAGCCCTGGGGAAGACTCGAGATGTCAGTGAGAATGTCATGTATGAGTCTGCGTGGGGTTGGGTGAACTTGAGGAATAGGGAGTGCTATGATGAACTTGAAAAGGTTTTCAAACAGATGTTAGAGTATTTTCATTCCAAGGTGATGGGAAGGCCACATCGTCCTTACCTCATTCCTATGACATCCGTCTTGCTGACTCAGCGTCTTTGCTGGCCTATTCCTGTTGTTTCCAAGGGGCCCAGGTGCCAAGAGCTGATTCCTGCCATCAGGCACCTGCCCGCACTTTCTGTCTTGTCAGGGGCTGCCCAGCTTAGGCCTGTGCCCCCTGGCCTCACACACCTGCTTTGCCAACTCTGGTTTTCTACCACCCACCAGGAAGAGACCAGGTCAAGACTTTGTGAGGCCCCTTAAAGTGCCAGCATCTGGGATTTGTGCTTTATGCTCTGTCACTGGGATCCTTTACAAGATGCTTGGAGAAGGTGATTTCAGGCCCCCTGGACACAAGACATGAACCACAGGTATTGACACAAGAAGTATTATTTGGCGGGGGCGGGGGGGATGGTCATAAATGTGACTGCCCTGCTGTGAATCCAATACACTTTCACGATGGTCCCTCACTGTTAATACTTTCTGGGTCAATACTGCACCTCAAGTTGCTCCCAGCCTGAGGAGGCAGGCACGTATGTCAATATTGCAACATAGTGAGGCTGCTCAGAGTTTAGTCAGGGAACCGAGGGCGTGATTTCAGGAGAGGTTCCATAGGGGAGGTGATGTCCGAGCTTAGGCTATTGTGAGGAATAAATGTTGAAAAACAGAGTGGTGATCAAGTCTAAGAGAGAGTTATTACCTAAAACAGCTGCCAGGGACACGGAGCATGGACCACTCCCTGTGATTGGCTCTAACTGTTTCACTAGTTGCTTCTTTTACACATAGCTGAGTGGGAAGAATATGAGACATGGACACCTGGATTCTTGTCCCAGCTACTAGTAATTGATGATGTGACCTGGGGCATTCGCTCCCTCCGTCTGGATCACAGTTGCCTCTGCTGTGAAATGGGGTGTCAATGAATGTTTGCCATTGAATCTCTTCCTTGGTTGTTGAATCCCCACCCAAAGACTCTTGGTCAGGAGCAGAGCCCACATTTCATTAAAGACAGTAAAAATATACTTGTTTCCTGCCCTCCTTTGCAGCTAGGGTGGAGACTGGTGATCTAGGCTCTCCTGGTCAGATATGCACTGGCCAGAATCTGATCCAACGGAAGCAAGGACAGTGGAGGGTCTTCCTGGGGGTGGTAACTTCACAAACAGGGCTGTGTTCCCCGGCAGTAGAGGCCACAGTGAAAGCTGAGAAATTGCTGGGTCCAGAGAGCGGCAGCGGTTTTCTCACCTGACTGTGATATTGAGCTTCGCTCCAGGCCTGGGTCTCCGGCTCTCCCACTATCATTTTTTTTTTGGTAGGTAAGAACTAGATTTATTAATATCCTTTGCAAAGAGGTTGCAGGAAAATGGGGCACAAAGAGGATGGTCATGTCCCAGGTCTTGGGCGAGTTCCTGGGATGGGCCGCCAAACAAACATCCTTGGCTTCCTGCAGGAAAGAATACAAGAGCGAGCCATAGTAAAGTGAAAGCAGGTTTATTGAGAGAGATACACATTCCATAGGCAGAGTGCAGTCTGTCTCAAAAGGTGAGGGAGGGCCTGGGAGATATACACTCCATAAACAGTGTCTCCCACTATCCTTTTAATAAATTCCTTTCCTGGTCAATTAAGCCTGTGTCAGTTTCTGTTGCTTGCAACTAAATATCCTAATTGATACCAGGGTTCGGACCAGATGCTCTCCAAGGTTCCTTCCAGCTCAGTGCTCTGTGATTCTAGAATTTGCCTTCAGACTGTCAGGTGCAGTGCTGGCCCCTGAATGAATTGCTTATTGACCAAAGGACCAAATGGGCACAGGATCTCAGCTGTAGACTTTCCCTTTCTCATGCTTTTCACTATGTCACTCAGTGATCTAAGTGACACCCACATGGAGGCAGCAGGAGCCACACCAGCAAGAAAGAGAAATGCTGTCCACAATGCCCTCTACTTTTATTTAATTTTTGACAAATCAGTCAACACAGAAGCACTGTCTCCCTGCATGGTGCTCACCCCAGGAGGATGCAGAACATGTGGAAAGTATGTTGTTTGTCCCCAGAAACTACTAATTAGGGAGATGAGACTAGCATATTTTAAACTTTTGGTGCTAAGCAATGTGGAAGAGACATAAGGACTCAGAGAGTGGAGAAATCAGTGAACGGAGAGAGAGAAAAAAAAGGTCAGAGTAAAGTGTATATGAAAGTTTGAACAGGATTTAGATTAGCAGAAGGGAGTTTGTGTTTGGTGGGGGATGCAGCACCAGCTGGGCTGGGGGCCCAGAGGCAAGAATGAGTCAGAAAAGTATGTAGTTTACATAATCATGGGGCAGAGGGTTCCCAAAGCAGGGCCGCAGGAATAGAGGTGAAGCCTTTTTTCCAAGGACATTGATCTCTCAGCAACTTTGGGGGAAGAGCACATTTTACTTATGTTTCCTTTCTTTCTTCCTCCCTCCCTCCCTCCCTTCTTTCCTTCCTTCCTTCCTTTTTTAATTGAAGCATACTTGATTTACAATATTGTGTTAGTTACAGGTGTAGAGCAAAGTGATTCAGTTATCTATATTTCTATATATCAGATATTTCCATTATAGGTTATTTCAAGATATTAATATTGTTGCCTGTATTATACAGTAAATCCTTGTTTATCTATTTTGTATATAGGGGTGTGTCTGTTAATCCCATACTCCTAATTTATCCCTCCCCCTTTCCCCTTTGGTAACCATAAGTTTGTTTTCTATGTCTATGAGTCTGTTTCTGTTCTGTAAGTAAGTTCCTTTGTATTATTTTTTAGATTTCACATATAAGTGATATCATATGATATTTGTCTTTCTCTGTATGACTTACTTCACTTAGTATGATCATCTCTAGGTCCATCCATGTTGCTGCAAATCGCATTATTTCATTCTTTTTTATGGCTGAGTAATATTCCATTGCATATATGTGCCACATCTTCTTTATCCATTCATCTGTTGATGGACACTTAGGTTGCTTCCATATATTGTAAGTAGTGCTGCTATGAACATTGGGATGCAGGTATCTTTTCGAATTAGAGTTTTCATCTTTTCCAGATATATGCCCACGAGTGGGATTGCTGGATCATATGGTAGTTCTATTTTTAGTTTTTTAAGAAACCTCCATACTGTTTTCCATAGTGGCTGCACCAATTTACATTTTCCCAACAATGTTGGAAGATTCCCTTTTCTCCACACCTTCTCCAGCATTTATTCGTAGACTTTTTGATGCTGGCCATTCTGACCAGTGTAAAGTGGTACCTCACTGTGGTTTTGATTTGCATTTCTCTAATAATTAGCAATGCTGAGCATCTTTCCATGGAGCACGTTTTACTTATGGGTTCAGAAAACAAACAAATAAATAAACAAAAAAAATCAACAACAACAAAGAAAAAATCACTAGGCCCAGTTCAGAAGGAAATTATTCAGAGACTAGGGAGGAGAATTCAGTTTGATTCTATAAGTATTTTGAGTGCCTACTATGGGTCAGACACTGTTCCAGGCAGAGGGGTAGAGTGACAAACCAAACGAGTCTGTTCTCATGGAGCTTGTGTTCTATCAGGATCAGATGGATCACACACACATACACACACACAGACATACACATATTAGGAGGCCATGAGTGTCTGGAGAAAATGAAGCTGTGCTAAGGGTACACTAGAGTGCCACTGTGAGAGGAAGGTGACTTGTATATGTGACGGTCAGGTCACCTCTCTGATAAGCTGACATTTGAGCAGAAGCCAAAAGGAAGAGAACAAGTTATTTGGATAACTTATCTATTCTAGACAGAGGCAAGTGCAAAGACCCTGAGGCAGGAGCATGCTTGTGTGTTCAAAGAACAACTAGGAGGCTGGTGTGGCTGAAGCAAAATGAGTCAGGGCCAAGTGGTAGGGGAGAAAGTCAGAGAAGTAGTGGGGTGGGGGGGTAGATCCTGATGGGCCATGGAAAAACACAATTAAGGAAAATAGCCCACGTGGTGCACCAGAGTGACCCCCTCTGCATTTCAGTGATCTCCATCATTGCGTGAGGTCTTCCTCAGCAAGCCCCACTTCTTTTGCTCTTTTACACTGTCAGCGAATCTCAAACCATCAGGCACGATGCTGGCTTGGGCTTATGCTATCCCTGGGCCTATCCTTGTCTTTGACAACATAAAATGGGTGCTGATTTTCCACAAGTGACTATAGAACCAACAACTGGTGAAGGTTTCCTCAGGAATTATTGCTTTGTAAATCTATTTGGGCAATGTCAGCAGTCTCCACGTGGCTGGGGTCCTGTCGTTCCTGTATCTAGTCCATTTCACGCCTCACTGTTTTCTCAGCCATAACTGATGACAACAGCCTTCAGTCTGCATTAGGGCACAGCCATAACTGCACTCAACATTACTTTAGACACAGCTATGGGTTCCTCTCCTCCTCTTTAAGAGGACCCACCAGGGCCTTGATCCCTGTCTGCCTAAGCGGTGGTGGCCCCTTGTCTGCAACCCCAGTTTCCTCAGCAACTAACGCTACGAGCATCCACTCTTTTCTAGCACCTTCTGGTTATCTCTCATGTCCTCACTGGACTTCCCCCTTTGCTTTGCTACCACTCACCCGCAGGATAGAAGAAACAAACTGTGGTTGTTACTAGGTGATTTGAAGGTTGCAGGGTGGTGGTGTCTTTGGGGATTTTACAGGATCAGAGCAGAGTGGAACTGCATAGAAGTGTAAAGGGTGGGTTTTGGAGCCATTGGGGGTTTCTCTTTTGGGGGCCTGGCTAATCTCAGACAGGCAGGAAAGCCAGGCTGCCTCTCAGAAGCCCTGTATCAGTTGACTCAAAGTGAGAGGTCTCAGGAGGGCTCAGGATGTCCTTGTAAGGAGAGGGCTCCCAGGGGTGAGAGGGGTGGCTTTGACCGAGGTGCTGGTACTCTTCAACTGCTCCCCCTCCCCAGGGCTCTGCAGTCTCTCAATGATGTCATGCCTTTCCCTGAGTCCCTTCACCCTCGGGCGCCCTCTGACTCTGACCTGAGATGCAGTACAGAGTGGAATGCTTAAACACACAGATGGCCTGGCTTCTATCTGACGCTGTAGCTTACTAGCGTGAGACCTTGGGGCGCGACCTATCTCTATGCCTCAGTTTCATTATCTACAAAGTGGGCATAGTGGTAGCCCTTACTTCAAAAGACGGTTACAGGGTTCATACAGGTAAATATAGGTAAATCTCTTAGAATCGGTGATGCATGGAAAGCATCCAGCCCTTATTACTGATATAAATGACTCTGCAGCACTTCTTGTCTCCATCCATCTCAATGTCTGGGGGACCAGGCTTGTGCCCATTTCTGGCCAGAGTCCTCCCAGCCAGAATTATGCTTGGTAGATACAGGTACTCTCCTCTCCCTTTTTTTTTTTTTTTTTAAAGAAGATGTTGGGTGTAGAAGTTTATTAATTAATTAATTTATTTTTGTTGTGTTGGGTCTTCGTTTCTGTGCGAGGGCTTTCTCTAGTTGTGGCAAGCGGGGGCCACTCTTCATCGCGGTGCGCGGGCCTCTCACTATCGCGGCCTCTCTTTTTGCGGAGCACAGGCTCCAGATGCGCAGGCTCAGTACTTGTGGCTCACGGGCCTAGTTGCTCCGCGGCATGTGGGATCCTCCCAGACCAGGGCTTGAACCCATGTCCCCTGCATTAGCAGGCAGATTCTCAACCACTGCGCCACCAGGGAAGCCGTCTCCTCTCCTTAATGAACAAAAAGATGAATGAATGAACAACAAAAAAATGAATGAAAATGAATGAATGAAAAGCCTCAGATCTTCAAACAAATGGATAAGTTCTCCTTTGTACCCATCTCCTTGGAGCTATAAGTTCATTTTGCCTATAGTAAGAGAATCGGGGTGAGGGAGAGTTCAGGAAAATGGTCTTATGCAAAGTGAGACCTCTCAGTTCATACTTGCCTTTGCACTAGGCCACCATAGAGGAGATTTAAAAATAAACCAGGTATGACTTCTGCCTTCTAAGAACTTACAGTCTTATTAAAGGGCAAGATGAAAAGAAATGAGGTGTTGAATCACAGTGAGAGTTTAGAGATGAATATCTATGAGGATTAGAGTAATCTGGGAGAGAGTCTTCATGGCAGACATGGGAACTGTGGATGGGGACATTTGAACAGGTAGAAGGGAGATCGTTTTGGGGGAGGACAGGCACCAAGGCAAGAATGAACATATAGTTATTCATGAAGAGAGCCAGGGAGGGACTTCCCTCGTGGTGCAGTGGTTAAGAATCCTTCTGCCAATGCAGGGGACATGGGTTTGAGCCCTGGTCTGGGAAGATCTCACATGCTGTGGAGCAACTAAGCCACTGCACCACAACTCCTGAATCTGCGCTCTGGAGCCCACAAGCCATAACTACTGAGCCTGCGTGCCACAACTTCTGAGCCTGTGTGCCACAACTACTGAAGCCTGCATGCCTAAAGCCCATGCTCTGTAACAAGAGAAACCACTGCAATGAGAAGCCCGTGCACCACAACGAAGAGTAGCCCCTGCTCACCACAACTAGAGCAAGCCTGCAATCAGCAACGAAGACCCAGTGCAGCCAAAAATAAATACATTTATACAAAAAAAAAAAAAAAAAAGAGAGAGAGAGAGAGAGAGACAGAGAACCAGGGAAGCAACTTTACCTCCCGGGGATGGCCCCAATCTATAAGAATATGCATCATTTACATTCCTTTCCAGGCTTTCCTCTTAGTTTGGGGTAGACCAGAAGTCCGGGAATATAAGATTACAGAGAACTCTTAACACCCTCAGATTATAAACATAGTATGAAGAACAGATTGAACTAATAGCTGTCAGGCCGGTACCTTTATTTGGCTGCATTTTGTCTTAGTTGCAGCATGCGGGATCTTTCGTTGCAGCATGCGGGCGTCTCTCTAGTTGTGGTGTGTGGGTTTTCTCTTCTCTGGTTGTGGCGCACAGGCTCCAAGGTGCATGGGCTGTGTAGTTTGCGGCACGTGGGCTCTCTCGTTGAGGCGCGCGAGCTCAGTAATTGTGGCATGTGGGCTCAGGTGCCCCGCAGCATGTGGGAAACTAGTTCCCTGACCAGGGATCGAACCCATGTCCCCTGCATTGGAAAGCGGATTCTTTACCACTGGACCATGGGGGCAAAGCTATACATCCAGGCTGCAGAGCTGGTGAATGGCAGAACTGAGATCTGAACCCAGCCCTCCGCTTGTGTGTTCTTCCTACGACACCTCATTGCCTTACACACACTGAGGCCTCTGACTTCACTTGCTGCAAAGGAGGGAGAGCGGGTCTTTAGGGTTGCTGCCTCTCCCCCAAATGGGGAGCCCTTGAACAGCCATCTCTGGACCATCTCCCACACGCCTCTTGTCCTCCTAGTTGCCTTCCCTTCTTTGCAGCAGACTGTTTCATGCATAGGGAACCTGAGGCCTGGAACTACAGGGGTAATCATCAACTCGGGCTGAGAGAACTTGGCAGTGAAAGTCAACAGGAAATGAGGGAGGAAAGCACAGGCCTGGGAGTCAGGAGAGATGGCTTCATGTCCTGGATATGCCATGAGCTGTGACTGTCACCCTCATTGCTGAGGTTCTGTTTTCTCATCTTTAGAATAAAAGGTTTGGACTAAAGGAGAATGTGATTTTTTTTCTTCTCTAGAATTTTAGGGCAGGTGAAGCTGTGTGAGTGAAATTGCAGGACTTCTCCTTGCTCTGTGCTCTCACTACAGACGGACACCCCTTTTGTCCAAGTTGGGGACTGGAGGCTTCATCCTGGTTTCCGTTCCTCAGCCTTCTTTTCATCTCTCCTGTATCAGCAGCCTGAATTGTCTGGATCCCCCCAGGAGCTGTAGAATCAGGAACCAAAATCTTCTCTCCTGCCCTAATGCAGTTGCATTTCCCCAGGGTGGGGTGCAGGAAATTAGACTGGCTTGGCCCTGGCTCTCTAGTTCAGGCAGGTGGGGGAAGGCAGAGAATTGCTGGTTATATTTGGTGTCAGGGGATTTGGGGGGAGGAGCTGGGGGCTTGGCAGAATTTCCTCACAGCTTGGAGGCCCCCGGAGTCTAGGGGCACTGCCTGCCTGATTCCCAGGGCTCAGACACAGATGGTCCCTGTCAGTCTTTGAATGGGGGCGGGTTCTCACTCCGGTGAGTCTAGGGGGAGGGGTCTCCAGAGGCCTCTGCCCAGCTGGCCATCTCCTGCCTGAAACTGTTTAGTGTCGAAGGAGGAGGGAGAAAGACCAGATGGGCCACAGCCTTTGGGCCTCAAGGTGCAAACTCAGTCCCAAATCTCTGTTCTACTGGGAAGGGGAGGAGAGACACCTCCTTGTTAGGCAGCTGTTTGTTTGGCAGTTAACCGGGGGCGGGGAGGGGGAGGCTTGGAGGGCACTCAGGATTAACACCAGAGTGCGGCAGCCAACCCTGCTGCTGAGGTCTTTGCGGGGTGGGGCGGGGGTAGGGAAGAACCCTTGCAGGCAGGCTGGCCCATGCTGGGTGCCTGGACACCACAGGTGAGATTTCAGCTGTAGGTGGGAGGGCCATTTGGAAGGGATGCTCTGGAAGGGAAGACAGTGCTCAGGGAGAATGAAGGAAGCACTTCCCCAGACTCTGTGTGTTCTGGCTCGAGGCTTCAGGGGAACGAGTACTCCACAGTAAACGGTCCAGGAGAAGCTTCTCAGGCTTAGCTGGTTAGAACACCCTTGGCAGTCGCTCTCCTCCCAAGGCTGCTGCCGTGATCCTTTGCTGCCTAGAGCAGTCATTCCTTCTGCACAAAGGCTGTCCCCGTGTCTCCTGAAGCCTCTTGGGATGGGAAATAGAGAGCAGAACTGTCCCTACCACCAGCAGGGCTGTCCTTTCATGCTGATGTGACACCTCATAAACCAAAACGGCTGGAGAATGAGGCTGTGCAGGCAGGGACTCAGGCACGTGGGTGTTCCACCCGTGCCAACAAGCCAGGGCCCCTGCTCCGAGCTGGCCAGGAAACCACCATCACCATGGCCATAAGGGAGGCGATGGGCAGGGGTGGGGTAGGCTCTAGGGAGGGAATGAAGCACACCTACAGTTCTGGATCTTTCTTTCCCACCCATGAGCTGAGCATACTTGAGCAAGTTGCTTAAATCTTTCTGAACCTCAGTGTTTTTGAGAAAAATAGCAGTAATAAAACCCACCTGGGTCAATTTGAGTAAGAAGGGAGTCAATATAAGTAAATATGCTGTGTAAACTGTCAGGTACTATAAAAATATTGCTTTTGCCACCGTGTCATTTATTGCTAAGGAAAGAAGAGATGGTCAGAGTAAGTTTGGGCACGAGGCCCTGTGTGTGAAGGCCAGGAGAGGGTTGGACAGCACTGACCGTGCTGGGGGTGCAATTCTAGCTTGTAATAAAGAAGAAGAAGAAAAAAAGAAAACCAAAAGGTACCTTGCAAGTACTAGATTTCCCTGCTGGTCCAACAGGTAGGAGAGATTATGGGATGGAAAGCAGTGTCCTCAGCTAGTCCGAACACCTGGGGACTTCAAGGTGAATTATTTCAAGGGATTTTCTAATTCAGAGGCAAAGGGAATATTTTAGTCAGTGTGAATAAATAACGTTTCCCTGCGAAACTGTTTTTCAAGTGTGCATAGATACTGTTGTGATTACTAAAATATAGATGCATTTAAAAGCATCATAGAATTCATGGTATCTTTTTGGTTTGATGAATGTTCTTAAACAAGAGAGACTATTTGGTGGGGATAATGGATGATTTGGTAACTCTAAAGGATGGATGGGGACCACTGTTGCAGGATGGGGTTTCTTCATGGAGATTAGACAAGATGCATCTGAGGACAGAGGGGCTAAGGACCTGGGGCCTGGATGTGGGGTGAGGGTGGAGGCCAACTGGTGGGCTGTGGAGAGACCTGTGCAGCCTCACCCCAGGAAGAGCCTGGGCTCTGGGGTCAGCCAGGACTGACTTCAAATCCCAGTCCTGCCCCCATATTGGCCTTGGGTAGTAAACAAACATATGCTGTAATCTTCAGCCTTTATAGAATTTATGAGGATCAAATGGAAGATTCTTTTCAAGCCATACTAAATCCTTGAAAACGTGAGTTGAGCAATAAAAAGGTGGCATCCTCTCTTTGACAGAATATTTTCCTTCTTGTATTTTCTCTAGTCCACTGTTCTTGGATTAGGAGCTCAAAGAAGCAGATCTAAACTTAGAGAGTTTAATTAAGAAGAAAAACAACCCACGATGTTTATTTTCTCTCTAAGAAGCAGGGATGGGGAGGGAGCCCATTATTTAGCTCTTGTTTCCTTGAAGGAAGGAGCTGCACAATTTTCAGTGGGTTTTCTGGCTCCATCTCAGTCGTTTGGTTGACAGGGATGTTCCCAGGGTTTCAAGGCATGGATTAAACATCCCCCCCAGCATCAGGAGTCCATGAGGCTGCCAGTGGTACAGGATGATCAGAGCATCCCTGCTCTGAGGTCTGGGACTGTCATTCATCTTCAGCTCAGAGTGGGTGCTCATACATTCAGCTGAGGGATGAATAAGTGAAAGACGGATCGGATGGTCAGCCCATGCCTTGTCTCGCCCGGGCGGCTGCTAGAGCTTTCCTAGTGGTCCTGTCCTCCTTCTCCGGCCCACATGCTCACCCATGCCTCAGAGTCTAGTCTGGGACCAGGACCTGGTCCGAGTTTCCTTCTCTGAGGTGTTCAGATCCCAAATGCAGGCTGCTGGGAGCAGCGCTCTCACTGGGCCGTCTGACCCTAGGACTTCAATCTCAACCTTGTTCCGTGAGAGCAGGAGAGGGGGTGCCTTTTTTCTGAGGCAAACTGTAGTTTGAGGGGGGCCGCCAAAATCACAAAGTCTGCCCCTCTCCTACCCCTCCTGCACCCCAGTCCAACCAGAGTGCAATTAACAAAAAGGATGTTAGACTAATTCGCATCACTAATGTTAAGATGCTAATAACTGGGAGCGAGACCTCCTGGGGAACATCTACATTTTATTTTATTTTATTTTTTGCGATACGCGGGCCTCTCACTGCTGTGGCCTCTCCCGTTGCTGAGCACAGGCTCCGGACGCACAGGCTCAGCGGCCATGGCTCACGGGCCCAGCCGCCCCGCAGCATGTGGGATCTTCCCGGACCGGGGCAGGAACCTGCGTCCCCTGCATCGGCAGGCGGACTCTCAACCACTGCACCACCAGGGAAGCCCTACATTTTAATAGACTATGCTTAGGGCCTGTCATGGAAGTTTGTGAACAAGGGGCCTGGAGATTTGGATTTGGTCCCCAGGGTACAATAGAGAGCCCTTCAACCTTGCATGAGTGATAGTGCTCTCTCTCTCTCTCTCTCTCTCTCAGTTCCTCTCTGAATCTCCCCCTCTCTCAGTCTGTAAATTAGAAAAAATTGGACTAGATAAAACACCCAATATAACAGAGTGTGGATTAACTGGTGCATTCTTTGTAACAATTTTATGAGAAAGGTACTATTAATGGCACCATTTTACAGATGAGAAAACTGGGGTCCAGGGAAGGGAAGTGCCTTGCTTGAAGTCGACAGAGGTTTAAGAGCAGAGCCAGGTTGCAAACCCAGGCCATACTCTGCCAGCATCTACCCACCGCTCACACCTTCAGCCTCTCCCTCTCACATTCAAAAAATAAACAAACCTGTGTTGTCACAACAAGGAAGAAATCACAGCGAGTGAGTGCTGAGGGGAAGTTTACTTAGAGTCTGTCAGGTGCCTCACCTCCACCTCCTTTCCCACCCCCAGGTTGCACACGCTGGAGTTGGGTAGTTTGCTGGACGCAGGTACGGTGTTTACAGTTTCATGAAAGGCAGTCCCAGGCCTTTTAACCGTCTCTGTCGCCTGGCTCCTCTTTCCTGTATCAGGTAACGTCTTGCACACACCGTCAGATCTGCATTTTTGTCAGCAACAGTTTCTAATGATGATAGTGGGTTTCATGAAAACAAAGATCTCCCCCCAGATCCTGTGTGTGAAAATGAAATAACAAACTATCAGAAATAACAAATGGAAGTAATCAAAGTAGAATTAAATTATTGGGTATGCTAATGGTGTGGGATGAAGGATTGAAGCTGAGAAGTGTGTCCAGCAGGGGTGGCCCCCTTCCCGGCAGGGGCCTGGAGACCCAGGTCAGGAATGAGCACTGGGTGGTCCTGATGCTTGGAGGTGGGGGTGGGAACAGGGAGGTGCGCACACCTTGGCAGGGGTGGTGGGAAGGGGAGAGAGACAGGGAGGGAAAGTCGAGGTCCCTGGAAGATAGGTGCCGGCTCCTTAGGAAACTGTTTCAATGGAGTTCAGAAGTCCATGAGCATAGGTTTAAACTCAGAAGCTAGTGGCCACCTAGGGGACAGACACTGTCTGAAGACCTAAAAGAGAATATGCAGTTAAACCAGAAAAAGGAACATGGAAGACGTCTAGTGTAAACCTCCCTGGAATAGGACAAAAGTGCTGACAGTTATGGATCCTTCCAGGAACAGGCAGGGCTCTAAGCATGGGCACCGCCCACTCAGTGGCTCTGTGCTGTTGTTATCCCTGCTTTAGATGGGGCCGGAGAGCACACAGGGTAAGACGCTTGCTCTCGGTCAAGGCTGGTGCCTGCACTCGAACTACATGGGCTGACTCAGAGCCATGCTCCTGAACTCTCTTCTGTGCCTAGAACAGCTGGTTGACAACGTGGCAGGGGAAATGACAGTGGATGTTAGAGGAGAGGCCCAGGGGACCACAATATCCCAGGCAGGGCCTTGGAGGAGCGCTGCCCTCCGCACAGGGCAGTGGGGACATTCTCCCGCAAGCATTGAGGCCCCTCAGGCTGGATTCATTGGGGTCCTCTGGGCCTCCTTTTGTCAGATTTCTTAAAGATGAGGAAATCCTGATGAGCTACACAGATGGACAATCGGGTTTTACCGGCTTTAAAGATCACACTCATGGCTTTTCCTCAATTAGAATACCTGAATCTAGCCTCCCTGAGGGACCTCGGGCTGGGTCATTTTGTCCTGAGTCCAATCTTGGAGGAGCAGGTACCACTGTGGATGAGGTAGGGTAGGGACCTGGGGGTCCAGGCGCTCTGTGTATGGACTTTTGTCCACCCCGCTTCTCAACCCTGCTTTTTGGGTTCCTGGAACCTCTCAGGAATCTGGAGGCAGATTGTCTCTTATCTTCTGGGTATTCCTCTCTTCAGGCCTTAAGCTGTAAACGCTTTACTCTGATAAAACACTTATCATTCCTCCAGCCACTCCTTTCCAACAGCTTTATTGAGCTGTAATTGACATACAATAAACAATACCTGTTTAAAGCGTACTCCTTGAAAGATATGGTGTGTGTGTATATATATATATATATATATCTCAATACAATGGAATACCATTCAGCCATAAAAAAGAATGAAATAATGCCATTTGCAGCAATGTGGATGGATCTAGAGATTATCATACTATGTGAAGTAAGTCAAAGACAAATATCATATGACATCACTTATATGTGGAATCTAAAAAAAATAATACAAATGAACGAACTTACAAACAGAAACAGATTCACTGAGGTAGAAAACAAACTTGTGGTTACAAAAGGGGAAAGGGGGGAAGGATAAATTGGGAATTTGAGATTAACAGGTACACACTACTATATATAATAGATAAACAACAAGGACCTACTGTATAGCACAGGGAGCTGTATTCAGTATCTTGTAATAACCTATAATGGAAGAGAATCTGAAAAAGAATATAAATATATATAACTGAATCACTGTGCTGTACACCTGAAACATTGTAAATCAACTATACAATTAAAAAAAAAGTGTAGTCCTTGATAAGATTTGCCAGATGCATACACCTGTGAAACCAGCAGCACAATCAAGATGGTGACCATGGTCCATCACCTCCAAAGCCTCCTCATGCCTCTTGTAATCTGCCGTCCCATCTCTCCCTGAACCCAGCTGCCCAGACACCATCATCAGCTTTCCCTCACTCTCCACCTGGTGGCATTTTCTAGACTTTATGTAAATAGATTCATACAGTAAGTACTTTTTTATCAGCTTCTCACTAAGTGTATTACCAATTCAAGTATGTTAGTTGTAGAAAACAAGTTCCTACTTAAAATAAAAAAGGAAACAATGCATCCATTCAGTTGCTAAGAGATTTTGCATCTCCAGCACAACTGTGTCTGCATCCAGAAACAGTCCTTCGTCCTTGTCGTGACTGCTCCCGGTTAAGAACAGCATATTACTTTGAGATTCATCCAGTACTTGCATGAATCCATAGTTCACACCTTTTTATTACTGAGGAGTACCCACTGCATGGCTGTACCACCTAATCAAGGCATCCAGGCCCCAATCCAACCACATTCCATATCTAGAGGCAAACTACAGTGCCCTGACATCCTCATTTTATTTTATTTTATTTTTACACCTTTATTGGAGTATAATTGATTTACAATGGTGTGTTAGTTTCTGCTTTATAACAAAGTGAATCAGGTATACATATACATACGTTCCCATCCTCATTTTAAAAAAATTCAGCACAATTGTATTTGACAGATAAGCTCCCAAACACACTGTTTTAGATGGTTTTAAAATATTTAAAATGGCAGTGTTCGCTTAGTAATAATAATAAATTATACTGATTGGCTCCTCCCTCATTATTCTCAAAGCCTGGATGCTTTGTTTGGCTGGTTGACACCAGGCAGTTTCTTCCTGAAGGCAAAACGTCGCTGGATGACGCACTAATCTTTTTTCCCCTGATTTTACCCATTTCCAGGATGATGATTATAAAAACAAGGGGTTTTATTATTATTATCATTATTGTTATTATAGGGCTTTATTTTTTTGATCAGTTTTAGATTCACAGCAAAATTGAAAGGAAGGCACGGAGTCTCTGTAACCCCCCTGACCACCCCACCACATGCATAGCCTCCCCCATTAATCAACATCCCCCATTAGAATGGTACATTGTTCCAACTGATGAACCTTCGTTGATACATCATTCTCATCCAACGTCCATAGTTTACATTAGGGTTCACTCTTGGTGTTGTACATTGTACAGGTTTAGACAAATGCATAATGACATGGATCCATCATTATAGTATCATACCAACTTTTTCACTGCCTTAAAAAATCCTCCATGCCCCACATGTTCATTCCTTTCTTCCCTCAACCCCTAGCAACTGCTCATCTTTTTATTGCCTTCATAGTTTTGCCATTTCCAGAATGTGATATAGTTGGGCTCATACAGAATGTAGCCATTTCAGATCGGCTTCCTTCACTGAGGAATATGCTTTTAAGGTTCCTCCATATCTTTTCATGTCTTGATAACTAAATTCTCTTTAGTGCCGAATAATATTCCATTCTCTGGTTGTGCCACAGTTTGTTCATTCACCTGCAGGATGTGCTGGTTGCTTCCAAGTGTTGACAATTAAGAATAAAGCTGCTGTAAGTATCCATGTGCAGGTTTTTGTGTGGACATGTTTTCAGCTCTTTGGGGTAAATACCAAGGACAGCAATTGCTAGACTGTTTGGCAAGAGTATGATAAGTTTTGGGAGAGACCACCAAACTGTCTTCCAAAGTGGCTGTGCCATTTTGCACGCCCAATGAGTGAGAGTTCTTCTTGCCTCACATCTCCACCCGCATTTGGAGTTGTCAAGTTTCCAGATTTTGGCCATTCTAGTAGGTGTGTCGTGGTATCTTGTTGTTTTAATTTGCATTTCCTTGATGACATATGATTTGAATATATTTTCATATGCTTATTGGTCATCTGTTAATCTCCTTTGATAAGGTGTCTGTTAAGGACTTTGACCTATTTTTAAAATTGGGTTCTTTGTTCTCTTATTGGTGACTTTAACATGCTCATTTTTACCAAGAACTGTTCATTAAAGGGATAAATGCCTAGCCATCAAATGCGTACCTTCCTTTCAATTTTGCTGTGAATCTAAAACTGCTCTAAAAAAGTTCCTGGTTCACCATCAGAGATATCAAATGTCAGAGCTGGAATGACTCTAGAGACCAACAAGCCCCTGATCTGAGCTGATTTAGATCCTCCCCAAATTTTTATGTCAAAGACCTAACCCCCAGTAGTACCTCAGAGCATGATTATATTTGGAGATAGGAACTTAAATAGGTAATTAGGTTAAAATGAGATTAGTAGGGTGGGCCCTAGTCCAATATGGTTGGTGTCCTTATAAGAAGAGGAGATTAGGGCACATGTGAAGAGAGAAGAGACCATGTGAAGACACAGGGAGAAGTCAGCCATCTACAAGCCAAGGACAGAGGCCTCAGAAGAAACCAACCCTTGCTGACACCTTGATCTTGGACTTCCAGCCTCCAGAATTGTGAGAAAATAAATTTCCATTGGTTAAGGCACCCAATCTTCAGTACTTTGTTATGGCAGACCTAGCAAACTAGTACAGCCTCCTAACCCCCATTTAATTCAGCCGGCATTGACCAAATGCTTTCTACATAACAGGCTGGGCAGGGGACATATTAAGAGAGAAAAGATGAGGTTTCCATCCTTAGGAACCTATGGCCTAGTTGTTTCATATTGCATTTGAAGAAACTGAGGCTCAGGTGGGTGAACTGATTTGCTTGAGTTAATAACACAAACCCTCTTTACTTCCTCTTAATCCCTTTGGTCCCTTCCCCCGACATCACAGGCTGACTCTGCTTGTGGGCTTGGAGGACACTGATGTATTGGAAAAGTGCCCTGAAGTAGGGGTCAGAAAAGCGAACGTCTAGTCCAGATTCGGTCCCTATTAGTTGTGTAGCCTCTAGTTTTAAACATGCCTCCATGAAAAAGACATGATAATCCCCACCCAGCCTTCTCCCTAGGAGGCCATGTGGACCAGAGGAGATAATGTAGGCAAAGCAGTAAGAGGAAAGTATAGTTATTGGGAAGGTGGATGCCTGAGGGGCAGCCTCTTGGGTCTTGTCCAAGATGTAGGGCCCCAAGTCTGCACTTGCCCCCAAAGCAAGTGTTCGCCATCTGGCTTCTGTGAGAGCTGCTGCTCTGAATGTGCTAATAACACAGGCCCGGGCATCCCTCTGCAATTACCTTCTGCAAATCTAGATGCAGGAGCCCCGGCTCCAGAGACAGCGTTGGTCTTTGTGGCATTTTAAGTATGTGGCGTGTGTCTGAGGAAGTGTATCCGAGGTGTGCACATGGGGACCTGTACACTGCTTACCTTCAGTCCCCCGTGACGGTTAATTCTACATGCCAGTAGGTGTCAACCTGGTGAGGCCACAGTACCTAGATAGTTGGTCAAACACCAGTCTAGATGTTTCTGTGTAGGTAGTTTTTAGATGAGATTAACATTTAAATCTGTGGACTTTGTGTAAAGTGGATTAATCTTCATAGTGTGGCAGGCCTCACCCAATCAGTCAAAGGCCTTAAGCGAAAACAGATTGAGGTCCTTGAGGAAAAGAGAATTCTGCCTCCAGCCTGTTTTCCGACTCAAGCTGCAACATCAACTCTTCCAGAGGTCTCTAGCCTGCCATCCTATCCTGCAGAATTCAGACTTGCCAGCCCAAACAATCACATGAGCCAATTTCTTAATACACACACAACACACACACCATATTGGCTGTCCCTGGAGAACTCTGACTAATATGACCCCTGTATTAGTCAGCTTGGGCTACTATCACATAACACCATAGACTGGTGGGCTTAGACAACAGGCTTTGATTTCTCACAGTTCCGGAGCCTGGAAGTCCAAGATCAAGATGCCAGCAGATTCTGTTCCCAGGGAGGCTCTTCTACCTTCTCACTCTGTCCTCACATGTTGGAGGGACAGCAAGCTCTGGTCTGTCTCCCTCACAAGAAACTAGTTTCTTCATGGGGCCTCCAGTCTCATGACTCATCTAAACTTAATTATCTCCCCAAAAGCTCACCTCCAAGTCTCCTAATCTCCATCACACTGAGGGTTAGGGCTTCAACTTATGAATTTGAGGGGGCCACAAACATTCAGTCCCTAGCACCTCTTTATCCCCGTTCTCAAATAAATTGCACTTATTGAGCAGTTACTACACTCACTAGACATTGTTCTAAGCACTTCATATGTATTAACCCATTTAATTTTCATAGCAGCTGTATGAAGTGAGGATTAAATCATCCCTATTTTACAGTTGACGATGCTGAGGCACAGAAAGCCTAGGAAATGTGTTCAATGTTGCACAGCTAGTGAATACCTCTGGGGTCTGCTTTCTAGCCCTTTGTGCTGTGCTGCCCCTCCAGTGCAAGCCCACGTCCTAGACGTGGAATGGGCGCTCACATCTGCCCAAACAGCAGAGACTGCATCGTCCCACAGGTGAATGCATTAGTCATCTCAGCCACGTGGGACACACACACTGCTGGGAATGGTCCCCTGTGATGTCAAGACATTCCTGCTCTAGGTATATCACCTCAGATCGGTCTGCGGCTGTTCTGTGCCAGCTCCTGCCTTGGCTCACGGTGGCTGGATGGTGCCTTGCATGGACGCCGGCACTCAGGGGTTGCTGATGGGCAATCAGATGGATGGCCTGATGTGACACTGCAAAAGCAAACCAAGGTGCCTTCCAGGTGTGGAGCAGTGGGAAGTTGACATAACCTAAAAAACGTGAGGCGCTTCTGGCTCCAGCCTGAGTTCACATGCTTGCCTCCCCTGCCTCCCAAATCCCACTGAAATGACAGCAAAGCTATAAAAAGGAAATCAATCCATGACTGTGCTGAGAACAGCACGTGTGGCTCTCTGTGCCCAGAGACGTTGATGAATCTCTGAAAGACAGGAAGGAGATGGGAGCATATGGATGGGTAAGCTAGAGAACTAGCTGTAGCTTAGAACATGCTCAGGAAAGTGCTGTACATGACCCTCAAGTACTGCTTGAAAAATAGACCCTGTGCAGTATTACTTTTGTGATGATCCTGACAAATAGCAGAAATAATATATTTCTTCACTTTCAATCTGCTATGGTTCCCAGTAACACTGAGATGCTCTTTGTTAAGGTATATTAACCGAGTCGGGGCTGCAGGAATTGTACGCCTGCTTCTGGGGGCAGGTGCTTTCAATCTAGGGGTCTAGGGACTTGCTAGAGGCCCACAGATAGGCCTAGAGAGGTTGGGACTCTTCTGGGGCTGTGTGCAAATATTATTGACTCCTTGGGCATTTTTCTGGGGTCTTGAGTCCGTTACTTTGGTTAGATTTGCAAAAACTCTGTGACCCAAGGCCATAGTGCACTATTAGAGCTTTATGGCGACTTTCCCAGCTCCCCACAGCTGGTTAGTTGGTAGCTGAGCAGCTCCTTTGGGCCCTTAGTCATCATCAGTACCTTTTGTCCCCACTGTTAAAACTGTGCTTTTCAAAATGCTTTTGTGTATATTGTCCTATTTGAGTATCACAATAGCCCATAGAGAAGGATCAAACATGCATCGTTATCATTACTTGAAAAGTGAGGAATCTCACACACAGTGAGGTTAAAGTGTATCTCCAAGGTCACGCGGCAAGGTGATGGTAAAGCCGCCATGGGGCCAAAGGTCTCAAGACTCCAGGTCGGTGCTCTTGCCTGCTTCCTTATTCTCCTTAACAAATGAAAAACACACTTCTGTTCTCTTAATGTACACCAGTAGCTGTATGTTCAGACTCCTCCAAAAACCTGGTCCAGCAACCCAGGGTATGACCTCAAAAATCCTCTCCAGAGCCCAAATCCTTCACATATGCCTTTCCTCAAATAAGAACTATCATTACAAAGGGAGTGGCAGAGGCAAAGGAAATACCATTTCCTTTTTTATCCCCTATGGCATCCCAAAGCACTTTCTATCTCCAAACGCCCGGGAGGAGATGGCCATCACCTCCTTCTGCACTCCCTCTCCGAGAGCCAGTGCATCCCACTGAGCCCTTTCCTTGGCTTTAATTGATGCCATTGGATAATAGTTGATTACTGACCATAGTCCCACAGCATGTAGGGAGCGGTGAGCTGGTGCCACTGGGATCCAAACAGCAGTCCTTAACATCTGAGCTGCTCTCCTCCTCTCTGCCCCTCCCTGTCTCAGAGCTGCATCAGGCCGGAGAGATTTGTCCCATATCTGCACCTTGACTAGCAGGGGCTGCTGATGCACATCTGTCAGCTATCCTGGCCAGAAACCACAGCAATCAGCTGGAATGGGCTTAAGTGACCCTTCCTTGTCTCAATCTGTAGGCACATCTAAAGATTTGGCTTTGGAAGTTTCCCAACTAATTGCCTGACAGCTGGCCTTCGGATAGACAGCTGTCCTATGTGTTTATCTCATCCCCAGACTAGGAATTTTCAAATTCCAGCTGAGCTTTCAATCACTCACAGGCATTTGGTGTGGATGGAGAGGCATTGTCTAAAGTGCCATGTTCAAAGCTCTTGTTGAAGGCAGCTTGGTGCTAGAGGAAGGGTATGGGCTTTGGGTTCAGACATCAGCTTGTTGGGGGGATTAAATAAGTTAATACACATTTAAGTGCTAGGAGTAGTGACTGGCCCATAGTGAGCTCTCTGAGTGTGTTAACTATTGTCATAGAGATTAGGGATCATGCCTCCAAAGCCCAGTGCATATTGGTTATTATTATTATAAGCCTAGTTCAATGCAGGAAGCCTCCAAAAACAAAATCATCCTTCTTCCCCACCCTGAGCTTGGAGCCAAGTTGGTGCTCGTTAGAGACATATAGGTGCCTTAGAAATCAGTCTGGATATGGAAGCAAAAGGCCTGAACTACAGTCTTAGCTTTGCCATTAATTGGCCCTATAATCTAGACCAAGTCACTTTAATCTCTAGGATTTATTCCCTTCGGGTGGATTGGACACCAAGGACCCTATTGAATATTGTCCCCCTCCCTCGAAATTAATGTCCACCCAGACCTCAGAATGTGACCTTATTTGGAAACAGGGTCTTTGCAGGTGTAATTAAGAGGAGTTCATCTAATATGACTGGTGTCCTTATAAGAAAAGAAAGGACACAGAGACTCAGGGACAGAAAGACCCATAGGGAAAATACCCATAGGGAAAATGCCATGTCATAGTAGAGGCAGGGATTACAGTGTTGAGTCTATAGAGTAGGAAGCCAGGGATTGCCAGTGTCCACCAGAAGCTGGAAAAGGCGAGGGGGAGTCTCCCTTGAGCTGTCAGAGAAAACACAGCCCTGCTGACACCTTGAGTTCAGACTTCTGGCCTCCAGAACTGTGGCAAAATAGCTTCTTGTTGTTTTCAGCCATCTGGTCTTTGGTTCTTCGTGATGCAAGCCACAGGAAACGAATATACAACCCAAAGAGCCTTCCTTCTCTAATAGACTTAATTTAATGAGACACACAAATTCCTGTCCCCTTATTTGACATCATCCACCTGTTTTCACCAGCCTGATCCCTAGAAGTGCCTGAGACCTGGCTGTCCCTTAAAAAGCAAGGAGGGGGACTTCCCTGGTGGTCCAGTGGCAATATTGTAACATATTCAATAAAGACTTTAGAAATGGTCCACACCAAAAAAAAAAAGCAAGGAGGGGGAAGGAAGGAAAGGAAGCAAGTTTGAAGATGGAGTGGGGGTGGTGGGCAGCAGAGGACAAAATGCCAGAAGAGGCCCTGTAGAGCTTGGAGAAGGGGGATGGAAGGAAAGAACTCCGTGGCTGGGGGGAAAGCCCTGCTACATTAGTGGGGTCCTTCCCAGAGGCAATGCGTTACCAGGGAAAAATGCCTTAAATGGATCAGTTAAGCACAGATGGAGATCTAGGAGCCTCATGGTTTGGGGAGAGCCCAGGCTTTGCCATTGAATCAGCTTTGAGAATTTGGGACACATGGACCTATATTTGCCAGTGAACTTGTGGGACTCCTCTTAGCAAAATGCTTAATGGGCTATTTGTCTCTGGAAGGTGGGGAATGAAATGACGTTTTACCCCTAATATAGGATGGGCATTGCGCTGGGAATTTTTACAAACGTTTTGTTCATTTACTTTTGAGAATAACGATTCTAATACGATTCTAATAACGATTACTAATAATTCTAGTTTGCAGAGGAGACTCAGAGCTGTGAATTTGCTCAAGGTCACAGCGGCTTGTCAAAGATCTGTCCTGGGGGGGGAAGCTAAGGTCTGTACGACTACGAAGACCAGCCTCCTAGCACTCAAAGTGGCCATTTCCCATTTTTGTCCCCATCCATCTCTCTTTCCTCTTCTTCAAGCTCTTGTCCATCCATCTAGAGTTCCCACAGTGCCATTCTCACTTGCAGAGAAAAATTCAAAGAATCATAAAATGTCATAACAAGAAGGAACTTTACCACCCTTTCATTTTAGAAATGAAACTCTTTTCGTGCTTTGGTTTCCCCAAGGTGAGCTGTCTTTTTTTTTTTTTTAATTTATTTTATTTTTGGCTGCGTTGGGTCTTCGTTGCTGCGTGTGGGCTTTCTCTAGTGCGGCGAGCAGGAGCTATTCTCTGTTGTGGTGTGTGGGCTTCTCAGTGCGGACCACAGGCCGTAGGCGCACGGGTTTCAGTAGTTGCAGCATGTGGGCTCGGTAGTTGTGGCTCATGGGCTCTAGAGCGCAGGCTCAGTAGTTGTAACGTACAGGCTTAGTTGCTCCGCGGCATGTGGGATCTTCCCAGACCAGGGCTCGAACCCGTGTCCTCTGCACTGGCAGGCAGATTCTTAACCACTGCGCCACGAGCGAAGTCCTGAGCTGTCTTTTTAATCCTTGAAATCTGTTACATCTTTGAAGTGTCTGATTTCCCAAAGACACAGTGAGAGGAAATGACCACACGAAGGATGCTCAGCCAGTGAGGGTGAGCCAAGGTTGGACCAGAGAGGTCTGGTCCCCTACACCACACTAGCTCTGGAGAAACTGTGTCATCAACGAAACGGCAATGGACAGGTCCCTTCTTGGCATCCCTGAAGTTTCTAGGAACCAGAAGAAATTCTTTGAAGGCCTCTTCCATTGATGAGAAAATAATGACAGAAAAACAGAGTTCCCTTTGCCTGAATGGTCTATAAAGGGACCTAGGAGGCAATGTCTACAAATGGAGCCTATCAAGGCCCTGAACTCATTCACTCATCTGTTTACCAACTTTGATTATCTGAAAATCACTGATGACCAGAAACATTAATCAGAGGCAAGCCAGGCACAGATAGCTCATCATTGTTTTTTTCCTGGAGAAAATTTCAAAATCTCTTATTTATTTCATTTTATTATTTAAATTTATTTTTAGAATTCTTTTGAGATATTGCTTATATGCAATAAACCATACATATGTAACTATACAGGTTAATGTTTTGATGTATGTGTACAGCCATAAAATCATCACCACAATTAAGATAACAAACATTTTCATTACCCACGTCTAAAGATTTCCTGGTGTCCCTTCCCTGCCTCTACTCCCATTCCCCAGGCTACCCCTGATCTGTTTTCTTTCACTATAGCTTAGTCTGTATTTCCTAGAATTTTATATGAATGAATTGTATAGTATGTACTTTTATTCAACATGATAATGTTGAGATTCATTCAAGTTGTTGTCTGCATCATGGTTTACCCTTTCAATAGATGGGTAGCATTCCACTGTATGGATATACCAGCTTGTTTATCCATTTTTCAATGGATGGACTTTTGTGTTGTTTTCCGTTTCACCATCATTTTTAAACATATATACACAGGACACTCTAATACGTCTTCCCTTTTGTACCCAGGTGTGCTGAGTGCCTCTGACCGGAGCACTCTGATGCTATATCCCTCTCTGGGGACAAGGATGTGACTTTTTAAGTCTCCGGAAACCTGTGATTCAAAAGTCACCTAGTTCCACCCAGAAACCTGGTAATTGAATCTCTTTATGAGTAAGTAATGCAACTCTATATAATAAGATTAGGACAGAACATTACCAGGATGCGCTAAAACAAAAGGATCAAGTAATAGGTCTTGAAAAATCACTGAACAATTTTCAAATTTATATCCAAAGACAGAAACTGGAAAACCAGCCCCAAAAGTAATTATTTCTCAAAGCTTTTTGTATAAAACACTGGTTGCTCAGGATGATAATAGATGTTTTGTAAACAAACAAACAAAAACCAAGCAAACTAACAAAAAAAATCAGATTTCTTGATTACTTAAATTTTAGAAACACTGAGTAAAATTAAACAAATTTAAATTTCTTTATTGCAAGACTTTTGAGAGCCTTTAACACAATAATGTTAATGTTCATATACATTCAAAGGGAAGTGGTATGGATGGGGCATGAATTTAATCTAAAATTTCCTAAATGTATTTAACCACCAAACATTTTTTTTTCCTTGTAAACTAGTATTCCACAAGAACATACTTTGAGAAATGTTCTTCTTGAGACTTAATCATTCCTCAAAGCAATTTTATGTAAAGGAAAAAGAAAGCAGATAATAAAATATAAAAAAAGAAAAACTAAAGTGAGTTTGATTCAAGATTGTTTTTAATTGGGGGACCCAGTTTCCAGGGAATCCCTTGAATCACAAATAGATGACTCTGTTAGCCACTAAGTATCAACTCCTTTTTCTAAGTCCTTTTTTGCCCCCAATATGACAATCTTAAAGATTTGTATTATTTTTAATCATAATAAATGACTCTTCGGTGGAAGCTTTTCCCTGCGAGCTCAGGATGGTTCTATGCCGTGTCCTCTCGGGGACCTCCTCTTGGTCCTGGTCCTTCCTCATCGCTCCTGGAGGTGAGCGGCACTGGGAGGCCATCTCTCAGTGGGTGGGGGACCCACCGCATGCACTGGTTCAGCTGCATACAACAGGTATGCTCTTCGTGATGAGAATGTGCTAGTGCTTATGGGGATCCATAAAACACCATCTTCTCAATTTATAAGCTCTCTACTGTAATCTAGACTCTACAAATGAGCAATTCTTTTGCATAATGAATGGAGGAGGATGTTTTATGCACTTTTATGTTGTTCCAAGTCTGTGGTTTCACTAAATTTCCACCTCAAAGATATGTAATTAGAGCCTTAACAATCTGCTATCTTGGTCCTCTCCACCCTCCTCTGGAATCCATAGCAATCTCACAGGCTGGTTTCTGACAGGAACAAACACAAAGCGTGTGTGTGTGTGTGTGTGTGTGTGTGTGTGTGTGTGTGTGTGTGTGTGTGTGTGTATGCGTGCGCGTGTGCACATGCATGTGTCTGTCTTGTAGGTTTGTGTGGGTAGAAGGCATGACTCAGTCTTCTAGAAAGTGAGATGGATGGGGCCTGGGTGTCAAACATCTCCCATTTGCTGACCTCTGGCTTTCCCTCCCACTATGGGGCCACTCACAGTTTCCTCCTGCTAGGTCCCAGACCCCAGGAGGTTTATATTCTCCTATCCTCCCCATAAGTCTGGTCATTCTTCCCCACCAGGCTTTCCCTCATGTTGTTCCCACTACTAAGTAGGCCCTTCCTTCTTCTCTGGCCCAAACACTTTTTCCTTCAAGGCTCAGTTCAAACTCTTTTTGTTCCATGAAAACTGCTCTTTCCCTTCCAGTCTTTCAGGATCTTTCTTTTCTCATTCATCTTGTAGTGTAAGTTAGTACCACAAAGCTCTGCACTTATGTTTTGAGTGTTTTTATGTTGACTGGAAGTTACGCTCCCTTGGGTTAAGGACTGTGCCCTATATTTCCTTGTCCATGTGCCCAATATATAGTGATTCTCTGACTGCTTTTGGTTCGGGAGGAGGGACTGAAGCCATATTTTAGGAGGCTTCAGACAGAGACTCCAAGCTTCTGCAGCCATTTATGTATCTTTATTCACTGGAATTATACAGTATCTCAATATTCTTGAGGGATAGAATTTGGGATGAAGTGGATGTAATCCAGGTTCTGGGCAAGGTGGATATGAAACAGCCACATCAGGATGGTCCCACTCATAGCCCTCAGTTCTCACAACAGCCCTCTGACTTAGGTGCTAAGCATGTTCTTCTGTGAAAGTCCCTGTCTTCTCTTGGCCTTAGCTCATCAGGAAACAGAAGACTCTGGATGGTGCCAAGAACTGTATGATATGGTGAAAAAGGTTGTGTTTTTGAATCAGATACATTTGGCTTTACTCCTTGGCTTTAAGTTTCTTAATTACAGAACACTTGACAATTTTTCTGAGTTTTGATTTCTTCCCATTTAAAGTGAGGTAAATAATGTCTCTGGTGTAAGGTGGCTGGGAAGACAGACCTTCCATAATGGCTGGCCATAGTAATCATCAGAAAAGCGATGGCAATAGATGGAGGGTGGAGAAGGCAGGCATGATTTGTTCTCTGAGCATTCCAATCAGACTTACATAAGATGAAGAGTCATCTTTTCCCATAACTGTTTCTGAAGCCTACTCAGGATCTTCTTATAAACCATCATCCCCTGCAAATTCCGGCTCAAGTTTGCTAGCCAGACCGCATAAGCATTCAAGATATGAGACCCAGTGTAACCCAGGTGTCCGAACCAATGTCCAAAATGCAGCTGTTGTGCCTATATCCTAACTGAGGCTCTCCTTCTGCTTTATGGTAGAATCTAAGGGGTCTCAGCTCCCTTTTCTGAGTCCTATTTTCTGTCCCCTCAAAGACAGAGGCATCCAAATGATGCTAATTGGAAACTAGTCCTCAAAGCAATATTTCATGGGGTGAATGAAAAGGGTTAAAACATTCTCAGCAACAGCTTGGGTAATGTTATGGACGAGAGAGGACCTTCAGGCTCTCTAACTGAAGCTTTCACTTACAGAGAGGGAAACTGAGGCCCAGAGAGAGGAAACTGATCATGTTCAAGGACACAGCCAATGAGGGATAAAATTAGGCCCCCAGCAGCCATTTCCTGGTTTCTGGTTCATTTTCCTGACACCACACCTTGGAGGCTTTCATGCATTGAAGAAAAACCAATGGGCTGGGCCCTTCCTCTTCATCCCTGACGTTCCTAAGAAGCAGGTAAATTTCTTTCAAGTATAACACATATTTATATATGTGTTAGCATACATATGTGTTAGCATATGGTATTTGTTTTTCTCTTTCTGACTTACTTCACTCTGTATGACAGACTCTATGTCCATCCACCTCACTACAAATAACTCAATTTCGTTTCTTTTTATGGCTGAGTAATATTCCATTGTATATATTGTGCCACATCTTCTTTATCCATTCATCTGTTGATGGACACTTAGATTGCTTCCACGTCCTGGCTATTGTAAATAGAGCTGCAATGAACATTGTGGTACATGACATTTTTGAATTATGGTTTTCTCAGGGCATATGCCCAGTCGTGGGATTGCAGGGTCATATGGTAGTTCTATTTTTAGTTGTTTAAAGAACCTCCATATTGTTCTCCATAGTGGCTGTATCAATTTACATTCCCACCAACAGTGCAAGAGGGTTCCCTTTTCTCCACACCCTCTCCAGCATTTATTGTTTCTAGATATTTTGATGATGGCCATTCTGACTGGTATGAGGTGATACCTCATTGTAGTTTTGATTTGCATTTCTCTAATGATTAGTGATGTTGAGCATCCTTTCATGTGTTTGTTGGCAATCTGTATATCTTCTTTGGAGAAATGTCTATTTAGGTCATCTGCCCATTTTTGGATTGGGTTGTTTGTTTTTTTTTGTTATTGAGCTGCATGAGCTGCTTGTAAATTTGGGGGATTAATCCTTTGTCAGTTGCTTCATTTGCAAATATTTTCTCCCATTCTGAGGGGTGTCTGTTCATCTTGTTTATGGTTTCCTTTGCTGTGCAAAAGCTTTTAAGTTTCATTAGGTCCCATTTGTTTATTTTTGTTTTTATTTCCATTTCTCTAGGAGGTGGGTCAAAAAGGATCTTACTGTGATTTATGTCATAGAGTGTTCGGCCTGTGTTTTCCTCTAAGAGTTTTATAGTGTCAGGCCTTACATTTAGGTCTTTAATCCATTTTGAGTTTATTTTTTTGTATGGAGTTAGGGAGTGTTCTAATTTCATTCTTTTACATGTAGCTGTCCAGCTTTCCCAGCACCATTTATTGAAGAGGCTGTCTTTTCTTCATTGTATAGTCTTGCCTCCTTTATTAAAAATAAAGTGACCATATGTGCGTGGGTTTATCTCTGGGCTTTCTATACTGTTCCATTGATCTATATTTCTGTTTTTGTGCTAGTACCATACTGTCTTGATTACTGTAGCTTTGTATTATAGTCTGAAGTCGGGAGCCTGATTCCTAAAGCTCCATTTTTCTTTCTCAAGATTGCTTTGGGTATTTGGGGTCTTTTGTGTTTCCATACAAATAGTAAATTTTTTTGTTCTAGTTCTGTGAAAACTGCCATTGGTAGTCTGATAGGGATTACCCTGAATCTGTAGATTGCTTTGGGTAGTATAGTCATTTTCACAATGTTCATTCTTTCAATCCAAGAACATGGTATATCTCTCCATCTGTTTGTATCATCTTTAATTTCTTTCATCAGTGTCATATAGTTTTGTGCATAGAGGTTTTTTGTCTCCTTAGGTAGGTTTATTTCTAGATATTTTATTCTTTTTGTTGCAGTGGTAAATGGGAGTGTTTCCTTAATTTCTCTTTCACAGTTTTCATCATTAGTGTATAGGAATGCAAGAGATTTCTGTGCATTAATTTTTTATCCTGCTACTTTACCAAATTCATTGATTAGCTCTAGTAGTTTTCTGGTAGCATCTTTAGGATTCTCTATGTATAGTATCATGTCATCTGCAAACAGTGACAGCTTCACTTCTTGTTTTCTGATTTGGATTCCTTTTATTGCTTTTTCTTCTCTGATTGCCATGGCTAGGACTTCCAAAACTATGTTGAATACTAGTCTTGAGAGTGGACAACCTTGTCCTGTTCCTGATCTTAGAGGAAATGGTTTCAGTTTTTCACCATTGAGAATGATGTTGGCTGTGGGTTTGCCATATATGTCCTTTATTTTGTTGAGGTAAGTTCCCTCTATGCCTACTTTCTGGAGGGTTTTTGTCATAAATGGGTGTTGAATTTTGTCAGAAGCTTTTTCTGCATCTATTGAGATGATCATATGGTTTTCCTCCTTCAATTTGTGAAAATAGCTTATCACATTGATTGATTTGTGTATATTGAAAAATCCTTGCATTCCTGGGAGAAACCCCACTTGATCATGGTGTATGATCCTTTTAATGTGCTGTTGGACTCTGTTTGCTAGTATTTGGTTTAGCATTTTTGCATCTATGTTCATCAGTGGTATTGGCATGTAGTTTTCTTTCTCTGTGAAATCTTTGTCTGGTTTTGGTATCAAGGTGATGGTGGCCTCACAGAATGAGTTTGGGAGTGTTCCTCCCTCTGCTATGTTTTGGAAGAATTTGAGAAGGATAGGTGTTAGCTCTTCTCTAAATGTTTGATAGAATTCGCCTGTGAAGCCATCTGGTCCTGGGCTTTTGTTTGTTGGAAGATTTTTAAATCACAGTCTCAGTTTCAGAGCTTTGATTGGTCTCCTTATATTTTCTATTTCTTCCTGGTTCATTCTTGGATAGTTGTGCTTTTCTGAGAATTTGTCCATTTCTTCCAGGTTGTACATTTTATTGGCATAGAGTTGCTTGTAGTAATCTCTCATGATCCTTTGTATTTCTGCAGTGTCAGTTGTTATTTGTCCTTTTTCATTTCAAATTCTATTGATTTGAGTCTTCTGCCATTTTTTCTTGATGAGTCTGGCTAACGGTTTATCAATTATGTTTATCTTCTCAAAGAACCAGTTTTTAGTTTTATTGATCTTTGTTATTGTTTCCTTCATTTCTTTTTCATTTATTTCTGATCTGATCTTTATGATTTCTTTTCTTCTGCTAACTTTGGGTTTTTTTTGTTGTTCTTTCTCTATTTGCTTTAGGTGTAAGGTTAGGTTGCTTATTTGAGATGTTTCTTGTTTCTTGAGGTAGGATTGTATTGCTATAAACTTCCCTCTTAGAACTGTTTTTGCTGCATCCCATAGGTTTTGAGTCGTTGTGTTTTCATTGTCATTTGTTCCTAGGTATTTTTTGATTTCCTCTTTGATTTATTCAGTGATTGCTTGGTTATTTAGTAGTGTATTGTTTAGCCTCCATATGTTTGTATTTTTTCCAGATTTTTTTTCCTGTAATTGATATCTAGTTTCATAGTGTTGTGGTCAGAAAAGATATTTGATACCATTTCAATTTTCTTAAATTTACCAAGGCTTGATTTGTGACCCAAGATATGAAGTATCCTGGAGAATGTTCCATGAGCACTTGAGAAGAAAGTGTATTCTGTTTTTTGGTTGGAATGTGCTAAAAATATCAATTAAGTCCATCTTGTGTAATGTGTCATTTAAAGCTTCTGTTTCATTTTTTATTTTCCTTTTGGATGATCTGTCCATTGGTGGAAGTGGGTGTTTAAGTCCTCTACTATGATTGTGTTACTGTCAATTTCCACTTTTATGGCTGTTAGCATTTGCTTTATGTTTTAAGGTGCTCCTATGTTGGGTGCATAAATATTTACAATTGTTATATCTTCTTCTTGGATTGATTCCTTGATCCTTATGTAGTGTCCTTCTTTATCTCTTGTAATAGTCTTTATTTTCAAGTCTATATTGTCTGATATGAGAATTGCTATTCCAGCTTTCTTTTGATTTCCATTTGCATGGAATATCTTTTTCTATCCCCTCACTTTCAGTCTGTATGTGTCCCTAGGTCTGAAGTGGGTCTCTTGTAGGCAGCATATATATGGGTCTTGTTTTTGTATCCATTTAGCCAGTCTATGTCTTTTGGTTGGAGCATTTTATCCATTTACATTTAAGGTAGTTATCAATATGTATGTTCCTATTACCATTTTCTTAATTGTTTTGGGTTTGTTATTGTAGGTCTTTTCCTTGTCTTGTGTGTCCTGCCTAGAGAAGTTCCTTTAACATTTGTTGTAAAGCTGGTTTGGTGGTGCTGATTTCTCATAACTTTTGCTTGTCTGAACAGGTTTTAATTTCGCTTTCAAATCTGAATGAGATCTCTGCTGGGTAGAGTAATCTTGGTTGTAGGTTTTTCCCTTTCATCACTTTAAATATGTCCTGTCACTCTCTACTGGCTTGCAGAGTTTCTGCTGAAAGTTCAGCTGTTAAGCTTATGGGGATTCCTTTGTATATTTTTTGTTGTTTTTCCCTTGTTGCTTTTAATATTTTTTCTTTGTATTTAATTTTTGATAGTTTGATTAATATATGTTTTGGTGTTTTTCTCCTTGGATTTTTCCTGTATGGGACCCTCTGTGGTTCCTGGACTTGATTGACTATTTTCTTTCCCATATTTGGGAAGTTTTCAACTATAATCTCTTCAAATTTCTTCTCAGTCCCTTTCTTTTCCTCTTCTTCTTCTGCGACCCCTATTTCAAATGTTGGTGCATTTAATGTTGTCCCAGAGGTCTGTGAGACTGTCCTCAATTCTTTTCATTCTTTTTTCTTTATTCTGCTCTGTGGTAGTTATTTCCACTATTTTATTTTCCAGGTCACTTATCCCTTCCTCTGCCTCAGGTTTTCTGCTATGGATTCCTTCTAGAGAATTTTTAATTTCATTTATTGTGTTGCTCATGATTGTTAGTTTGCTCTTTAGTTCTTCTTGGTCTTTGTTAAACTTTTCTTGTATTTTCTCCATTGTATTTCCAAGATTTTGGATCACCTTTACTATCATTACTCTGAATTCTTTTTCAGGTAGACAGCCTATTTCCTCTTCATTTGTTTGGTCTTGTGTTTTTTTTCCTTGCTCCTTCCTCTACTTTGTGTTTCTCTGTCTTTTCATTTTGCTTAACTTACTGTGTTTGGGGTCTCCTTTTCACAGGCTGCAGGTTCATAGTTCCCACTGTTTTTGGTGTCTGCCCCCAGTGGCTAAGGTTTGTTCAGTGTGTTGTGTAGGCTTCCTTGTGAGGGGGACTGGTGCCTGTGTTCTGGTGGATGAGCCTGGATCCTGTCTTTCTGGTGGGCAGGACTGCATCCTGTGGTGTGTTTGGGGGTGTCTGTGAACTTATTATTTTAGGCCGCCTCTTTGCTAATGGTTGGGATTGTGTTCCTGTCTTGCTAGTTGTTTGGCATAGGGTGTCCAGCACTGTTGCTTGCTGGCTGTTGAGTGGAGCTGGCTCTTAGCATTGAGATGGAGATCTCTGGGAGACCTTTTGTCATTTGATTTTACATGGAGACGGGAGGTCTCTGGTGGACCAGTGTCCTGAACTCAGCTCTCCCACCTCAGAGGCACTGGCCTGACACCCGGCCGGAACACCAAGACCCTGTCAGCCACATGGCTGACCGATGGAGCCTCGGCTCACCCATGTGCAGGGGTAGTGAGCCCAACACTTCTGTCCTCCCAGGCTGCGTCTCCCCGACCGTGCCCTCCATGGAAACTTCTGCCTCTTTGGGCCTCTTTTTGCTAGTGTTGACCAAGTATTTTTGCAGTCACTTGGTGGCTCCTTGGATCTCGGGGTGTCTAGGATGGCCTCACTCACACGTCTGGTTGTCGGTGTGGCTGTCATCCAGGCTTCTCTCTCCACATGATCTCTGATCATCAAGAAGGCTAGCTCAGCCTTTGCCACATGGCAGTAGCAGAATTGTAATCTCAGCAAGTGAGAATGGAAGCTGTAAATGCTCTTGAGACCTTGCTAGGAAGGCATAAAATGTCACATCTGTCGTACTCTAGTTGTCATGTCTAGCTGTCAAAGCAAGTCACAGGGCCAGCCAAGGTTCAAGGAAAGGAGACATAGATGCCATTTTTTGATGGGTGGAGCAAAGTCTTATTGAAAGAGGAATGCACACAGGGTGGAGAGGTTGTTCTTGTGGCCATTCTGTGTCTCTATCTCTATCTCTATGTCTATCTCCAGCTCAATCTCTACCTATATCTGGATATTGATATGGATATAAAAATGGATATAGACAGAAGTATATAGATAGGTCAGTATTCTTCAATACATAGATATTCACATATAAATGTAAAAATAAGCACACACACATATTCTTGTCCCTGTGGAGCTTACATTCTAGTTGCAGAGACTCAGCCTGATATTTGAAAAGTGACATTAAAGAGGTATAAAATGAGTGGGGAAGCAAAGTACTAAGTTGGAGGAAGAAAGAGATCCCTGAGGGCCCATGTGAAGGTGAGAAGGAGCTGCAGGGCCTTGAGTGTTCGTTTTCCTGCACCCCTGAAATGTGCTAGGCCTATCCAGGTACTGATGAGCAGACTGGTCCAGAGGAGATGAGGGATGTGGGTGAGGAGGGAGAGAAATCAGGGTGAGGAGTTAGATTGGGTCAAGCCAAGGGGGCCCTCAAATGCTGGTTGAGTAATTCAGATCTGGATGAGTGGGAGCCATTGAAGGATATTGAACAGAGGTTATTTTTTAAAAAAATTTAGTGAAGTACAGTTGATTTACAATGTTGTGTTAATTTTTGTTCTACAGCAAAGTGAGTCAGTTACTCTTCTACTCAGTTATTCTTTTTCATTTTCTTTTCCATTATGGTTTATCACAGGATATTGAATTCCCTGTGCTATACAGTAGGACCTTGTTTTTTATCCACCCTATATATACTAGTTAACATCTGCTAATCCCAAACTCCCAATCCGTACCTCCTGCCCGCCCCTGCTTCCCCCTTGGCAACCACAAGTCTGTTCTCTATGTCTGTGAGGTGTTTTGTTTTGATTTTTACATTTTTTTGGCAATGAGCTTTTGGATCATCCTTTTCCTCTTTTTCCTATCCATAATCTTCCCCTCCCCCAACCAAACCCCATGACTCAGGGAAAGTTTCTTCCCCATTCCTTCCAGAGGGTTAACAGGTATTCCTGGTTTAGCCAGATGAAAACTGCTGTTAACTGGGGCCACCTCCAGTTTGCCCCAAAGCTGAGCTCTTTCTGGTCCTGATATTTGAGGGTCATTCATCCATTCCTTTATTTAGTTCACATTTATTGGGCCAGGCATTGTTTTATACCCTATATTTATATTTCCTTATTTAAGCCTCAAAACAATCATTACCTTGAACATAAAAAAAAAAAAATCAAGGTCTAGAGAGTTGAGGAGCATATTCAAGGTCACACAGGAGTCTAGATTCAGACTCAGCCCTGGCTTCAGTCCCCACTTCCTACTCCAAGTCCAGGCTCTGTCACCTTGCTTGTCACCCACAGGGAGGGACTGGCTCTGCCAAGTGGGCTGTCCAGGGTGGCTTCACGAAAGGGGAACTCCTTGAGCAGGTCCTACTCTAGAATGTTCACAGACATTGAGGGGCTAATGTGTTCAGCCTTTCTGACCTCTTCCCAGATGCTGGGAAAAAGTCCAGGGGTAGCATCAGCCAAGCCCCTTAACAAGGGCAGGTGGCAGCAAGCCTGCGTTGATGGGTGGAATTTGAGCCCTTGTGAAGGCTGCCTATCTCCAGGACCAATGGCCCATCCAGACATCCCTGAGGAGGCGGTAGCAGCCTTTCCAGTGCCTGGAGGAACCTGTGAGAGTTTGACCAGGTGGGCGGTGGTGAAAGCCCTGGAAGGAGGCACCTCTGGGACAGGCAGGACTGAGGAGATTCTGTCACCTCTGAGGATTTGCATTAGCTGGCCTGCTCTATTCTGTGTTAATTTAAACTTGCTTTTGCATTTTTTGCCTGTAGACTTTATGAGGTTTTACATCTCTTCTTTTACATGGTCTTCACAATGTCCCCAGGATGAGGCTGGCATGGGCGCTGCTGTCCTCGTTTCTCTCCCATGAAGAAACTGAGGGACAATGTCAAAAGATGGTGAGGGAGGAGGGACAGGGACATATTTATTGAGCGCATGTTATGTGCCCAGTAACTCACGGAATCTCCTCATGACTCCATCTTTAGGGATTAGGAAACTGAGGCTCAGAGAAGGAGGTGGGGCCTCAAAGGAATTCAAGCTTATTAGTTACAAAACCAGAGCAAAATTCAGCACTTCAGACACCCCAGGTCTGACTCTTGCCTCCCTGCAGGCCCTGTCCTGGATCTAAGGTCTCAGGAGCAACGACTCAGGGTGGTCCCCAGTCTTAGCCCCATCGGGCTTGGACGGAAGGAGAAGGGCGTTCTCAGAGCTGCCTGGGCTGGATGTGGCCAATGGCCTTCCACTCCCGCTTCCTCCCCTCCCCCCTCCTGAGCAGCCAGCTCCACTCCCACAGTCCCCTCTTTGGCAGTGGGTGGGGTCTGCCCATCCACTGGTAGATAGCTGTGGAAAACTTTAGCTCACAGGATGCTCAAGCCTGGGGCTTTCCTCTAGACACAGCTGGGACATTTCCCTCAGTCCTCTGGGCTGGGACCTCTGGGATGCTTCTTCTAAAGGCCACGTGGTCTCATTGATTTGTCCCAGGGGCTGGGATCTCCAAGACCCAGAATTCAGACCCCCAGACACTTTGATTTTCCATGGCTTGGTCTTGCTCTTTGCATAAAAGAAAGAAGATTCCTACCCACTCCCCAAAGTTGTCAAATGATCAGGAGTGAGAATGAAGTCAGTCATAGACTTACCATCTCATCACATAAACTACTGAGCACCTGGGGGACACCCAGCACTGAGGTGGGCTCTGTGTGTAGGAAACTTGCAGGGAAGGCTCCTTGCCTTCAAGTAGTTTACAGCACACAAAGAGAGCAAATGACTGAAAATAATGAGAATATAGTTATGAAGAAGGCCCACCACTGTCTCACTGAATATTACTTTCCTCTTTTTGATTTGTGATCTCCAGGACCCATTCATTTGTTCATTTGTTCATTCTTTCATTCATTGATCTGTTCATTTGTCCATCTACCCACCCATCCATCCATCCATCTATCTACCTGTCCATCCATCCATCCATCTATCCATCCATTCATCCATCCATCCATCCGCACATTCATCCATCCACCCACTCACCCACCCATCCATCCATCCATTTGCCTATCCATCCATCCATCCATCCATCCATCCATCCATCATTCATCTCTCCATCCATTTGGTCACCCAGTCATTTGAGGAGCACAACAAGGTACTAGTCTAAATACTGGCAATACAAAGAGCACATAACAGACCCTGCTCTAGGGAAGGGGACTGATCATGTAGTAGAAGGCAGCAAATATAGTGAAAGAAAAAGCCTTGGCTTAAAGTAAGACCAAGGCTGTAATTCACATTACACTCACTAGTAATAATCTCTGTGTCTATCTGTTCCACTCACCTTAAGGTTACTTTATATTCTCAGTATCCCTATTGCTTAGCATAGTTCCTGACCCCAAATAAGAGCTCAATAAATGTTGAATGAAAGAACAAGAGAAATAAAGCAAAGAGTGTTGTAATCCCTTTCGAAGTCTACTTCCTCATGGGAGAAAATGGGTGTTAATGATAGCCTGGTAGAGGTTAAATAAATACAGTACTTTATTTGCCTAATGGGACGCAGTACCTGGATCAATAAATATTTCCTTTTTGCTTCCTTCTTTAACTTGGGCGTGCCTCTTTCCTGCTCTCAACCCTTTTTCACAATTTAAAAATGAAGGGGTCAGGCTACTGTCTGAGGGCCTGATCTAGTTTGATTCGAAATACTAGATAATAGTCTAGCTCTTGGCATTTTTCCTGGGAAAGTTCTGCACGCTTTTCATAGATCTTATGCGGTGCTCGCTGTATATTACCAATTAAATATGAATCATCTGTGGGATGCTTCAGGCTCCTCATGGATAGTACCTTAGTTGCTTAGAAAAGTATAGTAGGGAGGGTCCCTAACAGTGACCCCAGTTTTCTTTTTCTTCTTCCTTTCCCCAAACACAGGTCACTGTTTGTTTATTTATTTATTTTTGGCTGCGTTGGGTCTTCATTATTGCATGCGGGCTTTCTCTAGTTACAGCGAGCGGGGGCTACTCTTCCTTGCAGTGCACGGGCTTCTCATTGTGGTGGCCTCGCTTTTGCGGAGTATGGGCTCTAGGCTCGTGGGCTTCAGTAGTTGTGGCACACGGGCTCAGTAGTTGTGGCTCTTGGGCTCTAGAATGCAGGCTCAGTAGCTGTGCTGCCCGGGCTTAGATGCTCCGCAGCATGTGGGATCTTCCCGGACCAGGGCTGGAACCTGTGTCCCCTGCACTGGCAGGCAGATTCTTAACCACGGCGCCACCAGGGAAGCCCCAGGCCCCTCTGGATTTCCGTATGGCTTTTTAACTATTGTCCCTGTTACAGGTCTGAGAAACAAAGCTGCCCAGATGAGATTTTGATATTAACGACTGCGCAGGGAGGGACTACTCTCTTTGGTGGTCCAAAATGGCATTTGGGGACCCCCTGATGTCAGTCAGACACCAGAGGTTTGGACGCTAAAACGCTGGAATTTGGTTTGCATTGCCCCCTGGTGGCAAGACTAGTATTTGGTCTGCATTGGCCCCTGGAGACAGCAGGGGAGGCGGCGGGGGAGGGGGCAGTGTTACTGGGCCAAGCCCCAGAGCCACCGGTGAAACGGTAAAGAGCAAAGATACAGTTACAATGAACTTCCTGAACACTTCTTAGGCTGTCTAAGACACCGTGGAGGTCATCCAAGAAGAATAAGGAATCCATTCTGCCCCCAGGGAATATGTTTTCTGGCCTTCTGAACTTCTCCTGGAGAATACCTGTTTTCTGGACTTCTCGTCATTCATTTACCCGTTCATTCCTTATTTTCAACATTTATTGAGCACCTTGTATGTTCCAGGCACCATAATGGGTGCTGGAGTTACAGAAGTAAACAAAACAAACAACAAGCCTTCACCTCATGGATTTTTACGCTCTCAGATCCCTGCCTTAATGCCTGACCCTCAAAACACTTACACAGTCTACATACTCCTGTAAAACTTTGCTTACATCTGATGGCCAGTGAATCCTTTGCTGAGGCATTGACTGGTTGGAACTTAAAATGTTCTTCTAATGAGGTATTTAGAGGGAACTGCAAAAGAGAAAAACCTCAAAGATGGAAAAGAGTGTATGATTAATGATGGAATTTCAGGTACTGAAGGTGGGACATTTGGAGGCACAATTGGGAAATTCCTTGCATTCTCCAAAGCATACCAGCCAAGTCACTTCCTGTTCTGCCTGTGTATAGGACTTGCTCTTCCAGCTGTGTCTCCCCATCAAGGTTGGTTGGGGTCACATGAGAGCAGTGGGGGCTATGAATGTATCCCTGGACTCCAAAGAAGAGGTCTATGGAGTTTCTCTTTCCCATAGAAAGAAGAGGGCTTCCCTGGTGGCACAGTGGTTGAGAATCTGCCTGCTAATGCAGGGGACATGGGTTCAGGCCCTGGTCTGGAAGGATCCCACATGCCGCGGAGCAACTAGGCCCGTGGGCCACAAGTACTGAGCCTGCGCGTCTGGAGCCTGTGCTCCCCAACAAGAGAGACCTCGATAGTAAGAGGCCCGTGCACCACGATGAAGAGTAACCCCCACTTGCCACACTAGAGAAAGCCCTCGCACAGAAACGAAGACCCAACACAGCAAAAATAAATAAATTAATAATAAAAAAAAGAATAAGGTCATATAAAGAAGAAAGAAATCCCAATTGTATTTGTTCTTAGCTCTGTCCTCAAGGATTTTATCATCTTCTGAAAGAAGAGAGAAGTTATAGATATATAAACTTACAAGGGAGGCACAGGTAGGGACTAGGGGAGTTCCAAGAGGGGAGAGGCAATTGTATTTATTTATTTATTTATTTAGGCCATACTGAGAGGCATGTGGGGTCTTAGTTCCCCGACCAAGGATCAAACCCGCGCCCCCTGCACTGGAAGCACAGAGTCGTAACCACTGGATCACCAGGGAAGTTCCCAGAGGAGAGGTGATTTATAGCTGAGGCATCAGGGGAGATTTCATGAGGAGAGGTATTTGATTTGTATATTATTATTTGGGAAAGTCAAGCCTTGCTGCAGCAGGAAACGTGGTGCTAGAAGAGGATGTTTGGACAGCCATTGGGGAAGTGAGGCTCAGTCAATTCTCCAGGACTAGAGGGTTGAGGGAAGGATTCTCATTTGACCTCTGGAGATGTTCTTGGGAAATACTAATCTAATAAACCATCATCTAGCCTCTCCCCACCCGCCCCTTCACCTCCTGGGTGCTAGCAGGTCAGATCACTGAGCTAAAGGTCAATACCCTGGATGGCCTGTCTTGCCATCTGCTCCAGACCTGAGCAGATGCATTAAAGCTTTTGAGTCTCTATAAAATTTGCAGATGGTGGCACAGGTCAGCTCAGCAGCAAGTTTCTTTCAAACCAGGATTCTCTTTTTTTCTCCTTCCCTAGGTATTTATCACTCTCCTCTATTTCAGATTGGCAGCAAAGTGGGATTTAGTTTTTGTTTGCAGAATGCTACTGCTTTATCGTGCCTTCTATATTTTGAAGCTGGGCTGGTGCTGGGGTGCAGTTGTTTTGTTGTGCATCTTATTCAGCCTTTAGGAATTTGGAAAAGTGGGGCACTTTAAAGACTTGTGGTTGGATTAATTCACTTTTGGAGTGTGGAGGGAGCCACACTCAACCTATGGTACCCTCAACCTGGGGTATTCAAGGTACCCCAAACTCCCATGCTGGAGAAAGAGCCCTGCTTATGATTGGGATTGTGTCAGGGAGCACAACGGCAGACATGTCACAGGGAAAAACTGGGGGGACAGAATGTCACTCTTTGTGTGGGACTTGGAATAATGTTTCATTTCCTCTGTCACCACACTAAGGTCCCTGGCGCTCAGGTTTGCTGCTCTTCTCTCTCCTGCCGCCAGAGGGCGATCTAGCGCCAGCTCTTTTGGCAAAAGCCGCAGAGGGGGAGTGTTATGGCAGGGCCTGGCCACACTATCCTTTCTTACTTTCCCTCCACAGACATGCCCATGTGTTTGGTCCAGAAAGACCCACATAGGTCTGTGAGCCTAAACCACATGTTCCATTCAAACTTCTGGCGAGTCTGAATTGGGTAACACAGGGCTTGCACCACCAATAATCACGTCACTTGTGTGCGAGCTCCTTTGTAAATGTCGTGGGGAGGACAAATGATCCGCTGGGTATAATTAGATGTTCCTAGGTCCTTGGTCACCAGATGTCACCATCTATTTAATTCTTTTATTTTTATTTATTAAAAAAATTTTTTTTTTATATTGGAGCATAGTTGATTTACAATGTTGTGTTAGTTTCAGGTGTACAGCAAAGTGATTCAGTTATATGTGTATCAATACAGGTATATTTTCTTTTTCAGATTCTTTTCCCATTTAGGTTATTACAGAATACTGAGTAGAGTTCCCTGTGCTCTACAGTAGGTCCTTGTAGATTGTCAATTTTAACGTCTATTTATTTCTAATGCACTGCTGGTTGTGTCTCTGCCTTGCTCAAGATCCCAGGACTCCTTGGCAAAGGCGTTTTGTAATCTGTCCCCAACTGACCTGGCCACTTTCATCTCCTCTGTCATTGCTGCCATTCACGGGCATTCTTGAGGTGCAGGGCAGTATAGGCAAGGGACCTGGGGTGAGAAAGAACAAGCTGGGGCCCTGGCTCTTTAATAGACTGCATCCATGATGGTAGTCACTGTGCTTTAAAAGCAAATAAGGAGAGTGGAAGCTGCCATCTGCGTCTAAGCACAGGGAACACTGGCTGCTCTGTGACTGAGCCAGGCGGCCCGGGCGCGGCCTGACCGTGAATCGTTGCCCACCAACCAGGCTCCACGGGGCTCCTGAGCAGGTGGCTATCATGGGAACCATTCCAGCCTCTTTAGAGGAACCTGACATTCTACTGGCTGTCGGGCCTGCTTCCCCCACTTCCTGGGTTGGAGAAGCCACCAACTTCCGGGCTGTAAGACGGCAAGTTTCCACCAGAGGCTGCTGCTGCCCTTGTCTCTCACATTCTGTCCTTTCCTTTCCATTTGGGAGACCCGACTCCACAATCCACTGCCCTTTTCTGTTACCTCCTGCTTCCAAGTGTCCAGGTGTAGTTCAATGACCTGCTGGGGGACTGGGCAAGATTCTTGAATGCTTGGATTTTGATGTATATTTGGTGGGAAAGGGCTGTGTTCCAGCAGCACCGTGAATGTGAAAGGGAAAAGGACTCACTTCTTCCTTTATTCTCCACTGAGCATCTCCCCACACTCCCTGAAAGGGCTGTGAGGCCGTGATTGGATCCTGGCTGGTCTTTTAGTCTCTGTTTATCAAGGAGGCTGTTCCCCACAGACAAGATGCACTCGTGGCTGCCGCAAATGCCCTGGGAAGGACCAGGAATTCTACGTAGATTTACAATCTGAAGGAGATGCAGAATACACACATTGGCCCAGGAAACCTAGCCAACTGCCGCTGAAAACTCCTGTGTCCTCTCCAGGCTTCAGTAAAGCCTGCTTTATTGGCTCGGGGCTGAATTGCTTTCTCCTACTGACCACCGCCCCCCCCCCGCCCCCCCCCCCCCACGCCCCGGCCCGCCACCTTCTCCTGCCCTGTCCCCTCTGGCCAGCTCTGAGAGCCTCTGGCACAGCCGTATTTCTTTCTAGTTTGTCCAGGCTTGGGCATTGTTCCCCACAACCCCGCCCACAGAGAGGGTAATTTAATGAATCCAGTGCTTAGACTACTGTAATTCTACCCGATCCGCTGTCTCCCGTGTTGTGTCACCCACCTCCGGCCCCAGACCATCCAAATTCAAGACATAAATCACCCACCGCCAGCGCGCCACTTCCCTAGACAAGAACCCGTGATGGATCTCTATTGCGTTTTGAATCCAAACTACTGCCTGGCATTCAAGATGCTTCACATTCCTCTCCTGTTTTCATATTCAGCCAACTGTGTCTCTGTTCTCTGCTCTGCCAACACAGTTGTCTCTACACTTCACCTGAACGCCCACTAGTGAAAAACATCCCAGAGCCAACAAAATAAAAAAGCAAAAAAAACTTTAAAGACACACCAGGCGCATTTGTATGTCCTGGCCTAGAATCGCCTCTCGCGTTTGTTTCTCAATCCCAATGCTACCCATATTTGGAGTCAAGTTTCAAATCCCACCTCTCAGACAATCTGAATCCACAGTGACATCTTTTTCTTTTCTTTTTTTTTTTTTTAGTCCAGAGCATTTTTGTCTGCTGCAGACGTGTTGGCATGTAATTATGTGCAAGATGCTGATGTTGAGTTGTTTTATACTCGTTTACCCAATTGTTCAGTAATCGTTCACTGAATGCTTACTATTATGTTCCAGGCTTTGGGCTGATTCACTCATCTACGAATCGTCCCTGATTTTTTTTCTCTCACCTCCACGACCAATCAATCAAGTGGGCTGAAGGATGCTTCCAAAATGTGTGCTATGCTTGGCCATGTGCCTATACCTCCACTTCCCACTTGCCCGCTCTGCACTGCTCCTGTCTGCACTGCTGAAATAACCTTCCAACTGGTCTCCCACGTCTGTTCTTGCCCCAGTGCTGTCCATTCTCCACAAAAGAGATTGTATTCTTAAAAATTTTTTATTTTATATTGGAGTAGAGTTGATTTACAATGTGTTAGTTTCAGGTGTGCAGCAAAGTGATTCAGTTATACATGTACACGTATCTATTCTTTTTCAGATTCTTTTCCCATATAGGTCATTACAGAGTACTGAGTAGAGTTCCTTGTGCTATACAGCAGACCCTTGTTGATTATCTATTTTTTCTTTTTAACATCTTTATTGTAGTATAATTGCTTTACAATGGTGTGTTAGTTTCTGCTTTATAACAAAGTGAATCAGTTATACGTATACATATATCCCCATATTTCTTCCCTCTTGCATCTCCCTCCCTCCCACCCTCCCTATCCCACCCCTCTAGGTGGTCACAAAGCACCGAGCTGATCTCCCTGTGCTATGGGGCTGCTTCCCACTAGCTATCTATTTTATATTTGGTAGTGTATATATGTCCATGCCACTCTCTCACTTCATCCCAGCTTACCCTTCCCCTCCCCGTGTCCTCAAGTCCACTCTCTAGTAGGTCTGCGTCTTTATTCCCATCCTGCTCCTATATATAGTAGTGTGTATATATTAATCCCAATCTCCTAGAGTGTGTTTTAAAGGAGAAGATCAGATTGAATTGGTTAATCACCTTGGTTAAAATCCCTCCATGTTTAAAAACCTCCAGGGGTGTTCTACTGCACTTAGAATCAAATAGAAATAGAAAATTAAATAGAACACCCCACCCTGGCCTATAAGGTTGTGTGCCATTTGGCCCCTGCCCACTTATCCAGCCACATCTCCTGCTTCTGTCCCCATCAGTCACTGACCTCAGCCTCCCTGGTCACCTTTCCATTCCTAGGGCGGCATGCCAATACATTCCTGCCCCTGAGCCTTACTCTTGCTGTTTCTGCCTGGGGTGCTCTTTCCAGATGTTCAGGCCACTAACTCTGTGTCATCCTTTGGGGTTTAGCTCAAGTATCACCGACTTAGAGAAGCCTCCCATCACTGTATTATTAAATGTTGCCTCCCGGCCTCCCGGTTAGTCTCTTTCCCAAGATTTTGTTTTATTTTCTTTATAGCACTTGTCTTATTCATTGGTTTATTTATCGCTACCCACACTTACCCCCTCTAGCATGTGAATTCCAGGAAATCTGGGGACTTGTTAGTCTTGTTTTCTGTGGCATTGCCAGCACATAGAACTGCTCTCAGCACCTGGGAGAGACTCAGTATTTGTTTAAGTAAAGGAATGAATGAGTGATTAAATGACTGTGTGAATACATGGATCCAAGGTGAATAAACATGATCTCTGCCTTCAGATAGTTCACAGAATGCTTGTAAAGGAGAGAGACTAATAAACATTTCCAATCCAAGGAAACAAAAGCTATGAGATGTATAAAACCGCTATTTGAACACAGATTAGGGAATAACTAAATCTACCTCAAATGAAAGAATCTTATCTCCTTGCTTATATTATGGTTCCATAAGGACAAACTATCTTACACTTCTATTATACTCCCCACTGCAGTGATTTCTAAATGTCAGTCTCTGGACCAGCTGCAACAGAATCACCCGGGGAGCTTAAAAAACATCACAGATGTCTAATTCTGACTCTGCAGGTCTGAGTGAAACCCTACGGTCTTTGTATAAAAGGTCCCTGGGGGTTTCCGAAGCACACAGGCTTGGGGACCACAGTGCCACATTGCCCAACATAGGGCTGAGTGCATGGTAAGGGCCCAGTGTTTCTGCCTTAACCGAAATAAATCCATTTCTGCCTGGCGCATTCTTTTTCTGATGAGCCCCAGCTGAGCCTGGGATAAATCACCAGCATGCCTGAGGTTCCCGGGACCAGGGGCGTGATGTGAGAAGATACAGGTGATCATTCCTTTTTCCTTGCCTGATGGCTTAGTGTTGCTCCTCTCTCTTCACAGCGATGGTTATTAACAACATTATGGGTTTTTTATTTTTTTAATGAACAGCACACAGGTGTTCTCCTATTAGTTCCTCCCCTTGTGAGTATTGCATGGTGGCAGAGATCCGCAGCCTGGAGATACGCCCCCCAGGGTTGGAAGCCTCCTCTTTCTGTAGGCAGTGGGCCTGCGGTTGAAGGGCAGGAGGGAGTCTGCCTGTTTGTGCTGATGTCAGAGAAAGGTTTGTAACTCACATACACAGTGCTATATATAAAATAGATAATTAATCAGGACACTGTATAGCACAGGGAACTCTACTCAATACTCTGTAATGGCCTATATGGGAAAAGAATCTTAAAGAAGAGTGGATATATGTATATGTATAACTGATTCACTTTGCCTCACACCTGAACCTAACACAGCACTGTAAATCAACTATACTCATAAAAATTTAAAAAGAAAGAAAAATAAAGAAAATTCTTACCTTAAAAGAAGTTTGTAACTCAGGCCACAAAGAAGGATCCATGGGCTTCCACTGTCTCTGGTGTTTATTCACCGGGGGCCTGTGCTCAGCAGGTTGGTGGCCTGGAGGCCAAGGTAGGAGGTGACTTTCCTCCAGCATTGGGAAACCTTTGGGGATCTTTCACTTGTCTTCGTGTCTTGACCTGTCATTGGGAGGACCCTAGCAGAGAATGGCTGGGTAGCCAGGGCTTAGCAGCAGATTTCTTGAATGCTGGTGATTCCAGAATTTTTATGTAAGAGGAGCTTAGAGGTGGCAATATTTTGAAGTGGGAGCTAGAGGCCTTCTCTGGAAATTGTTTTATAGCAGGCACATTGTTTGTACTTGGATTGTGTGTTGGCTAGGGGTAGTGTAGGGGTCAGACAAAGATTATAGAGGAAAAACACCAGAGATCCCCCCATCACCCTATGCCACCTACCTACGCCTCTCATCAATGTCACCTCTACTCTCATGGCTTAATCTTAGAAACAAAGCTTCTCCAAATCTCATCTCCTCCCCCCACTTTCTTCACTCGCTTACAGCAGCTAAGATCATTGCAAAACAGTACATTCTCAGCTAGGCTTGCTTTTAAGTATTCTGGCTACAAATGGACAGACTCGATGTGCATCATAGTTTCCATCAACTACTTGGAACAGGGCTGGGAATGAGGAGGGAAGGGAAAGGGCTCCAGAGCAGGCAGTATCACCCCAGTGACCATGTACTAAGGCTCACGTCTTTAGGAGAGGGAATGCCTGAGTCCTGCACACACAGACACTCTTTCCTCTTCTCCTGTAGCAGGATTCATAGAGAGTTGATGTTTGATGTTCCAGCCCATGTTACAGTAGAAACAGCAAATTTAGAAGAGAGCAGAAGTTGCTAGGAGCAGGTACAATGACAGTGGGAAAAAGAAAGAGACAGACAGACAGATAGACAGATGGACTGACTCTAATGGAAGACACACTGACTGCCAGGGCCCACGGTGCCAAGTGGAGGATATGGGGGTCTAGGAACCAGAACACCCAAGTTCTCACTCTTGTTCTACCACTAGCTCTCTGGGTGGCCTTGGACAAGTCCATCAAGCCTTCCATCAAGCCTTTCTAGGACTCGATTTTCTCATCTGTAAAATGGCAATAATAACAAACCCAAACACCCCTGGCGCCTATCCAATGAGAGAACAGGTGCTATTTTCTCATTTTTACTTACTGGTTCTTTTGTTTGCTTGCTTGATAACAAAAATAACAAACTTGTTTGTTGTAAAAACAACTTGTGAAAAAGAAATAGAACAATTCAGAAGTACATAGAGTCAATACAGAAAGTACTCTTTACCTCTTCATGCATCCCCTTCCCCCCAGATCTTATTCCTCACTGTTCCTAGAGTGGAATGTATCCCTTTAGACTAATAGCACTTTGTAAAACCTAAACAGAGTACAAGTATAAGGAATGAAACCAAGGGGACAGAGCCATTGTATCTTGACAGCTCCAAGGGCCTCTCTGTACAGAAATTCAGAAAAAGGGCTTCAAGAAACTGAGGGAAAAGGTTAAATGATGTGCAGCCCATTCTATTTACTAAGGCAGGTACACATATAGTGCTTTTTATAAAGACTTCCATAAACATTGTAAACATATATAGAAGTTCTGGTGCTGAACGATGACCTTCTGTCCTTCAGACAATTCACTTTGGTAGAAAAGATCCTTCTCCACCTACGCTATCCTTCTGCTTCACACTTACCAGTAAGTTTACAATAGGTATCACTAGGCTGAGAAGTTAATCCCTTGCAGGCATGCAGAGTAGATACCAAAGGCAACAGATGAAATAGTTCTCATCAGTTTCCTTTATCAGTTGGTACACATTTGTCTTGATTTTTGATTTGTGTTTGTTTCTCTTTTTTTTAAAAAAAGTAATTAATTTTGGCTGTGTTGGGTCTTCGTTGCTGCGTGTGGCTTTCTCTAGTTGCTGCAAGCAGGGGCTACTCTTTGTTGTGGTGTGCGGGCTTATCATTGTGGTGGCTTCTCTTGTTGCAGAGCATGGGCTCTAGGCATGCAGGCTTCAGTAGTCGTGGCACACAAGTGCTCAGTAGTTGTGGCTCGCGAGCTCTAGAGCACAGGCTCAGTAGTTGTGGCGCACGGGCTTAGTTGCTCCGCGGCATGTGGGATCTTCCTGAACCAGGTATCGAACCTGAGTTCCCTGAGTTGGCAGGCGGATTCCCAACCACTGTGCCACCAGGGAAGTTCTTGTTTCTGTTTCTTTACGTTGGTAACCACCCCCTCCCCAAATTTTCATTAACTTGAGCATAGGCTAAATTAGCTAAACAGATTCACCCCTCCTCATTTTTGGCTCTGCCTTTTCTGGTTGGACTTTGTTTTTTCAGCCCACTGTATCTAGCTTTGGTCATTCTTTTTTTTGGGGCCATGCCCTGCGGCATGTGGGATCTTAGTTCCCCGACCGAACAGGAATCAAACATGCGGTCCCTGCACTGGAAGTGTGGATTCTTAACCACTAGACCGCCAGGGAAGTCCCTAGCTTTGGTCATTCTTGAAGCCAGGAATGTCCTCTTGTCTCCATGTGGGTGGCTCAGGGGGGAATACCTTCCTTTTTTTAGGAATGTCAAGGTCGCATCGTGGACAGACAGATAGACAGACTCAGAATCAGGAGTCCAAGACCCAAGACCTGTGATATCGTCTTCATTTCACTCCTTTGGGTCTCAGATTTGTCCTCTGCAGAGCCATCTTTCCAGCTCAGAAGATTTAGGGTTCTGGGATTCTGTACTTAGATACGGTTTGCCTGCTAACCTTTGCCTACAGTGGGACTCGAAGTTTCCGTCTCACCCCTTGGTCCTCTTTGTCCTTCTGGAGACTCAGATGTAGCCCATAAGTGTGGGGTCCCAAGGAGAGGGGCCAGTTACTCCCCAGGGTTTATGTATCCAGCCCTGCCCGCAGTCTCAGGATGGAAAATTACAGAAGAGTCGGCGCCCGGGGGACCCAAGGGTGTAAAGCTTTGACCATTTCTCTTCAAGAAGACAGGTTTAAATTAGTCTCAATTTGGGGCTCAAGAAACCACAAAATTATAGAACTTGAGCTAACAAGGCTTTTAGAGACCTTTTAAATTTTTAGTTTTCTTTTTAATTATAAAAGTAATGAGCTGGTAAAAATAAATTTTGATAGTACTTAATGGTGTAAAATAAAAAGTAAAATGGCCTTTATTCCCATTCTCAGTGACACTTTGCAAGAAATTCTCTGTGAAGAGTTTCTTATATATGTGCTAGAAATGTGCTGTGCATTATCACACATCAACATACATCCTTGTATCAGCTCACCTCCACTCGCACTTAGGCACACAGACACACGTGGGGCTGTTTTATCAATACAAACTTTGCACCTTGCTTTTTGTGTTTAATGAAATATGTTGGAGCTTTTCCATGCCAACACCTATGGACGTTCCTTGCTCTTTATAAGGCTACCTAGCATTTTCTGAGGGAGAGGACATTGGCTGCAACAAGTAGCAGACAGCTGGGTTATTTCTACTTGTAGCCATTGTGAACCGTGCCTCTCAGAGAGCCTTTCATTTAATGTCTTCTAAAGTTTGACCCTTGGAACACAAGTTTAGAAAATCTCAGTGACAAAAACAAACAAAAACAGCCAACCAGCCAACCACCACTTTAGAGCTGAAACAAATATGGGAAGCATTTTATTTTATTTATTTATTTAGGTCATGCCATGTGGCTCGTGGGATCTTAGTCCCCCGACCAGGGATTGAACCCACTCGTGGCAGTGAAAGTGCCGAGTTCTAACCACTGGACAGCCAGGGAATTCCCAGCATTGCATTTTAGATGTCTCCTTCCCACATCCTATGAAAAGCTCGAGGAATTCATTCAGGAAGGAAACCTGAAAAATACGGCTTCACTCTTTGTTTGTCAACTTGTTTTTGATCAATTTCACTCTGAAAACATTCTTCCCTAAATCATTTATTTATATCTGAATGTAAGTCGATGTTAATGTTCTGTATGAATATGCAGTAGTGCTCTAGGAAGACATCTGGGAAAGGCTGTCCTTCACTCTACAGGTGAGGGGCCCGAGGCTCAGAGAGAGAGGAGTCCCGGGTCCAAGGTTACTGAGCTGACGATTAGCAACAGAAGGAAGACCAGAAGCCAAGGCCTGTACTTTTTCTACCGTGCTGCTTTCAGAAGCCCCTTCTCAGGCAGTGAAACTTTTGCAACAGCGTTCAAAGAGATTGGCAAGAAAGCTGAGCGTCATAAAATAAGCCTGGGCATCATCTGGGTTAAAAAAAAATGAGTTTGAAGTAAGCAATTACTTTAATAAGAAGAGTTTGGTAAATTCATTGGTTGGTAACTAGATTCACACTCACTGTGCTTTGTGTCATTTTTATAAAGGTGCAGCGTCATGCCGGGAGTTGCCTGATGAGCTGAAGCCTCATCCCAACCCTACAGCCCTGAGAGAGATGAGGTGGGCATGGCCCTGGGGGCTGGGGAAGGTTGTGTTGGGGAGGGAACCAGCTGACTTTCTCTTTCAAAGGCTTCCAAAAAGTTGAGATCAGGGAGGTATATGAGGCCTGTGATAGTTAATTTTACGTGTCAACTTGATTGGATCACAGGGTGCCTGGATATTTGACAAATCATTATTTCTGGGTGTGTGTGTGTGAGTTTTGGGGTGATGTTAGCATTTGCATCAGTGCACTCAATAAAGTAGGCTGACCTCCCCAATGTGGGTGAGCATTGCCCCATCTGTTGAGGGCCTGAGTAGAGCAAAGTGCAGAGGAAGGAAGAATTCCACCCTTCCTGCCTGATTGCTTGAGCAGCAACATTGATCTTTTTTTTGTTTTCACATATTCTTTTTTTAATTGAAGTATAGTTGATGTATAATATTATGTAAGTTACAGGTGTGTAGTGTAGTGATTCACAATTTTTACAGGTTACACTCCATTTATGGTGATTATAAAATATTGGCAATATTAATCCCAACCTCCTAATTTATCCCTTCCCCCGTACGTACACTACTGTATATAAAATAGATAACCAGTAAGGACCTACTGTATACACAGGGGGCTATACTCAGTAATCTATAAGGGAAGATAATAGGAAGAATAATATATATATGGATATACTTATGTATGTATAATTGAATTGCTGTGCTGTATACTTGAAACTAACATGATATTGTAAATCAACTATATTTCAATTAAAAAAATGATTAAGCATGGCCTTAAAAATAGATTAAGTAGGGACTTCCCTGGTGGTCCAGTGGCTAAGACTCTGCGCTCCCAAAGCAGGGGGCCTGGGTTTGATCCCTGGTCAGGGAACTAGATCCCACATGCCACAGCTAAGAGTTTGCATGCTGCAACTAAAGATTCCACATGCTGCAGCTAAGACCTGGCGCAGCCAAATAAATAAATAATAAATACTAAAAAGTATATATTAACTATATTCCCTGCGTTCTACAATATATCCTTGTAGCTTATTTTATATATAATAATTGGTACCTCTTAATCCCCTACCCCTATATTGCCCCTCCCCCCTTCCCTCTCCCTACTGGTAACCACTAGTTTGTTCTCTATATCTGTGAGTCTGCTTCTTTTTTGTTACATTCACTAGTTTGTTATATTTTTTAGATTCCACAAACAAGTGATATCATAAAGTATTTGCCTGTCTCCGTTTGACTTATTTCACATGGCATAATACATTCCAGGTCCAACCATGTTGCTGCAAATGGCAAAATTTCATTCTTTTTTATGGCTGAGTAATAGACCATTGCAACATTGATTTCTTTTTTTTAATTAATTAATTTTACTTTTGGTTGTGTTGGGTCTTTGGTGCTTCAGGCAGGCTTTCTCTAGTTGAGGTGAGCGGGGCCTACTCTGCACCATGCGGTGCGTGGGCTTCTCATTACAGTGGCTTCTCTTGTTGTGGAGCATGGGCTCTAGGTGCGCAGGCTTCAGTAGTTACGGCATGTGGGCTCTAGAGCTCAGGCTCAGTAGCTGTGGCGTGGGGGCTTAGTTGCTCCGTGGCATGTGGGATGTTCCTGGACCAGGGATCGAACCTGTGTCCCCTGCGTTGGCAGGCGGATTCCTAACCACTGAGCTACCAGGGAAGCCCCTGAAACATTGATCTTATACTGCCTTGGGCACTCCTGGTTCTCAGGCCTTCAGTCTCCGATTGAATTAAACCACTGGCTTTTCTGGGTCTTCAGCTTGCAATCTCAGATTCCATAATTATGTGAGCCAATTTTATAATACATGTCTCTCTCTATATTTTCTGTTTCTCTGGAGAACCCTAATAGAGGGCTTGAGGTTAACAATATTGAAGCCAACAAGTCCTCAGTTTGTTCTGGTGGCATCTGGGAAGCTTAAGAAGCTTTTCAGGACAAACTGTTAACCCCACTCAAGGAGACTGCTCTTCCGTGCAGACTCGATTGAGGGTACCTCACGAAGAGTTGAGGAAGGCATGAAGGAATGAAGAAGCTGCTCTGGGCCAGGAACTCTCCTAAGAGCATTCATGGACACTGTCTCATCTAAGCATCACCATCTTCAAAGGAGGTCTTATTCTCATTTTATAGAAAAAGAAATTGAGGACACGAGAGAGAAAATGACTTCCTAAGTGTCACACCAAGCTGAACTGGTATCTCTAAGGGATGCTTCTGAGTTACCAGCAAAGCCACTTATGAATCTCTCTTGTATTAAAACTTGACTTTGGATTGTCTGTGTGTCTTCCAGGGCTCCTGAGAGTCTGAATGAATCTGACCTTCCTGGACCCCCAGCTGCAGAGAGGCCACTGTCCATATGCTGTTGGGTGAAGACTGAGCCTGACCTTTAGTTCAGCCCTGTCCCAGGCCCTCCTAGCTGTGTGATGTTGGACAGCTTATTCAGCCATTCTGTGCTGGGGTTTCCTCAGCTGTATGACAGAAATAATAAAACCTACCTCCCCACATGGTTGGAATTTTTTTTTAGATTTAATTCATTAATTAATTTATTGGCTGCTTTGGTTCTTCTGTGGCTGCGCACGGGCTTTCTCTAGTTGCCGTGAGTGGGGGCTACTCTTCGTTGCGGTGCGCGGGCTTCTCATCGCGGTGGCTTCTCTTGTTGCGGAGCACGGGCTCTAGGTGCGCAGGCTTCAGTAGTTGTGGCACACGGACTTCAGTAGCTGTGGTACACGGGCTCAGTTGCTCCGCGGCATGTGGGATCTTCCCGGACCAGGGCTCGAACCTGTGTCCTCTGCATTGGCAGGCGGGTTATTAACCACTGCGCCACCAGGGAAGCCCCACATTGTTGGAATTTAATACAACAAGGTCGGTGAGCATGTTTTTAGCCCAGTCCTGGAATGTGGTTCTGATCCATTCCCTTTACCATGCTGGGCCCCACTGGTTGTCCCCATTTCTGATCTCCTCGACAGTCTTGCTTAAATATTACCACTCTTCCAGTACATCAAAATCTGCTGTGGGTCCTGGATGTCTTTTGCTGTCCATGTTAGGTGGACCTGACCAGACAGTGAGTATTTGCCACATAAAGGGCCTCATGTGTAGTGGGTACTCATAAACATTTGCTGCATGATTTAATTGATCTCCTCTCTCACTAGTGCTTGCCCCCCCTTTTTTTCCCCTCAAACTGCCTGTCTATGTCCTGGCCCTGGAAGCCCCACTAGTATCCAGGGGCAATGAGGTGACCCCCAAATTACCCACCTGCTTCTACTGTTGTGGCTAAGACAACAGCTCTTCCCCGGATCAGCTATGATGTTTTACTCTTGGGGTCTCAGGTTCTTTCTTCGTCCTGTTTTCCATGGGTTGGCACCTACTGAGGTCACCCGGCACTCCCTCCCAGGAATGATGGCACTCACTGCCCTAGTAATTTCTCCATCATTTTCCTGTATTGATAGCTGTGCGATGCTGGGTTGCCATGCCAACTGATTGATTAGCATCCAATTCCCAGACTGGGAAACATGCAGCCATAAAGAATTTCAAATGATGCCTGATTGTCTGCTGCCAATAGCCTGATTGCTGCCATTTTCTGACAGGTAGCTCAGCCCTAACAGGAAACCCTGTGCTGTGCAATTATTGCGACGTGATTGATGCATCACTATAGTTACAATCGGCAGTGTTCCCAACTCAGGAGATTTTTTTTTTAAAAGAAAAAAAACCTCCCCCTTTCAGATGGAAATGCTTATAAATGAGGAAGAAGTATGGAGTGGGGGAGGGAAGTGGCTCTGGCAAAGGAGGTGAGTATAAACTAAGCAAGATTCCAGGTGGAGTTTCAGAGGTAACGAAGGGAGGGGGGAGGAGTGGTAGCCTATGGTTGGGAGAAGGAAAAAGAGGTGACTGCTGCTTCTGCTCCCCTGCCCCCTGCAGCTCCTGGGCCTTGCAGCACGCTAAGGAGTGGTTCAGAAATCACTTTCAAACTAGAGGCCTGAAAAGTGGAGGGATGCAGGATGGAGGACAAAATAGACACAGGCCACAGGTGGTGTGCTGCTCAGGCCAATTACTGAAGCTGCTCTCTTGGGTTTAAGTCATTTGTGGTGGCCAAAGAGCAAGCCCCTGGGCCTGAAAGTAGTCAGGGAAAGGGGCCATAGTGCCAGGTGGAAGCGAGTTTGAGAGTGAGCCAGTGTGAGGGATGGAGCCTGCAAGGAGGCTGGTGCTCCAAGGCTTTGGGGCAAAAGAGACCTTTTCATCTGACCCAGGGACAAAGTGCCTCTCTTGCTCCTCAATTGGATGTTGACTACTTCTCAGGCTGGTAGAGAGGGAGAAAGAGAATAAAAATATTTGTGATTGTTAGGGCTAGATGTCAGTCTTTTGTCTTGTCAAAGCTGGCTATTATCGGGAAAGTTGCAAACCCCAAGTATCTTCCAAGTCATGTCCACAGTTCAAAGATACCTAGTCATGGTGCTATTGATAATTTTTTCCGTTGGGTTAAGCATGCCTTTCTTTCTGCAGTCTTCTTTTAAAAAGCAAATACTCCTAGAAATAGTATTATTTAGCCACTTAACATAAATGTGAATGTGTTTTTTAAACCATTTTATTGAGGCATGATTGACATACAAAAACTCTACATGTTTAATGTATACAACTTGATGAGTTTTAAGATAAGTATACATCCATGAAACCATTATCACAATATGCCACAAACATATTGATCACCTCTAAAGTTTCCTTTTTCCCTCCTTATTTATCATTATTATCAGTAGTGATAAAAACATATACCTGGAACAAGGTGAATATGCCTCCTCTTGCCACTTTTGTTTTACATAATACCAGAAGTCCTAGCCAAAGAAATTAGACAAGAAAAAGAAATAAAAAGCAACCAAATCAGAAAAGGAAGAAATAAAATGATCTGTTTGCAGATCTTATATGCAAGAAGCCTAAACATGCCACAAAAAAAGCCTGTTAGAATGAATAAAAAAATTCAGTCAAGTTGCAGGATATAAAATCAACATAGAACAATCAGTTGTATTTCTATATACCAACAACAAACTATTTGAAAAGAAAATTAAGAAAACAATCCTATTTACAATAGCATCAAAAAGGGTTAAATATCTAGGAATAAATTTAATCAAGAAGGTGAAAAACTTTTACACTGAAAATTACGAAACACTGGTAAATGTGTTTTATACTCACTTTACAATTACTTGAATTCTTTCTATCATAATATTTAGGGTTTTTTTTTGAATTTTATTTTATTTATTTTTTTATAGAGCAGGTTCTTATTAGTCATCCATTTTATACACATCAGTGTATACATGTCAATCCCAATCTCCCAATTCATCACACCACCAACCCCACTCCCTGCCGCTTTCCCCCTTGGTGTCCATACGTTTGTTCCGAACATCTGTGTCTCAATTTCCGCCCTGCAAACCTGTTCATCTGTAACATTTTTCTAAGTTCCACGTATATGCGTTAAAATACGATATTTGTTTTTCTCTTTCTGACTTACTTCACTCTGTATGACAGTCTCTAGATCCATCCAGGTCTCAACAAATGACCCAATTTCGTTCCTTTTTATAGCTGAGTAATATTCCATTGTATATATGTACCACATCTTCTTTATCCATTCATCTGTTGATGGGCATTTAGGTTGCTTCCATGACCTGGCTATTGTAAATACTGCTGCAATGAACATTGGGGTGCATGTCTTTTTGAATTATGGATTTCTCTGGGTATATGCCCAGTAGTGGGATTTCTGGATCATATGGTAATTTTATTATTAGTTTTTTAAGGAACCTCCATACTGTTCTCCATAGTGGCTGTATCAACTTACATTCCCACCAACAGTGCAAGAGGGTTCCTTTTTCTCGACACCCTCTCCAGGATTTGTAGATTTTCTGATGATGCCCATTCTAACTGGTGTGAGGTGGTAACTCACTGCAGTTTTGACTTGCATTTCTCTAATAATTAGTGATGTTGAGCAACTTTTTATGTGCTTCTTGGCCATCTGTATGTCTTCTTTGGAGAACTGTCTATTTAGGTCTTCTGCCAATTTTTGGATTGGGTTGTTTTTCTTTTAATACTGAGCTGCCTGAGCTATTTATATATTTTGGAGATCAATCCTTTGTCCATTGATTTGTTTGCAAATATTTTCTCCCATTCTGAGGGTTGTCTTTTTGTCTTGTTTATGGTTTCCTTTGCTGTGCAAAAGCTTTGAAGTTTCATTAGGTCCCATTTGTTTATTTTTGTTTTTATTTCCATTACTCTAGGAGGTGGATCAAAAAAGATCTTGTAGTGATTTATGTCAAAGAGTGTTCTTCCTATGTTTTCCTCTAAGTTTTATAGTGCCCAGTCTTACATTTAGGTCTCTAATCCATTTTGAGTTTATTTTTGTGTATGGTATTAGGGAGTGTTGTAATTTCATTCTTTTACATGTAACTGTCCAGTTTTCCCAGCACCACTTATTGAAGAGACTGTCTTTTCTCCATTGTATAGCCTTGCCTCCTTTGTCGTAGAATAGTTGACCATAGGTGCGTGGATTTATCTCTGGGCTTTCTATATTGTTCCATTGATCTATGTTTCTGTTTTTGTGCCAGTAGCATATTGTCTTGATTACTGTAGCTTTGTAGTATAGTCTGAAGTCAGGGAGTCTGATTCTTCCAGCTCCATTTTATTCTCTCAAGACTGCTTTGGCTATTCAGGGTCTTTTTTGTCTCCATACAAATTTTAAGATTTTTGGTTCTAGTTCTGTAAAAAATGCCATTGGTAATTTGATAGGGATTGCATTGAATCTGTAGATTGCTTTGGGTAGTATAGTCATTTTCACAATATTGATTCTTCTAATCCAAGAACATGGTATATCTCTCCATCTGTTGGTATCCTGTTTAATTTCTTTCATCAGTGGCTTATAGTTTTCTGCATACAGGTCTTTTGTCTCCTTAGGTAAGTTTACTCCTAGGTATTTTATACTTTTTGTTGCAATGATAATGGGAGTGTTTCCTTAATTTCTCTTTCATATTTTTCATCATTAGTGTATAGGAATGCAAGAGATTTCTGTGCATTAATTTTGTATCCTGCAACTTACCAAATTCATTGTTTAGGCCTAGTAGTTTTCTGGTGGCATATTTAGGATTCTCTAAGTATAGTATCATGTCATCTGCAAACAGTGACAGTTTTACTTCTTCTTTTCCAGGTTGTATTCCTTTTATTTCTTTTTCTTCTCTGATTGACGTGGCTAGGACTTCCAAAACTATGTTGAATAATAGTGGTGAGAGTGGACATCCTTGTCTTGTTTCTGATCTTAGAGGAAATGATTTCAGTTTTTCACCATTGAGAATGATGTTTGCTGTGGATTTGTCATATATTGCCTTTATTATGTTGAGGTAGTTTCCCTCTATACCCACTTTCTGGAGAGTTTTTTTCATAAATGGGTGTTGAATTTTGTCAAAAGTTTTTCTGCATCTACTGAGATGATCATATGGTTTTTCTTCTTCAATTTGTTAATATGGTGTATCACATTGATTGATTTGCATATATTGAAGAATCCTTTCATTCCTGGGATAAATCCCACTTGATCATGGCGTATGATCCTTTTAGTGTGTTGTTGGATTCTGTTTGCTAGTATTTTGCTGAGGATTTTTGCATCTATATTCATCAGTGATCTTAGCCTGTAATTTTCTTTTTTTTGTAGTGTCTTTGTCTGGTTTTGCTATCAGGGTGATGGTGACCTCATAGAATGAGTTTGGGAGTGTTCCTTCCTCTGCAATTTTTTGGAAGAGTTTGAGAAGGATGGGTGTTACCTCTTTTCTAAATGTTTGATAGAATTCATCTGTGAAGCCATCAGGTCCTGGACTTTTGTTTGTTGGAAGATTTTTAATCACAGTTTCAATTTCATTACTTGTGATTGGTCTGTTCATATTTTCTGTTTCTTCCTGGTTCAGTCTTGGAAGGTTATACCTTTCTAAGAGTTTATCCATTTCTTCCAGGTTGTCCATTTTATTGGCATAGAGTTGCTCGTAGTAGTCTCTTATGATGTTTTGTATTTCTGCGGTGTTTGTTGTAAGTTCTCTTTTTTCATTTCTAATTTTATTGATTTGAGTCCTCTTCCTCTTTTTCTTGATGAGTCTGGCTAATGGTTTATCAATTTTGTTTATCTTCTCAAAGAACCAGCTTTTAGTTTTATTGATCTTTGTTATTGTTTTCTTTGTTTCTATTTTATTTATTTCTGCTCTGATCTTTATGATTTCTTTCATTCTGCTAACTTTGGGTTTTCTTTGTTCTTCTTTCTCTCATTCCTTTAGGTGTAATGTTAGATTGTTTATTTGAGATATTTCTTGTTTCTTGAGGTATGCTTTTATAACCATAAACTTCCCTCTTAGAACTGCTTTTGTTGCATCCCATAGGTTTTGGATCCTCGTGTTTTCATTGTCATTTGTCTCTAGGTATTTTTTGATTTCCTATTTGATTTCATCAGTGATCTCTTGGTTATTTAGTAACGTATTGTTTAGCCTCCATGTGTTTGTGTTTTTTACTTTTTTTCCCCTGTCATTCATTTCTAATCTCATAGCGTTGTGATCAGAAAAGTTGCTTGATATGATTTCAACTTTGTTAAATTTACTAAGGCTGGATTTGTGACCTAAGTTGTGATCTATCCTGGAGAATGTTCTGTGCACACTTGAGAAAAACGTGTAATCTGCTCTTTTTGGATGGAATGTCCTATAAATATCAATTAAATCTATATGGTCTATTGTGTCATTTAAAGCTTCTGTTTCCTTATTTATTTTCATTTTAGATGATCTGTCCATTGATGTAAGTGAGTTGTTAAAGTCCCCCACTATTTTTGTGTTACTGTAGATTTCCTCTTTTATAGCTGTTAGCAGTTGCCTTATGTACTGAGGTGCTCCTAAGTTGGGTGCATATATATTTATAATTGTTATGTCTTCTTCTTGGATTGATCCCTTGATCATTATGTAGTGACCTTCCTTTTCTCTTGTAACATTCTTTATTTTAAAGTCTATTTTACCTGATATGAGTATTGCTGCTCCAACTTTCTTTTGATTTCCATTTGCATGGAATATTTTTTTCCATCCCCTCACTTTCAGTCTGTTTGTGTCCCTAGGTCTGAAGTGGGTCTCCTGTAGATAGCATATATATGGGTGTTGTTTTTGTATTCATTCAGCCAGCCTGTGTCTTTTGGTTGGAGCATTTAATCCATTCACGTTTTAGGTAATTATCGATATGTATGTTCCTGTGACCATTTTCTTAATTGTTTGGGGTTTGTTTTCGTAGGTCCTTTTCTTCTTTTGTGTTTCCCCCTTAGAGATGTTCCTTTCACATTTGTTGTAGAGCTGGTTTGGTGGTGCTGAATTCCCTTAGCTTTTGCTTGTCTGTGAAGCTTTTGATTTCTCCATTGGATCTGAATGAGATCCTTGCCAGGTAGAGTAATCTTGGTTGTAGGTTCTTCCCTTTCATAACTTTAAGTATATCATGCCACTCCCTTCTGGCTTGTAGAGTTTCTGCTGAGAAATCAGCTGTTAACCTTATGGGAGTTCCCTTGTATGTAATTTGTCATTTTTCCCTTGCTGCTTTCAATAATTTTTCTTTGTCTTTAATTTTTGCCAATTTCATTACTATGTGTCTTGGTGTGTTTCTCCTTGGGTTTATCCTGTACGGGACTCTCTGCCCTTCCTGGGCTTGGGTGGCTTTTTCCTTTCTCATGTTAGGAAAGTTTTCGACTATAATCTCTTCAAATATTTTCTTGGGTCCTTTCTCTCTCTCTTCTCTTTCTGGGAGCCCTATAATGCGAATGTTGTTGTGTTTAATGTTGTCCCAGAGGTCTCTTAGGCTATCTTCATTTCTTTTAATTTTTTTTTTTCTTTATTCTGTTCCACAGCAGTGAATTCCACCATTCTGTCTTCCAGGTCACTTATCCATTCTTCTGCCTCAGTTATTCTACTATTGATTCCTTCTAATGTAGTTTTCATTTCAGTTATTGTATTGTTCATCTCTGTTTGTTTGTTCTTTAATTATTCTAGGTCTTTGTTAAACATTTCTTGCATCTTCTTGATCTTTGCCTCCATTCTTTTTCCGAGGTCCTGGATCATCTTCACTGTCAATATTCTGAATTCTTTTTCTGGAAGGTTGCCTATCTCCACTTCATTTAGTTGTTTTTCTGGGATTTTATCTTGTTCCCTCATCTGGTACATAGCCCTCTGCCTTTTCATCTTGTATATCTTTCTGTGAATGTGGTTTTTGTTCCACAGGCTGCAGGACTGTAGTTCTTCTTGCTTCTGCTGTCTGCCCTCTGGTGGATGTGGCTATCTAAGAGGCTTGTGCAAGTTTCCTCGAGAACTACCTCTTTCTTTCTCTCCCTTGCTCTTGCTTTCAGTTTCACTCTTTAACTCGAATTAGTTCTTTTGTGTTGAGTTAAAATAAGCTGTTGTCTGATTGAGGATGTTATGGAGCATCAGTGATATGGAAAAAGAAGGACTTAATATGGTTCCCAAGCAAGCGCCCAAATAATTGCTGAAATTATTTATACAGGATGATGGCATGGTCTTTCCATTTTGATTGTGGAGGGGTGTTCCTGCTAGTGTTGGAGGGTCTCCTGCAGAGTGGGTGGTAGTGGTTGTGGCTCACCGTGTGGACAAGGACACTGGCAGCAGACGTTCCGGGAAGTACTCCTTGGCGTGAGCCCTCCCAGAGTCTTATTTAGGTTTTTTTTATGTTTGCATTAATTTATTTTTACTCTTTTTAAAAAATATTTATTTATTTATTTTTGGCTGAGTTGGGTCTTTGTTGCTGCAGGCAGGCTTTCTCTAGTTGCAGCGAGTGGGGGCTACTCTTTGTTGCGGTGCGCGGGCTTCTCACTGCGGTGTCTTCTCTTGTTGCAGAGCACAGGCTCTAGGAGCACGAGCTTCAGTAGTTGTGGCTCATGCGCTCTAGAGCTCAGGCTCAGTAGTTGTGGCACATGGGCTTAGTTGCTCCACGGTGTGTGGGATCTTCCTGGACCAGGGCACGAACCTGTGTCCTCTGCATTAGCAGGCAGATTCTCAACCACTGCGCCACCAGGGAAGCCCCTATTTTTACTCTTTGAGAGAAGGGACAGGGTCATTAATTTTGTCATATAATGGAATCATAATAAATGGTTGTTGCATGAATGAATGAGTGGAAAGATGGTTACAATGATGGGGCAGCCTCAAAATACATGAGGAGTAGGAATTAGGTACAGAAAGATATGAAGGGGCTAGTGGTTGTCAAAATTATATTGGAAGCCACTAAAGACCAGCTCTAGTCACATAAAGGGATTCCTGGATCCAACCTACTTCCAAAGGAAGCCTGGGTTAAGGTATCAAAAATATAGGCAGGCTAACATCTCTGGTGCCTGACATTATTAACTATTACTCTCACATTCTGTAGCAAAGGAGAGGTCCCTGTGGACACGTGCCTATCGCTGTGGCTACTGATAAGTGTCACTTGCCTACAGTATGGATCTGCCCATAAGAAAATGATTGACATGTATAGGTTGATCCCAGCAGTCCAGTTACCTTCAAAGGAAGAAAAGTGGATTCAACTGTTTATTTACTACTTCTGTCTTCTTATTAGACTGTGAGTATAACAAGGGCATGAACCATGTCTTCTCTCTGTTTGTTTATAGTCAGTTCCTAGCATTGAGAAAACAATTAATATATTATTGTTGAATAAATGCACAATTTAATAAATAAACTATGATTAAGCTCAATCTTTCTCAGCCATGGAATAAGAATTGAGGAGGAATAATTAAAATACATGTGGGACAGTATTTGGACAGATGGGAACTATCTATGGGTTCTAGGGAACCAGGTTCACAAAGTCCTAAGTTCAAGTTCAACTCTACAACTTATCAACTGTGAAAGCTTGGGCAGGTTATTGAACTTCAGTTTTCTGTATGTAAAATGAGGGATAATAACAGCACTTATTTCATAGAGTATTTAAAAGGATGAACTGACAGAATGCCTGCCGATGCTGTATTATTATTACAGTGTCTAATCCTGGTCTAGAAGTTGAATGTTTTTTACTTACAATGTTTAAAAACAACATAAGTGATCACTTGAAGAGATAGCACACATAATGTTGCTGTAATGATCTGTGACCCTACAGTTGTAGGTGGTGGGGGAAATCAGGAAGGCTCTTCTTTTGATTCACCTGAAATATGTCCAGCTAATGTCTTGCTTGTTGTTGAACAGCAGCTATAAAATGTTTGTGCTGTGGCACAAATGTAAAAATAAGTCCATTTATATTTAGGAGATAAACTATATCCACATTTGTCGTACCATTTAGGACCATTGAAGACCATCAGGTTTGGTGTCCCCAACTTCAGATAACCTAGACAGATAAAAGCTGGTTTCCATGGGAACAAATTTTGTTTTCTCTTCCATCTAATTAAAATCCATTTACCCAAGTCTTAATGTTTTATAAGTACTTTCCAATGAGTTCTTTACTTGATTTACCAAGCTCAGTACAAGCACAGGGAACTTAACCGTTTGCAACATGTTAACTTCATCAAGTGCCAACATCCTCGAGTTTGCTGTGACTCATTCTTTGTTTATTTGGCTCATTTGCAGTTCAGACTAGAATATCAGTTTCCAGAAGCAACTTGTCTTATCTAACATTCTGTAGTCTTTCTGAGGAACGTATAGTTTGGTGAACATCCTGGAGGAAGAAGTAGCTGAGGAAGGAGTTACAAGATGGTGATATAAACCACATTTCTCCACATGTATCTGAGGGCAATGTGTACATTTTAGGAACTTTGATTTGTCCCTTCAATTCCAGCATATCTGTTCAATGCCTTGCCTTTTTATCCACTCGAACACTATGTTTTCCCCACGTCTCTCCCTTAACTCAAACTCTGCTGTTTTCTAGTACTGAATAACTGTTATTTTCATCATTTCTAATCCCCAGCAAGAGTCCTCAACTTACATTTTCTGGGCTCTTGGAGGGTTGGGAAGATGTCCGAATGACTTAGGCTGGGCTGTGCAGAGGAGAGAAGAAGAGGACCATGGAAACTTAAGCTCACAACTCGGAAACCAAATACCTTCAGAAAAGAACATCACCGTGGCCTTTTCTTTTCTTAGCCTCTGATTTGGAGATTAGTACTTGTGTTCTTCTCTTCGGCTATTTTCATTTGGAGAGCTCCTGTGGTTTCCAGGAGCCATGAAGCTCCTGTCTCGTTCTACTCATTGCCCAGGTGGCAAGAGGCTCGTGGGTTTCTCTGGTAAGCTTTGGGGTCTGCACATGATGAGAGCTCTCCCAGCTGCCAGGTCTCTGCCACGTGCTCTGCTTGGAGGAGACAGATAAGGGCAGGGAGTTGAGCAAGCCCCTGCCAGCTAGGAGGCTGGCCTGGCAACCTGATGCTGGGCTGAGCAAGCTATAGTCTTTTAGGCTAGATTTTCTTTGGAGCAGGCTGGTACAGGGAATGGCCAGATCTTGCCAAAGGGCAAAGGGATCCCAGATGGAATAGAAAGCTTGAGAGGTTAATAGATTTGGGGCAGGCTTCATGGCGGGGCCCAGGGGATCCCATCAACATGTTTCCCAAGGCTTTTTGGGAGAAGCCCCAGGGAAGGGATCCGTAAACTTCCTCAACTCAGGAGCACTTATACCAGTGCGTTATTTATTTTCCATGACTATCTTACAGTATGAGGCTACTTTAAGGCAGGAATCCAGTCTTTATCCCTCACCGTGTCCCCAGAATTTAACCAGGGCCTGGCGGTGAATCAGAACTCACTTAGCTTTTGCTGATTAGAATGGAATTGATGGAAATTCATGGGGTATGTTTAGGGCCAGAGAGAGACACCTGGGTGCCCCAGACAAGTTAATGACTTGGCACCACTTGAAACAGTATTAAATGTTTTCTCAACAATTATTCAGAGAAGAGGTTGAAGGCTGAATGAGCAAAGGGCTGCTAGGGAAGACCCCCACATTTTCGGACCACTTCAAATAGCAAAAGACCTGCAGTTAAACAGACCTACCATCCTTGGAGGCATTTGAGCGATCACTGCCACTTCAGCCTGCCCTTTGCGGGGGGTCTCAACCTGGAGGTTTCCTTTGTAGGAGTTCTGGTAAATATTTTCTTCACCAGATTTCCAGTGATGTTTATCACCCTTCGGAGCAGTGCTCTAGACAGCTGCCTGGATATCCCTAGCCTAACCCAGTGTTGCAAATGTAGAGATGGGGTTAAAATCAACTATTGTTGATTTTGTCTTCTTGTATGAAAAAAATATTATTATAACAACATTAAGTGCCCTTTTAAAAGGATAACAAATTACTTTCTATCACAAGGCTGTAACAAAAAAGGTTATATTTTTTGTGTCTTCTGGAAACTTTGGCCATAATCATACATATTTTACATCAATGTAATCATAGTGAACATAACATTTTGCTTTCTTCTTTATTCACTTCACATTACATCAAATGATTATCTGTATTGTTCCATTCTTTTTCTATTTTAATAACTGCATAATGTTCCATCCAGTGGATAAACCAACTATTCAGATTGTTTACATGTTTTTTGTTATCATAAGCAACCATGCAATGATAACTTTGTGCATCTATTTCTGTTAAAAATTACGTTCTTTAGGGATCATTTCTAGGAGATTGGTCAAAGGCAATGGCCTGCTGGAGCTGACCACACCAGCTTGTAAGAGCCCACTTTGTAAATCACTCCCCAAGTCTGCATTCAGGGACTTGAAGTCAGCTGTGGTAGGTAGAAGTACATACACAACAAAAATGGACAAATGCTGCAAATCAGGGCTTTTTTTTTGTTTTGTTTCTATTTTTATTTTTGGAGAGCTGGCTTGTCAGCACAACACTGGTCAAAAGGTACAAACGTATTTATAGCTCTGTATGTATTGATTGCCATACTATTTTCTTAAAGAACTTGAACCAATGTATGTATAACCAATTTGATTGAGACATCTTAACTTGTCGAGGTATAATCATGAAATACTTATATTTCGTCAATAGTTACTAAGTTGTATTTTGTCAAAACCCCCTTTCCCACTGGGCAGTGGGCTTCCTTAATATATCTGAATCCAATTCCATAACTTTTGGCTATTTAAAACAGTGTCACTTTGGTTGCTAAGGTTTAGTTCTCTCTATTTAAACACTTTGTTTGGATTCAAAGCTCACCCCATTCTCCTTGTATAGGTGATGTGAGACTCCAGGATTTGGAACGAAGGGGGATAGTTATTTGCTGCCCTCACTAGCAGTGGTAATCTCCATTTTACCTTTACTTAATCTTTGGATTTGAATTGGGGAAAGGGAGAAGGATTTACATGATTGCCCCAGTGTGTTGGCTGTTTTCCTCTTTGCTGGTCAGATCTGTGGTTCCCGTCCCCCATGAGTGGTCACATGGTCTCTGTCCCTTCTGTTGTCTATTGCTGCCTCCTATATGTCACTGACTGACTACCTTTCTGTATGGTTGATGTCCCACTGTTACGTCTTTTCCTCCTGAAATAACTAAAAACTGGACAAAATATATGAAACATTATATGAAACAACACATTGGACATCAGGTAACAAATGAGAGTCATTCCTGAGAGATGGGCAAAAACAGGGCAAGCTCTATGATTTCCCTAGCTTGAGAGAGTTTCCAGGTTGTAGCTCAGAGAAGGAGAATCCAGGTAGATCCTGAGTTGAGGGGTTAAATCTGGGGATCTGGGGCGACCAAGGAGATCAGAGTAGGCAGGGCAGAGTGCAGAGAGGAGAGAGATCTGAGTGAGGACTTGGAGATAAGCAGAGGGATCCTGCAAGGCTTTACTGAGTACTGATCAATGCATATGTGTGAGGAAACTACTCGAGGCTGGGAAAGAACCACACAAAAGGATTAGAGGAATATACACCGAGAGCAAAGAGCTTTGGACTTGCTCTTGTTCACAATAGCAGAGTGAAAATCTTCATAACTTCACAGGACTTTGGATAGAGTACTCAGAAAGGTTTGATTTTGTAGTAGATCAAAATTAGACTTAGACCTAGTGGTCTGGTCTCATTTAACAAAGATTGAAAACAAGACATGAAAAGGATCAAATTGTTTCCAATTAACTTAATTGCACCTCAGTACAAGCTCAAGAATTTTAATAAGAATATAAAAATATTCAGCAACATAATAAATACCACAATGTCTTGTATTCAATAAAACAAATTATGAGACATGCAAAGAAACAAGAAAATACATCTGATAATGAAAAGGAAGTTTGGCTTAACATTTGAAAATCAACCAATATAATTCACCATATTGACTAACTTTAGAGAGGAAAACCATATGATTATCTTGATGAAGACAGAAAAAGCATTACAAAATCCCACATCTATTACAGATAAAAACTCTCAGCAAACTAGGAATAGCAAGAATTCCCTCAACCTGATAAAAGACATCTATGAAAAACCTACATCAGATATTACACTAAATGATGAAAGGCTGAATATTTTCCTCCTAAGATCAATAAAAAGGCAAAGAGGTTCACTTTCATCACTTCTATTCAACATTGCACTGGGGAATTTAGCCAAGGTAATAAGGCAAGAAAAAGAAATAAAAAGCACCCAGACCAGAAGGAAGAAGTAAATCTGTTTTGTTTCATAAACAACACAACTATCTATGAAGAAAATCCTATGGAATCTACCAGAACACTAAGGAAGTAATAGTGGGTTTAGAAAATTTATAGGATACGAAACTGGCTGACAAAATTCAATTTATTTCTATATGTTAGGAACATTCAGAAATTGAAATAAAATGTTTAATAATACTACTCAAAAGAGCTTAAAATATGATATACTTAGGGATAAATCTGAGAAAATTGACTTGTACACTGAAAACTATAAAACTTTGCTGAGAGATATTTAAGAAGACTGAATAAATTGAAAGATAACTCCATGCCATTGGATAGGAAGACCAGGTATTGTTAGGATATTAATTTTTCCCAAATTGATATATAAATTCATCACAATCTCAATTAAATTTCAGAAAGCTTTTTTTTTTGTGTATGGAAATGGACAAGCTGATCCTTAAATTCATAGAAAAATGCAAAGAACTGTAATGGTTAAAGCAATTATGAGAAAGGAAAACAAAGTTGGAGGACTTGTTACCACCTGACTTTAAGACTTATAAAGCTATAGTAATTAAGACAGTATGACATATGTATAAAGATAGACAAATTTATCAACAGAATAGAATAGAGAGTCGGGAAATAGACTATTCATATATATGGCCAATCGATTTTCAACAGGGGTGCGACGGCAATTTGATGGAGAAAAGTTAGCTTTTTCAACAAATTGTGCTGGGATAAATGAATATCCATAGGCAAGAAAAAAACAACAAAAAACCACCACCACCAACAACAAACTTCTATTTATTCCTTTTACCATACACAAAAATTAGATTAACATGGATCATAGATCCAAATATAAACCCCAAAGCTACACAGCTTCTCAAAGAAAATATAGAAGAAAATCTTTGTGATCTTGGACTAGGGAACAATATCTTAGAGATGATATAAGAAGTATGATTTGTAAAAAATAACTTGATAAATTGGACTTAAGAACTTCTGTTCTTTGAAATATACTGTTCAGAGAATAAAAAGGTAAACCATAGATTAGAAGCATTTATTTACAAATCAGAAATCCAATAAAGGAGTTGTATTCAGAATTTATGAAGATTTGTTAAAACGCAATAATAAAACCCCCCAAAAAACTCAATAAAAAAAAGGGGGACAGATTTGAACATCACTTCACCAAAGAATATTGGCAAATAAGAACATAGAAATATGCTTAACATCATTAGCCACTAGAGAAATGCAAATTAAAAGCAGAATGAGATACCATTATTCACCTATTAGAACAGCCTGAATTAAAAAGTCTGACCATACTAAGTATCTGTGAGGTTGTGGAAGAACTGGAACTCTCAACTGCTGGTGGGAATGTAAAATAGCACAATCACTCTGTTTTTTTAATTTATTTTAATTCTTAATTGAAATATAGTTGACATACAATATTATGTTATTTTCAGGTATACTACACAGTGTTTGAGATTTGCATACATTATGAAGCGATCACCTCATTAAGTCTATCAACCATCTGTCCCCATATTGAACATATTCCTTATGGTGTATATTACATCCCTATGGCTTACTTATTTTATAACTGGAGGTTTGTACCTCTTAATTCCCTTCACCTATTTTATTCCCCCACCATTTTCCCTTCTGGCAACCACCTGTTTGTTCTCTGTATCAATGAGTCTGCTTTTATTTTGTTTTGTTTTTAGATTCCACATGTAAGTGAGAGCGTATGGTATTTGTCTCTATCTGTCTGACGTATTTCACTTAGTATGATACCTTTTAGATACATTTTTGTTGTTGAAAATGGCAGAATTCATTATTTTTTATGGCTAATATTCCATTGTATATATTTACCACATCTTCTTTATCCATTCATCTATTGATGGACACTTGCGTTGCTTCCTTATCTTGGCTATTGTAAATAATGTTGCAATGAACATTGGGGTGCATTTATCTTTTTGAATTAGTGTTTTTTATTTTCTTTGGGTAAACATTCAGAAAGCAGCTCATGTGTGATCATCCCTTGCATCCCAAGAGTAAGACTATGGGTGGATTAGATTAAGAAGCAGATCCCTGACTTCCCATCAAATCTGTTTACCCAGTAACACTCATCTAGTTTCATGAGACAAAAAACTGGACAAAGTATTTTAAGCAAGAAGGGATATTGATTGGCTCATGTGACTGGAAAGTCCAGGGGTAGGGTAACTGTAGGCATGGCTGTATTCAGGGTTCAAATGATGGCATCAAACCTGGCCTCTTTCTTTCAACTCTCCTCTTCATCATGTTTCCACACAGTGACCTCGGGAAGTTCCTGGTTACAGTTCCAGACCTGATATCTAATCAGGGTCAAAGCCAGCAGAAAAGACAGCTTCCATTCTATAAGGGTCAAAGGCAACAGTTGGGTTACTGAGACCAGGGAGAGGGACACTTATACTAAGTATACCATATGCTCTGGGATGTGAGAAGGAGTGTTCTCCTAAAGAACTTTAAAGAATTTATTTTCCAGAAGTACAGTAGACAGATGCTGGGTGAAATTCACTAATGTCCCGGGATTTGGTGTGTCTGGAGCTCACTCCTGATTCTGCATCCCTGCCCAGTGATTCTGGTGAGCTCTGGGCTTTCAAGAGCTTCATTAAGTCATAGACTGATTTACTGTTGGAATCTCAGGGAAAATATTCAGGTCTTTACTTTTGGGGGTAAGGAAGGGCAGAGAGAAGATTGGCTGGATCCTTGGGCACTAGAGTTTTAGGTGCCTTATTTAAGCAGCTACACCTGGAAGACCGATGGTATAGAGATAGGCCACAGTGAAGCAGGCATAACCTCATTGTTCTCCATTTTATGGTATGTGTGGGCTACTGGGAGGTCCATTCCAGAAACACCAGGTGCTGGAGGTCTGCACCAGGACCTGCCTTGGTGACTTGAATCCTAGTGACATCACCTTCATACTTCAAGGAAATAGATTTATGGAGACTGTATCTGCAAAACCCTTTCCTAAGGTGTCAGGTTTGATCCTAATACTAATCATGACAATAACACTGAAGCAGGGGTAAAAAATATAATTTTATTAGCACGCAGCAGGATTTCTCTTCAGGAAAATGCTCCCTTGAGAAAAATCTTGATAAAATGTTTAGGTTAGAAGGTGAAATCTGAGAGTGTGGATGTTGACAGTTGCAAGGACAATCAAAGAGAAAAATGGGTTTTCCTCCTGAAAAGAAGCTTGATGGTAAGCTGTGAGGTCCATGAAATGGAGTGGTCCAAGCAAGGGTCTAAGGACATCTTAGACTGGAAAAGTCCAGTGTTCGATTTTAAGTTCTCTGTGTAACCCACCCCCCAGCACCCCACTGCTCTCCCGCATCTTCAATAATGTCTACTAAATGCACAAATTGCAGTCTGAGTGTTATTCACTTATTTAGTTATTTATGGTGGAAACCAAGGTAGGGGTTGAATTTCCCATCTGGGTCTGTGTGGGGCATCACAGAAAGAGCATGTGTGAGGTGGTTGGATGATCCATAAACTGAGTGAATGAGAGCTCAGAGCTGGAAAGTTTAGAAGATTTTCCCTTGGGAATTTTGCAGACATTTTGGAGTGGAGATGTCCATAAAGGATGGAATTGGAGGTTTAAGTTTTTTCTAAAGAGATTTCAAAAGGCAGGGAGGTCCAGGCAATATCAGGTTAATAGTAGTATTAGTAATCATAATAATAATAACTATCATTTATTATTTGTGTACTCATGCCAGGTGTTTTGCGTAGTCTTTGATATCTACTACAAGACAAAGTATCATCCTTATCTCAATCCTTACCTTCTCTCCTTTCCTCACATTTATTGCATTCTGTTCATTTACCTAATAGCACTCATCCCAGTCTGTATTTATATGCTTACTTGTTGACATATGTTTTACAGTGCCCTCTCACTGGGTAGCAAATTCCACAAAGGCAGACACCATGCCTGTTTCATTGTCCATTGTCAAATGGCACTTATCATGGTGCCAACACTTGGTGATCATTCAATAGATGGTAGGTATTATTAGCATAGCAGGTAGTCAATAAATGAACAAAATTAAATGAATACATTAATGTGATGAATGAGTGACTCTTGTAGATGAAGAAACTGGGGCTCAGAGAAGGTTACTGGCTTGTCCGAGGTCGCATGACTAATAGCTGGCAGAGTCAAGATGCCATTGCCAGTCCTACCTCTAACCCCAACTTGCTTCACATTGCATCTTTCTGCTTCAAGCTCTGGGGTACTATCTTGGGGAGGATTTCCAGCCTGACTCAGGAGAAGCTTATGTTTCTATGCCAAATGTCGCTCCCTATCTCATAAAATTTGGGAGAGGAATAAAGAGGACCCCTGAAATACCCTGAATCCAGGGAATGAAGCATACTTAAGCTCTCCAGGGGCTCTGCACACAGTCTGTGAATTATGAGAGCACAACCCTCCGTGTCTGTGTCTGGCACCTGCACGATTATACTGCATGAAATGTGCAGCCAATGGAGTTCATACTGAGACCTTGCCTTTGGGGGTGGTAAAGATGTGGGGAGACCAGTGGACCCCATTTTCATCCCACTGGAAGGCCAAGGCTGCCTTGCATAGATCTCGGGGAGGAGGAGACTACTGAGACCAGTGCATGGTTGGGGAGCTTCATGAATGTAAATGGATGTGTGCCTTCACCAGCGTAGCAGTGACATAGCCACTCAGATATGTACTTATCGCCAGCAACTCAGTAGGAATAACACACTTACATGTCAACCTGCAAGGGGACCCATATGATCTCTTTAAACAGAAAATGTCAAGCATATCATTGGGTTTTCGTGCTAACCAACATTGAGAAGAAGCAATTTATTTCTCCATTTTTTCCTTCTTGGCATCCACCAGCACCCTGCACCCAGCTGTCTGAGTGGTCTGAAGCCTTGGTCCGGGTGGCCCCTCCAGGTCCTGATGTCCTCCGTTTGAGCCGGTCCCTGCTGCAGACAGCGAGCAGCTGAGGGACACTGTGTCTGCAATTTCCCAAGCAGTGTGTCCACTCCCCCGACCTGCCTCCAGAGGATAAGTGTCTGTTCCCTGATGAGGCAAATCTCAAACTCCCTCTGAGCTCCTGGGACTCTGACCGGTGTCTATAGACACATCTGAGGTAGGGATGGGTTTTTATGCAGGTGACCTTGAACATCTTATCCAGCGATCTTCAGGGAAGGGCCCTGGAAGTTGGGAGTTCATAATGGTAACATCCTAGAGCACAGGTAAAAGAGCATTGACACTGGAGTCAGAAAACTCTTGGGGAAAATCCGGAATTGTTCTTCAGTACCTGATGGCTTTGAACCAATTAGTTCACCTCTGCACCTCAACTTCTTGACCTATAAAATGAGGAGAATAATGACCACCTCTAAGGGAGATTACAAGGGTTAATATACTGTATTTTATTATTATTATATTGTAATATAGTACACAAATATTAGATATAATATATTCTCTGGAAAGCGTCTGTTATGGTGGGCACATAGTAGGAGCTCAAGAAGTGGTCGCTAATATAAGTTATCAGATCTGTTACATGCAAAAAGATGTTCATCACAACATTGTTTATAAACATAAAACTATGGGGCTTCCCTGGTGGCGCAGTGGTTAAGAATCCACCTGTCAATACAGGGGACGCAAGTTCGAGCCCTGGTCCTGGAAGATGTCGTGGAGCATCTTCCGTGGTCCTCCATGGTCTTCCACATGCCGTGGAGCAACTAAGCTGTGCGCCACAACTACTGAGCCTGTGCTCTAGAGCTCACAAGCCACAACTACTGAAGCCCGAGTGACCTAGAGCCCGTGCTCTGCAACAAGAGAAGCCACCGCAATGAGAAGCCTGCTCACTGCAAAGAGTAGTCCCCACTCACCACAACTAGAGAAAGCCCACACATAGCAAAGAAGACCCAACACTGCCAAAAATAAAGAAATGATTAAATAAATCAATTACGATATACTTCTCTGATGAAATATTATGCAGCCATTGCAAATTATGATTTTTAAAGAAATGAGGAAACACTCACCAAAGAAACATCAAGTAAAAAATTCAAATCATATATATGATTAAAAACATACATACCTCCTAATTTATGTATAATCAACTAAATGATGGTATATGCATATATAATTGGACAGAACTCTACCCACCTCCCTTAAAAGGATTTGGAAAACTATACCTCTGAAAGCTATAGTTTACCTAAGTGTTGAGAGTATGGGCAGTTTTCATTTTCTTCTGTATTCTTTTTGTGTGTTCCAGATTTCCCACAATGAATATTTCCTACAATTACAATACAAGAGAAAGTAAACATTATTACTTTTTTAAAGTGATGTGAGAAGCTGTACCTTGTTTTTTGTTTTTGTTTTTGTTTTTTTTACAAAGCAACAGCTAGCTGAGAACCATTAACTTTCTCCTCCATCCATCCAGATGCCCCAACCTCAGTCTGGCGTCGGTGAGAGAGGGATGGCCCCCAGCCTGTCAGGCCAGCAGGGCAGATGGGTTCCGCACGGCAGGGGGAGCACCCAGCCTTGCTGGGTTGTCCTCCTCCCATTTCCCCATTGGTATTTCCTCCGGTATTTATTCACTCACATAGCCTATAGAGTTAAAAGAGGTTTGTTTCTTTTCAGGCTGTTGAGTGCAGCCAGGGTAATTTAGTAGAAAAATGTCATGCTAATGCAATTCAAAGTTCAAATGATCTTTCATTTCGAAGGAAAGAAGAATGTGTGTGCAGTTGGAATGCTAAAACTCACTACTTGCCCTGCAATTCAAATAGAAATATGAGCTGTAGGGGCTACATAAGTCACATGAAGTACTGTGAGTGAAATGTGCAAAATGAATAAAAATGATCCAGAAGCCATTTATTAGCATTGCTAGGGGCCAACACCAAACAAGAACCATAGCCATCAGAAGCTGTGTGGGGAAGAAGGAGTGTTTCCATGAAATTACAATAATGCCGAAATAATGAGAAAGGAAGTGATCAGTGAGGTCCTTCTTATGAATGTCGCAGGCCGCCCTCAGCCCCCCAGAGAGCTGTGCCCTTTCTAGCCCACATGCCCTTTCCTCCTCCCTGGATGCACTTGACAGGTGGAGGGGGTATGGAGCCCAGGGAAGAGGCCGTGTTGCCCACAGTCATGCCTTCTCTCGGAGGCGGAGGCGGCAGGGATAGAAGTCGATGGAGGAGTTGCAGCCCCTGTGGTGCTCTGGTCACAAGAGAGGGGGTTGGCCCCTCAGTGAGCTCACCAGGTGCACGAATGTCCCTTCAACCTCCTCCTCCCGTTCCACTTTAGGTCCCAGTTGCCGCTCTGCCACGAAGATGTGCTTGGAGGAGAGAAAGTCAGTTTTTTATATCTTAATATATATTTGCCACCTCACTTTGGCTCATAAGAGATTAACATTTTCAGACACAGCTTTTATAATCCATTGACATGTTTTCATTTTTTTCCCCCCAACTTGTGAAAAGGATGTGAAGCAGCAGTGTGTGGATAGTTTGTCCAAGTTCCTTTATTTGGTTTTTAAAATCAAATTTGATGTATTGTGGAGACCTTTCCTGTCACCATACACATGACCTTCTTTGCTGTCATCATTATATTTTCCATCTTTGTTATGGACTGAATTGTGTTCCCTCAATATCCATATATTGAAGTTCTAATCCCTGGTGTGGCTGTATTTGGAGATGGGGGTCTATAAGGAAATAATTAAGGCTAAATGTGGTAAAAAGGGTGGAGACCCAATGCAGTAGAATTAATGTCCCTATGAGAAGAGATACCAGACTCTCACTCTCACAGGATTGTACTTTCTCTCTCTCTCTCTCTGTCACTCACACCCAGCCCCTGGCATACGCACCATACCAAGAAGAGGCCATGTGAGTACACAGTGAGATGGGGGATGCCTACAAGCCAAGAGAAGAGGCCTCAGAATGAAACCTATCTTGCCATCATCTTGATCTTGGACTTCCATCTTCTAGAAAGGTGAGAAATTTCTGTTGTTTAAGCCCCCAAACTTTGGTATTTTGTTATGACAGCCTGAGCAGACTAATATAATCTTTTATAAGCAAATCACAAAGGAAGAGTAAGGATATGATAGATCCTTACTTATGCAAAGACAGTAATGTAACAACCCAAAGAAATGGAAAAAACAAAACCGCCAAACGCTAGCATTCAAGGCACCTGTGAGTGTGTATGCGGTGTGTATACAGGCAAGAGTACAGGTGTTATTTCTTTGGTGAGTGTTAATTTTCCTTTATGTTTCATTTAAGTGGGTGAAATTTTTTCCTATATATGTTTCATTGTGGTGTAGAAGAGTGATGATTTGGTTATAGTGTTGGGAGGGGGGTGTTTCAGAGGTGAGAAGAAAGGAAGAAGAGGAACTATTTTTCTTTCTTTCTACATCTAGTCCCAAGAGTGGAAAAAAGAATTACATTTATTTATGTGCCCATATTTCAATATATCTGTTATGCATTTTGCCCCAAATTGACTTCCATAGAAATACGAGTTCTGCAAAGGTTTAGTAATGAAAGGTCTTGACATTTTTCTTTGGCCAAGTGAGTTTATGAAGCATTCGGCATGATTTTTCAAATCCTGTGCGTTACGATTCTCCGAGAGGCAGACATGGCCTGCAGTAGGTCTCAACATATTTGACTAGGACCCCCTTTTCACCTTTGATTTTGGGGAACACGCTCAGGGTCCTGGTGCTGCAATGGGAGACCGTGGATGTGGAGTCGCACAGTCCAGTCCCAGCCCTGCTTTCCCACCCATTTGGTGCATAATCTCGAGCAAGTCGCCTCTTGGTGCCTTGATCGCTTTGCTATAAAATGAAAGGTGGATTGTATGATCTTGACTCTTCCCCCTTTTCTCTCATCCTGTGATTCTATTTCCGTGACTTCCTGGCTCTCCTGACCCATGTTGGACTCTTGGGCCAGGCATCCATCTCCTCCGAAGTGTAGAAATTCATATTCATAAGTATAGAAATGCTCAACCTGCTTTCCACAGAGGTCTCTTGTCAAGATCAAATGAGTTAATGCAGATGAAAGAACTTAGAAGAGAATAAAGTGTTCAATAATTTCTAATGCCTCCAGGGAAAGGGTTGTGCCCTCCCTGTCATTCTAAGTGCTGTACAAACCAGGTGAAACAAAGTTGAGGAAAGACAGACCACTCAGAGCTCAAGCTCTGGAGCTGTACTGCTGGGATTTAAATCCCAGTTCCGCCCTTTCCACTGGAATGACCTCGGGGAGGTTACTAATGTTCTCTGTCTCAATTTCCTCAGCATTAAAATAGGGATACTCTCTCCTGTAGTTGCAGTGAGGATTAAATGAGACAATATGGGTTAAGTACTAAAAATGGTGCTTGGTATTTAGTAAACGCTCAGTAAATAGGAAGTATTCATCATCATTATCAAATAAAGGAACAGCCACAGCAACGATAAAAAATAAAAGGATGAAGTGGTGGAAGTGCTCACAGGACCGGCCAGCTTGAAGGCTCTTAACTCTTCAAATGAGTTGGATGTTCCCTTCCACTTTTTGCTGGTCTCTGCAGGCCAATAAGTTAAACACATGGATTGGTCTTGCTATTAACAAGTGCTTATTGAGGCCTCCACTTTGCAAGCCTTAGCACTCACTGTGAGGCATACATAAAAAGACAGGCTTCTCCTCCTTAAAGTGGTGATAATTTAGAGAGAATTAAAATCGTAAGCTCCCCAAACAATGAGAGGAAAGCAAATGTCTGATAGCGTTCTGCCTTTCTCTGCTAAGTCTGTGAATGCTCACGGCAAGAGTAATCATTGAAGTTCTCATAGAAAAGCTGGGGCTTGTCCAGATCCTTGAGTGAGATGGATTTGGAAAGCAGAGAGGAGAGGAGAACATCGTGAGTAAGGAAACAGAAGGAGGCATGCTGTATTGGAGGTGGAAGAGGACACCAAGGAGTGTAGATTCAGTTAGCGAGTCGTGGGGCGTGCATTGGAAGGGAGGTCCCTGAATACCAGGCAGAGGAATTCAGACTTCGTACAAGGGAAAAGCAGCACAGGACAAATTGCTTTTCTTTTTAAACTGTCTGCTTTCTTCTTGTGAAAGTAGAAAGGTCATACAGTGAAAGTGAGTCATCATTCTTTCCCAGTCACTTGGCATTCAGCATAAATCAACGTTTGCCCTGGGTGAACGGGCAGGTAGTTATTTGCAAGGCTGAATCAAATCATGCAGCTGATACAGGTGCTGCCTGTTCTCCTCCTCTCCCAATGCTGGCCAGGCTTCCATTCACTGGAAATGCACTGGCACTGGGGGATTGGTGAGGATGTGTTCTTTTTTTTCATTCAGGTATAGTTGCTGTACCATATTATATAAGTTACAACTGGACAATATAGTGGTTCACAATTTTTAAAGTTATACTCCATTTATAGTTATTATAAAATATTGGCTATATTCCCCATTGTGTACAATATATCCTTGCATATTATTTTATATATAATAGTTTGTACCTCTTAATCTCCCACTCCTATCTTGCCCCCCCTTCCCTCTCCGCACTGGTAACCACTAATTTGTTCTCTATATCTGTGAGTGTGCTTCTTTTTTGTTATATTCACTAGTTTGTTGTATTTTTAAGATTCCACATGTAAGTGATATCATACAATGTGTGCCTTTCTCTGTCTGACTTACTTCACTTAGCATAATGCGGTAGGGATGTGTTCTTAAAGAAGGGTGAGAACGGGAGCCCCCTCCTGGTAGGGTGTCTCACCAAAGAGCTTGTTTCTAAAATCTTGGAGGTGGGAAATTGTTCCCGGGGTGTGTGGGCGTGTCTGGAATTTTAACTTATACCACTGGATAGATGATTGTATCCTAGAGCAGGGAGAAGTGCTTTCATGGGAATTAATAAAACAAGGATAAATTGTCTTCACCTTATCACCCTCCTAGAAATTTGGACTTTCAATCTGGGGCATTTAGGGGTGGGATAGGGAGGGTGGGAGGGAGGGAGACGCAAGAGGGAAGAGATATGGGAACATATGTATATATATAACTGATTCACTTTGTTATAAAGCAGAAACTAACACACCATTGTAAAGCAATTATACCCCAATAAAGATGTTTAAAAAAAAAAAAAGCCCATTAAACATGGTCACTGTGCTGCTACTGATTGCCTCAACCCTGCATCCCCCACTGTCAGAGATGCCAGCCTCCCATCCTTCCCTAACCTGGCCACCGATGTGAGCAGTCAGCTATTTAAGCAGAAATGATCCTTTGTGAAAATCTATATATTATTTAATGCCTTTGCCCTTTGCCTCAGCTCTCTCCATGAGCTTCTCAGCCAGGATTTCAATCTGCTTTGGATGCTCTGCAAGGAGAATTGGACAGCAAACTCCGGTGGGAATCATGGTTCTCTGTCCCTGATGTCTGGAGTCTCATAATTTATAGTTCTTTCATGCTGGGGCTCTGCATCTCCTTAATGGGGCCTTGCGGTAAAGTTTGGGTAAGGAGAAATCATTCCACTTAAAAATGGTTCTGCTTTGACGGCCTCTGTTTTACAGGGAGTTTTTCTTCTCCTTTGTCTTTAAAGCCAGAGCTATTTCCTAGAATAAATGTTGCCTGAACCTTGGAGAAGAAAGAGGGGGAGTATTAAGTCTCCAAAAGATTCAGACACCAGCAGTGCCTCCAAATGGCTTTGGCAGTTCATTGATCAATCAAAAAATATTTAATAATTGCCTACCACACGTAAAGCAAAATGTTAGGGACTGTGGAAACTATCACAGTGAATAAAGTCTTGTCCTTTTAACTCTCAAAACTCAATTAGCTTCTCACTGTTTATTAAATTCAAGCCAAACTCATTGCCCTATTATCCAAGGCTTCATGCAGTTGGCTCCAACCCACCTTTCCGCATGTACCCCATGCTTCGTCTAACCTAGATTGCCTCGTGCTCCTTTTGTGTGAGGATAAATGCCCCTTGGACCTGCAGATCCCTCCCTCCATCATTTCTGTCTACTGAATTTTATTCATTTTTTACAAGTTAATTTCAAACACCACCTTCTCTATGAAGCATGCCCTGATTTAAGCCCCAGTTGGATATGAACCTTCTTCCTTTCAATGCCCACGGAACTTGGTACGTCTTCTGTTTTCTCCAGAGAACAGTGCTTGGGAGAGTAGGGAGAGGAAAAACATTTGCTGATGGACTGATTTAATAGGGTTGAAGGGCTCTTAGGGTTCTATGGAATTGTCAGTGTCAAAGTGGCAGAGAAAAGACTTGGCTTGAATTTTTTTTTTTTTGCGGTACGCGGGCCTCTCACTGTTGTGGCCTCTCCCATTGCGGAGCACAGGCTCCGGACGCGCAGGCTCAGCGGCCATGGCTCACGGGCCCAGCCGCTCCGCGGCACGTGGGATCTTCCCGGACCGGGGCACGAACCCGTGTCCTCTGCATCGGCAGGCGGACTCTCAACCTCTGTGCCACCAGGGAAGCCCGACTTGGCTTGAATTTTGAACTTGGTTACCAGTTCTGAGAATTAAAACAGAAATTTAACTGAATTGCCAAACAGATAAAACAGGAAGGGTTTAAATGTATACGTGTTTATACCCACCGATTGAGGGATATTGTTACAAACAGCTCAAAATAGAGCATACTGAGATGAATATTACGCTTCAAAACAGTCACTTTCAGAGACGTACTTCACTGGCATTGCCACGAAACATGACATTAGCATTCAGAAGATCCCAACCTTGGTGCTCCCACTGCAGCCCACCTTTTTTATTTCCTGCTGTTATAACATGAGCCTGCACAATTTCCACTTGGAGAGAGTGCTAGGGACACCAACAGGGTCCACAGGATTGTGTTCAGTGTCGAGGAGAAGGTAAAAGGAAAGTTGTGTCCATCGGGAGTTTACAGCTCCACCTGGGAGAAGAATGAAAAATATCAAATTATAATGCAGAAAACAGCACATGAAGTAGTGTGGCAGTGAACCACTGAGACAAGAAGAGTTATCTGAATTCAGGGAGGAGTGCGTGGGTGGGGACTGAGCAGCATGGATGGGTGGATGGATGGCCAGATGGGGAGACCGAGAGGGTCCCCAAAAGACTTCAGGAAATGGGGTGGGAGGTTGGGCGTTCTGGCTGGGAGACTTGAAGTGTCTAAACTTGTAACTCACGATTTCACCACCCACAGCAACCTCTCTATGCCCCAAATCTCCTCTAAAAATTAACCCTGCCTCCTGACTCTTTATTCTGGTACATGACACCGAGTATATTCACAGTCTCCAGAGTAAAAAATTCAGTCCATTTTGCTTTCACTAGATGCCTGTATTTAGTCAGTCACTCATTATTATATTTCACACGGATTGCTTTTGCCTCTAAGTTCAGCCTGTAAATAGAACCCCAGGTCCTCACAGCTTTTGTCTTCTCAATATTGTTCCAGTTATCTATGGCTGTATAACAAACTACCGCCTAACTTAGTGGCTTAAAGCAACAACCACTATAATATACCTCATGATTTTGTGGGTCAGGAATCTGGGCCGAGCAATTATTATGTTTCCCATGGCATCCACAGAGGTCATTCACTGGTATTCACTGGGGTGTTGGAAAGTCTGGAGAGCACAAGACAGTACACTTTATATCTGTCACCTGCTGGGGATGGATGGAGGGCTAGGCTCAGTTAGAATTATCCACCAGAGTGCCTTTGCATGACCTCTCCAGTATGGTGGCCTCAAGGTGGTCAGAATTCTTAGATGGCAGCTCAGAGCTCCCAGAGCAGAAGTTCCAAGAGCCAGTAAGTGGAAGCCACTGCGATCTTAAGACTGGGTCTGGAAACAGGTGTGGCACTACTTCTACCATGTGCTACTGGTCATGCAATCATAGAACCAGCGTAGATCGTGAGCGAGAATGTAGATGGCACCTCTGGATGGAAAAAGTGTCAAAGACATTGTAGCCATCTTTAATCTATGACAAATATCACTTTTTTCATTTTGACAGCAGGGGGCAATGGAAAGATTTCTGAGCTGACATCTGGGAGACCTGGGAGCTGGTCTCAGCTTTCCTGTTAGCCCATCGTGTGAACTTGAGGGAATCCCTTTACAATCCCAAGCCTTACAGCTTCCTCAGTGATGGGTGGGTTCAGTGGTTCTCAAAGTGTGGTCCCTGGACAAGCAACATCAACTTCACCTGAAAAATGTGTTAGAAAAGCAAATTCTCAAGCCCCACCCCAGAGCCACTGAATCAGAAATCTTGGTTAAGGCCCAGCAAGTGTGTGTTACCAAACTCTTCAGGGGATTCTGATACACACGAAGTTTAGAGAGCGCCTGGTTTAGTTGATCTCCAAAATCTCTTTCAGCTTTCTGTAATTCTAACTACAGAAGAAGCCCACTCATCCCATAGGACCAATACTGACAGTCAATTAATTGAAAAAAAAGAATCAATTAAAATCAAGAAATTAAAAGCTACTCATATACTTGAAATTTTATTTTAATGAAAGAAAGCCAGTCTTTGGATAGAGGGTCAAGGCCTTTCTCTGAGTAGGAGTCTGCTAGTTGGATTTAAAAATGGCAACTTTCTCAAATAAACCATATCCTTAATACATTATCTAAGATTTTTCAGGTTTCTGAAAAGCAGAGAAAACACTAAAGTGTTTGCAAAGGAATCTGAAGAGCTCATTTTCGTGACTCATCTTTATTGACTATTCCTGAAGCATCTGACTTGTTGGTTTACATAACAACAACAATAAAAACAACAATTGTAATATTTGATTATGTCATTATAATAACAAGAATAACTGGAATAAGCAAGTTTAGGAAGAAACCCAACTGGTGGGAGCAGAAGGTTCATTGAACCAGGTAGTTGCCTACTTGTCACAAGCATTCACTTTGCTATGGGCATCGACCGTTTTGTTTCACAGAAGAGATGACGAACGTTGGTCCATCTGGAGAGCTGGTTCAGTGGAAACTGAGTAGGAAAGTTTCTCCTGTATTGCTGATTCCTCCTTACCAGTACTCTTGTCTTCTTCTCTCTTTTTTCATTGGATTCTTGACACAAATTTAATTCAAGCCCTTTCACCTAACACTGAACTATCACAAAAGCACCCTTGCTGGTTGCACTGCCTCACCCTTACCTCCTACTGTCTGCGTAAATGCATAATTACAAACATCATGTCACTCCCATCCTCAGCTGGTAGAGTAAAAGAACACTGGATTAGGAAGCTAAAGACCTGGTTTTGAGTCTCAACTTACTGTTTCTAACTGTGGATCATTGGACAACTTATTTAACTTCTCCAGGCCCTGTCCTTCAAACAAAGATAAGAGAAACCAGTATTACACCTATCTCAGAGGTTGTTGTGAGGATCAGGTGGCCTTATATAGATGAAAATATTTAGAAACCTGAAAAGTATTCTATGATTTTAACTTTTGTTTTCATTACTATGTGGTAAAACCCAGTCTTTTTAGCTCAGCATCCAACAGACTGTTCCCTAGCTTACCTTCCCAGCTCTTTTACTCAAATCTCTCATGTGTCCTTTTCACCCTAATGGGACTGCTCTACTCAGGGTCCTATGTGCAAACCTAAATCTTTCCGTACTTCTATGCCTTTGACTACTGTTGCTCAAATGCCTTTTTCCTTTGCTCTGCCCCCTGAACTTTTGCCCTGAGTCTGAATTGGACTGAGAACCAGCTTCCAGTTCCAGAGTTGACTCTGTAACTAGGTTGGTTTACCTCCAACTGAGTGGGTCTTTACACAGAGACACAAAAAAATGGGCAGAACACAAGCAAGTCAAAGCAGGCTGTCTCCTGTCCTCCTATGATTCTGTGAAGAAAACAGATTTCTAACCAAAGAAAAAAGTTAAAAGTTATAATTTCTCACTGTTATAGGCAGGCTGTGGCAAACCCTGAAAGTAGAGAAGAGAGTATTTTGTTCTGATAGCCTGCAGTTCATCGATGAAACGGCATCTTTCCTTGTCTTATTGGGACAGAATTGCACACTTGTCAATGGAACTTAGAAGATGAATCAGTAATAACAGTTTAGGTGTACTCTGGGTACTATCATGTCATCTATTTTGTGGTCACTGGGTGATGGGATTGCTCTTATTTTTCATTTGATTTTTAAAATTTTTATTTATTAAAAAAAAATTTTGGCCACTCTGTGCAACGTGTGGGATCTTAGTTCCCCAACCAGGGATCAAACCCATGTTCACTGCGTTGGAAACGCGGAGTCTTAACTGCTGGACTGCCAGGGAAGTCCCATGATTACTCTTCTTGAGACAAGCCAGGTGATGGGGGGCTGAGGTGCCAGGTACAAATAAGCCTCAAATCCTTTTACAATATGTAGGTTAAAAGCCAGTCACACTCTTACATTTGAGCATGATCTGATGCCTGTATCAGTTAGGATTCTATTCAGGTGCAGGCAACAGAAAATGTGACTAAGAGTGGCTTAAATAAATAAGGGGTTAACTTATTGAATGCAACATGTGCTCTGGAAACAGGCAGTCTTCAGATGCAACCGCTCAGGAAGGCCACTGAAGACCTAGACTCCTCTCTCTTCCTGCCCTATCATCATTCACATCTCCAGCTCTATCAATTTTAGCAACTTTAGCTTTCTTCTTTGTGTCTACAAGATGGCTGCTTGGCCTTCAAGCATTGGATCATGTTCCAGGAAGGATGAAGGGAAAGAGTAAAGTGGCAAAGCACATGCCACTGAGCCCATTCCTTTTAAGGAACTTTCCTGGAAATAGGGCTCTATTTGCCAGCAGTTTACACCAGGTAACATTTATAATTATTTGTTATTATTTTGAAAATACCTCTGCATAAAAGCCCCACCCAGTAACGTCTGCTTTATCTCATTGTCCAGAACTAGGTCACGGGAACACTGTTACCCGGGAGGAAGTGTGGAAAATTGAGTATCTTTTTCTTAATTTTTGTATTGGAGTATAGTTGATTTACAATATTATGTTAGTTTCTGCTGTACAGCAAAGTGAGTCAGTTATACATGTATTCACTCTTGTTTTAGATGCTATTCCCATATAGATCATTACAGAACATTGAATAGGGTTCCCTGTGCTATACAGTAGGTTCTTCCTACTTATCTATTTTATATGTAGTAGTGTGTATATGTCAATCCCAATCTCCCCAAAATTGAGTACCTTTACTTGGGCACATCACCACCCCCAAATGAGATTGTGTTTGTATCACTAAGGAAGAATGCAAAAACAGATATTGGACAGACAATGAGTAGAGTCTGCCATAATCTCTAAACTCAAACTGTGTATTGTCACTAAATTGTACCACTTGGATTTATATTTAAAGCTGACAGTCTTCAACTATTTTAGGGACCATTAGGTGACCAAAGAAAGAAAGTCTCATTTTAAAGGGACATGGCTTGGGGAGCCGCAGGTCATGTGTCTTTCCAGACCTGGCTCAAATATCACAACCTTCAAGAAACCTCCATTTATCCCAGTTCTTAATGTTGGCCTTGTTCATTCCTCACCCCAACCAAAGTGTAAGTTCCCTGGGGGTAGGACCACATTTTTTTATTCTTTTTATTTCCTATGGGCCCATAAATGGTACCGAACACAACATAGTTACACAGTAGATATTTATTGTTTGGTTCACAGGAAATAAAATCACGGATTTAGCCTTGAACTAGATATGAACATGGGGCAGTAAGAAGACAGTGTTTCTGGATCTAGGAGAGTGGGTGAAGGAGAAATAAGGTTAGAAAGGTATTTTGGGGCCATCCACTCATTTATATGTTCATTTAATCTTTTAATGTACTTATTTAGTATCTATTTTATGCCAGATAAAAATAAAGCTGTCCTGATCTGTATTCTATTGGCCTTGCAGCACAGAAAGACTCAAATACAAATGGAATAATTTTGTAAAAAATTAATTATAGATTACCTGTACATAAGACACCTTCCACTGGCCTGGTATGTGATTGGGAGGAACACACATTGTTGGAGTCCTGTGTCATTCCAGCCACCAGACTTCGTATTTATTGTCAGACATGCAATCTCAGTTAATTATCATTGCAAACCCATTGCCCTCTTACGTTGGAGGAAACTGAGGCCCAGGGGCATTATGGGTTGCTCTGGGTCACACTGCTAGTCAGTGGTAGGGCTGGATTTCTACCCAGTGGGTCAGAACGTTGGCCTCACTCCTGTTCTCCAGCCCCTGGTCCCTCCCAGAGGAAACTCTGATTGTCCAGAAGAGTGGTGATTTTGTTTCCTGAGAAGTAAAGAGAAGGCAGAGAGCACAACCTGGGGGCTCACAGCTCATTGTCCATGTCACAGTCATTCTTTTTTTTGTTAAGTGAAGCAAGGAGGAGGAGTATAGAGAGGAGACTGTGGGCAGTCATGACACTCTCAAGCCTTCTATCTGTCTCACTGGACACTGATTCACCCCCACCAGAGCTGGCTCAGGTCAGGTGAATGGAAAGGCATTTAACATGGGTAGAATAGCAACTGTGTTTCTTACGGTTTGGAAGATTCCCCTTTCAAAGCACCACCTCTGACTGATGTCCTGATCCCAGCACTGATCGCTGGGCTCACCTGCCCCCTTGTTGACAAGCAAATCGTCTGTTTTCAGCTAACAAATGCCTCTCTCATTGCTCCTTCACCCAGACTCCTAGACCCAGAAACACTGTCTTGACACACACAGGATACTCTGGTTCAATCATTCATTGGTGCCTACCTTATGCCAAAAACTAGGTACTAGGGAAACAGCAGTGAGTACATCAGACAAAAATCTCTGGCCTAATGAAGGATGCATTATAATAAGTAGGTTCATTCCATCAGGTAGCAAGGCTGAAGAAAAGAGGTGGGGTCAGGTCAGGAAATTAGAGAATTTGGCTCTAAGACAGGAGGTGGTCAGGAAAAATGCAAACCTTACCATACAGTTGGGGGCCTGTAGGAGAGACTGCTGAAGTCTGGGGCAGTGTAAGCACCAGCCTCAGAACACTCAGAAAGTGAAGGCAAATTGTTTCCCATCCAGGGGCCATCCAGTTAGGTCAGAAACAATTCAGTATTTTCTTTAAATTCTAAGGCTCTTGTTGAATTTCCCTAGACTGTGAGTGCCTTGAGGGCAGGCCTGGGTCTATCTGGATCATGGCCTCCTTGGTTCCCGGTACTTCATACGTGTGCAGCAAATACTTACTGAATGAATTGTTGAAGAAACTTGCAAAGGCTGAGGCGTTGTACCTTCATGTATATTTCCATTTTCTCATTCAAATCTAATGGTATCCATAGGAGGAAAGCATGATGATTCCTATTTTTCCATAAAAAAAAGCCCTGGGATATGGAGCTGGTAAGGGAGTAAATAGCAAGATCAGGACTTGAAGTCAGGATTGTGTCTCTCCAAGGTCAATATTGGTAACTCTTTTTTACTTGCCTCAGTTCTTCATTCTGCTCAACTCTGGCTTCTCACCCTATGAAGCTAGATTTTGCTACCACAAGAAAATGCCTTGACTCTGAGAATTCTGTGAGTCTGGAGCTGGCAGATTTCCCTTTGGTTCCCTGGGTAAGCATCCCTCAGGTCCATCCCTAAGGTGTAGTCTAGGACTAGTCCTTTATTCCCAGGATGGGCTCATTTACTTTCAGGACTTAATATATATATACTGATGATTCTCAAATATGTGTCTCTCCTAGAACTGCTCACCAATGTGACCAGACTTCTACCAGCCATCTCCACTGGGATACCACACTGGGACTTCAACACTTACCCTGTAAGGTGTCCATTTTTCTTCTTCTGATGTGGCTCAATGAATGGCATTCCCCCCTAACCCAAGGTCCATGATACAAACATAGGCTTCTCCCTTCTCTCACACCTCATACCTAATATATAATTTAGGCCTATTGATTCTGTCTCCTGAATATCTCCTGAATCCAGATCTGTGTCTCCACCTTTCTGACACCAGCCTAGCTTATGCTACCATCATCTCTTGCCAAAAATTCTGCAAAGGCCTCCTAATAAGCCTCCCTGCCCTTGATGCTCTACTTTAGTTAATTTGTCATGTTGTAGCCAAAGTGTTCCTTCCATAACTTAAATCTGATAATTTCATGCTCTTTATTAAAATATTAAAAATAAAATAATATAGATGTATACTATATATAATAAAATAATATATCCTCAGTATTTACCCATTAACCAGAAGATTAAGCCCAAGCTCAATAACAAGTTTACAAATTTGGCCTCAGTTTGACTTTATGTCTCATCTCTTGCCCCCAACTTTCTACTCCCGCCAACTCTGACTTTCAGCCCATGGGAGCAGAACAGAGCTGAGCTGAGCTGATTCCTCTCTCACACACGCCCCACTTTCTCTACCTCTGGACCTCAGCCCGTGTTGCCCCCTCTGCCTGAACTCCTCCACCTTATCATCCCCTCAGTCTCCTGGCAAGGATAACACCTATGGATCCTTTAGTTTTTCTTAAATCAACATTTGTTTAACATTCCATTACTTATTGAGTACCTAACACATAGTTCCAGGTGCTAAGGACTTGCAGTCAAAAAAAAAAAAATAGAGAAAATCTCTTTTCTCACGGAGCTTCATATATTTACGAGGAGTAGATAAACAATCAACAAAATACGTTAGTATATACACCTGGCAGATGGTGATAAATACCAATGAGAAAAATAAAATGGGAAAGGGGAGAGGGAGTGGGACTTTGCAATTTAAGTAGAGCGTCCAGGGAGGCCTCACAGAGGAGATATTTGTGTCAAGATCTGGAGATGAGGGGGCAAGCCACCCGACCGTCTGGGGGTGACTGTTCCAGGCAGAGGTAACAGCAAGGGAGAAGAGAAACAAAGTGAGTGGCAGTGTGTGACTGTGCCTTACTGATGACACCTCTAGCATTAGGTAGCCCCATCGCACCTACCACTTCTCCTTTCAGTACTCATCATAGTGGATGTAGTGGTCTGCTGTTGTTTTTCTCTTCCTTCTCTGTACCCCTATCCAGAGTTTTGCGAGGGTAGGGGGTGTCGCACCTGGATTACTCTCTGCTGTGGCCTCAGACCACTTCACAGTGACTGTCACAGAGTAGTAGGTGCTAAGTGAGAGAATCAATGAATGAGTGAATCTCACTGAATTTTTGTGCTTATCCTGTGATACATCCTTGTGTCCACTCCATCTCCCTCATTTCACTGGGGCTCCTCAGCACTCTGCTGCTCCAGGAAGAGACTTTTTCTTACATTGCATTCAGGCTTTGCCACTTTATAAAACCCTCCACCTCCAAGCGTGGGAGATTATGGCGCCTCTGTTACATTTGATGAAAGAAGCCTGTCTACTCTGTTGGCAAAATCAACAGACCAGTGATTATATGACAATCTAGACAAATGCTCATGATTCCAATCATCTCAGGTGGAAACACTGACCTAAAATGCTGACCTTCCATCCAGAGACCACAGATCTCCATTTACCTCCCCAAACCCAATTTCAGACATTCAGCTCATAAGCTGGGAAATTAGGTCATCAAACTTTGCATCTTCTGGGGGCTCCTTGGATGCACTGAACAGTAGAGGTCCTCTGTGACTGGTCCACTAGGGAGCTTTGTTGTCCAGTTCGTGATGTCATTGTGAAGTCTTCATGTTGTTACCAGCATGAGAGCTGTTTTGTCCAGCTGTCCCTGTTGCATGCAAACCAGCAAGGCGCTGATCCTTTGAGATTAGTAAGACTATGTATCCAAAAGGTTAAGAGGTCCTGGGCAGGTAATTTTTTTCCACCAGGCTTTTCACACCCACCAGAGCTTCTCTGACATCAGAGTAACCATGAGAACAAAGTGTGAGTCACCAGGCCCCTGAGATATGAGTTTCTCATTCATGCTTTCCTTGCTGTGTCTTCCCATCTGCATTTTGAGTGATATTGTACGACTGCTGCTGGGAAAATATGGAATTAATCAACATTGAATATGAATGAAAAGAAGAAAACCCTGTCACCTGAAAGCTTTCTACACTTTAATATTTTTAAATAAATGAAGTAGGAGAGACTCTTTAGGTTCTGTTCTATTCATTGTAAAATTCTTTTTTTTAATTATTATTTTTATTTTATTTATTTATTTATTTATTTATATTTTTGGCTGCACTGGGTCTTTGTTGCTGCGCGTGGGCTTTTCTCTAGTTGTGGTGAGAGGGGCTACTTTTTGTTGTGGTGCACAGGCTTCTCATTGCAGTGGCTTCTATTGTTGCGGAGCATAGGTTCTAGGTGTGCGGGCTTCAGTAGTTGTGACTCGTGGGCTCTAGAGTGCAGGCTCAGCAGTTGTGGCACACGGGCTTAGTTGCTTTGTGGCACATGGGATCTTACCGGACCAGGGACCAAACCCGTGCCCCCTGCATTGGCAGGCGGATTCTTAACCACTGTGCCACCAGGGAAGTCCCTGTTCATTGTAGAATTCTTATTCACTATTTGGAGCTGAATGAAGTGGGCTGGAGCAGCAATAAAGATAGGGCAATGAGGTATCACTTCACACTGGTCAGAATGGCCATCAACAAAAAGTTTACAAATAATAAATGCTGGAGAGGGTGTGGAGAAAAAGGAACCCTCCTACACTGTTGGTGGTAATGTAAATTGGAGCAGCCACTATGGAGAACAGTATGGAGCCTCTTTAAAAAACTAAAAATAGAGTTATCATATGATCCTGGAATCCCACTCTTGGGCACGTATTCAGAGAAAACTGTACTTTGAAAAGATACCTGCACTCCAATGTTCATAGCAGCACTATTTAAAATAGTCAAGACATGGAGGCAACCTAGGGTCCATCAACAGATGAATGGATAAAGAAGAGGTGGCACATATATACAATGGAATATTACTCAGCCATGAAAAAGAATGAAATAATGCCATCTGCAGCAACATGGATGGATCTAGAGACTGTCATACTAAGTGAAGTAAGTCAAAGACAAATATCGTATGATATCGCTTATACATACGAAAAGATGTTTTTTTAACATCTTTATTGGAGTATAATTGCTTTACAATGGTGTGTTAGTTTCTGCTTTATAACAAAGTGAATCAGTTATACATATACATATGTTCCCACATCTCTTCCCTCTTGCGTCTCCCTCCCTCCCACCCTCCCTATCCCAACCCTCTAGGTGGTCACAAGCCACTTAGCTGATCTCCCTGTGCTATGCGGCTGCTTCCCACTAGCTATCTATTTTATGTTTGGTAGTGTATATATGTCCATGCCACTCTCTCACTTTGTCACAGCTTACCCTTCCCCCTCCCCATATCCTCAAGTCCATGCTCTAGTAGGTCTGTGTCTTTATTCCCGTCTTAGCCCTAGGTACTTCATGATATTTTTTTTTCCCTTAGGTTCCATAAATATGTGTTAGCATACAGTATTTGTTTTTCTCTTTCTGACTTACTTCACTCTGTATGACAGACTCTAGGTCCATCCACCTCACTACAAATAACTCAATTTCATTTCTTTTTATGGCTGAGTAATATTCCATTGTATCTTAAAAAAAAGGGCACAAATGAACTTTTTTACAAAACAGCACTAGACTCACAGACATAGAAAACAAACTTATGGTTACTGAAGGAGAAAGGCGGGGAGGGATAAATTAGGGATTTGGGATTAAAATATACACACTACTACATATAAAATAGATAAACAACAAGGACCTACTATATAGCACAGGGAACTATATTCAATATCTTGTAATAACCTATAATAGAAAAGAATATAAAAAAAAAATATATATATATGTATAACTGAATCACCTTGCTGTATACCTGAAACGAACACATCATTGTAAATCAGCTATATTTCAATAAAAATTTTAAACAAGATATGACCAGTTCCATGCTCCAGCGCAAATATCATTCTTACATTGACCAGAAGTTGAAATGACTGGGGATGGAAAAGAGCCCTCTAACTAGCCTCTTTGATTTACACACATGGAAACTATCTAGTAGAGAGGACACAACCAGAGCCAGACCCCAGCTTGAAACGGAATGACAAAATAATGCATCTCTTTGGATTTGCTTCTTCATGTTGGCATGAGCTACCTATACTATCCTAGACCCACAGCATCTTCCTCGGCCTTTTCTCCAGGTACTTGAGCTGGAAATTTATTTAGAGAAAAAGAACGGATAAAGAACAGTAAATCAGGGTGTAGCCCATCTTTGTCAGGATGCCTGGGTTCTCAAATTGTGCACCTACAACTTCTGAGCTCTGTGAGCCAAACCAAGTTTCTTAAAATCTCCAGGCCTCAGTTAACTCATCTGTGAAATGGACGTTAAAACAGCACCTCCAGAATAGGGTTGCTATGAGAACTGAAGGAAATACTGCGTGGAAAGCGCTCAGCAGCTCCTGCCACATAGTAAGTGCTCAGTAACTTGCTATGATTATTAGCTATTATTATTACATGGTCCTTTTGAGCAAAGAGGCTGTTGGGGTGATACCTCTAGCCAGCGCTAAAATTTGCATCTGTGGTTTCACTTTGGTAAAGAGTAGCATTCCTGGAAGGGTGGCACTGCCTCAATTTATGCAGCAGCTTTTTCCGATATCCTCCCTGACTCTTTCAGTCTAGTATCTTTTCAGTTTCAATTTGCATCAGCACAGAGCCTATCCTTGCCCATCTTTATTCCATTGCCCAGGCTTTAAATACATAGGATACTAAAACTATCACCAAACCAGGGACTTTACATAATAAGACACAGACAGCACAATAGACTGAAATACAGAACAGGAAGGGCCTCCTTCCCTTCAAAAGTGAATAATGGAACCAGAGTTGCATTTGTTAGTACAAACTTCATCGCTGTCAGTCTGGGGCTTAAGCTGCTTTAAGTGGATTAGAGGGTAATATGAAGCCCAAATCAGACCCATCTGAAAACACACGGAGAGAGAGAAAGGTAATGGGTTCTGGAAATAACCTACTTTCTTGCTTTTTCTCTCACCCCTCCCAAGTCTCATGCTAAAAGCAAGTTAGTGAAAGGGTCAGTTCTGCTAAAGAGAGCCAAGACTGAAAGCAATTTTACCTCCTGAGGAAAGTCCAGGGGAGCCAATTCCCCAACCCAGATTTCAGCTTTTCATTTGAGAGCAGGGCTGGGAAGGGAGAAAGAAACTCTGCAGAGACAGGTTAGGAAAGTGCGTGGAGCTGGAGGCGGGGAACCTGGGTTCTCACATACCTGAGGATGCTGGATGTGTTTATGGGTGCAGCCAGCTGTCCTTGCCTGGCCTGGGTTTTGTGGCTTTTGGCTTTGTAAACTATAGGGAAGTGCATGGACCCTGGGCTCAGGAAAGATGGGTGCATGACCTGTCGCTTCATGACCTGTTCTTTCCTGAGATTTCTTCTCTCTGCTAGGCCGAGGTTAGATAAGATGACCTTCAGTTTCTTTCTAGCACTACCACATTCTAGCATAAGCATTCCCTGCCTGCCTGCCTGAGGACCAGAGGACTCTGCTCCTGCGACTACTAAAGGGTTTCTGGTCACATGTCTTTCCTTCAAGGAAAGACACGTTGCCAACACTTGGATTCTTTGCCAGACCATTGCTGAACCCTGGGGGGCCGTCTGAGCCAGCCTTCTCACTTGTCAAGACAGCGCCTCTGCTGGTGCTGCAGGACTTGGGCTCCCCTTGGGATCACTGGAACGGGGAAGGAAGGAAGGAGCTGGCAGCTCTGGGGGTGGCAGAGGGAGCCAACAGTCTGGGACTGGAGAGATAGCACGTTACTGCCTTCCAGTCCTTGGTGGAGGGAAGCAGAGGACAGGACGGCCGGGGTGTGTTCTACCACATTGAGGGAGTTCTGGAGGAGCCAGAGGTTTGGTCCAGAAGCCACTGGCTGGAGCAGAAGGAGGGGGCCCTCTGCAGAGCTTGTGTTAATTTAGCTGGATGAGCTCTCCCACTGTGCTGTTTCACAGTGAGGCTGCCAGGCCTGGAGCCTGCTCTGTCCCCGGGGGCTGGGAGCCCCCTGCTGTGACTGAATTTTAAATGAAGAAGTTGGCCGGGATATATTTATATTAGCTGCAATAATTACGATAAAATTTGTAAACCTAGAGAGAAGGCTAATGTATACTGTGGATGACATAGATGTCGGGTGAGCCTCTGAAGCTCCAATTACAAGACAAATTTCCTTAATGAACTGACTGCCTGAAAATGCCCTTGTTGTTATTCTGACAACAGAAGCTAACGCGTTACTGGTCCCTTTTAGAATAAAGAAAGAGGAAAGAAATAAATGGCAATTGTCTCCCCCAGTTAATAACCTGAGCTGATTCTTCTTCTAAGACTGAAAATGCCTAATGAGCCAGGTTCTAAGCCAGGCTAAGAGGAACGACACGAAGTCTGACTTAAGTGGCTATTCTTATCTCCACTGAAAGAAAGCCTGAAAAGAAAATGACCTGGTTTTGCAGAAAGGGGTCCAGAGATTAAGACAGGGGAAGATGCTCTGGACTGAACTGTGCCCCCTCAAAATCCATGTGCTGAAGCCCTAAGCCCCAGTATGATGGGTTTTAGGGATGGAACCTTTGGGAGGTAACTAGGTTTTGATGTGTTTGTGAGTTAGTCATTAGTCACTTTGGGCTGTTAGAACAAAAATAACGTAGATGGGATGGTTTAAACAACAAAAATTTATTCATCACAGTTCTGGCGGCTGAAAGTCTGAGATCAGGGTGCTGATAGACAACAGAGAGTGGCTGGTGAAGGCCTGCTTCCTGTTTCACAGATGGTCTTCTCCTTGCATCCTTACTTACATGGCAGAGAGCAGAGAGAGAGGAAGCAAGCTCTCTCATGTCTCTTCCTCTTCTTTTTTTTTTTTACGCGGGCCTCTCACTGCTGTGGCTTCTCTCGCTGTGGAGCACGGGCTCCGGATGCGCAGGCTCAGCGGCCATGACTCACGGGACCAGCCACTCCGCGGCATAGCGGGATCCTCCCAGACCGGGACACGAACCCGTGTCCCCCGCATCGGCAGGCGGACTCTCAACCACTGCGCCACCAGGGAAGCCCCTTCCTCTTCTTTTTTTAAACCTTTCTTTAGTCTCTTGAAAATTAGTAACCCGTATTTCGCTCATTTATTCACTGTGTGACTATGGATACTTCCTACTTTAATTCACACATTCTGGCAAAACAGGAAACAGTGGCATGTTTTAGTCAATCACTTCTGTTTCCTCTAAACTTTGACCTAACCAAAGCAAAAGAGCTGTTATTTAAAATAAATGAAATATCATTTATTTCTCAATATGTCTCTTCTTATAAGGACACTAATCCAATCATGAGAGCTCTATGCCATGAACTAATCACCTCCCAAAGGCCCCATCTCCAAATATCATCACATTGGGAATCAGGGTTTCAACATATGAATGGTGGGGGGATATGGACGTTCAATCCGTAGTAAGCCCTCATGATGGAACTTGACCATACTGGAACCCTGATCTTGGACCCTCTAGTCTCCAGAACTGTGAGAAAATAAATTTCGATTGTTTAAGACAACCAGTCTATGGTATTTTGTTATAGCAGTCTGAGCTGACTAATACAGACTAATACTAATACTAATACTAATATTGAGTTGGCCAAACATTTTGTTCAGGTTTTTCCGAACAGCTTACAGAAATACCTGAACGAGCTCTTTGGTGAACCAAATATTAATACTAATACTGACTAACACTGGCGAGTATAAACCTGAGACCTTGACAAAAAAAAATTGCTCTAGAGGCTCTAGCATTTGGATAATGAAGTAAAAATATCTGGTTTCAACGTCAGCTTGGTCTTTTCTTAAACTCTATGAAGATAGGCAATTACTTAGCTTTTCTAAGTGTCAATGAATTCTTCTGTAAAAGAGCAATACTAATACTATCAAGATCATATAAATGTCATGGAAATTAAATGAGCTAATACATTGAAAGTGCCTAGTGCACAGTGAGCACCTAAGGGCAGCCTTAGAGGATGTCAAGCACGTCCGATCAGATTAAAAGGAAGTAGAAGCAAGACTGTCCTGTTGAAGTGGCCTTTGGTGTTCAATTCAAGTTCTGATCCTCCATCCATAGAAGTCCTGGAGCCTCTAGATTTTAGAGCCATTGGAGTCTCCCAGTAAACTGGTCTCTGGAAAGAATCTGGTCTTTGGAATCATAGAGACCTGGATTTTAATCTCAGCTCTGCTGCTTCTTACCTCAAAGTGTCATAATCCCTTCGAGCTTCCATTCCCTTCTCAGCGACTTGGAGATAACACCTTCCTTCTAGTATCCCATTGTGAGGAAAAAATGACATATGTGCATGAAGCATGCAGCACAGTGCCTGACACTCCTAGCCATCCTACTAAACTTAATTCATGAAAAGATGCTCAACATCACTAATTATTAGAGAAATGCAAACCAAAACTTGAGGTATTACCTCATCCTGGTCAGAATGGCCTTCATCAAAAAATCTACACACAATAAGTGCTGGAGAGGGTGTGGAGAAAAGGAAACCCTCCTACGCCGTAGGTAGGAATGTAAACTGGTGCAGCCACTATGGAGAACAGTATGGAGGTTCCTCAAAAAACTAAATATAGAGCTACCATATGATCCAGCAATCCCACTCATGGGCACACATCTGGAGAAAACCATAATTCGAAAAGATACAACCACCCCAATGTTCATTGCAGCTCTATTTACAATAGCCAGGACATGGAAGCAACCTAAAAGTCCATCAACCGAGGAATGGATAAAGAAGATGTGGTACATATATACAACGGAATATTACTCAGCCATAAAAAAACTGAAATAATGCTATTTGCAGCAACATGGATGGATCTAAAGATTGTCACACTGAGTGAAGTAAGTCAGACAGAGAAAGACAAATATTATATATTGCTCATATGTGGAATCTAAAACAAAAGGCTACAAATGAACTTATCTACAAAACAGAAATAGAGTTACAGATGTAGAAAATAAACTTATGGTTACCAGGGGGTAGGGAGGGGGGAGGGATAGATTGGAAGATTGGGATTGACATATATACACAGGTATATAAAAAACAGATAACTATTAAGGACTGCTATATAGCACAGGAAACTCTACTCAATACTCTGTAATGGCCTATATGGGAAAAGAATCTCCTTCCCCTCTTGAAATAGTTCTAGATCCCACATAGGTAATTTCCTATCAGTCTTGATATCCAGGACGGGGAGTACAATTTCATGAAAAAAAATTTATGTATGTTTTATATATATATATATATATATATATATATATATATATATATATGAAAGTATGTTATACTTGTAAACTGTAAGAGTCTGTGCAATTAAAAAAGACTATTATTGTTATTGTTATTTATCAAGGGTGAGGCCAAGAGGCCCAGAGGTAGCATTAGATAGTGGGCTTCTGCCATACAAATAGAGGGAAATAGGGTTTGATAATCAACTGAATGTGGCTGAATGTTTGTGGAGCCCCCATTTGCCAGGCACCGTATCAGACACTTTATGCAGTCACAGGTACATCGTGTTATTATTGGGCAGACAGTCCCAGACCATGACTCCTACCATGATCATCATGTATTGCCTAGAACTGTAACTTACAGATCAGATGATTTCTTTCCAATAGACTATAAGCCCCATAAAGGTAGACACCATGTTTTATAAATATTCACTTTCTCCACAGATCCTGGGATAACGTATTAAAGGAACTTGAGAGATATTTAGTGACTAGGTGGATGTGTGGTTATATTTACTTATTCATTAATTCTATAATTGTTTATTGAGTATATTCTATGTTCCAGGCACAGTTCCAGACACTAGGGATAGAACAACTAATGAAATAGACCAAGTTTACTTTGCTCCCATAGAGCTTGCACTCCAGCACAGGAGCACACACTTGAGATGTGAAGAGATGCAAGTGGAGAAAGGAAATGGAGAAAGTGGTCAGTGGGTTGGGAGATGACCTGCCAAAAGCCACCTATGAGCCATCTGGATACCCCTCATTATGTAGACATGGGAGCTTGGTGTCACCATAGTGTCCTGTGTTCATTGAGGTCCAGGCTTCCTAAAGGTGAGCACTATAGGTACTTTCAAGAAGTCTTGTGGTCCTGAGCCAAGGAGCCATTAGTGCTCTCTCCCTTTTGAAGTTAATAGAATTTACTTTCTAGAGCAGTTTTAGGTTTACAGAAACATTGCGCTGGAATACAGAGAGTTCCCATATATCCCCTTGCCCTCAGCCCCCAGTTTCCCTTATTATTAACATCTTGCATTGCTATGGTGTATCTGCTACAATTAATGAGCAAATATTGATACATCATTATTAACTAAAGTCCTAGTTTACATTAAAGTTCACTCTTTGAGTTGAATATTTCATGGATTTTGACAAATATATCATGACATGTATCCACCATTACATTACATACAGAATAGTTGCAGTGCCCTCAGAACCCCTGTGCTTCACCTAGTCATCCCTCCCTCCCTGTAGCCCCTGTTGACCATTGATCCTTCCACCGTTGCCATAGCTTTGGAGCCTTTTCCAGATTTTCATATGGTTGGAATCATACAGGACCCTTCTCTTTTAGCAATTTTGTTCTGTTTCAGCTAAATTTGGCTGCTGCCTTCCTCAAAGGAATGGAACTCAGAACCCTCTCTCCTTCCAATGGCCATCGGGGCCCTTCCTGTAATTGAGAGGCAGCATGTACAAGATAAGAGTCTTTGTTACTTAGCAAATAGGATAGATCTACTGTTAGCCCAGAGGGGAAAGATTGGATCTTTGCAGTTTCCTCGATTCAGTAAAACACATTTAATCAATTAAATGCTTTTTGATGATGAGCTGGGGGTGATTTTTATCGTTTCAGCCAACTCCCAACAGTCTCTGCTGTGTCCTGAATAAGAGAACTGAGGAAAAAGCAGGGGCATGGGTTTGTTTGTTTGTTTGGGTTTGTTTCGCTTTATTTATCTGTTTGAATTATCTACGTTTGCACTTAAAATGACCCAAATTTGCCAGTCAACTGCAAAGCTTCCATTTGGATGCAGGCACTGTGGCGCTGGCACAATGCAGCTGCTGGCTGTGAGTCTGCCCCATGCACAGTCCCAGAGGTTCCCTTGGGGACAGAGGTGGGCTCTGGCCCTGCTCTTCCCCCGCAGTGCACAGAGAGTGAGAGAACCGTGCAGAAGATGGGCAGGGGAAGGGCAAGTGTGGGTGAGATTTTGCGTGTGTGTTATTTGTCAGAATTACGACCGCTAGTAGCACTTATCGAAAGTGACGTTTATTGGGTGTGAAATGTTCTAATTTGTTAGATAATACAAGCTGTTTAGTATTAAAGCAACTTTCACACAGCACAGTCTCCTCTGTCATTAGGGACATCCCAGGATTAATTACTGAGATCTATGCCCTGACATTCAGATGCCTCCCAGAACCATAAACTTATAAATCACACATGAGCTGATTGCCAAGAAAATTTCCTCAAAGCCATGAATCTCCCTGTGAGGGGGACAAAGACAAGTTAAGTGAACAGCTTACCCATGAGCGCTCCCTGGAGACCTGAGTTCCTGGTTGGAAAGACTAACTGTCCCTGCTTCTCTTCAGCTGGAGGCTGCTACAATCACACCTCATATCTATGCACAGTTTTTTATTTTATTTTTTTAACATCTTTATTGGAGTATAATTGCTTTACAAGGTGTATGAGTTTCTGTTTTATAACAAAGTGAATCAGCTATACATAAACATATATCCCCATATCTCCTCTCTCTTGCGTCTCCCTCCCACCCTCCCTATCGCACCCCTCTAGGTGGTCACAAAGCACTGAGCTGATCTCCCTGTGCTATGCGGCTGCTTCCCACTAGCTATCTATTTTACATTTGGTAGTGTATATATGTCCATGCCACTCTCTCACTTTGTCCCAGCTTACCCTTCTGACTCCCCACGTCCTCAAGTCCATTCGCTAATTCTGGGTCTTTATTCCTGTCCTGCCCCTAGGTTCCTCAGAACCTTTTTTTTTTTTTTTTACAGTCCATATATATGTGTTAGCATACGCTATTTGTTTTTCTCTTTCTGACTTACTTCACTGGGTATGACAGTCTCTAGGTCCAACCACCTCACTACAAATAACTCAATTTCGTTTCTTTTTAAGGCTGAGTAAGATTCCACTGTATATATGTGCCACATCTTCTTTATCCATTCATCTGACGATGGACACTTAGATTGCTTCCACGTCCTGGCTATTGTAAATAGAGCTGCAATGAACATTGTGGTACATCACTCTTTTAGAATTACAGTTTTCACAGGGTATATGCCCAGTAGTGGGATTGCTGGGTCATATGGTAGTTCTATTTTTAGTTTTTTAAGGAACTCCATACTGTTCTCCATAGTGGCTGTATCAATTTACATTCCCACCAACAGTGCAAGAGGGTTCCCTTTTCTCTACACTCTCTCCAGCATTTATTGTTTGTAGATTTTCTGATGATGGCTGTTCTGACTGGTGTGAGGTGATACCAAACCGTAGTTTTGATTTGCATTTCTCTAATGATTAGTGATGTTGAGCATCCTTTCATGTGTTTGTTGGCAATCTGTATATCTTCTTTGGAGAAATGTCTATTTAGGTCTTCTGCCCATTTTTGGATTGGCTTGTTTGTTTTTTCTTGATATTGAGCTGCATGAGCTGCTTGAAAATTTTGGAGATGAATCCTTTGTCAGTTGCTTCATTTGCAAATATTTTCTCCCATTCTGAGGGTTGTCTTTTCATCTTGTTTATGGTTTCCTTTGCTGTGCAAAAGCTTTTAAGTTTCATTAGGTCCCATTTGTTTATTTTTATTTCCACTTCTCTAGGAAGTGGGTCAAAAAGGATCTTGCTGTGATTTATGTCATAGAGTGTTCTGCCTATGTTTTCCTCTAAGAGTTTTATAGTGTCTGGCCTTACATTTAAGTCTTAAATCCATTTTGAGTTAATTTTTGTGTATGGTGTTAGGAAGTGTTCTAATTTCATTCTTTTACATGTAGCTGTCCAGTTTTCCCAGCACCACTTATTGAAGAGGCTGTCTTTTCTCCACTGAATATTCTTGCCTCCTTTATCAAAAATAGGGTGACCATATGTGTTTGGGTTTATCTCTGGGCTTTCTATCCTGTTCCATTGATCTATATTTCTGTTTCTGTGCCAGTACCATACTGTCTTGATTACTGTAGCTTTGTAGTATAGTCTGAAGTCCAGAAGCCTGATTCTTCCAGCTCCGTTTTTCTTTCTCAAGATTGCTTTGGCTATTTGGGGTCTTTTGTGTTTCCATACAAATTGTGAATTTTTTTGTTCTACTTCTGTGAAAAATGCCAGAGGTAGTTTGATAGGGATTGCATTGAATCTGTAGATTGCTTTGGGTAGTATAGTCATTTTCACAATGTTGATTCCTCCAATCTAAGAACATGGTATATCTCTCCATCTGTTTGTATCATCTTTAATTTCTTTCATCAGTGTCTTATAGTTTTCTGCATACAGGTCTTTTGTCTCCTCAGGTAGGTTTATTACTAGGTATTTTATTCTTTTTGTTGCAGTGGTAAAAGGGAGTGTTTCCTTAATTTCTCTTTCAGATTTTTCATCATTAATGTATAGGAATGCAAGAGATTTCTGTGCATTAATTTTTTATCCTGCAACTTTACCAAATTCATTGATTAGCTCTAATAGTTTTCTGGTAGCATCTTTAGGATTCTCTATGTATAGTATCATGTCATCTGCAAACAGTGACAGCTTTACTTCTTCTTTTCCAATTTGGATTCCTTTTATTTCTTTTTCTTCTCTGATTGCTGTGGCTAAAACTTCCAAAACTATGTTGACTAATAGTGGTGAGAGTGGACAACCTCGTCTTATTCCTGATCTTAGAGGAAATGGTTTCAGTTTTTCACCATTGAGAATGATGTTGGCTGTGGGTTTGTCATACATGGCCTTTATTATGTTGAGGTAAGTTCCCTCTATGCTTACTTTCTGGAGGGTTTTTATCATAAATGGGTACTGAATTTTGTCAGAAGATTTTTCTGCATCTATTGAGATGAGCATATGGTTTTTCTCCTTCAATTTGTTAAAATGGCTTACGACACTGATTGATTTGTGTATATTGAAGAATCCTTGCATTCCTGGGATAAACCCCACTTGATCACAGTGTATGATCCTTTTAATGTGTTGTTGGATTCTGTTTGCTAGTATTTTGTTGAGGATTTTTGCATCTATGTTAATCAGTGATATTGGCCTGTAGTTTTCTTTCTTTGTGACATCTTTGTCTGGTTTTGGTATCAGGGTGATGGTGGCCTCGTAGAATGAATTTGGGAGTCTTTATTTCAAAGTGTATTTTGTCTGATATGAGAATTGCTATTCTAGCTTTCCTTTGATTTCCATTTGCATGGAATATCTTTTTCTATCCCCTCACTTTCAGTCTGTATGTGTCCCTAGGTCTGAAGTGGGTGACTTGTAGACAGCATATATACGGGTCTTGTTTTTGTATCCATTCAGCCAGTCTATGTCTTTTGGTTGGAGCATTTTATCCATTTACATTTAAGGTAGTTATTGATATGTATGTTCCTATTACCATTTTCTAAATTGTTTTGGGTTTGGTATTGTAGGTCTTTTCCTTCTCTTGTGTTTCCTCCCTAGAGAAGTTCCTTTAGCATTTGTTGCAAAGCTGGTTTAGTGGTGCTGAATTCTCTCAGCTTTTTCTTGTCTGTAAAGATTTTAATATCTCTGTGAAATATGAATGAGATCTTTCCTGGGTAATCTTGGTTGTAGGTTTTTCCCTTTCATCACTTTAAATATGTCCTGCCACTCCCTTCTGGCTTGCAGAGTTTCTGCTGTTAACCTTATGGGGATTCCCCTGTATGTTATTTGTTGTTTTTCCCTTGCTCCTTTTAATATTTTTTCTGTGTATTTAATTTTTGATAATTTGGTTAATATGTGTCTTGGTGTGTTTCTTCTTGGATTTATCCTGTGTGGGACTCTCTGTGCTTCCTGGACTTGATTGACTATTTCCTTTCCCATATTTGGGAAGTTTTCAACTATAATCTCTTCAAATATTTTCTCAGTCCTTCTTTTTCTCTTCTTCTTCTGGGCCCCCTATTTCAAATGTTGGTGTGTTTACTGTTGTCCCAGAGGTCTGTGAAACTGTCCTCAATTCTTTTCATTCGTTTTTCTTTATTCTGCTCTGTGGTAGTTATTTCCACTATTTTATTTTCCAGGTCACTTATCCATTCTTCTGCCTCAGTTATTCTGCTATGGATTCCTTCTAGAGAAGTTTTAATTTCATTTATTTTGTTGTTCATCACTGTTTGTTTGCTCTTTAGTTCTTCTAGGTCCTTGTTATATGTTTCTCGTATTTTCTCCATTCTATTTCCAAGATTTTGGATCATCTTTATTATTATTACTCTGAATTCTTTTTCAGGTAGACTGCCTATTTCCTCTTCATTTGTTTGGTCTAGTGGGTTTTTACGTTGCTCCTTCATCTGCTGTATGTTTCTCTGTCATCTCATTTTGCTTAACTTACTATGTTTGGGGTCTCCTTTTCACAGACTGCAGGTTTGTAGTTCCCATTGTCTTTGGTGTCTGCCCCCAGTGGCTAAGGTTGGTCAGTGGGTTCTGTAGGCTTCCTGGTGGAGGGGACTGGTGCCTGTTTTCTGGTGGATGAGCCTGGATGTTGTCTTTCTGGCAGGTAGAACCGCATACAGTGGTGTGTTTTGGGGTGTCTGTGACCTTATTATGATTTTAGGCAGCCTCTCTGCTAATGGGTGGGGCTTGTTCCTGTCTTACTAGTTGTTTGGCATAGGATGTCCAGCACTGTTGCTTGCTGGTCATTGAGTGGAGCTGGGTCTTAGCTTTGAGATGGAGATATCTGGGATAGCTTTCACCATTTTATATTACATGGAGCCAGGAGGTCTCTGGTGGACCAATGTCCTGAACTCAGGTCTCCCACCTCAGAGACACAGGCCTGACGCCCAGCCAGAGCGCCCAAGACCCTGTCAGCCATACGGCTCCCAAGTCTACAGTTGCTCCTAAAGTCCACCGCCTCAATTTTGGGATGATTTGTTGTCTATTCATATATTCCACAGATGCAGGGTACATCAAGTTGATTGTGGAGCTTTAATCTGCTGCTCCTGAGGCTGCTGGGAGAGAGTTCCCTTTCTCTTCTTTGTTTGCACAGCTCCCGCGGTTCAGCTTTGCATTTGGACCTGCCTCTGCGTGTAGGTCGCCGGAGGGCGTCTGTTCTTCGCTCAGACAGGACGGGGTTAAAGGAGCCGCTGAATCGGGGGTTCTGACTCACTCAGGCCAGGGGGAGGGAGGGGTACGGAGGTGGGGCGAGCCTGCGGCAGCAGAGGCCAGTGTGATGTTGACCAGCCTGAGGTGCGCCGTGTGTTCATCCGGGGAAGTTGTCCCTGGATCACGGGGCCGTGGCAGTGGCAGGCTGCACAGGCTCCAGGGAGGGGAGGTGTGGATAGTGAGCTGTGCTTGCACACAGGCTTCTTGGTGGCGGCAGCAGCAGTCTGAGCGTCTCATGCCCGTCTCTGGGGTCCGCGCTGTTAGCCGCGGCTCGCGCCTGTCTTTGGAGCTCGTTTAGGCGGTGCTCTGAATCCCCTCTCCTCACACACCCTGAAACAATGGTCTCTTGCCTCTTCGGCAGGTCCAGACCTTTTCCCCCGACTCCCTCCCAGCCGGCCCTGGCGCACTAACCCCCTGCAGGCTGTGTTCATGCCGCCAACCCCAGTCCTCTCCCTGCTCTCCAACCGAACCCCGAGCCTCAGCTCCCAGTCCCGCCCGCCCCGGCTGGTGAGCAGACAAGCCTCTCGGGCTGGTGAGTGCTGGTCGGCACCGATCCTCTGTGCGGGAATCTCTCCGCTGGGCCCTCCGCACCCCTGTTGCTGTGCTCTCCTCCGTGGCCCCGAAACTTCCCCCCTCCGCCACCCGCAGTCTCAGCCCAAGAAGGGGCTTCCTAGTGTGTGGAAACCTTTCCTCCTTCACAGCTCCCTCCCACTGGTGCAGGTCCCGTCCCTATTCTTTTGTCTCTGTTTTTTCTTTTGCCCTACCCAGGTATGTGGGGAGTTTCTTGCCTTTTGGGAGGTCTGAGGTCTTCTGCCAGCATTCAGTAGGTGTTCTGTAGGAGCTGTTCCACATGGAGATGTATTTCTGGTGTATCTGTGGGGAGGAAGGTGATCTCCGCGTCTTACTCCTCCGCATCTTGAAGGTCTCTCTATGCAGTTTTTTAGCCTTTCAAAAAATTCCATCTGCAAAGGTGCTTTCTTTATCACTTATCATTGCATTGCTAGCACCTGAAAAGTATCTGGCACGTAGTAGGCCCTCAATCATGATGCTGGATAAATAAAAGCCCTAGAAAGTACAGGGATCTGCCTGGATCTAAGAAGTGGGTATACCGCTAGTCCCAGATCACACAGGATCTCGGAGACGGAGCTGGTCCCAGGAGCCCATTTCTTCTCTGAATTCAATGTCTTCCCTCCTTTTGAATCGTTCTTCAAAGCAACATTGTCTCAGGCCTCTGAGGTCTCCCGGAGCAGCACTGCTGACCTCCACTTAAACATAACATTTTTTGGGCTTCCCTGGTGGCGCAGTGGTTGCGAGTCTGCCTGTCGATGCAGGGGACATGGGTTCGTACCCCGGTCCGGGAAGATCCCACATGCTGCGGGGCGGCTGGGCCCGTGAGCCATGGCCGCTGAGCCTGCGCGTCCGGATCCTGTTGCTCCACAACGGGAGAGGCCACAGCAGTGAGAGCCCTGCGTACCGAAAAAAACAAAAAAACATAACATTTTTAGGGATTGTGATAAAGAACAGTAATGCTTCAAATGAAAGGAAATTTGCTGGGTAATTCCAACACTGCTTACACCAAAGCTGGAGTCAACACAAAGGTGAAAGTTACCCACTATTTAGCAAACTACTTTGGATCACTAATAATTCTTTGGCACAAGAAAATGAATAAAAACTCTATGAGGTGAATGACAGTGAACATCAGGAAGAATTGCTATGGGCGTGTACTTCTATGAGATGCATCAGTAAAGGGTGCTGAATCTTCTGTATTAGTCATTCACTCTGTAAGACAGTAAAATATCACGTCCAAGGTAATCCAAAAGCATGTGGTTTCATTCTCCAAAAAGATACTCCATCTCCAAACCCATCACTCTAGTCCAAAACATTGTGACGTCTTACTAGCTGTAAAAGCCTTCTAACTGGTTTCCCCTTGTTTATATTTGCCCTAAAACACCTCATAACCACTGCGGTAAACATCTCCATAGTTTCCCAATTGCACTTAGATAAAACCAAAGTATTTTTATCATGATCCAGAAGACCCTTGTAGAAGCTGGCCCCTGGCTACCTTCCCAACCTCTCTTACCATGCCCCCTCTCACTGTGTTCAGCCAAACTGGTTTTCTTTTAGTCCCATAGATGTGCCAACTTTTTCCTGCCTCAGGACCTTTGCATATATGCTCGTCCCTCTGCCCGCAATGCTCTTCCTCTCACTTTTCCCATGGCTGGCTCCCTCTCATCCTCCTAATCTTCCAATCATCCTTCTAACTTCATCCTGAATGTAATTTCCTCAAAGAAGTCTTCCCTGGCCACACAATCTCAACTAAACCTTTGCCTATTAGTTTCTCTTAAAGCACCCCATTCATTCCCTTCATAGCACTAGTTGTTTGTCTTTTCATTTTAGTCTTAACTGCTCCCCTTACATCATATGATATGTAAGGGCAGGAACCACGTATCTTTGTTATGCCAGTAGCATCTTAGACCTTACGTAGTGCCTGGCCCCAGAAAAGGCATACAAGCAATATGTATTTTATGAATGGAGGAAGGAATAAATTAATGAGTACCAAGCAACAGAAGGCATTTTTTAATGTTCCCAAGGAGCTTACAATCCATTTGTGTTTGTTTGTGTGCATGTAACATTTATGCCCCTAAAGCTCAGGGATTTTTGTCTATTTTGTTCACTGACATATCCTCGATACCCAGAACAATGCTGGGCCCATGATAACTCAAATAAGTATAAATAAATATTTGTTGGATGAAAGATGAACAGAAATATAAGGGACTCTAAGAACATTTAGCAGGGAGACCTAACCTAGTCTAAAAATCAGAGAAGAGATTTGTGAGCAAGAGGCCTTGAAATGGAGACCTGGCATTATCCACACAAAGGGGAAAGAAGGTGGGGTAGGGCAGAGCAGTTCAGACATTGTGAATAACTTAGGTCAAGGCCCGTGGTAAGGGGCAAATGCGAGCTTGGCATGCTACAGGTTCTGAAAACAATCCAGTGTGTAATATGGGTGGTAGACACGGAGGGACATTCACGCATCCCTGGTTGCAGGGAAGGAGTCTTCTGGGTAGAAATTGTATTTCCCCAGTGTAAAAAAATAAACTGGCATTCTTATGGGTCTTAATGAGTTTGGTCAGGACAAGTCAGCTCTGTTCACTGGTAATAAATAAATTATTTTCTCTGCATAGCTGAGGACAGGATCCAGAGCTGTCAGGACCTCACCAGGGATGGCTGCCTGTGAGGTTCTGCATGATGGGCAGTCTGCCTCTCCCTGCAGTCAGGACAAGGCCCCAGGACTCAAGAGTTCCATGATCTATGCTTGGCGATGTCCAGTGCCTCATCTCTGGGTCCCTGGCTCCCCTCCTATTAATAATTTTGCTCTTACCTTGCTTGGAGGTTAGGGGCAATGTCTAATTCTGCTGGGATTTCCCAACCTCATTGAATGCACAGTCTTGCACAGGGTAGACATTCTACCCTCAGTGAGGAATTGAATTAAATTTGGCAATGCAGAGATAGAAAAGGCCTGAGAAGAAGATGACTGCATTGATCACCTGTCTGCATTGTTCCTAACCTCTTCTTCTGTATCTCCTGTCTTGATTTTACCCAGAAGGTTCTTGCATGCCTCCTCCCAAATTCTCTCTTCCCTTCTATGCCAGCCACGGGAAACCCTGAACCTCTATTTAGAAGTAAATCTAAGGTTCTTTTTCTTTTGCTCAGTGAATGTTGATTGAGGGCTGACCATGAGCTGGGCTGGGTGCTAAGTTCTGGGGATGTCACGAATAACAAATAGGCATATTCTTTGCCCTCAAAGAGTTACAATTTAGTAGGAGAGTCAGATATTAAATTTAAAGGCACTAATAAATATATAACTCAAATTGCCATGTAGGTTGTACATCAGCTGTAGGAAAAACAAAGAGTCAGAACACAGGTAGCTTATGTTTGGGGGAAGTCTAAGCAACAGTTGAGTTGAAATTAACACACAGAGGCAAGTAACCATGCAAAGAGTGGGGAAGAGCCCCTTAGGCCAAGATGAGGGCATGCAAAATGCCCAGAGGCAAGACAAAGGTCAGTGCGGAAGAGAAACAGAAAGGTCTGGGTACGTTGGAATGAATTTGGAAGCAGACCTGGCTAGATTAGGCCTTCTGGAGCAGGTTCAGGATTCTGAGTTGTATCCTTAATTTAACGGGAAGCCCCTGAAGAGTTTTAAGCAGCAAATGACATAATCTGATTTACATTTTTACAAGATCATTCCAGCTGCTGTGTGGAGAAAAATTCGAAGATGCTAACAAGAAAGATATTGCAACAGTCTATGTGAGAAATAACAGTGGTTTGCACCTGGGAGCCAGAGATGGAGAAAAGAGGAAGAGGAGAGAGATTTTTGAGGTTGAAATGACAAGATTAGTGATGGCCTGGATTGGGGGAAGAAGGACAGGAAATGGTAAAAGTGGCTTCCAAATCTCTGGTTTGAATCAAAGAAAGCTCCTTCAAGGGTCTTGCCTTGTTCTATTTGGTTCTTGCAGTGACTTAGGGAAGAAGGTAGCCACGGAGTGTTTTGTCCCTGGTTAACAGAAGAAAATAAGAAACTGAGAGATTAAGTGATTCATCTGGAGTCTCATGGCTGGCAGGGAAAGGCCAGGACTAGTTCCCTCCTCCCTAGACCCTGGGTCCAGCCATCTCCCACTGACGCCCGTGGAAAGTGTCCATGTCCTGAAAACAGGACTCTCCCCATCACAGGACCAACATGGCGGCCCCATTGCTTTGGGACTGGCAGCTTCTCTGGCCCCTTTGTCTGCAGCTCCATCTGTGCCTATCCTGTCTCTCCCCCCCTGCCCTGGGCTCACTCTTACTTAATGACTCTCATCTCCCAGAAAGTTCCTCCCAGAATCCACAATGGGCAACATTACGAACTCCTCATGTCTGGTGATAACTTTTTATGAGGTTTTTATTCTTTTACAATATATTAAAGACATATTTTTACCAGGTTTTTACTTCGGCTTATTTCTCGTCCTTGAATCACTCCTCTTCCCCCCCACCCCCTGGCCTCCTTCCATTCCTTCCTCCACTCCCTTACCCGAGCAGGCTCTGCACTGGAGGTGTTTAATTCTCCTTTAATCTCAATTCCCTGAGGTACATGAAAGCAGCTTTACGAGCCCATAAATCCAAGAAGATAAAGTGCATTTTTATTAGTTGTGTTGGCATCAAAGGGAAAAAAAAATGGAATCTAATGTGAAATAGTCAATAATGAATTTGCTTAATAGCCCTCCGCATCACCTCCACGGGTCTCACTGAAGGCAGTGGCCTCCTGGGTAGGGTGTGAGCCTGGCAGCCTTTCTCAGGGCACGAGGCAAGGGGTACTGCCCTGCCTGGTTGTATTTTTATTTTTATTTCCTCCAGTAGGAAGACATTTCTTCCAAATGGAGCTAGGAGGCTTGAAGCAGGGGGTGGAGAGGGGAGAGGTTAGTGCATTGGGCATCAGGGGAGGGTATGGGCTGGCTAGGGGTTGAAGCCCCCAAATCCTGGTGGCTGCCAGGGGTCCTGTCTGCCCTGCTCTCAGCCCAGGTGGATGTTTTGTCCACTGAGAGCTTTGGGGACAGAAAGATAAAGGGAGGAGTCAGTGACGGACCTGTGCCACTAACAGAGAGGATGTGCTACCTCAGGGAGCAGACCAGCTCCGCAGGTGGCCAGCACCCCTGTGAAACCAGGGAATGAGCATTACCTTCATGAATGTGGCTCCACCCACGCACCAAGTGAAGGGAGGCGAGCAGCCCTCATGGCACCGTGCTGACCTCCAGGTCAGAACTTGGTGAAGATCCTGCAGGGGGTCTCCCTGGTACCCCCTCCCCTCATGAGCCTAGTGCTTTTGCTAATGACTTCCTGTCTCATCCTGTCTCTGTGGCTACAGGTCCAGGGTTTGTAATCCCTCCCTGATTTCTCCCCATCCCTCCTCCTTTTCTCATCCTTTGCCTCTTTTCTCCCCTTCTCTCCCTACCTCCCTCTACCTTTCTTGCAAGTCCTCAGTCTTGCAAAAAGGACTGAGATAAAGCCCTTTTGCCTAGGCTACTACCCACAGCGAGGACCCTGATCCTAACATCTACAGCTGGGCAGCCGTTCGGATTAATTTCCTGAGGATACTGAAGCTACTGGTAGATCTTTGACTACAGTTTTAGGACCTTTGGGGGTTGAAAGGAGAGCTCTTTTCTCCTCTTTCATAGAAAATGGGAAAGGGGCGTTTTCAGGGATAGAGGGGAGTTTGGTTTCTGCCACACGACCACTAGATGGCAGTAGTCAAACGTGCAAAAAAAGTAAGCAGCCCGCAATCCATCAGCATCCCTCTCTCCCAGCATTCCTCCCTGCAGAAGGAAGGGTTGGAGAAGATGTTGAGAGAAGATGCAGAGAACCAACACATAGGTAGGACCTGTAGGACCTGAGGTAGGCATCTGCCTTGGAAAATGGGTGGGTCCGCAGCAGCTTCATGGTAGCGTAAGAGGACCAGGCAGCCTGCGTGCAGAGGGCTGCCTCCCCCATGTGGGGCTTGCTGTCCTGCCCAGTAGGAAACCCAGCCACAGGATTTCCAATTCCTCTGTCACGGTCCTTGCCAGGTGAGGTGGGCATTACCACACCTGGGTACTGCTGCCTTCAGGTGTGGCCCTCAAGGTGCTTGGCCCTACCAGGGGAGAACAAATGGTTTCCAATTTCTCAAGGTGGCTCTGAGGATGGGCTGTAGCTTCATCTTATTTCAAGGATGCCCTGCGGTCACTAAGGGAAGGACACAGTGCTGAAATTGGCATAAGGTTGTAGCTTAAACTCCCTATTGTGAAAGCTGCCCATCTGCCTGGAGGAGCTGGAGCCTGGACCAGCCTGTCATTCAACACATTGACAGATACAGGCAGGAGATAATGGTAGTTGTTTAATAAATATTTCTTGGATAGGCTCTGCCCTTCAGGACCTTATAATTGAGAAGGAGAGAGAGACAGTGTAAAGCAATTAGAGAATAATGTAGTGCAGGGCTGCATCTTACTCTCAGTGAACTGGAGTTTAGAATAGAGAGAGATCACATAGGGCTTGTGAAATTTGAGCTAGGTCTTGAGGGTTTACATAAGAAGAAGTTACAGAATGACTAGAGAAGACAGGAAGGGCCATGGCATCATTAAAACATTTTATCTGCAGGAATGGAGGGTTTATGCTACACTTAGCAAGATTAGGTAGACCTAGGTTTGTGGTGGGTACTTGAAAGTCAGGCTGAGGAGTTTTGTTCTTGAAACCAAAGCAATAGGGAGCTATTGCAAGTTCTTGAGCAGGAGAGCGACATGCTGGAAGTGTTGGTTGAGAGAACTCTCAACTATGGCTCATGACTGGGAGGCCATTGAGTACAGGGATGGTGGGTCTTCCTTTTCTGTGGCTCTCAAAGGGAGCAGTGTAATGCTTGGCCTTGGTCAACATTCAGTAAATGTTGAATTGAATGTATGTGCAGCCGGAGCCCCAAGGACACTGAGGCCAGCGATGACCTCAGGGGAGGTCAGATTCACTGGTGAGTGAGTGGAGCAGAGCTAGGACTGCCGGAGGCTTGGCTGAGTGCCGCCCACACCGAGCACTAGTTTTCCGAGGGCTGCTTTGTTCACTGGCTCAGCAGAGCATGTGAGATGTGATCACAAGCTCGAAATAACACAGACAGTCTCTGCTCTCTGCCACTTCCTATTTTGCTGATCCACTTATTTGACAATGCCGAAGAAACACCTACACTTTCCTTCCCTTCCTGCGCAGCCCACTTGTGGGGATTTCTGCAGTCTGAGGGATACCAGTGCAGGAGGCGCTCTGCCTGCAGCCCCCTTCCCCAGACCGGGGTGTCCTCTAGGGGCAGAGGGAGCACGTAGAGGCAACCTTATTCAAACACCAGTGGAGTCGAAGCGGCTTAGTGCTTTTTGGCTTTCTGCCACGGTCAGGGGTAGAGGTGACTGAACAAACACCCTGTTTTTTCCAGGTGTTTTCACCTTCATGTTCATTTCCGATTTCCAATGGTTGGTATCATTTCATTCATCTGTAGTTGAACAAACTGAGGACTGGCAATGGTAGGTGATTTACAACAGATGGCATCCTTTCTAAGCTCCGGAACCTGGGGTGAACCCCTGCCCTATTCATGCCAGACCCTGTGTCTGTCTCATGAGACCTTGATGCCTGGGCCCAGTCTATGTGGATTGGGGATGCAGGGAGGATCCAAGCCTGCCACGGCAGTTCTCAAATGTGGAAGTGACAAGGCCAGGTGGAACTAGGGAAAGTGTTCCCAGAGTGCAGGAGCACAGCAAAATCCTGATGTCGGGATGGGGCTCTGAGCTTCCTCAACACTAAGGCTAAACCCAGGAGAAGACTGGCCTCGGGTGTGCTTAGAAGTCAGGACAGTGGAGAGATGAGGTCCAATGCAAGAGAGACAGGGGTCAGGACCACTTAAGTATCTGGCAAAAGAGGCCAGCTGGCAATCAACCACATTTCTTGAATGCCTCCTTACCACAGATCAGGTGCAAGACATGATTCGCAATGCTGGTGGGGAGAGACACCAGGGAACCAACAGTTACAATATAATGTGCTATTTATGGTTATGGGGATGTGTAAAAAGGCTCTGGGAATCTGAAACAAAAATCAATTACGTCTTCTCTGGGGCAGTGGGAATGAGTGTAAGGACCTTGGGAACACATGAGAGAGCTCACGCATTGACTTGGTTCATGGATGGGGCAAGTGATGGGGCATGTAGCACAGAGCCTCTGGACATGCTGCTGTAGCTGCTGCCTCCTGGAATCTGCTGGGGCCGGGGCTGTGCAGACATGGTGCTTCGTGTCTCAACACTGTGATCACAGGCAGCACCTGCCTCGTGGACCTGAGCTCTACGACATCTTCTCTTCCTTCTTGTCCCTTAGAACTTCACAAATCCCAGAGCAAGAGCCAGTAAGTCCCTTCTTACAAGGTCCCTGGTCCAGGACCTTGTTGCACACATCATCATGACACTGGAGACTCTATCATGAGAGATGTTTCATAACTGTTTTAATGATCTTTAATGCCTCGGGGCCCCGTTTGAGAGGACGTGTTGTCAGTTTGGTTGGATCTAATGCTCAGGAGCACCAAGTGTTAGTGGACTTGCTTTTCCCATGTGAGAGAATACATTTTTGTCTCTTGGTAGTGGATGGTATGTGTTTTCCAGAGGCGGTGAAGCCCCTCAGAGGGTGGTAGGGTGGTAACTGCAGTGTGCCCTGCAAATAATAGTGAACTGAATATAATATAATAGCCACCATTTATTAAATGTCCAAAGTCACATAGTAAGGACATGGAAGTTCAAATGAGAATTTATCTGTGATTGGAGTGGGCTCCACAGTGGGGCTTGTGATGCTGCTGGGGGAGTCTGTTGAACAGAGGGAAGGCTGGGAAGAGGGAGGACCAGTGGGCAAGGGAGACTAAGGTGTGCAGCTAGCTCTAGGATAAGAAACAAGTGTGTGAGAGTAGCTCATGGGTCCAGCCTCTGCTCTCCATCCCAGCAGCCAGTTCCTGGATCTCTCCAGGTGACCGTGGCTCCCTCATACAGCACTTGGGCCACTTAACAGATCCAGTCCCCAGCCTGTGCACCAAATTAATCTCACCTGGTCAGGGGGCACAGAACATTCTGTAACATGACATGAATTTGATTCAGATTCAAAGGCAACTAGCATTGATTGAGAACATACTATATTCCAGGCTTTGGGCCACACCATTTTGTCTACATTAGCACATAATCTTTATGACAACCTGGTGTGAGGCATGATCTCATTTTTTGAGTTGGGAGGTCCTGCAGTGTTGCCTAAGGTTCCATGATGAATTAATAAAGGTGGCAGCTTCTTTCCTCTGTGTTAGCTATTTCTGAGGTCCTTTCAGTTCTAATATTCTATTACCTGGGACCATTGGGAGAAACTTGAGAAAGGATTACAGATTACAGTAGGATGTTAGATGCTTCCAGTAGGACAACTTCCTCTTCTCTGTTATTAACAGTTTCTCCTCTCAGGTGCTCTTTCATCTGGATAACTGACAGTTAAAGTTTCCTTATTCTCCTCCCCCTCCCCCTCCCCTTCCTCCTCCTCCTCCTCCTCCTCCTCCTCCTCCTCCTCCTCCTCCTCCTCCTTCTTCTTCTTCTTCTTCTTCTTCTTCTTCTTCTTCTTCTTCTTCTTCTCCCTCTCCTTCTTCTTCTTTCCCTTCTTCCTCCTCTTCTTCTTCTTCTACTCTTTTCATAGCCCAGCGAGTAAAAGTCAAGGAAAACATGAAATTTGAAACAATGGAGAACTTGCATAATGAAGGCCAGTGTATAAAGAAGAGAAGAGAGGACTTCCCTAGTGGTGCAGTGGTTAAGAATCCACTTGCCAATGCAGGGGACACGGCTTCGATCCCTGATCTGGGAAGATTCCACACGCTGCAGAGTAACTAAGCCCATGCACCACAACTACTGAGCCTGTGCTCTATAGCCTGCAAGCCACAACTACTGAGCCCACATGCCACAACTACTGAAGCCTGAGCGCCTAGAGCCCGTGCTCTGTAACGAGAAGCCACCGCAATGAGAAGCCCGCGCACCACAACGAAGAGTAGCCCCTGCTTGCCGCAACTAGAGAAAGCCCACGCACAGCAACGAAGACCCAATGCAGCCAAAAATAAGTAAATAAATAAATTAAAAAAGAAGAGAAAGGTGAGGAGAACCAAGAAAGAGAGGGCCTGGACACAGACTCAGCCTGCCTCTTCTGGACTGGTGGATGGGGGCTCAAGAAAGTCACATGACCTGCTTGGTGTGGCTGCCACTAGCTGTGCACTGGTCACATTGAATCCTCTTCCTTTTGAGTTAATAGTGAGACTGCATTTCCTAGCCTCTCTGAAGTTAAGATGATCAAATGACTGTTGGCTGATGAGATGTGGATGGAAGTGATGTGTGCTACTTCCAGGCCTGGCCGGTAAGACCCTCTCACCCGGGATCGCCATTGCTCCTTCCTCTCCCACAGTAACACTAGTAGCCATTTGCCAAAGATGGCAGAGCCAGGGATGGAAGGAGCTTGGTCTCTCCCTGCATTACCACTGTGAGAGATCAACTTTCATTATGTGAAGCCACTGGGATGTGAGGGTTTATCCGTGCCACCAGCTAACATCACCTCAGCTAATATATTCAGGTTCCTCATATGGGAAAACAGAGGCTGGGAGCCAGAATGATTTCTGAGGCCCTTCTAGTAAACCAGAATTTAACAGCTTCTGATTCAATGGCCCCGCAAAAGAGAAGAGCAAATCCCAGCAGCATAAGCATTGAGCATCGTTCATAGTACCTTGTGAGTTTCTCTACGGCCAGTCTTTAGGGAGCTCCCATTGGAGGCCAGTGGTAAACAGCTTTTCTTTCCTGGTTCCAAGTGACCTAGCGGAGGACCCTTCTCTCTGTGAATTGTGTATGATGACAATCTTGTTTTCCAGAAGAGTGCTGAAGATGACATAAATAGTGGTTTGCAAAGATTGTTTTTGTACACACTAAATGCCATGTAAGGGAGTATTATTGATTATAGATCAGGTTGTATTGGGATTGAGGAAGTCAGCAAAAGTTTCAGCAACTCACAAGTGATCATTTTAAGTATGACATTTACCTTCAATGACCGCAGCCAGGCTACACAGTATTAGTGATATAATGGTGATATAATCCTTTCCATGTGAATCCAATAGGTAAAGATCGAGACTTTCATACACAGACAAATAAGAGAATGACTGTTTTCAGGTCAGGAATCTTTATCAGTTTCCCTGATCTTCTCTTGCTTAATGCTGTGAGGAAAAAGGGGGAAACTTTCAACTGAAGAGTGATCAATTAAAGATCAATTCAAAATAATGATAAAATAACACTATTGGGGGAGGGTGTGTCAGACTAAATAAAATCCAACTTAAATATGATTTTTAAAAACTAGTGCACAGGGACTTCACTGGTGGTCCAGTGGGGAAGACTCCATGCTCCCAATGCATGTGGCCCGGGTTCGATTCCTGGTCGGGGAATTAGATCCCTCATGCGTGCCGCAAATAAGAATCCCTCATGTTGCAACTAAAAAAAAAAAAAGGATCCCGCATGCTGCAACTAAGACCCAGCACAGCCAAAATAAATAAATCTTAAAAAAAAAGAATTTATGAGGTTTAAAAAAAAAGAAAAAACCTAGTGCACAAAATGAAGTACAAGTTCCTAAGATGGGTTTGCAGAGGCAGTTCTATCAATATAGTTTTTTCACCTTCCTTGTGCTGGGAATACAACAGTGAACCAGAAATACAAATTCCCACTCTATGGAGAAAATAGACAATGTACGTTTAGGGAATTTGATGTCAGATAAAAATAGCCAACAACCGTTGAATCCTGCCATGTTCTTTTTTACTAAGCGTTTTACAGGTACTAACTCATTTAAGCTTTGTTAGAGCTTTATAAGTGCTGTTACTCTGATCTCCATTTTACAGGCGGGAAAATTAATGCACAGAGAGGTTAATTGCCAAAGCCAGGGAGCCTGCTCTTAACTACTAATCTATAATGTCCCTTATTAGTGCTAATGACTATAAAGAACATAGATCAGGGACTAAAATATAATAGAGGAGGTGGCTAATTAGATAGGATGGTTAAGAAGAGAAGATGTTTGAGCAAAACCTGAGTGAAGAAGCCAGTCTAAGAATATCCAGGGAAAGAGTATGTTCCAAGCAGAGGGAACAACCAGTGCAAAGGCCCTAAGGTGGAGAAAGCTTAGTCAGTGTGAGGCATATCAAGAATGTTGCTTTGACTTCAATGGATAAGAAAGGGAGAAAGTTGGAAACAAAAAACAAAGTTGGAAAGACAGGTGGGGGCTAGATCTTGCAGGGCCTTGGCATCCGTGATAAGGTCTTTGGCTTTTGTCTAAGAATTGTGGGAAACCATCATAGGGTTTTGAGCAAGGGCAAATATAGGGTCTAATTTACATTCAGAAAACAATGAACCGGGCTTCCCTGGTAGTGCAGTGGTTAAGAATCCGCCTGCCAATGCAGGGGACATGGGTTCGAGTCCTGGTCTGGGAAGATCCCACATGCCGCGGAGCAACTAAGCATGTGCACCACAGCTACTGAGCCTGCACTCTAGAGCCCGCATGCCACAACTACGGAAGCCTGCTCTCCTAGAGCCCGTGCTCCACAACAAGAGAAACCACCGCAATGAGAAACCCTTGCACCACAATGAAGAGTAGTCCCCACTTGCCGCAACGAAAGAAAGCCCGTGCATAGCAACGAAGGCCCAACGCAGCCAAAAATAAATAAATAAAATAATAAAACAACCCCCCCCCCCCAAAAAAAACCCAATGCTGCTCAATGTACAGCAAGAGTGCAAGGAGACAGGAGTGGAAACAGGGTGGGGTCAGATTGAAGTCTACTGCAATAGTCGGGGCAAGAGAGAATCTGGGATTAGATCATAGTGATAATAATGTAAGTGCTAAAGCACTGAGAGCTGGTAGTTGATGGTTACTGCAGCCTCACTCAGCAAATTCTGACTTTCCAAACAGGCTTTTGTCCCCTTCACTCCATGGAAGCATTGGATGTGGGGTGTGAGAGAAAGAGAGGGATAAAGATGATATCAAGTCTTTTTTGGCCTGAGCAACTCAGTGTGATGTGGTGGTGGTGCCATTTGCTGAAGTGGGGAAGCAAGGAGATGAGTAGGTTTGTTAAAGGTGGTTGGAGGTAATTGAGAGTTCTGTGTTGGGCATGCAAGTGGGGATGCTTGATGCCAAAAACTCAGCTTCTGTGTGCCAGTGCCGAATCAAATCTCAGAGACAGACTTTTGGGTGAAGTAGAAAAGAACAGCTTTATTGCTTTGCCAGGCAAAGGGGGACACAGTGGGTTCATTCCCCTACAAAACTGTGTCCCAAACCAGGAGGATTTGTGAGAGTTTTATAGCAATGGTTCAACGGTGGGGTTGCTGATAAAATTAGGGTGTGTGCAGGACCTGCACTCCTTTAATCTGGTCTCAGGTAATCATTTGATGAGTTTCTCTGTTTTTTTTTAATCTGGCCTCAGGTGGTCTTCTCTGGAATGAAGAATGTTGGCATTTTCCATTTGTTGGGGTTTTAGTTCTGGAACGCTGCCTGAAGGTTGCACTCTAGTTTCTTGGCTACTCCCCCCTTGTCTCTGCATCCCCTCCCTTAACTGATTAGCAACTGTTCTAATCTGCCCTTTGGAACCCAGGAAGGTCACGGAGGCTGGAGTCTGTTCCCTACAAACAAGAAATGGGGAACAGAAAGGCTTCCATGCCCAGGAGCTCCACAGGGTCCTGCTCGGTTTCATGCTAAGAAATTATAACTCCAGCCTGGAGTTCAGGGGAGAAGAAGGGGCTAGAGATGTTACATTTGGAATTCCAGCCACAGGTGAATGAGCTTACCTAGGATAAAATGGTAGAGAAGAGACATGCTCTAGGATTTTAACACTTAGATCTCAAGAAGAAGAGAAGGAGCCAGTAAAGGAGACTGACAGAGTGTAATAGGGAAGAACAAATCTGACCCCATATTGGATCTGTTTCTCTTACTTTAACCTTTGAATTCTGTTGCTTCTGCTACAAGTTAATCACTAAAGTGATGTATTCATAGCTTAAAGTATGCATAAAGGCCTATCTCTGGGAACCCTTCCTCCCATGCCTGAGCATTAGGCTAAAATACCTTTGTTTAGATCACAGAAAACATCCTGACCAGGCCCACCTGTGAAAGCCTGTACTAAGGAAGAAATTAACACATCCCCTCCAGAGTCTGGCCAGAACCAGGAAATATTTGCAACATCTTAGCACCTTTTTTATTTTATCTCCTCACCTCCCTCTCTTTGCTCTATAAAAGAAACTAGTATCCAAACCTGGGCAAGATGGTTCTTTGGGACACTAGTCCACCATCTTCTTGGTCTACTGGCTTTACAGATAAAGTCGCTATTCCTTGCCCCAGCACCTCATTTCTTGATTGATTGACCTGTCTGTCGTATGGTGAGCAGTAGGAGCTTGGATTCAGTAACAAGAGGGGCCAGTGAAGTAGAAGGAAAAACAGAGAAAGTGAGTTTCCCAATACCAAGACATGAAAGTGTTTTGAGTAGGATAGTATAATCAGTGTTTCAACAAGGAGGGGACAAATAATTGATCACTGGATTAGGTAACATGGAAATTGTTTTGAGAAGTGCAGTTTTTTTGTTCCTGTTTGGAAAGTCAGAATTTACTCAGTAAGGCTGTAGTAACCATCACCCACCATCTCCCAAGGACTTGTCAAATAGCAATGTTTTGTTGTGTTTGTTCTTGCTATGTGTTGGCAGCTGTGGGTCAGCTACAGTTCTACTCCTTATAACTTCTCATTTCAAAACCCAGGCTGAAGGAGTAGCTCCAATCTGGGCTTGCAGTTACTGTAGCCTAGGGAAAGATTGCTGGTGGCGCTTGCATGCCTCTGAAACCTTCTGCTCAAACATGCCCCATATCATGTCTACTCTGATTCTCCTAGATGAAGCCAGCCACATGGCCAAGCCTGCTGAAGGGGTGGGAGGTATACTCCACCTGCAGGTCACGTGGCAACAGCCAGAGACACATAATCCTTACAGAGAAAGGATCCAGTAGTTGGGAACCATAATACAATCTTCCACAAAGAGAGCTCAAGAAAAAATGGAAGGTGAATTAGTGAAGATAAGAATTATGAAAACCCCAAGAATTTTACTATAAAGGGAAATAAGGTTGTAGCTGGAGAGCTTCTTTTTTTTTAAAGATGCGTATTATTTCGCATGTCTGTGTGTGATATACTGGTCTAGAGAGATGAAACTGAAGCAGGAAAGCAATAGAATAGTTACAGGGATAAAGTCTTATAGGTGGAAGGAAACATGCTCCTCTGGACAAGTGGATATGGCTTCTAGGAAGAGTTTATCTTCTGTGACAGAAGAAAAGGTAGAGCCTGTTGGCACAGAGGCTGGGAACTGTGGCTATTAAAAGGAAAAGAATTTCTCTGATTGCTTCTATGTTCTCAGTGAAATAGATGGTCATTTAAGAGTAAAGAGGTGGAGAGGGTGTTGGATATTTGAGAAGTAAAAAGTTGTGAAATAATTGCCACGTGGAGTCAGAGCAAGAAAGGAACAGGAAATGAAGTAGGAATGTGGCCTCACCTGGGTTAGGTGGGTTTAAGGTGAGAGCAGTCAAAGTATTTGCAGTTTTTCATCATTTCCATTCACCTGGAGGCAGCTATGAGGTAAGTGGAGAGCTGGGTTTAACCAAAAGTGAGAGGCTTCCAGGATGGAGAGAGAGGGGAACAATGGGATTGATGGTTTAGTCAGTGGATTGATTTTAATAAGGGAACATGGAAGAAACACATTGGAAAATGTGATGGAGGGTGAGTTTAGATTTTATGATCTGGAAGTTCTGGGGGGTCAAAAATTGTTGAAGCAGGGGTAATAGAGAGAATAAACTGAAAAACTGGTGATGGTGGTCAGTTGGATATTTGACATCAAGATATTAGAGGTGGTTCAGTCGATAATGACAAAATCTGGGTTATGGGCATGGGAGTAGTTGACTGAGGTGGGTCTGAGATGGTTACTGAGCTGATTATTGGAGGTGACGTCAGGCACTGAGAAGCTACAGTGTTAAATGGACCAAGTATGCAGATGTAGAAGTCGCCAGGAGGGAGGATATGGGAAGGATGGAGGGAGGAGTTGTAAACAAAAGCAACAAAGAGGCAAGGTGTGTATTAGCCTCAGATTCTCAGATGTGGTCCTAAAGATCTCACCTTTTCTTCTTTTGAGCAGTGTTGGGGAAGGGTGTGTTCTTGATGGCTAATTGGAGGTGCTTCTACATGGGCTGTCCAGTAGCCTGGAATATGGAGAATGTAGAAAAGGCCCCAGGGCCTTATATAGGAATATGTCCATTCCCTTGTTTCCATCCTGCCTCCCAGCTGCTGAAGTATGGAGGGCTGATGGATGCTGGCTGGCTGTGAGTACAGATGGTGCCTTCCTACAGCAAGTCAACAGTAATAGAGGCCAACACAGGCCCCAGGCTCGGGGAAATTCATTGACAGGAGTGGTTGTACCAAGTCACAACAGTGGCAGGGAGAGGAGGTCCATGGATGTGTGGTGGGGGGAAGAACACAAGTAAAGGAGGGCCATTGTCTTGTCAATCCAGGAAATGATCTGTAAGATGCTCCTATCCATCATACAGGATTTCTCAGAGGGCTTCCCTTCCTACCTGCATGATCCCTAGCCCAAGCCCCAGCTTGGCAAGACCATTTTGATTTAACAGTGAAGACTTTTGAGGTCTGAGCATCCACACCTCTTAGAGTGAGGCATCCATAGGGAACTTGACTAGGGACACTTTTTGATGGCATTGCTTTTAGTCCATTTTATCACAGAGCTCTGAGATGGAGCTGACATTCCATAATTGGACATTTGGCTCAGCAAAATGACAGCTGTTTAAATAACAGGTTCTCCAAAATATAGTCTTTTTCTAAGGCTTATTGTAATGTTTAGGTTCCTAAGCTTTGGTTTTTGAAGATGCTCCTCTTTGAGTTTTTCTCTTTTTTTTTCTTTGACCAGAAGAAGGTGGCAGCTGACCTGCCCCCTCAGCTATGGTTCTTTTTTCCCTTTCACAACAGTTGTGTTTGTCACAAGCTTTGTGTAGCATTATGTGTGGATGATATTTGGGAAGTGGCTGAGTATAAGTGTTGGGACTTTATAAAATCATATGGATCTGAGTTTGGACCTAAGCCATGTTACTTGCCTACTGTTCCTTAACCCTCTCTGTGCCTCAGTTTCTTCATCTGTTTAATGGGATAATAATAGGACTCACAGGAGTACTGGAGTCACATGAGATAATTTCTGAGCATAGTTGCTCAGACAAGTAGTAATCAGATAATTTCTGAGCATAGTTGCTCAGACAAGTAGTAATCAGTCAACAGGTCAGTGATAAAACAATTACTATAATCAACAATATCATTATCATTATCAAAATCAAAATGACTCTTGGGAATCACCTTCCAGTAGATCATCTTAACCTCTGTTCTACAAAAAGGTATTGAAAAGTCTGTACTTCTAAGTAATAGCTGTAGAAAAAAAATTAGGGCTCTGTTCTAATGTGCTTCCAGGGTAAGCTGGGTATAGAATCCTCTCTAAAATCTTTTAGGAGGATGGGCAAGTCTGTCAGGACTCTTTCAGTTTCAAGTGACAGAAACCTAATTCATACTAGCTTAAGGGAAAAAGTATAATTTTCAAATAAGCAGGTACAGAGGTAATAAAAGACACAGACAGAAACTTTCTCCTCTCTCACTTTTCCTCTCTTTCTCTCAAACTAAGTTACCCTCTCTGTTCATCACTCGACTCAGTTTCCATCTCTGTGTTGGCTCCCTTCTCTCTTGCGCTCCATTTGATTAAGGACACAACCATGGGCAATTCTGGAGTAACATCCTTAAATTCCTGGAGAAAGAAAGAGCAATTTCTTAACATCCAACTACTGAAAATTCCAGGGAAGGACTTTGATTGGTCTATTGTGAGTCACAGTCCAAGCCCAAGGGGTCTGATTGATCCAGCCTGGGTCACGGTCGAAGCCAGAGATCAGGGAGCATTGATTGGCAGCTCTCCCAAAGTATAATGGTCCAGCCAGGGAGGAGCAGTTTTCTAAACAGTGGCAAGAACTGCTAACAGAAGAAAGTAAGAAGGTAAGGGATGGATGCTTGGGTGGTCCCAAACAGCTAATGTCCACTGCAGTTGGAAATGTTAGACACTTCAGCTTTTCAAGATTCTCAGAATCTTGTTTAGCTCTAGTCTGACCTATAAACCACAGTGGTTAAGAGTGTAGGTATGAAGTCTGACTACCTGGGTTTGAAATCCATCTCTGAGGCATCTTTTTTTTTTTGCGGTACACGGACCTCTCACTGTTGTGGCCTCTCCCATTGTGGAGTACAGGCTCCAGACGCGCAGGCTCAGCGGCCATGGCTCACAGGCCCAGCCGCTCCGCGGCATGTGGGATCTTCCCAGACCGGGGCACGAACCCGTGTCCCCTGCATTGGCAGGTGGACTCTCAACCACTGCGCCACCAGGGAAACCCGACTCTGTTTTCTTAAGTAATTAAAGGACTGATTAAGACAACCAGTAGCACAGGAAATTATTTTGATAAAACACAAAATCTTTGCTTTCTAGGCAGATTATTTAAAAGGTAAAAAAAAAAAAAAATCACAATCTGTTATCAAAAGTAGACCAAAAATCCAATAAAACTTTGTCCTTTTAACAGAGAGAAAAACAATTCTAATTTTACGTCAGTGTACTTTTGACATTAAAACTCATTTTTTAATTTAAATAAATTTATCCCAATCTTACCCAGCTTGACCATGCATAAAATTCTTTCCCAAGATTCTTTTCCCACAAAACTGATAAAAGATCATCCTATTTTCCCCCCTCTTTCTCATTCTGGAACAATCAATCATTCTACTTTCCTTATTTGCTTTTCACATAGAGTTGTTTCCTTTCATCCTTATTATTTCTGCATAGTTTTAAAATTAAAATTCCTAACCCTTAAAATTCTTAATTAAAATTCCCAACCCTTAGAATCCTTAATTCCTAGTGAGGAATTACCTAAGAGGTAAGCAATGGTGGACTGTCTCTTATACTAGCATTCTGTGTATTGCCAGACTTATAAATATATTTCATAATTTCTGGAAGTATATTCTTCCTCATTGTAAATTTTTAAATGTGGCACAGAACATGTTTACTAATAGACCCAAATATCTTAAATTTCTCAGTAGTAAGAAGCCAAAAGTAGATAAGCCTATGTTCACTAATTAAAATTTCAGTATGATCTAGATATTCAATGACTATCGATTATTTGATTAAACTTAGCAAAACTCTAAGATTTCAAGTTACCGAAAAGATTTGGGGAAACTATTTAAATAGACATGCCATGGAACATAATTTCTGAAAATTCACCTAGAAACTTTTGTTCACTTACATATATTTAATTCACTTGTTCTCAACAATTATGTTTAGCATACTCATGAAAATTTTATCTTACCAAGTTATTTTTCTTGGAGACAAATTTTGTAACAGAGATAACACAAAATTATTTGACTAGCAAACCCAGGCAAAATAAAAGCTGCATGTCTGTATTATTTTTAATACTGATAACCCTGAAGACATAATTAATTTAATTAAACTAACAAACTTAAACTACCTTTAATGCTGAATATTTTCCCAGAACACATGAACTTGAAAAGTATTTGGGTTCATTTTTACTGTATTTCTGAGAGTTTTAGGAATACTTAATTCATACAAGTCCTTGTTTGTTTTTAAGCCAATTAAATAACATTCTTTTACAAACTAATTTTAATAATACCATCCAGAGTTAGAAAAATATCCCACATTTACAATCTATGTATCTGTCTATCTATCTAGACACACATAAACATACAGACAAATGAAAATAGAGACCTTATAGCCTTTGTTTTAAATTTTTAGGCATGAGATGAGCATAACAGTGAAAAACCTCCTACTTCATAAAGGAACAGTTGGATCTAAATTGTGTTCCTGGAAGATGGAATAAGTTAAGGTTAACTTCTCAGATGGCTAAAGCATTTTATTAATACTTGTGGAGAAGATACCTGATTGTTCATACACCTAAGTCCCAAATAACCATTTCTTTCTTTTCTATTCTTTTTTTTCTGTTAAGAATTATCTCACTGAGGTTTGCATTTTAAAGAGATAACCTAGATAAGAGTTCCTGGAAAGGGCCAGGTAGAACATTTACATCTCAAGGGCACAGGGAAAAGGTGCAAGCACCATCAAGAAGAACTTTTGATTCCTAAGGCCAGAATTTTTATAATATTTACAAGCTCTTTGAGATAAATAGGTGAGTTTTTAGGCTTGATAAAAAGGATAGGTGAACTTTGCATTATTTCTGGAGCTGCATTTTCTGTTCTTGTAAAGATCCAATTTATAAGAGAAAATTTCTCAACGAATTGGTTGCAACCTGAATGGTCAGGTCATGGGCTGACACAACCATCCAACTACATTATCCTCAATTTGCTTCTTCAACGAACATGGAAATCAAAAGATTTCTATGTTCTAAAGTTACAGCTGTGTGTCTTTGGAATGTTTAATAAATCCTTCCCCAAAGTCTTCAGAGATTTTTCCTTCCTGCTGGGTACATTTAGCCTAGGTGAGAAGGCCTAAAAAAGTTTCGTATTAGCTTTTGAATATCAGCTTCTAATCTGGCCAACTTCTGACCATAGAGCTACTTAAAAAAATCCTTTAAAATATCATACCATGTTTTAGACAGGACAAACAGTAAATATTCCTGGCAATATTGGACAACCCCATGGACTGAGGAGGCATCCTCAAAGAGGTTGCAAAAGATATTACCTTCCCAGGATCCAGAGCCATTCCCAAAGATAGCTAAAATAAAGAAGGAATTAGACAATTTCCCTGAGGGCTAGAAGCAGTCTGATAGGACCCTAGATGCAAATGGAGTTCAATCCATATCTCTGTCCAGCCTCAGCTATCCACAAATGAGGTGCAACCCACATTTCTGTCTGGCTTATTTTTGAGTGTAGCTCTGGTATCTACCACTACTTGGCAAGGTTTCCCAGTAATTTTAATTTTAGTTTCCCTTGGCTGTTTAAGGGAATAATGTAGAAGTTTGCTAGAAAATCCCTCAGAATCTCAGCAACCCTGGGAGGGGCCCAAATGGGGGCCCTTCTTCAAGGGTAGATATGGGGGTGTCTGTAAGACCATAACATGGTGGACTTTGTTTATAGTCGTATTGTCTCTTTAGAGTGGAAGACAATTCAGACAGAGGATTAGCACAATGAATAATCAAGTAAAGGAGGATAGAGGGGGAGAGGTAGGAGTTGCATCTGTCATATAGTCTTCTCTTTTATGTATCTCTATGTTTTTAATTTTCATTAACCTTTTACGATGAATCTTTCAATGAAGATTTTTTGGAATTTTGAAGCCTTTTGGAGGCTTCCACATGCCAATTAAAAGAGATATCCCATTCTGTTTGATTTGGGAACACTTACTTTCAAGTGCACTTCTTAAATAAACAATCTTAGTCTAATTGGAAAGTTCATCATAATGGCCATTGTAATTTTAGACTGTCTTTAGTAAGATTTTGCCATTCTTGTAGATATCTACAGCTTTGGGGACCACAGTTCTTAGACACAAAATAAGCAGGTGTGCTAGAAGGTGGTGTTCTCAATTCTTTGGATCTTGAGGATCCCATTTCTTTAGCTAAGACTCGGGTGTCTTGGAGCCAAAATTAATACCTATGAGGAATGTACCCTCTTGACACATATCTTGTCAGGTTTTAGCAAGGACAAACAGTAAATACTCCTGGTAGTATTTGACAACTCTTTTGGACCTGTGAGCCATCCCCAGAAGGGTGCAAAAGGTATTACCCTCCCAAGATCCAGAACCACTCCCAAGGATAGTCAAAAGAAAGAAAGATTTAGACAATTTCCATGAAGGCTGGCAGGAGAGTGGTATGATCTTAGCTGCAAATGGAGTACCAGTGCACTGGGGATTATGTGGTTTTACAATGTACTTCATTGCATGGAAATTTTCTTGAGGTTGGTCGGGGACCTAGTGTCAATCTAACCAGCTTTTTTCTGTCTGGTTCGCAGGCCTCTCACTGTTGTGGCCTCTCCTGTTGTGGAGCACAGGCTCCGGACACGCAGGCTCAGTGGCCATGGCTCATGGGCCTAGCCGCTCTGCGGCATGTGGGATCTTCCCGGACCGGGGCACGAACCCGTGTCCCCTGCATCGGCAGGTGGACTCTCAACCACTGTGCCACCAGGGAAGCCCAAACAGCTTTTAAGTACTAGATCTGTGCCCACCAATTTTGCAGCTTTTGCCTTCTGAGATTCCCATTAGCAATAGCCTTTACCTCATGGTGCATGTACAGAAACCAACAGTAACCAAGGAAATGGAGCTGTGGACACCAGCAGCAACCAAAGAGATGGTACTGTGGATTGACCTAGAGAAGGCCTTAGGTGAACATCATCAGCAACTCCCAAAGTGGAACCACTGACTGAACCAGCAGACCTCAATAAATGGGGACTATGAATCAAGCCAAGGGCTAAGGACTCAGGTTCCAGGTGGAACTGCCTTCCAGCCCAAGCTGACACTACACCATGGACTGGGACCACAGACTAACCAAGCACTAAGAACTGGTGCTCAGTTAGAGCCTCCTGTCAGTCTAGACTGACCCCTTAATCTTGGACTGGAAAGACAATTAAATTGGGGGCTGGACACAAAGAGAATGGAGCTCAGAACCAAGAGGAACTTATCCATGGCCCTTGGAAATGGTGAGAAAGACAGAGAACTGAAAGTGTTTGTGGGTAAAAAATTCTGTGTTTCTTGTTGTCCCCAAAGCTATAAGTATCCCTTGGATTCCACTGCTGCTACAAATATTGTTAAAAACAAAATTTAATTGAATAAATTTTAAAGATCTTACTGACTTTATTCAATGATTCATGAATTGGAGAGCAGCCCATCTAACAGATAGAAAGTTGTTCTGGGGAGCTGTACAAAATGAAAGACTTATAGGCAGAAAGGAGCAGGACAAGGAAGTTATACTAGCAAAAAGTGGGTTGGCTGTGGCAAGGTCACTTAACTTTAGAGGATGGTAGGTGTCTATCACTAGTTCTGATCAGGTCATTCCTGATTAGCTGGTCCAAGATTCCATTTCTGGGAAAGACTGAAAGAGTAATTGTCTTGGTTTGCTGATGTGGGGCTCAGCATAAATAACTCTATTTTGGACCTATTGTCTTGTTTTTAACAGTATCCAACAGAAATAGTTGTAAGGATGGGGGGGCAAGATGCTAGAGTAGGAAGATCCTGGGCCTGCCTCCTCTCGTGGACACACCAAAATTACAAATACATATAGAGAAAATATCTCTGAGAACCACCTGAAGACTAGTAAAAAATATTTTCTACAACTAAAGATAAAAAGAAAAAGCCACATTAAGATGTGTGCAAGGGTGAAGATGCGATCCGGCTGGGACCCAAACCTCTGTGTTGGAGACCCAGAGGCAAGAGGGATCAGGAGGTCTCATCCCCACATCAGGCTCCCCAACATAAGGGACATGTATGGGAAAGAAGAGCTCCCATAATACCTGGCTTTGAAACCAGCAGGGCTTATGTGTGGGAGAGCTGGAGGACTGGAGGAGACCAAGGCTGTACTCTGAAAGGGAACATGCAAAAACTTACTTGCTACAAGTCCCAGTGCAGAGGCAGCACTTTGAAAAGTGTCTGGGTCCTATGTAAAGAAGATGCGTTAGCTAACTTTAGGGTGTGTGCCTGAGTCAAGGATATGTTGGAAATTTTTCCAGATATGGAGGAGCTGGTGATCACCAGTTTTAGGTTTTTCTGTTTGTATTTTGGTTCACTTTCTACCTAGGTGGCCCATTGCTGGTGAGCACCATTTTTGACTCTTCCCATCTAACTCATTAGCACCACTTGCCTTGCCTCAGGTTGACCTGCAGAACCAACCCAGCTGATGCTCCTCTATAGTGGTCCCCTTGCCTCACCAGACCCAGCTGTCATCCTTAGGTGCTACTGGTGTACCCCCAAAAGAGTTCCCACCACAGGCTTTAGTCCCACACACCAGAGTGCTCATGACAGTTGTGGCTGGAACTTACAGCCAGCTGCATCAGGGGACAGGCCTGCACACTAGGGCACTTGCAGCAATTGTGGCCCAGCTACAGGAATAGGGCACATGCAGCCCACACTGGGGACACTCTTTGAGCACCTGACTCTGTCACCTGGGGTAGGACCATGCTACTGGGCCCCACAGGACACCTTCTACACAAAGCCACTCTTCCAAGTCCAGGAGACATACCTGAGCTACCTAACACATACAAATAAACACAGAGAGGTAAAATGAAGAGAGCAAGGAATATCTTTCAAAGCAAACAAGAAGATAAAATCTCAGCAAAAAGAACTAAACAAAACAGAATAATCCATCTTCCAGATAAGTGTTCAAGGTAATGGTCATAAAGATGCTCACCAAATTCAGGAGAATAGAGAACTTCAAAAAAGAAAAAATATAAAAAAGAACCAATTAGAACTGAAGAATACACAAATTGAATAAAAAATACACTAGAAGAAACCAATGGCAAACTAAGTGATGCAGGAGAACAGATCAGAAATCTGGAGGACAGAGTAGTGGAAATTATCCAATCAGAATAGCAAAAAGAAAAAATGAAGCAAAAAGAATAGTTTAAGCGACCTCTGGGACAATATCTAGCATATTATCATTCCCATTATAGGGGTCACAGAAGGAGAAGAATGAGAGAAAGGTACAGAAACCTTATTTGAAGAAATAATGGCTGAAAGTTTTCCTAACCTGGTAAAGGAAACAGATATCTAAGTCCAGGAAGCACAGGGAGTACCAAACAAGATAAATCGAAATTGACCCACACCAAGAAACATTATAATAAAATGTTAAAAGTTAAAAATAAAATAAAATTCTTAAAAGCAGCAAGAGTAAAACAAATATTTACATATAAGGGAGACCCATAAGATTATCACCTGACTTTCCAGCAAAAAGTTTAAAGGCCAGAAAGGAGTGGCATGACATATTCAAAGTACTAAAAGAAAAAAAATTAAAAAAAACAAGGCTACTCTATCTGCCAAGGTTATCATTCAGAATTGAAGGATAGATAAAGAGTTTCTCAGACAAGCAAAAGCTAAAGGAATTCATCACCACTAAACCAACCTTGTAAGAAATGTTAAAGGGACTCCTTTAAACAGAAAAGAACAAAACCATAACTAGAAATATAAAAGTTATGAAAGATAAAAATCTCACCATAAAGGCAAACATATGGTAAAGGTAGTTGATTGACCCCCTATGTAGCTATTATGAAGGTTAAAAGACAAAACTAGTAAAATTATATGTATCTACTAAGTAGTTAAAGGATACACAAAATAAAAGATGTAAAATATGACATCAAAAACATAAAACATGTGGAGGTGGGTAGTAAGAATGAAGTGCTTTTAGAATGTGCTCAAGCTTAAGTGATCATCAACTTAAAACAGACTGCTACATATATAAGGTGGTATATAAGAACCTCATGGTAACCAAACCAAGAAACTAAGATACACAAAAAACAAAGGGAAAGGAATATAAACGTAACACTAAAGAAATTCAACAAATCACAAAGGAAGAGAGCAAGAAAAGAAGAAAGAAGAGCAACAAAATAAGAGCAACAAAAATAACCGGAAACAATTAACAGAATGGCAATAAGTACATACCTGTCAATAATTACTTTAAATGTAAATGGACTAAATGCTTCAAAAAAGACATAGGGTCTTTAAAAGACATAGGGTCTTTAAAAAGAAGAACCATGCTACCTACAAGACACTCACTTCAGATTCAAAGATACTCACAGACAGAAAGTGAGGGCATGGGAAAGTATATTCCATGCAAATGGAAACTAAAAGAAAGTTGAAGTAGCAATAGACTTTAAAACAAATACTGTAATAGGAGACAAAATAGACTTTAAAACAAATACTGTAACAAGAGACAAAGAAGGGCTTAAATAATGAAAAAGGATCAATCTAACAAGAAGATATAACACTTATTAATATATATGCACCCAATATAAGAGCATCTAAATACACAAAGAAAATATAAATAGATGTAAAGGGAGAAACTGACAGTAATACAATAATAGTAGTGGACTTTAACACCCCAGTTACATTAATGGACAGAGCATCCAGACAGAAAAGTCTATAAGGGGACAGTGGCCTTAATGGAAACGTTATATCAGAGGGATATATATATATATATATATATATTCCTTTCAAGTGCACATGGAACATTATCCAGGATAGAATAGATCATATGTTAGGTCACAAAACAGGTCTCAATAACTTTAAGAAGATTGAAATCATATAAAGGATCTTTTCTGACTACAATGATATGAAACGAGAAACGAACTACATGCAAGAAAAAAACTGGAAAAAAACACAAGCACTTGGAGATAAGCATCTTGCTACTAAACAACCAATGGGTCACTGAAGAAATCAAAGAGGAAACCAAAAAATTCTTTGAGATAAGTGAAAATGGAAACACAATGTTTCAAAATCTATGGAACACAGAAAAGGTAATTCTAAGAGGAAAGTTTATAGCAATACAGGCCTACCTCAAGAAACAACAAAAATATAAAATAAACCACCTAAACTTACACCTAAAGAAAGTAAAAAAAGAAGAACAAAACTCATAGTTAGTAAAGCAAATAAATAATAAAAACCATAGCAAAAATAAATGAAATAGAGACTTAAAAACAGTAAAAAAGATCAATGACACTAAGAGCTGGTTCTTTGAAAAGATGAACAAAAATCAATAAACCTCTAGCCAGGCTCATAAAAAAAGAAAGAGAGAGGGCCCAAATAAACAAAATTAGAGATGAAGGAGGAGAAGTTACAACTGGCACCACAGAAATACAAAGGATCATAAGATGTTACTATGAACAGTTATATACTAAGAAATTGGACAACCTAGAAGAAATATATAAATTCCTAGAAACATTCAAACTTCCAAGACTGAACCAGGAAGAAATAGAAAATATGAACAGATCAATCACAAGTAATGAAATTGAAACTGTGATTGAAAATCTTCCAACAAACAAAAGTCCAGGACAAAATGCCTTCACGGATGAATTCTATCAAACATTTAGAGAAGAGCTAACACCCATCTTTCTCAAACTCTTCCAAAAAATTGCAGAGGAAGGAACACTCCCAAGCTCATTGTACGAAGCCACCATCACCCGGATACCAAAACCAGACAAAGATATTACAAAAAAATAAAATTAGAGACCAATATCACTGATGAATACTAGCAAACAGAATCCAACAACACATTAAAAGGATCATAGACCATGATCAAGTGGAATTTATCTCAGGGATGCAAGAATTCTTCAATATATACAAATAAATCAATGTATTGCACCAAATTAACAAATTGAAGAATAAAAACCATATGACCATCTCAATAGATGCAGAAAAAGCCTTTGACAAAATTCAACACCCATTTATGATAAAAACTCTCCAGAAAGTGGGCTTAGAGGGAACCTACCTCAACATAATAAAGGCCATATACGACAAACCCACAGCAAACATCATTCTCAGTGGTGAAAAGCTGAAAACATTTCTTCTAAGATCAGGAATAAGACAAGGATGTCCACTCTCCCCACTATTATTCAACATATTTTTGGAAGTCCTAATCATGGCAATCAGAGAAGAAAAAGAAATAAAAGGAATACAAATTGGAACAGAAGAAGTAAAGCTGTCACTGGTTGTAGATGACATGATACTATACATAGAGAATCCTAAAGATGCTACCAGAAAACTACTAGAGCTAATCAATGAATTTGGTAAAGTAGCAGGATACAAAATTAATGCACAGAAATCTCTTGCATTCCTATACATTAATGATGAAAAATCTGAAAGAGAAATTAAGGAAACACTCCCATTTACCACTGCAACAAAAAGAATAAAATACTAGGAATAAACCTACCTAAGGAGACAAAAGATCTGTATGCAGAAAACTGTAAGACACTGATGAAAGAAATTAAAGATGATACAAACAGATGGAGAGATATACCATGCTCTTGGATTGGAAGAATCAACATTGTGAAAATGGCTATATGACCCAAAGAAACCTACAGATTCAATGCAATCTCAATCGAACTTCCAATGACATTTTTCACAGAACTAGAACAAGAAATTTAACAATTTGTATGGAAACCCAAAAGACCCCGAATAGCCAAAGCAATCTTGAGATAGAAAAGCAGAGCTGGAGGAATCAGACTCCCAGACTTCAGAATATAGTACAAAGCTACAGTAATCAAGACAATATGGTACTGGCACAAAAACAGAGATATAGATCAATGGAACAGGATGGAAAGCCCAGAGATAAACCCCTGCACATATGGTCAACTAATCTATGACAAAGAAGGATATACAAAGGAGAAAAGACAGTCTCTTCAATAAGTGTTGCTGGGAAAACTGGGCAGCTACATCAAAAAGAATGAAATTAGAACACTCCCTAACACCATACACAAAATAAACTCAAAATGGATTAGATACCTAAATGTAAGACCAGAAACTATAAAACTCTTAGAGGAAAACATAAGAAGAACACTCTTTGACATAAATCACAGCAAGATCTTTTTTGAGCCACCTCCTAGAGTAATGGAAACAAAAACAAAAATAAACAAATGGGACCTAATGAAACTTAAAAACTTTTGCAAAGCAAAGGAAACTACAAACAAGATGAAAAGACAACCCTCAGAATGGAGAAAATATTTGCAAATGAATCGATGAACAAAGGATTAATCCCCCAAATATATAAACAGCTCATGCAGCTCAAAATTAAGGAAAACAAACAACCCAATCCAAAAATGGGCAGAAGACCTAAATAGACATTTCTTCAAAGAAGACATACAGATGGGCAAGAAGCACATGGAAAGCTGCTCGACATAACTAATTATTAGAGAAATGCAAATCAAAACTACAATGAGGTATCACCTCACACCAGTTAGAATAGGCATCATCAGAAAATCTACAAACAATAAATGCTGGAGAGGGTGTGGAGAAAAGGGAATGCTCCTACACTGTTGGTGGGAATGTAAATTGGTACAGCCACTACAGAGAACAGTATGGAGGTTCCTTAAAAAACTAAAAATAGACTTACCATATGACCCAGCAGTCCCACTACTATGCATATAACCAGAGAAAACTATAATTCAAAAAGACACATGCACCCCATTGTTCATTGCAGCACTATTTACAATAGCCAGGTAATGGAAGCAACCTAAATGCCCATCAACAAACGAATGGATAAAGAAGATGTGGTAGATGTATCCAATGGAATATTCGTCATCCATAAAAAGGAATGGAATTGGGTCATTTGTAGAGATGTGGATATATCTAGAGACTGTCATACAGAGTGAAGTAAGTCAGAAAGAGAAAAACAAATATCATATATTAACACATATATATGGAACCCAGGAAAGTGGTACAGATGAACTGGTTTGCAGGGTAGAAATAGAGGCACAGATGTAGAGAACAAACGTATGGACACCAATGGGGGGAAAGTGGTGGTGGTGGGGGCAGCTGGTGGTGGTGGGATGAATTGGGAGATTGGGATTGACATGTATACGCTAATATGTATAAAATAGATACTATTAAGAACTTGCTGTGTAAAAAAATAAATTAGATAAAGTTCAAAAATTAAAAATAAAATGGGCAGAAGACCAAAAAAACCTCTAACCAGGCTCAAAAAAAAATAAAATAAAATAAAAGATAGAGTTCCCAAATAAATAAAATCAGAGATGAAGGAGAAGTTGCAACCAGCACCACAGAAATGCAAAGGATCATAAGATGTTGCTATGAACAGTTATATACCAAGAAATTGGGCAACTTAGAAGAAATATATAAATTCCTAGAAACATACAAGCTTCCAAGACTGAATCAGGAAGAAACTGAAAATCTGAACAGACTAATTACTAGCAATGTCATTGAATTAGCAATCAAAAAATTCCCAACAAATTAAAGTCCAGGAAAAGATAACATCACAGATGAAATCTACCAAATATTTAAAGAAGAATAATACCTATGCTTCTCAAACTCTTCCAAAGAACAGAAGAGAGATTTTTCTAAACTCATTCTATAAGACTAGCATTACTCAGACACCAAAACCAGAAAAAATACACTATATATATATAAAAAAAAAACTACAGGCCAATATCACTGATAAACACAGATGCAAATATCCTCAACAAAATATTAGCAACTAAATTCAACATTAACAGGATCATACACCATGATAATGTGAGATTTATTCCAGGGATGCAAGAATGGGTCAAGTCTGCAAATCAATCAACATGATACAACACATTAACAAAATGAAAAATAAAAATTATATGATTATCTCAATATATGCAGGAAAAACTTTTGACAAAATTCAACATCCTTTTATGATAATAACTCTTTAAAAAGTGGTGTAGAGGGAACAAAACTCAACATAATAAAGGCCATTAATGACAAAACCAGAGCTAACATCATACTCAATGCTGAAAAGCTGAAAGTATTTCCTCTAAGATCAGGAACAAGACAAAGATCTCCACTTTTGCCACTTTTATTCAACATTGTATTAGAAGTCCTAGCCACAGAAATCAGACAAGAAAAAGAAATAAAAGTCATCCAAATTAGGAAGGAAGAAGTAAAACAGTTACTGTTTGCAGATGACATGTTACTATGCAAAGAAAACCCTAAAGACTCAACCAAAAAAGTATTAGAACTAATACCTGAATTCAGTAAATTTCTAGGATACAAAACTAATATACAGAAATCTGTAGAGTTTCTATACACTAATAACAATCTATTAGAGAGAGAAGTTAAGAAAACAATTCCATTTACATTTGCATCAAAAGAATAAAATACCTAGAATTAAATTTAAGGAAGGAGGTGAGAAACCTGTACTCTGAAAACTATAAGACATTGATGAAAGGTAGCGAAGATGGAATAAATGGAAGGACATACTGTGTTCAGGGACTGGAAGAATTAATATTGTTAAAATAACCATACTAGCCAAAGCAATCTACAGATTCAATACAATCTCTATCAAAATACCAATGTCATTTTTCACAGAACTAGAACAAATAATTCTAAATTTTGTGTGGAACTTCAGAAAACCCCAGATAGCCAAAACATTCTTTAGAAAGAAGAACAAAGTTGGAGGTATCACACTTCCTGATTTCAAACTATACTATAAAGATTTAATAATCAAAACAGTATGGTACTGGCACAAAAACAGACATATAGATCAATGGCACACAATAGAGAGCCCAGACATAAACCCATGCTTATATGGTCAATTAATCTTTGACAAAAGAGGCAAGGATATATAATGAGGAAAAAATGTTCTCTTCAAAAAATGGTGTTGGGTAAACTGGACAACTACATGCAAAAGAATGAAACTAGACCATATTCTTACATCATATACAAAAATAAATTCAAAATAGAGAAACAAATACCATATGCTAACACACATATATGGAATCTAAAAAAAAAAAAGGTTCTGAAGAACGTAGGGGCAGGACAGGAATAAAGATGCAGACGTAGAGAATGGACTTGAGGACACAGGGAGGGGCAAGGGTAAGCTGGGAGTAAGTGAGAGAGTGGCATGGACTTATGTACACTACCAAATGTAAAATAGATAGCTAGTCAGAAGCAGCCGCATAGCACAGGGAGATCACCTCGGTGCTTTGTGACCACCTAGAGGGGTGGGATAGGGAGGGTGGCAGGGAGAGGCGAGAGGGAGGAGATATAGGGATATATGTATACATACAGCTGATTCACTTTGTTATAAAGCAGAAACTAACACAACATTGTAAAGCAATTATACTCCAATAAAGGTGTTAAAAAAACCCCAAAACCAAAATAGATTAAAGCCTTAAATGTAAGACCTAAAACCATAAAACTCTTAGAAGGAAAGATAGGTAGTGCGTTCTTCGACATCAATCTTAGCAATATATTTTTTGATGTCTCCTCAGGCAAAGGCAACAAAAGCAAAAATAAACAAATATGGCTATATCAAATTAAAAGCTTTTGCATAGTGAAGAAAACCATCAACAAAATGAAAAGGCAGGGCTTCCCTGGTGGCACAGGGGTTGAGAGTCCGCCTGCCGATGCAGGGGACATGGGTTCATGCCCCGGTCCGGGAAGATCCCACATGCCGTGGAGCGGCTAGGCCCGTGAGCCATGGCCGCTGAGCCTGCACGTCCAGAGCCTGTGCTCCGCAACGGGAGAGGCCACGACAGTGAGAGACCCACATACCACTTAAAAAAAAAAAAAAGTGAAAAGGCAACCTAAGGAATGGGAGAAGATATTTGCAAATGATATATCTAATAAGGGGTTAATATCCAAATTATATAAATAAATTATGCAACTCAATATATAAAAAAAATTCTGATTAAAAAATGGACAGAGGATCTGCATAGACATTTTTCCGAAGAATACCATACAGATGGCCAACATACACATGAAAAGATGCTCAATATCACTTGTCGTCAGGGAAATGCAAATCAAAACCACAATGAGTTATCACCTTACACCTGCCAGAATGGCTATTATCAAAAAAACAACAAATAACACATGATGAGAATGCAGAGAAAAGGGAAACCTCATGCACCATTGGTGGGAATGTAAATTGGTGTAGTCACTATGGAAAACAGTATGGAGGTTCCTCAAAAAATTTAAAAATAGGGACTTCCCTGGTGGCGCAGTAGTTAAGAATCCACCTGCCAATGCAGGGGACACGGGTTCGATCCCTGGTCTAGGAAGATCCCACATGCCATGGAGCAGCTAAGCCCATGCACCACAACTACTGAGCCTGTGCTCTAGAGCCCACAAGCCACAGCTACTGAAGCCCGCGTGCCTAGACCCTGTGCTCCGCAACAAGAGAAGCCACTGCAATGAGAAGCCTGTGCACTGCAACGAAGAGTAGCCCCTGCTCGCTGCAACTAGAGAAAGCCCGTGTGCAGCAATGAAGACCCAATGCAGCCAAAAATAAATAAATTTATTAAAAAAATTTTTTTAAAATAGAACTACCATGTGATCCAGCAATTCCACTCCTGGGTATTTATCTGAAGAATAAAAAAACACTAATTAGAAAAGATATATACATTCCTATTTTAACTGTAGCATTATTTACAATGGCTAAGATATGGAAGCAACCCACGTGCACATCAATAGATAAATGGATAAAGACGATATAATATATATGTAGATAGATATAGATATACAGATAAATATAGAGATAATGGATATATATAATGGGATATTACTCAGTCATGAAAAATAATGAAATCTTGTTATTTGCAACAACATGGATGGACCTAGAAGGTATTATGCTAAGTGAAATAAGTCAGACAGAGAAATACAAATATCATATAATTTCACTTGTATGTGGAATCTAAAAACAAAACAAATGAACAAACCAAACAAAACAGAAAAAGACTCATAGATACAGAGAATAAACTGGGGGTTACTAGGGGTGGCATTAGGTGAAATAGGTGAAGGAAATTAAGAGGTCCAAACTTCCAGTTATATATAATATATGTTGGCATGTAATATACAGCATAAGAGATATAGTCAATAATACTATAATAATTTTGTATGGTGACAGATGGTTACTGACATATCTTGGTGATCCTTTCATAATGTATTTAAATATTGAATCACTATGTGGTACACTTGAAACTAACATAATATTATATGTCAACTACACTTCAATAAAATAATTCCAGGTTTGATAACTACAAAAAGAGAAATATCCGTAGGTATCATGTTCAAAAGACTAAAATACTTTTCAGATTCATGTTGCTTCTTCATCTCATAAAAACCTAGTGATAAACTCCTCATAGGTGAAGGAGCTTGGAGAGGTCCTGCTTCTCATGAGAAATCCTGTCATGCATGGAAGCCATGTGTCCTGCTTTTGTGTCCAGAACCTCTTCTTCCACATCACAATGATGTTCATTCCCCTCCAGCCTGTTGGTTATACACAAATAAAACAGACTGCAGTCCCTGTCCTAGTGGTAAGGACAGCCCGTTGTGCCTGGTTCTCTCTTTCCAAGTCTGGTGTCTCAGAGGAACCTGTGCTGAAGTAATGGGAATCTTGTGGAGGCAGCACCTAGGCCATGGGCCAGTGGGAAGGGGGCCTGCAGTGACTTCCAAGAGGAGGTGCTTTGTGAGTCTGATCTCAGAAGAGGAGACTTGGCCAGGCTGGTAGGAGAAGATGGACATTCTGGGCCAAGACAGCCAAGGAGCAAAACAGCAAAAAGGATATTCTTTGGGCCTGGCCTCAAGATTTGCTTGCTGGTGGCCATTCAAAGTCATGAGAATCTCTCACTTGACTCTTGAGCCTGGAGAAGAAGTATAGTTTGCTGCTACTGACAGGAGGAGCATCCCACTTCCCCCAGGGTTATGCCCAGGCCCCTTGGGGTCTCAGGAGGGGTGAAGAGAAAACCAGCTGGGGAAGAGGAATGGGGAAAAAGAGTAAGAAAAGACTATCAGAGGCGGGGCATTCTCAGACTGAAGCTTACAACAATGGACAACTAAAGCCAGAGGAGCAGAGAAAGCAGGCAGTCCAAAGTCTGCACTGGGCTGGACCTGTTGTGTAATACGTTCTTCTCCTTCTGACTTTAAAGAGTTTTTAAGGGGATCTTGAGTTTGATTCTGTGAGTTAATAGATAGGAGGTTGTGGGTAAGTTGTATGATGTCTTTGAACTTCAGTGTTGTCATTCAGAAAATGGAGGTTATAATGCCAGCTTCATAAACTTATGAAGATTGAATGAAAAAATCCAAGTTAAGTAGATGTCAGAGACCATACATGTGCTGAATAAATACATTTCCTTTACTCTCTGCTTGTCAGGGGACAGGTGACTGTTCTCCCTTCCTCAAAAGGTGAAGGAACTCAGGCCCCAGACCAGGTCTCAGCTCATCCTAGAGCTTTCAAGGTTTTCTGGCTGAGAGGAGGGTGATCATTGTACAGGGGGATTGTCACGCAGTCCTGTTTCTCCAGCAGTTAATATCAGCTCCCCACTCCTACCCCAAAGTGTTTTGTGTCCACAGTGAGAGTCAACTGTGGCCACTCCTCCATCAGGATAACAATTACACTTACCCCCTTCTGCAGGGAGTCAAGACACAGGGAGAAAGAGAGTTGAAATGCTTTTTCCAGAAGCCCTGCAAGCAGAGAGAGCTGGAGCTGGAATTCCCAAGCCTTGAATCTCTCGGTCCCTGCTTTCCTTCTTTGAGCCATGTTCTCTCTCCTCCATAGCCCAATTAAAAACAAAACAAAACAAAAGCAATGTTGCCTGAATAGAAAAGCACAAAGCTAGTTAGGGGAAGAGTCTCTCCATTAGCTGTTGTTGGAATGTTGTTTTTTTTTTTTTCCTTCAGATGGTTCAAAAGCCTTCACAAATAATTTTAGAATAGATTGGGAAATAAGATAGCAACCGTGTTTCTCAATAACAATGACAAAAAACAAGACTGTGGTTTACCTCACTGTTTGGCTTGCAGCTTTCTTGGGAAGGAACATGGGGGAGGGCGGTGTCCCCAGGCTGGTAATGGGAACCAGGCTGGTGGGCCTTGCAGAGGATGGAAGGCTGTTCCCTTATCTCTCATGATCACTGTTTTTGGAGGATACAGCAAGGCCTGAGTCTTTAGAAGGAAGGGATTGGAGCTGACTGAGAGCTGGCAGGAGGCAGTGGCCCCCAAGTATTCCAACAAGGATGGACGACCCACTGGCTTCGTCCCTCACTCCCGTGATTGTCTCCCAGAGACTGCCTTTCCGATTGTCCTGATTGTGTACCAGGCAGCCTCTCTCTCCTGGGTGAGAAGCATCAGTGACAGATAGCTGAGTTCTCCTCAGTATGTGGAGGGTGGGTTGGCTGCAGGAGTGGCCCAGGAGGCTCTGAGCTCCATCCTTATTCAGCAGTGAGTGTAGTTTGACATCATTACCAGTGGTTTTAGTTATCAGAGTAACTCCCCTTCTTGAGCTTCTACGAAAATGTTGGTTTGCTGAAAAAGTTAGAAACTTTTAGATGGACAACCTTTAAAGGCACTCCTGGGCCTAAGAGCATGTGGTTTTTGAGATGTTGGGTAGCTGGCCCAGGGCTGGGGGGAAGCAGGAGAGGCACCGTGGCAAAAAGTGAAAGGAGGTTTTGCTCTCAGGGATATGCAGGCGCAGGGTTGGCCTCAGAAACGGGCGCCTCCTTAAACTTGGCATCCTTGGCGCCTCTGTAACCTCAGCCCAGTCCCAGCTCTGGTGGGTGAGCAGATATTCTTCCCTCTTAGTTCCTGGAAAGCCACATGGTCATCTGAGGTCACTTAGACTAGCCAAGAAAGACAGCCACCCAGTGAACGGGAAGGATGATAAGCTCTTGTCTGAGCCAAAGAAAGCTCAGCCCATTGGAGAAAGGAAAATACAAGTATAATAGGGTCAGGGGCTTCCTTTCCAGCACATCTGAGAGATGATGGGGGAAGAAGGGGTCTGTAAGGTCAGAGGGAGAGACCTGGGTTTGAATCCTAGAACTGCGATCCTGGACAAGTCACTTCACTTCTCTGAACCCCAGTTTTCTCATCCATAAAACAAGATGATGATACCCTCCTCAAAAGGTTGTTAAGAAGGACATAGAAGGTCAAAGAAACGACGGTCTTGGGATGTGAAAGACGTTCATACAAAGTAAATTTCTCACTCCTTCCAGATAGTACTGGGGGGAGAAGATTCCAGAAAACCTGAAATCCATCCACTGAACCCATCAACTCCCTCATCATTCTCAAGTGAAGATGGGGAGAGTTGTCCTTACAACTTGTCACCACCCTTTTCTGCTTCCTGCCTAACTTGGATAGCCTTGGTCTTCCCAGAGTGGGGGGCTAGAAAGAAGGAAGAAGTGGCATAGTTATCTTACCAGACATTCCGGAGGCAGAGATGCTCCTGGGAGAGGAAAGTGGGCATGAGAGGAGAGGGGAGGAGAAGCAGCATTCACTGCACTGGCCTCTGTGCTGGGTGTGTTTGTGTGCTAAGGGGCTGGCGTTCAAATCAGTTGAACTGACCCAATATCTGGGGTCTTTCTTCGCACCTCTTGATTCATATGCTTAGGCATGGGTGTCTGCCTCAGATGGCTCCACCCCTGCCCTTATAATGAAAATAGTGATGGAAATTGTACCGATATCAATGGAAGTTGTGGAAGTGTAACTTAAATCCATTCTCTCTGGTCCGAAGCTTGTGGTCTGGCTCTGTTTGCCACACCACACCCTGCGGTTGATGTTCCTGACTTATTCGCCCAAGTCTAGGGCTCTTCCATGAGTTTGTATGCATTAAGGCAGTGGTCCCAACCTTTTTGGCACCAGGGACCGGTTTCGTGGAAGACAATTTTTTAACAGACCGGGGGTCGGGGGTATACGATGGTTCAGGCGGTAATGCGAGCGATGGGCAGCCATCGGGAGCACCAGATGAAGCTTCGCTCACTCGCCCACCACTCACCTCCCGCTGTGCTGCCCGGTTTGTAACAGGCCACGGACTGGTACCGGTGTGCGGCCTGGGGGCTGGGAACTCCTGAGTTAAGGTAACACTGTTGTCAAAAACAAAGCTCAACTTGTAGGTCCACACTTGGAACCCTTGGCTTCCAGGGTTGCCAACCTCATCTGTCATTGTAAAAGGAAAGAGCATGGAGAGTCAAGCCCAGGAGGCTTCATGAGCCACTTCACTTTCCCTCACATCCTACTGGAAGGAGCTCAGTTAATGGCTACACTGCAAGGGAGGCTGGGAGCTGCTGCTCTGCCTTGGAGACAGAGGACTCCTGCATCAGCTGACAGTGGCTGCGGTGAGCTTATTGAAGAGCAAGGAGCCCTTGGGGGTCACCTCCCCTGGCTGTCCTCTGTTTGCTGCCCATTGCCTGATTCGGACCCTGGCCTGTACCCACTGCTGGAGTCCTATTTCATAGGACCACCATTGGGGACCCATAGAGTTCCTGACAATCTTTAATAACCCAGGTAGGGAATGGGTCCTGGGTGATCCAATTGCTTTCCCAGAAGAAGAGTATATTGGCTGTGAGGTGAGTTTGCTTGTCATGTCCTGTAGCAGGGTTTGTTTAGAGAGGGGAAGCTGGCCTTAGAATTCATGGAATGAGTATAACTGAATCACTTTGCTGTATACCTGTAACTAACACATCATTGTTAATCAACTTTACTCCAAAAAAAAAAAAAATCTAGGCTAAAAAAACCCCCAAACAAACAAACAAAAAATAAAAAAACAACAAAAAAGAATTCCATGGAAATGTGCTTCCAAGGAAGAGGGAATTGTGGGGTAACAGAAGGGGCTTGGAGGCAAAAGAACCAAGTTCTGATTTTGACTCCATCCCTTATTGTCGGTGGGCAAGTTACCCTGTCTCCCCATGCCTCAGTTTCCTCATTTGTGTGATAAAGCAAATCTTCTCCTAGGCCTACTGTGAGGAATGGACATGATGAAGGTGTTTGAAAGTGTTTGGCGTATACTCTGCCCTTGCTACATGTTAATATCAGTCCTACTGGGAAGGAACGAAATTAAGCCCGCTTCCTTTTCTTAATCACCATCAATGTCTAGTCCCCGCTGTGTCTTCTTTTCACCAGCAGAGCATTCTCAAAAGTTGTGTATCAATTTAAGTTTTTTGTCTAAATTAAATCTCATTTCCAATGCACCGAGGGAGCTGGGGATTTAAAAGAATTCTCTAGTTTGTCTTTTTGTAAAGCTAATAACCACCCCTTGATGCCTTTGGTACAAATCAGTTTTTTCATTTATTGGCTTTGTTGAAAGTGGGGTTACCTTGTATTTATTAAGAAGCCCACATATAGAGACTTGGGGCTGGCACAGAGATTGAACAAGTCAGTTTAACAAACCTGGTCCCTCCTGCCATGGGGGATGCAGCTGAAGAGAAGCTGAAGGATATCAGGGAGAGAACAGAGCCATGGAAAACGCTTGGGGAGGCCACCAGCTCCTCTCTCTGTTGGCGCTGGTGAATTGTGGCTGGGACCTGCCAAGGGGGACAAAGGAGGAGGACATTTCCATTTTACATCTGTGAGTGCTCTCCCAAGAGTCCCACTGTGCCCAGATGAATTCTTTTTTTTTTTTTTTTTTTTTTGTGGTACGCGGGCCTCTCACTGTTGTGGAGCACAGGCTGCGGACGCGCAGGCTCAGCGGCCATGGCTCACGGACCGAGCCGTTCTGCGGCGTGTGGGATCCTCCCGGACCGGGGCACGAACCCGTGTCCCCTGCATCGGCAGGCGGACTGTCAACCACTGCGCCACCAGGGAAGCCCCCAGGTGAATTCTTGATGCTGCATTTCTGTCCCTTTATTGGTATCTATTCCTCTCCCCCCACCTCCTGTCAACTGTTTGCTGTTCTCCTCCTCAGATCCCTAGACACGTGCCCTGAGGTCCCAGGACTGACTTCTGCACAGACACAAATTGATCTGTCTAGTCTTTAAATCTCATTTGGTTTGTCTGTTTTCCCTAATAAGAAGAATAGAATTCGTTAGCTTGCTACTCAGCAGGGCTCCAGTATGGAATTTACGTAAATTATCTCCTTAATAAAATTACTAAATATAGCATCAACATAGTTACAAAGTTGGGGGGGGGGAAGTAATGCTCTTAGATTGTGTCTTTAAAAAACAAAGCAATGTTCCACCACCAAGGGAAATGAAATTTTAGCTTCTTAACCAGTAGGTACAAGGTGGGGGACTGGGGAGCAGGAAGCACAGGAAGGGTAGGGGACAAAGACGGAGAGAGAGGAGGGGAGAAATCTCTAAGCCAGACACAGAGATAACCATTTAATTAATTGCTCTCCAGGGATTTGCTGGGTGTTTGGAATGAGGTCAAGAATGTAAACAGTTCTTGCCTTCCTGAAAAAGATATTCTGATTACCTTCTCTGGTGTCAAAGATATTGTTCCAGTAAAATAAAAATACTAGATGTGACAGTAGGTCTGGGTATTGTGTGTGTGTGTGTGTGTGTGTGTGTGTGTGTGTGTGTGTGTGTGCAGGCCAAAACCGTGGGTGGGGGGGCTGGGTAGAAAGCATAATGTTAGAAACTGGGGGCAGAAACTGAAGTTTTGTATTAGAGGTACATTTTAGTGCTACCTGCGGGAGAAACACAGACGAGACCCCACAAGGTTTTGATTCCTCCCTTAGTTCTTACATGTAAGAAGTTCTCTGTATTCTACCTTCCCAGAGTCTCTTATCTTCAAGGCCCCTGTCACTCCCTTTATTCAGTTCCTTCTCTGTTTCCACACTCTCCATAACTCTCTCCCACGACCCACTTCTAACCTCTCATATTCCATCTTCATAGGGCTGCCAGAGGCATCTTCCTAAAGTGTGCTTAGATCACGCATTGTGCCGAAAAAGTCTGTGGTCCCTGATATTCTCACCCCATAGTCCTCAGCCTGACGTTCAGGGTCTCCTACCTCGCACCTGACCCTTCCTGCTCAGCCTCCCCTACAAGATCCCACCCTAACTCCCACCTCTGGTGAGACCAGAAAGATGCTCTTCAGATGCGTCCTCTGCAGCCAGGCACACCCTCACCAGCTCTCTGTGTATGGTCCACACTCGGGTGCCCAGGCCCAGCTCACACTCAGTTACTCCATCCCTCTGTGTCCCACATCACTTCCAGCTACAGCTCTACATGGTGCTCATCCTGGCTTTTCAGTAGAGTCAGATGTTTACTCTATGAATGCAAGGCAGCTTGGTGTAGGGAACCAGCCAGACCAGGTTCGTACTCCAGATCTACCACCGACCAGCTGTGCAAATTCAGATGGGTTTCTTCGTCTCTCTGGGACTCAGCTTCCCCATCTGTAGAAGAGGAATAGAGGCATCTACCCTATCGAGCTGTTAAGGGGATCAGATTGTGTAATGGCTACAAAGGGCTTCATGCAGAGGAAGCATCCAGAAAAAGGAATGTGTGTTATTCTTGTCCGTCTCCCTCTCTTGGCTTCTGAGCTCCTTCAGAAAAGTACGGTGTCTTCTTCAACTTTGTATCCCAGCAACTAGCACAGTACTATCACATGGCAGGCTTTGACAATTTCTTGAATGAATAAGGGCAACGAGCAATGAGGGTTCCCACAAGTATCCCCTTTACTCCTGGTTATCCTCCTGTTCAGGACCCGGGTTCTGGGGATCTGTTAAAAGGAAGAGAGCGCTGCATATGCACCTACATATTTGTACGCTGCATCCCTTCTCTGGCAACTGCCTCATCCCCCACTGTAGGCAGCATGAACCAGTCTATAGCAGGGATCCAACCATTCCTCTCACAGCTGATGGATCAGGAACAGAACTAAGGAGTCAGGACAAAGCAATAAACAAAGACCACAAACCTCCAACTGTATTGGGCAGATCTCCCAAAGCCCCTCCTTCCTTTTTTCTGCACCCACAGTCTCACTTCAGTTCCTTTTTCATGTCCCTCCTCCATTGACCTGGCCCCCTTTCTCTCTACTTATCCCGCACTTTCCATTGGAGTCCCATGGAAGTACCACCCCCCTCCAAGGCCACCCACATGGTGTCTTGTATCTGAGCCATACACTTGACCTTCAACTTATTTGATGAGAGATTATTTCCAAAAGGTTTCGTTCAACTGTGCTGTATCTGCTGCAAGACTGCAGATTCCTTAAGGGTATGGACACTCCCTAGGGCCTTGTGCCATGATGCTCATTAATGGAATAACAAAATGATTGCACCCAATCTTCTTTAAAAACAAGTAATTTACCATGGTGCCAAATTCAAGAGGTGGGTGAAGATACCTAGGGTAAAGCTTTCCTCCCATCCGTGTTTCTAAACTCCTAGATTGTTCTCCCTGGAGGCAACAGTTTTATGCACCTGCAAGCAAATAGGCATAGCTATTCTTTTTCCTCCTGTTACATATGTAACAGCCTGCCATACCAACTTCTCTGTACTTTGTTCTGTTTTTTTGGCTTAGGAATCTATCTTGGTGCAGTGATTTTTAAAGATATGTCCACAGATTCTTCGATACTTGTCTCCTCAAGAGGTGGAGGTCAACTCCCTTGCCCTTGGCTGTGGGCTGGAAGGGACTTGCTTCTACTGAGTGGAATGTGACAGAAGAGGTGCGTGTCACTTCCAAGACTAACTTGTAAACCGTCTCTTCTGTCTCAGGAGCTCTCTCTCTTCCTCTCTCTCTTGAATCACTTATCTGAGGGAGCCAGCTTTTTTTATCCAGGTGACACCCAAGCAGCCTAGGAGAGGTTCTCAAGCTGAGGGACGGAGTCCTGCCTGGTGAGTGTGGAAGCTGACCTTCTGAGACCGGCCAACAGTGACGGGGCTAGATTAGGAAGCAGATCCTGGATCCTCCCCAGTCAAGTCTTGAGATGCACCCAGCCCTAGTCCACAGCTTTACTCCAACCTCATGGGGGACCCTGAGCCAGAAGCTCCCAGCTAAGCTGCTTCCAAATTCCTGCCCATGGAAACTGTGAGATAGTAAATGTTGCTTTAAACCAATACATTTGTTAGCAGCAATACACTTGGAGGCCCTTCCACAAGGGAACTTAGAGGGTGTGTCTGTTCCTTTACATAGCTATTTTGTATTTTATTGTCTGGTCGAAGCATTGTTTATTTTAATCAGTCCCCTATTGATAGGCATTTTGGCTATTTCCAAGCTGTGTTCTTTAAAGAATGCTGCAGTGAAAAATGTGATAAACATAGCATTTTACATGTGTGTGAGTGTTTCTGTAGCATAAACGCCTAGAAATGGAAAAGCCATGTCAAAGGGTTTATGTTGCTTTTATTTTGACATGTTCTGCCAAATTGCCTTGCACAGAGGCTGCACCAATCCACACCTCTTCTTGGCCATAGATGGGAGGGCTGGTTTGCCCATATCCTCACCATCTTCTGTCACCCTTCTGGAACAAGGCACATAGGACAGACTTAATATGTTTGGTGATTGAGTATCTTCTGCATCTCAACAGGAAATGAATCAAAATCCCGTTGGTTTGTCTAGGATCCCGGAGGTTCTCTAGCCTCACCCAGCGAATTCGGTCTCTGCAGTGCGTAGTAACAGCAGTAAGTAAGAGCAGTGCTGGGCAGTCGCAGCAGCCTTGTATGTTGAAAAAAAAAAAACAGCAAAACCAGACTAAGCCTTATCTGTTTCAGTTCCTGCTCCTAGTAAGAAAGGAAACACCCAGGGGCCTGAAAAATCTGTGCTGTGGAGATATAAAGGGAGATCTGTAGTTTGCAGGTGTCTGGTGACCTTCTAGTCGCCGTAGGGAAGGGAGCTGCTGGCCGGGAAGGCTGAGCCTTCAAACACTTCCGCCCCAGCTTTTCTCTCTGAGCAGTGGCTGCCAGGGGCTCACACAGCAGGCGGTGCTATATCCTGGCTGCAGGAGAGCGCCTATGAAGCCGGCTCCCAGCTGACTGAAGCGGGCAGGTACTGGCTCTCACCTGCAAGCCCCAGTGTCTTCTGGCTCTTGGCCATTGGGGATGGCGGTCTTCTCCCAGTGGTGTGCAGGCTCCTCCTTCCTTGATCTATGAGGGTGGGAGAGGAAAGAGAAGGTAATCAGCCTCCCAAAATTCTGAGGAAAAGAGAACTCCCTGGGAACAGAGATTTCTGGAAAGCAGGGATGCTATGCCCTCTACCTGGCTCCCTGTATCCAAGGAATGGAATGGCTTCCTGTAAGTGGCTCTTTCGTGAACTCATTCACTCAACCAATATTTCCTGAGCACCTACTATGTGCAATGTACTTGCTATATGGAAATCTCCAGCTTCTTAGGGAGCTAATCCCACCCAGAACCCAGGATCTGTGTCCATTGCTAGATGCTAAGTGCGCTTTTCCGTGTGCTCTCCTCTGTCAAGGGAAGCTCCCCCTTCACCTCCCTTCTGCTCTCCATCGCTCTTAGAGGAAATCCAAGCTCCTCCACCTGCCACTGGGGCTCCACCGGAATGCGATGGCTCACGTTTCCCTTTCTGGCTTTCTGTCTAGCTGCCTCTTACCTCAAAATCTGCAATCTAGTCACATTGAACCTGTTTCTCTTTGCTCATTCATCTATTCAATCACTTACTCTTTCATTTTTATCATGTACAATATGCCAGGCACTATGTTCTGTGCTACAGGTATAGCTGTGTAGAAGTGGCAGGGTCCCTGCCCTCAGGGAGCTAACTTCTGGTGTTGAAAAAAGACAATAAGTGAGCAAATGGTACCCATTGCAGGTTGTGACAATGCCTTGAAGGGAATAAATAGGCTGATGGAGGCAGAAGAGTGAATAAAGGCTGGCCAGGGAATGTTTTTCCAAAGAGGTGACATTTAAGCTGAGGACTGTATCTTGGGGACCTGCTTTCTGAGCAAAAGGTGGACAAAGACAAAGACTGTGCTCCTTTGACCCCAGGCCTTCATTTGCTGCTGCTTTTATTCTCTGGCACCTTCCCCAGACTGAATCCTGCTCATTCCATGCAGATGCCTCTTCCTCCAGGAAGCCTTCCCTGGCTTCTCCTCTTCCTCCACTTGTAGACCATGCTTCCACTCTCATCCTGTGTAGTGCTTGTTACACTGAATGTTTCTGCCCGTTTACTTAGTCAACTCTGGACTGGCTAGAACCATGTGTGACTCATTTGCTGTCAGAACCTGTGGTGGATTGAAATGTGTGTCCACAATGATATGTTGAATAATCCCTGGCACCTGTGAATGTGGCCTTATTTGAAAATAGGATCTTTCAGATGTAATCAAATTGAGGTGAGGTCAGGTTGGACTAGCGTTGGCCCGAAAGTCAATGACTGGGAAATTGAGCTATTTGTAATGAGGTGGAGAGACCTAGAGTCTGTCATACAGAGTGAAGTAAGTCAGAAAGAGAAAGACAAATACCGTATGCTAACACATATATATGGAATTTAAGAAAAAAAAATGTCATGAAGAACCTAGGGGTTAGACAGGAATAAAGACACAGACCTACTGGAGAATGGACTTGAGGATATGGGGAGGGGGAAGGGTGAGCTGTGACAGGGCGAGAGAGAGGCATGGACATATATACACTACCAAACGTAAGGTAGATAGCTAGTGGGAAGCAGCCGCATGGCACAGGGATATCAGCTCGGTGCTTTGTGACCACCTGGAGGGGTGGGATAGGGAGGGTGGGAGGGAGGGAGACGCAAGAGGGAAGAGATATGGGACCATATGTATATGTATAACTGATTCACTTTGTTATAAAGCAGAAACTAACACACCATTGTAAAGCAATTATACCCCAATAAAGATGTTAAAAAAAAAAAAAAGAAGAGAGAGGTTTGGAGACAGAGACACACAGTGGGAAGACGGTGAGGTGAAGATAGAGACAGAAATTGGAGTGATGTAGCTACAAGCCAGTGAGTGCCCAGGACTGCAGGGAGTCACCCCAGCTGGGAGGAGGTGAGGACAGATTCCTTTTCTAGAAGACTGACTATAAGAAAGATTTGCCTCTAAAGTCTTCACATGGAGTAAGGTCCTGCCAACACCTTCATTTTAGGCTTCTAGGCTCCAGAACTATGAGAGAAAAAATTCTGTTATTTTAAGCTACGCAGCTTATGGTAATATGTTAGAGCAGCCACAGGAAACTCATAAGGAGCCCCAGGCCTGAGAGGGCTCCTGGTCCAGCACATTGCTCAGTTGAATGAATGAACACCCTGTTGACTGAAAAAATAAAAGCACAATGTGAGAATTGTGAGTTAAGTTTTATTTGGGGCAAAATGAGGACTATAGCCCAGGAGACAGCATCTCAGAGAGCCCTGAGAAACTGCTCCAAAGAGGTAGGGGGGAGGTCAGTGTTATATGTGATTTTAGTGAAGGGGGAGCACATGCAGTCAAGCACACATTTGGGGTGAGGCTTGGCGCTCCTCAGGAGGAGCGGACGTCACCGTTAATGATTTTAGTGCTTTTCTGGATACGGGGAGATGCAAGAATTGGGCTCATAAAATCTTCTCCTGAAAACATCTAACTATATGAAGACCTGTTCTTCCAGTTTTTCCCAGAGCACAGAGTGCCACATTGCTGATCTCCACCCTGAACTCCTTTCAGCGGGCGTTGAAGCTCAGCAGCTACAGGGGCTCATAATTTAATTCTTGTAGAAGTATATGGCAAATGCCAATCTGTAGTGGGCAGCCCTAAACTGCTGTCACCTCCCATGTCCAGTGTGACCTCTGCGTCCCCTGTCCAGCCAGCGACCCTCGCAGAGCACGGCTGCTGGGCAGGAAGGAGGCCTCATGCCTGCTTTGTGTTTTCCTGTGGGAATTCCCTTTCTGGCATGTCTCGGGGAGATCTGTGTTTTTAAATCTTGAGAAAAATGAGTGGAGAAATCAGAAAAATGGTGAAAAGTATTATAAGTCTCTTGTGAGAATTAAAGCTTACAGTAAACATAAAGACCTCACAGCTTTGAAGGAATTCACTGAATCAAGTAGATAGCAAGATTGGGAAATGCTGAGGTGTGGAATTGAGGGTTAAGGTGGACATTCCTGGGCACAGGGGCAGGAGTAGGTGGAAGAGATGAGGTCGTGATCTGAGACCTGATCAGTAGTCATTGTCAAGTTGAAGCATGTATTTACTAACCTGTCTGCTAACAGTCACCTGTGCAAATAAAATACATATTACTAAGTTTATGTGTGCGGTATCCTGTTTACAGATACTTTGAACGATGTTCCTAAAAATAACAACTTTTGGAAGCAAAATAAGTCCTTAAATTGGCAATTTGATAAACGATTCTGTGTGATGCCGTTAACCTGGGTGGGACACCTGGATATTACATTATTCAAATTCCACCCAAAAATGTTCTCTGGTGTTTTCTGGCATTTAAATATTCACTATAGGCTACAGTTCTCTCTCTCTCTCTCTCTCTCTCTCTCTCTCTCTCTCTCTCTCTTTTTTTCGTGATATCTTTTTATTTATTTATTTATTCATTTTTGGCTGCGTTGGGTCTTCGTTGCTGCACACAGGCTTTCTCTAGTTGCTGGGAGCGGGGGCTACTCTTCAGTGCGGTGCGCAGGCATCTCATTGTGGGGGCTTCTTTTGTTGCGGAGCACAGGCTCTAGGACGCACAGGCTTCAGTAGTTGTGGCTCACGGGCTCTAAAGCACAGGCTCAGTAGTTGCGGTGCAAGGGCTTAGTTGCTCCACGGCATGTGGGATCTTCCCCGACCAGGGCTCGAACCCATGTCTCCTGCATTGGCAGGCGGATTCTTAACCACTGTGCCACCAGGGAAGCCCTAGGCTACAGTTCTTTGTAAGTTACTACTAAACTGAATTTTTCTTGTTTATTTAATAGATATCTTAAGAAATATATTCATAATAATAAAGAGTATGAAGAATGTTGGAAGTATTTAAAAAATAATTTGATTTGGGGAATTCTGATTTGTTGCTTCCAAATCTGGAAGATTAATATCTGTTGGGAATTTGGAAGCCTTATAGTTCTACCTTAGACATAGCTTCTGCACCTCAAGTAACAGTTGGCTCAATCTCAAACCTGTCACAATCCCTTTCTTCAGGTTGAAAATGGGACTATGGTGGGGCCAGTCTACTTGCTCAAGAGGGAGTCCCACTCTTCCCTGGGCCAGCTGTGTGACCTTGGGCAGGCAAGGTCACCTCTGCGGGCAGTTTCCCTATCCCCGCTCCCGTGCACTGAACGCCTGCTTGGATGATCTCACAGGTTTATCCAGCCCCTGCAATCTGTGATCTAATCTCTCTGTTTAGGCTACATTTCCAAGTGAAAATACTCTGTAACCTACTTCCAACTCAGCTGGCTGCTGGGCAGGCTTTTCCTTGTGTCCAGGGAGTGTGATTTAGGGAGGATTTATCTGCTGCTTGACACTAGGAACATCCCTCATGTACATTATTTTGCTTCGTCCCCATCACAACCCTGTGAGAGAAGCTTAATCCTATTTTACAGATGATCAAGCTAAGGCTCAGAGAGGTCACGTATTGTGTCCAAGGTCACAGAGCTGGTAAGTGGTGGGTCAAGGAGAAGGGGGGGTGGGGTGGTCCTGTGAAATGACCTCTGGGCTTGGGTGGAAACAGGATGCACAGAGAGCCCTCCTCTTCCTCTTTGCTTCGTTTGCATTTCTTGCCTCCTGCACAGAGGGAGTCTCCTGTGAAGTGCTTTCCGACCAGAGGGAAATTGACATCCTGTGGGAAGTGCTGGCACAGCATAAACTTTGGTTTCAGTGCTGAAGAGAGAAGGAAACTCTGGTGCAGATTAAGGTATGAGGCGGGGTATAGGCTTCTGTGTCTTCTTCCTGCTCCGTAGTGGCTTGGTGAGAGGCCGCTGTGTTCCGGGCATGCTGTCAGCCCTGGGGTACAGAGGTGGGTCAAATTCATCCCCTCAGAGTGGGCCTGTGGTGTGATGGGGGAAGCAGGTGAGGACACAGTCCCCTGGTAGTGCTGGGTGTGGCTGGAGGACCCATAGGGCCAATGGAATCACCTCTCCCACTCTAGTGCCTCAGTGTCCCCTTCTGTAAAATGGTACGTGGGGAATGGCATTTCCTTCCTGATTTGTATTTCCCAGATGTATGATCAAAATAAAGCTGTCTTTATACTCCCACTTTTAAAAAGTGCTTAATGCCATACATTTTAAGCTCTAGAACAAATGGCCATGATATTTATGTTACAAATGGATTCTTCACTGGCCAGAGGATTGATGCAGGTATCTTTAGGGGAGAAAGCTTCCTTCTGCTATGGACTGAATTCTGCCCACCCCCACCCCAAATTCATATATTGAAGCCCTAAGCCACCAATATGACTGTATTTAGAGACTGGAATTTGGGGAGATAATTAAGGTTAAATGAGGTTATAAAGGTAGGGCTGTAATCCTATAGGATTGGTGGCCTTATAAGCAGAGGAAGAGAGAGAAACCTCTCTCTTTCCACACCGAGGAAAGGCTATGTGAGGCTAAGCAGAAGGTGGCCGTCTGCAACCCAAGGGGAGAGCTCTCACCAGACACCAACTCTGCTGACACCTTGATCTCAGACTTCTAGCCTTCCCCCCATCAGAAAATAAATTTCAGTATTTAAGCCCCCCAGCTGGGTAGCCTAAGCTGACTGATATGCTGTCTTAGTCCATTTGGATCGTTATAACAAAATATCATAGCCTGGGTGGCATATTAACAATGGACATTTATTTCTCGCAGCTGTGGAGTCCAAGATCAGGGTACCAGCATGGTCAGGTGAGGGCCCACTTCTTGGTTCATAGTTGGTGTTCTCACCTGGTGGAAGGAGCTAGGGAGCTCTCTGAGTCCTCTTTTACAAGGGCACTAATCCCATTAGTGATTAGGTGACCTAACCACTTCCCAATGGCCCCACCTCCAAATACTCCCAAATTTTCAGGGGGTTAAGATTTCAACATATGAATTTTGAGGGACACAGACATTCAGGCAATCGCATACCCCCTCCTTGCCTCGGTGGCATGTAAATGTGCTTAGACTTCAATTATTAACATGAAGAAAAGGTGTGTGTGGGGGGGGGGAGTATGGATGCGTGTGTGTAAGGGTGGGGTGTGTGCGTAGGGGTGTGTGTCTGTATGTACATTACTACTACTTTAGACAAACCTTCCGAGAAACACAATCAGAAAATGGGTGAGAAGTCCCCTCCCTGAGAGTAAGAGGCCCCCTTATCTGTGGGGTAAGCACCTCACCACAGAGGAGCCCCCTTCTGAGACCCTGATGGTATCTGAGATCTGGAGGCCGCAAGTTCTGTTTCTTGGCCCTCATTGCCTTGTTCCCCTGCCCCAACGTGAACAGGCAATGTGAACAGAGATCCAGCTTTATCTCTGTCTCCTAGCAACCACGCTTGGAAGGTGGAAAGAACATGGCAGGGCCTGGAGACTGGGCTGGGTCAGGAGGGCAGGCGGGAGACCTGGGCGCTGCTCCAGGAAGCCCGCATCCTCAGGGCTAGACAGATGCTTTCGCAGTGGTGTCGCTAACGGTGGGGTGGGAGGCGGTCATTATTTAACTGTATAATTTGTGTTGACAGAATGGATAAGAATGTTTCATCAAGCAATTACACAAAGGAGTCTGACTTGTTCCAACACACAAAGGTGACAGCCGGCAAAAATTAATGTGCACGTGTGCTGGTGCATTAAATGTCTGCCACCAGACTGGAGGGAGACATTCCCTTCTCCTGGCAGAGTGAGAACCGTTCAAGCAAGAAGCATCTCCTCCTTCAGCCGCTCATCCCAGTAAGTGTCCCCCGGGGTCCTGGCCTCTCCCTCATGCCCTGGGAGCCTCTTACTCCAGCCATCTCTAGTAGAGTGGGGCTCAGACCGTCATACTCTGCCTTTGATGTTCGTCTTAACCAGAGGTCATGTGGATGAAGATTAAAGGTCCTTGGAGGAAAAGCAATGTCACAAAAAGCGGCTTGCATCTGAGGATGGGGTGGAGAAGGTGGGGCTTGGAGAGAGGCTGTCTTCTTGTCTGCTTTGCCTAAGTCATAAGAGGAGCGCTTCTTGCTTTTTTTCTGTTTTTCTCTGCTTTCCTTTGGTGACCTTCCCTATCCTTCCCTTTCCCTCCCCTCTCCTTCTCTTCTCTTTATTAAAGGAAGGTTTGGGGAGGAAGGTTTGGTGATCACAGGCAGGTTCATGAATATTAGCGGCTACAAATGGGGAGACACTCTTATGGGATGTAAAGGAACAGGATTAGGAATCCATAGGCCAGGGCTTCTATTTCTGGCTTTGCCACTGGATCGCTGTGTGATCCTGGGCAGCTGGGTCTCGGCTGCCTCACTTTGAAAGCACACGGGTTAGACTAGATAGTGTTCAGGGCCCCTTGCAGTTCTAACTTTCCGGACTACCCCGTTGGCCATTTCACAAAAATCTTGAGATTTGGCGCCTTGGGCCTCCCTAAGTGACTGCCGGCCATTGTCACAGCAATGGGGAGGAGGGGCAGGGCTGACATGCTGCTCAGACTTTCCCTTCCAACTGTCGGAAAACACTGAGCGGGGCAGTACTGGGTACAGGACTTACTCTTTTTCTGGTTCCCTCATCCCTGTACATTTTTCCCCAATGAAAATATCTTTATTATTACTATTATTATTGGACGATTAAAGTCCTTATACATGTTGCAAAAAGAAATTCAATTATGGACATATTCCAAGTGAAATTCCCCCTTATAACCATATTCATCCATGGTGTATATGTTCCTAGTTTTAAAAGCACACCCATATATATGACATATGTGTTTCGATTAATGGAATTTTGATTCTTGCTTTGATTTTCTGATTCATCGACTGCTGACATGGTGACCACCAGAACTGTCGTAGCAAAAGGAGGGAAGGGAGCAGCGGCTTCTGAGGGGAGGCAGAGAGACACGCTGTCCCCATCGGCAAGCTGGGTCCTGTCTTCTGAACACCAGGAGTCTCCACACTCTATCCTAGTGCCAGGTGTGTGGAAGTTTCAACCTGAAGGAATTTTAGAACTCATGATGGGTAATTGTATGTGTCAACTTGACTGGGCTAAGTGATGCCCAGATAACTGGGTAAAGCATCATTTCTGGGTCTGTTGAGAGTGTCTCTGAATGAAATTAGCTTTCGAATCAATAGACTGAGTAAAGAAGATGGACCTCACCAATGAACGTGAACCTCATCTAATATGTCAAGGGCCTGAATAGAACAAACAACTGGAGGAAGGTGGAATTCACTCTCTCTGCCTGAGCTGAGACATCTTAGAGGTCAGTGCTCCCTGGGCTGAGTTATACCACTGGCTTTCCTGGTTTTCCATCTCATAGACAGTAGACTATGGGACTTCTTGGACTCCATAATCATGTGAGCCAATTTCTTTAAAAAATCTCTTCTTATGTATATCCTATTGGTTCTGTTCTCTGGAGAACCCTAGCACAGACCTGTTGATACATTTCCACAAAAGCACAAGTGAGAAGCTTCTTAACCTTCTAAAAGCAAGCGTGAAACCAGCTTGTTGTTAGAACAATGGCAGAATCTCCAGGGATTGCTGTTTCTTTCTCTCTCTTTAAGAAATTTAAGCATTACAAAAAAAAATGCCTTTTATTTTGAAGAAATTAGAAAACAGATAAGTTATAGAAAAAAATCACACGTTCCTTTAAAAATTATTGTGTTTTTTTTTTAATCAAAGAATAAGTAAACTTTTTGCACACATATATTTGAGTAGCCTTTCCAGTGGCTTGTTAATTGCCATTTGGAGACAGCTTGAGGTCATATATCACCTATTATTCCTCCTGGGACCTAGACATGGAAGTCACATTTATTCAGCCAGGCCCTTGGAACCCAAAGATGAATATAGTCTGGGTTCTTGTTCTGAAAGTTCTCACAGTATGTTAGGAGAATGGTCCCCCTTTCCTGCCTCCAATCACTAAAGTACAGTATGGTGTGTGCTAACATTTAGAGATCTGCTAAGCATCATGAGAGCGGAGGGGAAGAAGTTGTTAATTGAACAGATGTGAATCTGGTAAACTTCAAGGCCAATGAGCTAATTTAGAATATCTTCCTATTCAGATGTTAATCCCAGATACAAGCTATTTACTCTCATTATGAGGGAGCTTTAAAGATTCTTGTGGGCGGATTTGTAGAGAGGGGGCTCCAGCTTTTACTTTCAGCTGTTTGAGGCAGAGATGTGGGTGGTAACATTTTATTTTCTTTCTGCAGAAGCCCTGCACCCTCCACCACCTAAGTCTATTGTCTTCCATATGGGTAGGTGGGTGAATGTGTGTCACACTCTAGGGCAACAACACTGGCTTCATTTTTAGTGTGTGCCAGACTTCAAGTCTTGTGATTCTACCAAGCTGGAATAGACTGGTTATACACAGAATTCTTCCCTATAAGTCCTCGGAAATCTGTGTGCAACCAGCCCTAAATCAACTGTCACTCATTCTGGAGGAAAAGTATGGGATGGATGAGAGCATTCTCATGCCATTACAGGAAAGTACATTTAATGTAACTTCAAACCCAGGAAGAGAAATCTACTGACTTAGGTTGAGTTAACTGGTAACAGATCTTGAGACAGAGAATTGCATATGGAAGGCTTCTTGTAGATTGCTCTTAGGAGATACACTGGTAAGAAAACAAAGAAGACTGGATTAGGCAGTGGAAGAAATGAACAGATCAGCAATGCTGTTGGAACTGAGGTTTCAGCTGATCTCGCAGAGACCTCTGGAGGTGGGATAGAATTCAAAGTTGCCCAAACTGAGGCAAGAGTGTGGCGGCTGTGTCCTCACATCAGCCAGTCCCTGGCTATGGGCTACCTCCTGGGAGGAAGAGTAATTTTGGTTGAACCGGATTCCTGCAGCCAACGATGTTTCCCAGTGAGGCACGCAATGTTAAGCTGTCAGCAGTGATATTCCCAGCAGCAGAGGGATGGATGTTAGGAGAAATGGAGACCTAGGGAGACAACAGTATCCACTACAGTCTACTTTTTGTGCCACTCAGATCTACTTACTTCTTATGTCTCAACTGGAAACAGGTCCTTCAGGATTCAGATGGGTCACATTTTTTAGGAATTTACAGGCAAAGGATTAGTGGGACAAACCATACCTCCTACTGCTATGGTTGATCTTGAAGCCATAATTAATACTCACTGTCCTCCTGCTCCATCACCATTCTAGACACCCTTTGCCTTTGATTGACACTTTTAATAGTTTAAGTGGTTTGTCTGGTGGGGTGAGCCAGGCCCTTATCCCTGAGGGGTCTGAGCCTCTGGTTACCATGCTCTTCTTAGGACACAGAGAACTGTATTTGTCAATGTACTGCTAAAACAGGGCATATGAGCACTAAGAGATGCCACAGTAGATCCGTTTAGCACCAGAGATATTCTTTCCTGTCCCCAGTGTCTAGTAGCAGCCCCATCTTTTGTTAAATGATTTCTTTCCATGCCTGTTGGTGTTTAGTATGAGGACCCCAAAGTAACTCTTAACTGTTGTAGCTTAAAGTTTAATGGATTCTTTTTGAGACCCCCAAGGCAAAGTATTTCCCCTCTGAGAACCAGGACCTCTAGACCTACAGAGCCTAAGATTGTAGGATTGGGAGCATAAATTACTCAAGTGGAATATGGATTGTTGGTAAGTGGACCTACTCCTACTTCTACCCTTTAGTTTCCTGACTCATGTATTCCACTTGTAGGGGATACAGTACCCAACAATGTTCAATGTTCATTAATTTAGGATCCATACTGCATCCAGACGACGGTATCAACTTCAAGTTGACATCTCAGTTGCTTCTTTAAGAGGCAATTCCACTACTCTGCAAGGTTGGTGACTCCTGAGGGTGCATGCTCACTGCTACTGCTATAATTGTTTTTTTTTTTTTTTGCCTTTAAGTGGGTCTGTTGGCCTAAGGCAATGTTGGTTGGGATGTTATGTCAGCTGACAAAATCCATTCTAAGTCTTCAGATAGTTGGGTTGACCAAAGTCCTATGGGCAGAAAAGACAAGCCCATATTGGACGTATGTGTTGATATTACTCAAATTGAATCATCACTCCTTTCAGGGTGAAGGGATCAACTTGCTGTCAAGTGCCTACTTGATTTCCTCAAGAAATAGCGCCAAATATGGGGGCTCAGCCTTGATGTCTGCTGCTGTCAGGTTGGATATTTCGTTGTAGCAGTAACTAGATCAGCCTTGGTGAGTAGGAGCACATCCTGTTGTTTCCACGAACAGCTTCCATCCCTTATATCATGATTATTCTACTCATTTACCCATCATATCAGCCCTAGGGTGGCCCATAATTAATACTGGCTGATGTGAAATGACCAGGTCATTAAGTTCACTTGATTGTTTAGTGTCTCTTCCATTCTGGGTATTCTTTGGTGCTATTAATATGCAATTCTATCTTCACACTTTATATCCATTCCTGTTTGTCCATCCAGATGAGTTTCCTAAGACTTTGCTCCCGATCTTGTAATTTTTCTCCTTTCTCCTAGCCAGTCAAATAAAAGATGCCCTAAGCGTATTAATATTTTTACTTTGGGCCATTTCTCTTTCCACAAAGTGGAGGGCTGGATGCGTTGCCCAAAGCCCTGACAATTGGGAAGATTTCCCCTCATTGCTATCTTTCAGGGCCACTCCTGATGGGACTGTAACAATAGCAGTTCATTTTCAGCTCACATTGACATACCAAGGTGACCCATCCACATACCAACCTCAGACTTTTCCCTCCTCCACTAGCTTAGTGGAAGGGAGCCCTCCCATGACCTCCTAGTCCCCGTAACAGGTGTGAGCCATGGGAGTGCAACCATGGTAGATGACATGGGGGTTGCATAGTGCAACCATGGTAGATGACATGGGGATTGAGATTACCTGCTCATGTAGGCTACCAGCAGACCAGAGGTCTTGCTCATGCCCCATCCCAGATGTACCTCTTCCAGCTTACAAAGCTTGATGTTGGGTTGTCCTAACTTTATGGCTTGGTGGGTATGACCTAATTCAGCTCAAGCTGGAGGTCTGGCTGCATGGCCACTTGATGTTCATGCTCACATAGTCCATCTTTACTAAGGCCTCGTGGCACACCAGGTGCTGCCTTTTAAAAGAAATGTCTGTTACAGATGGCATGGCCTTGCTCCAAAACCCTAAGGGTCACATTGTGATTCTTATTAGGGCTTGCTTGTTCAACTTTACTTGATGCCTTCTCCAAACACAGAAACCTCTAATACCACAAGGTCTGCCAGTTTGTATGGCCAAGTGACAGGACTGTCTGTGCCACAGCCTGGACCTGCTACAGAGCCCTTTCTAAGCCTCACTTAAAGCTGGCACCCTTTTGTTTCACCTGGTAAATGGGCCAGAACAGTTTTCCAAGTGTAGAATATGCTGCCTCCAGAACCCAAAGAGGCCTACCAAGCATTGTGCTTCTTTCTTAGTGGTAGGAGTTGTGAAATGCAATAATTAGTTATTTATTTGGGGAAATGTCATTCTATGCCCCAGATCATTGGATGCTAAAACTTCATTTCCGGGACAAGACCCTGAAACTTTATAGAGTTCCTCTACACCCTCTGGAGTACATGTGCTTTACCAAAGTCTCTGACATATCTACCTCTTCTTGCTTACCTGGTGTAATTAGCATGATGCCACCAAGACAGAGGACTAATTTGATAATCTGTGGAATGCACAGATGATTCAGTTTTCTTTGGTAGAAGGAAGGTGAATTAACAGAGCCCTGTGATTTGTGAATCTGCACTGTTTTTGATCCTCCTTAAGAAAGGGAGAGAAGCAGATACATTTGCCAGAGTAATGTTGGCATATCATGTGCTGGTGTCTGTTAACCTCCTCTGACAAATGTACCACGTCTGGCATGGTAGCTACAATTAAGGCTGCTCTTTGGTTAAGTGGGCAGTAGTCTACTACCATCTACCACGATCTATCTGGTCTTTGGGATCCTAGCATTCCCATTGTGATCAGGAAGTCCAGTTCTGTAACAACATCTGCCCTTGCCAGCTCCAGCTTAAAGATGCTGGTATCCTTTTACCAGCACATTCCTTGTCACTTTGGTAAAAGGAGTGTCCTCTTAGCTTCTGATGGAACATAGTTAGCTGGTAGGTTTTCTGCCTATATCTGCTCTATCACACCCACTTTTCTGAGCCCTTTGAGCCCTCTTCCATCATCTGGCAGGGAAGTTCTGGTATATCTATTGAGTGTGGACCGTTGCTTTTTTCAAGCTTCCAAGATTAAACCTGGCAGTTTATTAGCACCTTCTCCTAGGATTCTTGCCAAGGTGTTGAATTCTGTATCATGAGGGAATTTTAATACATTTGCATGCTGAGACACTGTCCTTTATCCAACAAACGACACTCCTTTATTCAACCCCCTTGAGCCATCACCCTCAGGATCCAGTCCCACCTTCTCCTTTATGTATTTGCTGTATAGTCCCTCTCTTCCCTTAAACTGACCTTGTTGGCAGTGTCATGATTTGACCATAATTTGATCATGATCCCTATTGGTCTGATTAACAGAAGGGGATTGGGGCATAGATCCTGAGGAGAACCAGCAAGGTCTAAAAGGCACCTGACTAATTTGAGGCCTCGTGTGACACTCAGGCAAGCGAGGGTGTGCTCACTTGTCTTCTGTCACAGAGGATAGGCCATTTCTGCAGGTCCTGCAGGTTTAGGGGAAGCTGGGAGTTCAAAATTCTCAACTACATCAACCCAGATAACCATATCTCAAGTCTCAGAGTCCCAAATTCTTTTCTGTATGACCTTGATTTTGGTGTAGGAGACCTGCGAGCTGAGAATTCAACCTTCTCTGAAGCTCTGCTGCTCCCACATAATTAAGTCCTGAATTAAGTCCTTTGTGCTGACAGCCTTCTGCCACAGGAGTTTAAAATTTTCTGAAATGCTGCACAGGAAATCCTGCTTTTACATTTTGCCTTGAATTGTCACCTAATTACCATGAGTCTAATTCATCTGTCTTTGGTTAGTGAATCAGTGGCATTCTGCAATAGCCACCGATTCCATTGCTGTTCTAGTTACTATTTCCCTTCATGCCTCTCCAGTGCCAGAGATATTACCCCAGCGCATCACCTTCCGTTAGTGTTCTATCACATTTAACTTTGGTAGACATTTTGCAATTGCACTGCTGCAGCACACCAGAGACTATCCATACTACACCAACCACCACTGATGGGATCCACATGCCAGCTGGCCTGGGAGTAATCACTTCCAAACTCCCATTTTATAGTCTGCTTTCTAGGATCACTCCTGATACCAATTGGCTTAGACTGGGTTCAGAAACAGACTATGAAACATTTATTTCGTCCAATGTTTATTAGGGAGTTGTCTGGGGGGAAACACCTGTCCAAAAAGGAGTGAAGAAGGCAAGATTGGTGATGAAGAAGAAGAAAAGGAAGAAGAAGAAGGGGGAGGGAGAGGAGAGGAAGAGAAGGAAAAAGAGGAGGGGAAGAGGAGGAACTGACCTCAGGTGCAGTTTCCACTGAGGATTCAGCCAATTCCACGGGGAGCTTTGAGCTAGGATGTCTTTTTGGTATTACTCCGGCCGAGACAAAGGTGCTGAGACTTTGGGTTCCCATATCAGCTCATCATTGGCCACAGCTTGTCTCTTAAGAGAGGTGTAACCTTAGGAAGGCAATTCCTTGTGGCTGAAGGCAACTCCCAATGAGGGACACACCTATGACTTGTCTGTGAACAATGTTCTCAGCCCTGATGAGGGGATCTTAGGGGAACACTCAGGTGTCCACTGCAGGTACCCTGTGATCAGGCTTCCCACTGAGCAACCAGGAAAGGACTGGATTTAGGGAAAGTGGAGGAGCAAAGATAATATATTGCTAGTGGCAACATTAATTTCACACCTGCCTGGGATTATAAAACATTATTCTGTTTGATCTTGGATGAGATTTTCAGCCTTTTTGTGCCTGAGTTTTTTCAACTATAGAATGAGATGACTAATTAGTAAAGAACTGAAATGGCACCCAGCATATTGTAAACACTCAAAAAAAAAAGTTGTTGTTATTGGAATTGATTTTATCGTTGTTATATTTCAGCAATCCAAACTTATTTTTCAGCTGCATTTTCCTTCCCACAAACCTGGCTCTTTACTGTTTTTCTCCAAAAGCAATACTTCCACTTTTATCTTGTAGGTTTCTTCTCTTATTCCTGAAAGATGCCATGCAGCGTGCTTACACCATTGCCCTTCCTAGACTCTGCCTTCACTGACCTCCTATAAAGCTATCTAAATCTGTCCTGTCCTTTGAAGGAGTGGAAGAAGCGTGCACATTTATTCAAGATCCTCCGCTTACTGCGTGACGTTGGGTAAGCCATTGATCACGTCTGAGGATCGATTACCTCATGTATAAATTGGGGATTAGAGACACTGCTACACTAGCTCATCATGAGGATTAAATGCGATAACTAAGTTAAACTCCTAGCACGGTGCCAGGTACACTTTAGTTGCTCAGTAAACAGTAGCTATTGGACCAAGTAGCAATGCCAATATTATCTAACCACAGAGTCGTTCAGTGTAGAGTTTTTCAAAGGTCATGATGTGCAGGTACCTGTAGGGGACAAGGAGATGCAGGAACTACGGCCCCTCCCTCAAGGAGAAGAGCTTCCCAGAAGTTTTCTCCAGCCTCGCCTGCTTGTGCACATCTCCCCTCTCCATTTCTCCCTCCTCAGCACCCACAGCATGGACCCATTACACATCTAAACACCAATCTCCTTGACACTGTACTTTACATTTTCCTGCGTGCCTGTTATGGCTCTCCAAATAGATTGTGAGCTGCTTGAGGGGAGAAACTGCCATATTCCTCTTTATCCCCCATACAACACCTAACACAGAAGTGTGCAATGTCCTACGCTCTCTAGGTGTTTGTTCAATAAATTAATAAATGAGTATTTAGGATTCTCAACGACACAGAGAAGTTTCCACTTTGCAGGTGGAGACCTTTTAGAATCATGCATCCATTTTGTAGGCTGTGACATAAAAATGCACCTGGCATGTGTAAGCAGCATTTGGTGAAACTTCTGTTTCAGTTTTGAATACATGTCAGGGGCTGGACTGTGGTGTAAAAATATACTTCTTACTGGGAATCACGATAAGAAAAAAAGTTAGAGAAACACTGACAGAATGCCTCTCATGAGGTTCCTGGTGCAGGTGCTAACCCACTCCTGGACAGAACCAAATAAGATACTGGGCGCCAGGACCTCTGTGAGGGCAAGGCAGCCACTGGGTTCAGAAAAGCTCTGCTGGGATTGGTGGGGATTCGAGAAGATGGCAGTCAAGGGAGGGGAGGAGCCCCAGCACAGTCCCTCAAACCATTGTCTGGGCAAAAAGCAGGCACCACAGGTGCACCTGAAAACCTCATGTGCCTTTCCCTTTGAAAGACACAAAGCACTTGATACCCTGCAATTGCTCAAGATTTTCCTTTGGGATCCGTTTTCTCTAGAGCTTTAAGATTGTAATAGAAACATGATTGCCTCCGTTCTTTCCCAACGTATTAACCTGAAAAGGTAGCCCAGAGTTATTAACCTCTGGAGATTTGGTGATAATTTCTTGAAGCAAAATTTGTACACACAGCTTGACAATTATTGAGGGGACCACAGGACAACCTCCTCGAAATTGAAATTACGCTGGGAATTCTAGGACAGATGGCCTCTCTGTCTATAGGAACTTTGAGCTTGAATTCAAAGTGTCCTTGTCCCAGGCACCCTCAGGAATAGGAAGCGTTGTGCCCATGGGAACGTGCAACCTCGCACCTTCCCGAGTCTGCAGTGATGGAGCTCGAGTTCTGTGCTTTATTTTGCACAAATCCTTCCCACCTTGCTTCCTGGAGTCTGCACCTAAAGCCTGCCTGTCTGCTATTTGTACTCTGAAAAGTGGAAGGTAAAATACAATATCAAATGCCTTTTTTGTGCTTTGTGAAAGGCCTCTAAAGCTTAGCTTGACTCAAAGAGCTTAAATCAATAGCACCAGCCCATTTTCTAATCACAGAGAATTTAATAATGATCAGGAAAGCCATTGCCAGTCTGATCTGTGGGACTGTTAGGACTTTAACTCTTGGAAAACAGGTTCCTGTCAAACTTACATACTGTTATCATATTAAATGCCATTCAGAAGGGTATTAAAATCCTTCTTTAGAGAGAAAGCTTCACAGGGGTTCTGTCAAATTACTCTATATGCTGATGAGCGGGCTGCTTGGGGAGAGAGCTAAGACAAGCCTGGACATGGGAAGGACAGAATATTTCTCTTACCAGAATAGACCAAAGTCAGGAAGGGAGGGGCTTGGGGTCTGTGTCTTTAATTCTGGAAGACGCTTGAGATGCCTTAGCTCAGAGGTTAGAAAGTTTACTCGTATTCCGTGAAGCCTGGAAAACTCCTTGGGGTCCGTGATGAGGGGAGCAGCTCCTGAAGTGCCAGTCAGGACACTCCCGGACCCCTAGAGAAGCCTAGGACCCACCGGCTCCAGCAACTGAACCCCATTTATTATCAAAGAGATCCATGATGCCCTTAGGTCCCAGCCACACACATTTTGGAAGTGCTGCTGAGGTTTCCAGCACCGATGCCTAGGCAACAGTGGAGCCTTTCATGAATTGAACCCGACACTGTTGTTTTTAGGGATTAAACTTTCAGAGAGAACCATTTAACTGGGGCGGATGGTTAGCCTTTAATGACACCCTAAAGGAAATGGGGAGGAGTGTGGACAACAGGGGATAAACGTAAATGGAGAAGAGGAAGTAACTGAAAAGCTGGAAAAAGAGGGGAGCAGGAGAGCCCAGGATGGCCGCCTGCCTCTCTGCACATGTGCTTCTTTCAGCAGCTAAACATCTGTAGAGAGAAGGAGAAATGAGTGTGTCTGGGCTCAGCAGAGCTTGTACCTCCTGTTGCTTCCTCACGTCAGACCCGGTCCACCCATCCCCAGCCAAGGGCTGCAGTCTCCTGGAGTCCAGGGTCTTTTCCAAGCCATGGCCACTAAGCCCAGCAAAGGTCCCAAAGTGAAGCAGCTGCGCAGCCTGCACCCTGAGCCACCAGCTCTGGGGACTGCACGCTCACTTGATACAAATGGAAACCCCAGCTCCACTTTGCTTGCTTGAGGAGTTAAGTCTTTTACAGTCACACTTCATAGGTTTTAACCCCTTTGGGCTCTTTCAGAAGGCTTTAGTCTTCCAATAAACTTATAACACAGGTACGGAAGCGGCCACACCACTGATTTTAGATATTTGGCCACTCAGAGATGGTAAATGAGCCCTGCTGGTAAGTGGCAGCCTGTGGCCAGGATGCTGGCCTGGGGCCTCCTTGCAGCCTGTGTGCCCATCTGTACAACCTGCCTTGGCTTCTCTCTGTAGGCGAACAAACTTTACCACCCCAAAATACCTCTTTCGAACTAAAAGAATCAAGTCCCAAAAGACTCAGGAAAAAAAACTTCGAACTTCCCCTTTAGTTGCCTAAAGGATTTAGATAGAACAGAGCTAGAACAGAGCTATCACCAGAGTTATCTGCAAAGAATATGGGCTAGACAAGGATATATTGTACAGCACAGAGAAATATAGCCAGCATTTTTTAATAACTTTAAATGGAGTACAATTTATAAAAATATTGAATCACTATGTTGTACACTTGAAACTACTATAATATTATAAATCAACTATACTTCAAAAAAAAAAAGTATGGGCCAGTTGTGGTGGGGGAAACTTGGACAGGGCCTAGAGGTCAGAGTCCACTCTGTGTCCCATTGTCTCTGCAGGGCCCAGAAAACATTGGCTTACCAAAAATTTGCTTTTCCATCCCCATGTAAATTGCCTTCCTTCCCTTCAAAGTCTCAAGCAACTACCCCCAACATCCTCCTTTGTCTTCTGCTGAAAATTGTATTTAAGGTGAGTGTTTTAGCCATTCTGTTGAGTTGTTGAGTTTTCCTGGATCTCTCCTATGTATACATGTTATTAAATTTTTGTATGATTTTTCTCCTATCAGTCTCATGTCAATTTAACTCTTAAACCAACCAGAAGAACCTAGAAGGAAGAGGAAAATTTCTTCCTCACTGACACCTCCATGTGTAACGTGAAGACTCTGGTTCAAGTTTGGAGCCTACAAACTGAGCGACCAAAAGAAATGTCATGATCTCTCCGATCCTCCCTTTCTTATTCTTTAAAATGAGGATAATAATGTCTAATTTAAGGCTTAAATGTATGTAATGTTTCTAGCACGAGATCTGGCACTTTTAAGTATTCAGTGGAGCTGTTGCTAGTATGCTTTCTGAAAAACCACAAGAAAAAATAGATCTGGAAAGAAAATTGGGAACACAGAGGAACGAGGAAATATTGAGGTAGGAGGCAGATGGGCCCCCAGGGCAAACAGTTTGAGTTTGTTCCCTGTGGACCGATATTCCAACACGGGACAGTTGAGAGAGGGGGCTGGGCCTTGCCCAGATAGAAGATAAGAAACCACATATTCCTCATTCTTGAAGTCAGGAGACCTCCCCAACTACACATGCTCAGAAAGGCTCCTTGGAGGTCAAAAGGGGAGTGATGCTAACTGATGCTCACTACCCATAGGCCTCTTTGGTAGAATCCATCTTGGCTAAGAGATGCGTGCACCCACATGGGAAAATCCTGAGATACACCAAATATGGACTTTGAACCAGGCAAATCAAAATGATTGGCCAAAGGAAACCTGGAAGAAATGCCCCATAAAAGTGATTCAAAGTGCCATGAGGGCGTGACTCTCTCTCTCTCTGAGCCCGCCCGTGTGTCTATCCACACGTACTATGTTTCTTTTTTTCCTAATAAATACTTTACTTGTTTCACTACTTTCTGTCTTTGCAGCAAAGCCATAGGGCCAGGGCCTTGTCACTGACCACTGGTGTAGTGGCTAGGAATTGGTGCTCTCACTGCTGCGACCCGACCTCAATCACTGCCTAGGAACTGAAACCCTGCTTCAAGCCGCTGAAGACCGAGGCCACCCAAGATCAATATGACCCAGGTTTGAACGCTGGACTCTGTTGAAGACAGCTGTCTGAGGGTATCATCCCTAGGGGCTAGTCATGAGCATGACAATGATATCTAGGTGGAAAGGCCAGTGATTGAGTTACAACACTTATTGTATATACAGAAAGGACCAACCTTAAGCAAAACCTGAGTTAGAGCTGCCCAAGATGGCCAAAGCCCTTCTCAGCCTCAAGGGCTATACACGGCCCTGAGATAGCAAATTATCAATGAAAGCAAAAAGTCTGTATGCTACATATCTTCTCAATTATCATTGAGAAAGAGCAGTGGTATTGATAATTCAAAATAACAATCAGCCAAAATGTCTTGTATACTGTCTACCTCCTCCACCAAATAAAAGCTTAAGAGGGACCTTGTCTGTCTTCTTCCCTGCTGTAGCCCCATGTGTCGCATGGTATGTACAGAGTGAACTTCCGTTGAATGGAAAAATGTTGAATGAATTCATGAGACAGATCAGGGAGGGCTCATCAATATTCAATTATTTGATATTGAATATGTTGACTAATATTGCAATTTTAGGATCTTAAAGACATGTGCATGTTTAGTCAGTGTTTGAATATTCCTTCTTTAGCCTGTACATGCTTCTAGATCATCACCTAGCATCTCTCTTACTGAAACCGTGCACCTCAGATTGGGACTTGAACCCACGATCCTTCGATTAGAATCACTCACCTGGTGTCTGGACTTACTGGTGCTCAAGTTCTTTGTGTCTCAGCACAGAAGGAATTCAACGAGAGGCAAAGTGATAGGCAAGAAGTAGATTTATTAATACAGGACACTTGTGAGAGAGGCAAGCTGGCAGGCAAGGATGCTTGGGCCTGAGGATTAAGTAGGCTACAATTTTATAATCAAAGGAAAGTCGGGGACGGGAAAAGACTGCCTTCTTCGAGCAGACATCAGGCTTACATCACTAGCTCCTCCTTTGTATTGGGCAGGAGAGTCTGACCCTATGAGGTCAAACTAGGACTGTCATAGCACTTACTCAAATCAGTAGAAAGGTGGTAACATTTTTCTCTCACCTAATGTCCTGGGGCATATCTCGTGCTTTTATTTATGGCTTTATAGTTAAGCAAGCCTGCTTCGTTCCACGATGTTCCAATAGCTTTCTTGAGCAATCATTAACTTACAGTCGTCTCCAAAAATTTCCTAGGTTTCCTTCTCTATCTATAATCCCCTACTGGGATTTCTACAACTACCTGTATAACTATCCTATTCTATCCCTATCATTACTGCTCATTTGCTGCCTGTTTTCTGCCCACTTTGTTTGCAACCTAAAACCATGTCTAAGCAGAGGCCAGTTAAAGCCAGGCAATGATATGAAAGTCTTCACTCTAGAACGAGCCTATATTTTGAGAAAGTTGGGATGATTGGGTAAATGGGATTTAAGGTGGTCTGTATCTGGCCACCTATCTGTATTCCCTGGTCCTCACAGGCATGTAAAATACAAGAGTGAGAGGCAACCCCTACTTCCTCAGAATCTTCCAAGAATTGAGAGCACTGGCAATCTGTCTGGCACCACAATAATTGAAATTAATTGGATTTTAGAGATAATAACATTTATGCTAATGCAGGTATTGAGAGGAGACAATAGTCCTTGAGATAAGTACCTTGGAGAGGTGGGGCAGGAGAATTTGCAGTCCCAGCAGGAGAGATTAGGAATCCTGGAGGGGGGAGCTGCCGTGGTGGGGTTAGGTGGGATAAGGGACAGGTAAGTTATAAAGAAACTGGGAGGCTTTAGAGAAGCAAGAGAGAGGAGCAAGGGGGAGAAGTAGAAGAACCTCTTTGGATAAGGATAATAGTCATAGAAATGTGCCAGATGCCCCTTATTAAGTGCTATGAGTTTTAATGTACCAAGTGCTATGAGTTTTACAATGAAGTCATTTTATCCTCATAATAAGCTCCTGAGGTGGCACTATATTGTTTCCTTACTTTAAAGAAGAGGCTTAGAGGGGTTTAAGTAACTGGTCCCAGGTTGCTTGGCCAATACATATGCAAAAAAAACACTACCTCTCATTTGTCCAAAGCAGGAAACAAAGATGAGCAATGAGGACCAAAAGAGGTGAAGTTCTAGAACAGCTCTGAAGACAGCGATTTTGACAAGGGCCTGGGGACTTCCCTGGCTGTCCAGTAGTTAAGACTCCATGCTTCCAGTGCAGGGGGTGCGGGTTCGATCCCTGGTTGGAGAACTAAGATCCCACATGCCGTGTGGTCAAAAAAAAAAAAGTAAGTAAATAAATAAATAAAACAAGGGCCTGAAGGAAAGACCTGGGACCTGAGAGAATAAAGACCTGATTACAGATAGTAAACGCTTCACAAGAAAGGACCCTGGCTTACAGGTTTGTCCCTGGCCCTTGCATCACTGGTGGTCTGCCTGTGGGGCTCTCCATGAGTCCTGTCAAGTGAGAGGTCCATGAACAGAAGGTGGACTGCAAAGCTATGCAGTCAGCTGGACCTGCTAATGAAGCAAACATTACTCTGTGTGAGCGTGAAAAAAACCACCACTCCATCCTGGTCTGTATCCCAATAACTGGAGTAACTGACCTCTGCAGACCTAATCTACACTGGGGTTGTTAACACAGGTTCGTGTGCCTGATGCACACTGAGGCCAAGCAAACTGAAACGTAGGAGTTTGGAGCAGAGAAAGGTTTATGGCAAGGCCATGCAAGGAGATGAGGTGGCTTATGCCCTGAAAAGCCTCAAACTCCCCAAAGGGTATCGGAAAAGCATTTTTAAAGGCCAGGTGAGGGGGGTGGGTCACAGGGTATGTGATCAGCTTGTGCACAATTATCTGATTGGCTGATGGTGAGGCAGCAGGGTGGTGTCACAGGGGTTAACATTATCAGTCCTTAGGCTCCAGGAGGCCTGGGTCTATGGGCTCAAGGTCATCAAATAGTTCTTCCATTTGGTGGGGGTTTTTTACATCTGCAAAACAATTCAGGAAATGTTCATCAAATCTAGGTACTTCAGAGAGGAGCTAAAGCAGAGGATATGGGGGAAGACCCGTCCTGGGAAGGCCCCATAGTGTCCCGGGTTTTCACACTCTGAGAAAATACCTGCGAACTTCTATTAACTGTATTGAGCTGGAAGGGGCATAAGTGAGGAAGACAGAGAGAGATGGGCTGGAGAGAATGGAATCTTGGAAGAGAAACCCTAGATCACATGAGTGACCGTGAGAGAGGGGGGGAAACCTCACTGTTGGTGTTCTGCCTGGAGTATGAGTAAGCTGTTCTGTCTAGGGTCTTTGAAGGTTAAGTAGTGGAATAATCAACCACCTTGGAGAGAGACATCTGGGCCCTCTGAGACATGTTGGCACTATTTTGTGTGCAATAGTGTGATGTGGTATGGAGAAATTTTGGAGATAGAGATGGACTCAATTGCAAGCCTAAACGTCTGCTTACTGGGTGACCTTGGGTAAGTCACCTTGCCTCTCTTAAACTCTAAGATGCTTAAGGGCCAAGTAGGATACTAATACCCAGCTCCCAACGTTTTCCTGGAGTCTCCAAAGAGTGATTCAAACCCTTGACCCATTGGAGACACTCCATGAACAGCATGAATTTTATGGAGGTGTTTATACTCTGACCAGGTTGGGGGAGTGGAGAACAGAAAATTTAGGATTTCTCCTCTTTATCTCTGATTTTTAGTATTCTTTTCTGTATTATCAAAGTCGTCCCCTGAAATATGAACTTTGACCTCCCAACCCTGTTTCACTCAGATTTAAGTCAACATTGAACTTTGTATTTCCCAAATGGAAGGCTGTGTCATTATTAATCCATTTGGTCATCTTTTTCCTCTCGTTTTGAGCCTTTTTCAGTTACTTATGCTTGAAAAGGTCTAAAATGTACCTTTAATCTCCTTGTCATACAGCAAACCGCCACTTCCAGCTTTCTTTTTATAATGAAAGTATTCTTCATTCAGTATAATGTTGTGCTATGGCTATATGCAAAACTTTTTTTTTTTTTTTTTTGCTATCTGGGTCAAATCATGGGACTCTTCTTGCATATTTGAGAAAGATGACAAAATTAAAATGGGCGTGAGATTAACAAACACACTCAACCTACAAGATCTGGTCTCAAACTGAATGATGTTTAAACTGATTCCAATGCCATGGTATGTTTAAATTTCATGAAGTCTTCTTGGCTTGCCTTCCAAGTTATTAGGAAAGCCATTCACCTCCCTACTAATCAATCTTGGAAGCCTGGAAATTCTAGCACAACTGCCTGCCATCCCCTCCATCCCAGGACCATGCCTCTGCCCCGTTCTCCTAGTTCTCTTGTTCTTTGTCTCTGGGAAAACTTACACAGGCCTTATACATCTCACTTGACCCTTCTGAAGCATAAACACAGCACCATAATGACAGTCAATTAAATAAAAAGGCTATCTGTCCCGACATTGCAGTGCCCTGAAAACAGCGAAAACTGCTAGCCACTTAAAAGCAATGAAAAGCATCAAACCGGGTAGAAATTGCCGTGCTGCTCTTAAGTTCAATTTTCCTTGTAGCTCGATTTCCTAGCTTTGCACTTTCCTAGGTAAATCACATTAATAGAGGAGAAGGGGGGCATGGGGAGATTGGTGGTAGAGAGCCAGACAGTCCTTTGGAGTGAGAGCATCTCATCCTGAGCCATCAGGGAATAGAAACAGGTACTCTTGACAAGCAGTATTCAGTGGTACGAGAAGTCATTTAAATAGGAAGCGGGAGCAGAGGTCTGCTGGCAAAGAGTATCTTCATTATTGCTGTCATGGTGCCTGTTAACGATCCCCATCTATCATTTGTTCAGTACCTCAGTGAAATTAGCCTACTGCATATTACAGCAGAGCTCTGATGTGCCAATCTCCCTGGAAAGCATTAAGCTATCTTCTGTTATTCATTCTCCCCACCCTCTACCCCTTTTTACTGCCCATTAATGAACTTTCATTTGCATCATGTAACAATGAAGTCCTTTGGTCAATTGTGTGAAATTACAGGTGCTCTGTAGGTGCCCTTTGTCACCTGTTTGCCATCTTTGTTGAAGCAGTGGGCTGGAGTGGATTTATATTTTTAACATTATTTGACTTCTGCCCATTTCTGGATGGAAGCAGTACACTTTTAGCTGGCCCAATGAGCCTCCGCCTTTGGCTTGAAAAACTGGCTTGTGCCCAACCTGGTGAAAAACTATAAAGTCAGTCTTGACAGATGCCTTTAAGGGATACTTTCAGCTCATAAACCATGAGGGGAACAGGACATCTCAGAGCATAACAAAGTTGCCCTTTCTATCCCGGGAGACTCTGCTGTAGAACATCTTGAGATTACTTTTGGCATGCCTCCTCTGGGATGCTTCCCTTACCATAGAACTATAATTCCAATTGTTTTGATTCAGAAAAAAAAGTTAGCTTGTACTTTTGAGCTATCTTCTAGGAACTGGCATATAAAAATAGGGGAAACCAACACTTATAGAACATTTATTATCAGCCAGGTGCAGTGCTACGTACATTTATGTTAATTCTCAAACCTGCTCTGCAAAATAGGTATGAAAACCGGTTTTAAAAATGTGAAAGCTGAAGTTTTGATAGGTTAAGAAAAGAATCCAAGATTGAAACTACAAAACTATTACTTTTCTATTGCACAAGGAGGCAGTGCTGAGCAAACTGAGAAAAATGCACTCAGGTCTTGGCTTTGCCACTTGTTAGCTGAGTTACCACTGGAAAACCATTTATCCTCTCTGTTCCCTCAATTTATCACTTGTATAATAAGGAGTGGAATACTGTTCAGCTCTAGGATTGTTATGAGATTAAATTAGACATCATTATAGCCTTGGGCACAAGGAAGGTACTCAATGATTGTTATGACATTTCTTTCCTTTTGCATATGCTACTCAGGGAGACAGCTAAAAAAAATCTCAAAAGAGAAGATAAGATATACTCATGTGAAAAAAATGGAAGCATAAAAGCACTAAATTTCACAACACCATTTATTGATATTATATACATATAAGTAGTATGGCATAGCACTTAGTAGAAAAGCTAATCATTAAGGTAATACATGGGTAGTGCAAACGCTAAAAGCAAGAAGAGTCAAATGAGGGAAAGATAACAGAAGTCAAAGGAATGACAATCGCCTTTTTCCTAAGACAGCTTTGATTTTTAAAAATTATCTTTATTTTTTTAATAGGCAGTACATTTACATGGCTCAAATATCAAAAAGCTTGAAAGTTCACAGGGGGAAGTTTTCCCCCACATTTCTAACTTTTAGTCCCCCAGTATTCCTCCCCAGGGGCAACCAGTATTGTCAGCTTTTTATCCTTACAGAAATAGAGTCTGTTTTTATAACCAAATACATATAAATAATCTCTCTTACCCCTTGTTATATTCTGGACTATTATATACTTTGTTATGTCACTTAAAAGATATTTTAGTGGGCTTCCCTGGTGGCGCAGTGGTTGAGAGTCTGCCTGCCGATGCAGGGGACACAGGTTCGTGCCCCGGTCTGGGAAGATCCCACATGCCGCCGAGCGGCTGGGCCCGTGAGCCATGGCCGCTGAGCCTACGCGTCCGGAGCCTGTGCTCTGCAATGAGAGAAGCCACAATGGTGAGAGGCCCGCATACGGCAAAAAAAAAAGATATTTTAGAGATTACTGTATATCAGTATATAGCGAGCTTTATTTTTATACCAGCATAACATTCTATTGTATGCATGCATTAAAATTTATTAAATCCCCATTGATGGATATTAATTTTATTTCCAATCTTTTTCCACCAGTAAAAATGCTGCATTGAATAATCTTATGCGTGTATCATTTTATGTGTATGTGTCAAACTATCTATAAGAAAAATTCCTAGAACTGGGTTTCTGGGTCAAAGATTTTGTTCATTTGTAAAGTTGATAGATATTGTCAAATTATCCTCTGTAGAGGTTGTAATTTACCCTCCTTTAACATCTTATGAGAGTACTTGTTTCCCTTCAGCTTTTCCATCCTAATATAAAAAATTCTAGATTTTTATCAATCTGATAGGTGAAAATGGTATCTCAGTGTAATTTAAACATAATTTTTTCATTTATGAGGGAGATTGAGCATACTTAAGAGCTACTATATTTTCTTTTCTAGAAAATGCCTCTTGTAAAAACTTTACCCTTTTTTGTATTGTATTGTTTATGTGTATTTTATATGTGCTTCAGTTATATTTCTCAGTTTGTCATTTGTCTTTTAACTTTGTATGTTGTGGGTTTTTTTTTTTATTTCCACCAAGCAGATGTTTTTGTTTTTAACATAGTTAAATTTTAAATCTTTTAAACACGGCTTTTAAAATTCATTGAATTGGGCTTCCCTGGTGGCGCAGTGGTTGAGAGCCCACCTGCCGATGCAGGGGACACGGGTTCGTGCCCCGGTCCGGGAAGATCCCACATGCCGCGGAGCGGCTAGGCCCGTGCGTGAGCCATGGCCGCTGAGCCTGCGCGTCCGGAGCCTGTGCTCCGCAACCGGAGAGGCCAAAACAGTGAGAGGCCCGCGAACCGAAAAAAAAAAAAAAAAAAAAAAAAAAAAATTCATTGAATTGATGTAGAATTATTCTACTGTGATTTGGGTTCTTGGTTCCCTTCCATATTCCTCCCAACTCTGTATGGAAGAAAGTCCTGAAATGATTTTTCTACCGTTCCATGACTCTGTTATAGAGCTAGGGGTAAGGCCCATCCACTCCTTTGCATGCATGTTGCTTGATACTGGGAGCTTAATAAATATTAAATGGATGAATGGAAGAGTGGATAAAAGGATGAAGGAAATGTTGAACTGCTGAATTCAGGCCCTGACTGTGATATGTGAGTCTACAAAGCACACAGACTAGGTGTTTTTGGATTCAGTGCATTTATTCATTGGTGAGTGAGTTAACAATGCAGTATACAACATCATTCACTTTGTGAGTGGCCATTAAATGTTAATAGTTACGTGCAACAGGTAGAATAAAAGGAGAAAAATAAAGGAGGTCAGGATAAAAACAATAAAAAAGCCTTCAGAACCTTGGACAGCAACAGGGCAGGCAGCCCTAGGACAAATTATGAATAAAGGGGTCAGTTTTGGGGCACTAGGACTTCCCCTTTGAGCCTGGGGTATAGTGCCACTTCTCTTCTATAGAGCTGGGTGCTGGGTTTTCAGTACCCCTTCCCCTTAAAAGTGGTTGATCTTGGCCTGTTCTTTGAAGATAGCAGTCCTTTTGCTGACCATTTTATACAGAATATGGTTTGTCTCATCCTGAACACACAGGTCCTGTTCTTGGCTACTTGACATGGGGGAGTGATCTGCTAAACAAATCATGCTAAGATGGTAATGATTACCACTAATTTATAAATGTTACTCTTTAAGCCCAAAGAATATATCTCTTATAGGAAGGTTTTATAAGATAAGAAAGTTGACAATTGAAGCATTTTGAGCCTGAGGAATTTGGTTTACAAATTCCTAGTATATCTGGCTCTAGCAGGCAGCATTTTTACTTGCAGTAGTTGTTGTAGGTGGGTAAATTGTGCGTGGATCTTTAAAGTGAAGAGAAAATAAAAGAAGAGGTACCATTATACTAATGTCCCTATGTAATTGTACTGTCATGAGGAGTTTGGGAATGGGGAGAGTGTGCCAGGAATCGGGGCTACCAGACCCCTGAAAAGGTCTCTCTGATACCCCTGATAGCATCCCTGGAACTTCTGCCATCTCAATTCCTCTGAACAGCCAGCAGTAAATAGCTCATAGTCATGCTAATTCTGTGTTTTATTTAGTCTCATCCCTTTTCAGCACCCTTGACCACCCATATACTTCTTCTTTTACATTCCGGCCCCTCAGGCTGGGAAGAAGGATGTGACTCTGCCTCACCAATACACCTCAGAGTGTTCGATCATCCTCAATAGCCAGGTTAGATGTGTGTATTTAAGTTGCTAAATGCTCATTCTCGTGGAAGCCACTGCCTTGATTCTGCATGACAGCGTGCTGTTTACTCTTGCTTAATGCATGACACCAGTGGGAGGGGATGTCTGAGGACTTCACCAGAAAGTGAAAAGAATGTCCCCAGAGGAGCAAATGATCTCGATGCTGACAAATAAGTACATATGCATTTATATATTTTTTCTTAGATAATTCCAAGAGAGGGGGTGGAAAGTGAGAGAATGTCAGGGTGCTACATCCAGGCTGTCAGAAACGCTAAGACAAAGTTTTTCATGGTGCTTTAATACTTCAAGTGACTTAACTGTTGAAAAAAAGACAGATGATTATAGAATCTTAAAAAAAAAAGAAAAAAGACAAGGCGCAGGAGAGAGAGAGGAACCCCCCACCCGAAAAGGACCCAGAGGGTGGAAAGAAGAAACTAACATCTATGCCATATGCCACATACTGTACTAGTTGTTTTATATATATATTAACATAAATAATTCTCACATATCATGATTAAAGCATTTTTAAAAACATATTATAGTTGAAGAAACTGGGGTTCTGGGAGATTAAGTAATTTTTGTGAAGTCTCAGTATTAATACACAGTAGAATAAATCAGTCTCACTCCAAAACTCATCTTGCTATTTCATCTCGTTCCTCCCCCAATTATACCCTCCTGTTTTAAAGGTGGGCAAACTTAGACCCGGGAAAATAAAGTGTCTTCCTCCCATTTCTCACTCCAGAGCATCAGGAAGCCAAAGAGGAGAAAAGGTGAATCCTTTCATCTCTTCGTTTTGTCCTTCATGTCTTTAATGATGTGTTTTGATCACCACAGAGATTTTGCTGTTAATGTAGTTTGAATCCCTTTCATGACAGGCTCCTTTAAGTGATATACACTTTATGAGTTGATAAAGTGGTTGCAGTTTGGAGCTCAGGCAGTGGCACAAGGTACAGAGGGCAAGCTTCTTCTAGTAACTCATTACTCAGCATGCCAGCCAATATGCAGGGACCTTGACAGGGACCCATGCATGCGTGCATGCGTGGGTGTGTGCCTATGTGTGAGTGTGTGTGTGTGTGTGTGAATGTCCAGAGACCAAGCATAAGTAATTTTTTTTTCTTTTTTTGTCTGTCTATTAATGCCTTCCAGCTAGACCACTCTGTGCATCCTAGAAAGCTTAGGGAAGTTAGTGGTCCATAAATCATCCATGAAGTCTCCGAATGGGGCTCTCTCTATTGCAAATGGTAACAGTAACTCTATCAAGAGTATATTAGGGTTGTGGCCTCATCATTGCTGTCATAACATCTTTCAAGTCATGCTCTTTGCACTTTCTGTCTAAAGCCGGTGTTTGGAGATAAGATTTTGCTATGTGTCATCAAGCCAGAAACTCCTAATGCAGAAACGGAGTTGTGTTTTCAGCATGGCTAGCATGAGAGTAACATGGAAACCTAGAGCTAAACTGCTTTGGTAGAGCCCAGGTCCCTCTTATGAAATCCAAAGGGTAAGATCTCGGTGGTCCAGGCATGCTTGGACTACGGTTGCCCAAAAGAAAAGAAAGGCTTCATGAATAGAAGTGCTTCTCAGCAAAATCAGCAGCAATGATTAAAGGTGGAGTGGAAGAAATGAATTTGCACTCTTAGGCAGGAAACCGGCATTACAAACCTGCCTATAGTTGAGCCAGTGATGCGCAATGTGGCTTTAGGAGAATTAATTAACTTGTCTAGACCTCCATTTTCCCATCTCTGAAATGGAAATAATGATATCTGTTCTACCTGTTTCATAAGATTACTTCAAAGAACAAAAGAACTTATATGCATGAAATGGCTTTAAAATATTAATGGCCCTGTGTGTCCACAAGATGTTCTAATTATCAGGGTCGGTGTCACCCTCTCCCCATTCAACCAGCAAAGTTCTGTTGATTCTTTATGCCTTATAAACTTCCCATTGGGGAAGAGTTATGATATGGCCCCTAAGGTTCCTGTTCCTAGTGCATGAGCCCTGTGTGATCCTCTTTCTTTCAGTGTGGGTAGAAATTGTGATTATGACGCAATAGTCATTACTATGATGATGTTAGCTTATATAACACTCCATCATAACAGTCTGGAATGGACAGTCTCCTGCTGTCCTTGAAGACACAATCTCCATGAGTTCTACAGCTGCAAGGAAATTAATTCTATTAACAACCAAGTAAGCCTGGAAGAAGACCTTAGTTCTCAGACGAGACCCCAGCCCCAGCTGACACCTTCATTTCATCCTTGTGATAGTCTGAGCAGAAAACGCAGCTAAGTTCTGTTCAGACTTCTGACTTACAGAACTGTGAAATAATAAATATGAGTTGTATTAAGCTGCTAAGTTTGTGGTCATTTGTTACACGGCGATAAAAAATGAATATACCCATTTATTCCTTTTTATTTCACTTCTGTTGCTACCAAATAAATTCCAACAAGTGTCTTCTTTTGTTTTTCTTTTATCTGTACTATTTCCACAGTCTTCCTGGAGTCAGTCTTTCTCTCTGCATCTCTTCTCCTGGTAATCTATTCCATACAAAGACAGGTGACTTTTATATACTGTATATTGTTGATTCCGTTGGTGAATCTCATTTTCACATTTCTGAAATAGGGCTGTGTCTCCTGATGCATGTGTATATTTATTGTAGTGCTTGTTTCCTTCCCCGAAAGCTCTTATTAAATTGGTGATGTACCTTACCAATTAATAGTGCCTAAGAATTGAGGAAATCTGGTAGTTCAGTCTTAAACATGACTGTGGAGCTCTAAGTAACTTCTAGTGAGAGACTTCAGATGCCTTCTAAGGAGGAGAAAAGTAGGTTCCCTTCTCACGAACCCGTTCAATGGCATCAGTAGTAAAATATGCTGATGACCAGCCCTTGCTCTATGAAGAAGCTGCTGCAGGCAACCGTGGGGTTTGGTATATTTGCATTTATTCTCCACCTTCTCATTGCTCCAGGTTGGGGGCATCCTGGATTCCTTTGTCACTCCTCTTCCTCTTTGACCCCAATGACCTGCATCTCTGATACAGGCTATTCCCTGATTCCCAAAAAATATCACAAGTGGAGACACATTCATTTTGGTTTGCACATCTATTCTGGGCCTGGCCTGTGAGAGTGACCATTTGAGATGTCTTCCCAGGGATCCTAGGCTATCCTGTTCCTTCCCTTTCGTAAGCTCTGATTGGATTTATTTTAGGCAGAGAAAGAGAGAGCTTTGGCACATGGCCAGAAGGCTCAGATGTCATTCATTAGTTGTATGACCTTGGGAAAGTCACTCCTTCTTCCCCTGGTCTCAGTTTTCTCATCTGTACAATGGTGTTTTCTAAGGTTCTTTGTTCTATTCTCTAAGCCCAGCCGATCTTTCACCTCTTTATTATAAATCTCCCCAAAGCCGTAGCAGAGGGTGGGTACTGACTACATGTAGTCGGTCCATGCCATTGAGGGCTTACAGTCTTCCTTGGCCTCCCAGGAGAGGGTGGGGAGAAGCCTGGGCCCCCTTATGCTTCCCATTGTTCTCAGCAGGAGACAGAGCCATAATCCAGATTTCCCACAGCACATTTCCCTGCACAACCAGACTAACTGACATCCTTCTGTCTTCAAGTTCATTCCTGCAGATGTTTCCAATTCTCATCACTTTATCATAATTGTTATGATAAGCATTTCTGCCAAAATGATAGTAAAAACTCAATTTTCCTGAGCAAAATTAACAACAAAAAGTGTTCATGGCTGGTGCAACCTGGTTATTAAGCTGTAGCAGGAATTGACTGCAGCTGTGAAATAAGATATAATTAAAATCTGGGGCTCTTCACCATGTGTCTGGTTTGTGCATTTGCAGTGCTGTAGATAAATGAATTACTGAGGCTGACCAGCTTAAGCTGTCAACTGGGAACCTGTCCAGTGGAATTACATCCATCTGAATGTCAGAGAGAGAGAGTGAGAGTGGGCAGGGGCGGGGGGGAGCGTAAGTACATACATTCAGGAAAGTATAGCGATAACTTGGGTAAATAGGTAAGGCAGGAAGGTAGAGGGGAAAGACTCCCATCGTGGACTCCAGTTTAGTTCTGCCACCAGCTGTGTGATCTTGAATGAGTCATTTCTCTCTGGGATTCTTAGCATCCTCTGATAGCACCAGGAGAAGGCAGTATATATTATTCATAAGTTGCTTTGCTCTAACATTATGGGCCGCTATTCTACTTGTTCAAGGTAGAAACGACAGGTCTAACATGAATAACTTGGAGCCATAAGAGTAATAAACATCACAGATTCATTAGCAAAAGACAAGACTGATGAAGATGAAGCCAAGAAGGATTCAGTTACTCTGGTTCATCTTTTGTTTTTCAATTTACGTGGGCATTATTAACTCATTAACTCTTTTTTTTTTTTCTAAATGATCATGCTTTTATTAAACTCATGTACAAAACTCTTATCTTCTGAAGCCCTTGTCTGGGCTATTCATTATAATGTTTTGCTTGTTATAAAATCAAAGGATTTTTTTGTGACTGACCTCTGTTTGGCCCTTCCACCCTATGGCCATCCCTAGACACAGCTGTACCTCCCAGTCTTTCATAATCATTTCAAATAAAAGGCATATGTGTGTTACGTGTATTATGGGTCTCAGGGCCTCAACAGACCTCTGTGGTTTTGACTTCATTTATACACTTCAGGTCTATTGGAACAAGCTGGTGCTAAGTGAGAATAATTTTTATGCCTGATTATTCATGTGGTATTCTTACCTTGGATGGCTCTGAGGGCATGGACAGTAGGTCTGCTCTGCTCTGGAGCTGTGACATAGGACGGAAATGTAGTGGTCAGCAGGGTACCTGGAACCTAAACACCTGTCACTTCAGTTAACCTGCTGGAGGAAGCTGTTGTCGTTCACAAAGAGGGTTGAGTTGATGAATTATAGGCTCAGTCTGTCTCTCATGGTGGCTACTTCTGGCTACTCTCAGGAGTTTGGTCACATGTCCATTAGCTTATCTTCTAAAATCCCATAGAGGGTTCATCCTCCAACTCCCCACATTGTCTCCTATGTCTCTCCACAGGGACCACGTTAAGACCCTCCAAAACCCTCTGTTGCTAAATGTCCATCGACAGAGGAATGGATAAAGAGATGTGGTATATATATATATATATATATATATAATGGAATATTACTCAGCCATTAAAAAGAATGAAATAATGCCATTTGCAGCAACATGGATGGACCTAGAGATTGTCATACTGAGTGAGGTAAGTCAGACAGAGAAAGACATATAGCATATAATATCACTTATATGAGGAATTAAAAAAAATAATATAGATGAACTTATTTACAAAACAGAAATAGACTCACAGACTTAGAGAATGAAATTATGGTTACCAAGGGGGAAGAGTGGGGTGGGGGGAGGAATAGTTAGGGAGTTTGCGATTGACACATACACACTGCTATATTTAAAAAGGATAACCAACAAGGACCTACTGTATAACACAGAGAACTCTGCTCAATGTTATGTAACAACCTAAATGGGAAAAAAAAATTGAAGAAGAAAAGTACATGTATATGTATAACTGAATCACTTTGCTGTACACCTGAAACTAACACAACATTGTTAATCAACTGTACTCCAATTAAAAAAAGACCCCATCAAAACCTTCTGTTGCTATGACTTTCTTCAATGCCAAACAAGCCGTATGGAGCAAGGCGGGCTCTTGGCTCTCTCTGGGCTTTTGTTTCCCTAACTGATGAATGTGTGAATGGACTAGATAATATCCAAGTTTTCCTCTTGTCTTGGCCTGTCATGCTTCTTAGACAGGTGTAAACAGCTGTGGCTGGATTCTAACAGAATTGTGATAAAGATTCTTAGATCAGTTTTCTTCTTACAACCATTTAATACAGGTTTTCATGGATTGAAGTTAATTCCTACTCCAGCCCTTCAAGATAAAAGCAGGCAAATCTGAAAAGGGACAATGAAGGGAAAGGGAAAAGGGCCACTAAAATATATCCAACACCAGGGGATTGTCCTGTGCTGGGTTCTGCCCCCAATATTACATCATCTGGTGGCACGTTAAGTACATAGGAGCCCAGGCTCTGGGTTCTGACTGCCTGGCATAGAGCCCTGGCTCCAATACTAAGTATCCGTATGGTGCTGGGTAAGTTATCTAACAACTCTGCACGTCAGTCACCTGATCTGTAAAATGGGTACTAGAACACCCTCACTACAAACTTACTGTCAGAAGTTCAGTGTGTTTGTACATGCAAAGGACATAGAAAAGAAATTGACACATAATACGTCCTAAATAAATGTTGTCTATTATTACTATTAGTCAATCTTAACCACACATACCCTTTACAAATATGGAAACTGAGGCTCAGAGAGGTTAAGTAGCTTGCTTGAACTCACCTAGACAGTTAGTGGTAGAGTAGAGTTGGGATTCAAACCCAAGTTTATCTGGCTTCAAAGCCCATATTCTCTTTTCTGCTCTAAAGGGCTTCAAAGACAAGGGTCTGGGAGAATTATCTCCACCTCAATTTTGGCTTCTATAACATCACCATGAGAACGTATTAAAGAAAACTGGGACTCACTGCTCATTTTTCACGTGGACTCTTGTTCAAGAAGGTGGCCGTCATGCTGAGACTTCGATGCTTTTAGCATGTATCAAGGCTGAGCCCAGTCAGAAAGCCAGGCTGCAGCAGAAACTGTGCCACTTGGCTTCAGAAAGGCCCTTTCCACTGGCGGGTGGAGGAGAGGCAGAAAACATGCCTCCTTTGGAATCAGACATTCATCATGGAAATAGACAACTTAGCCTCTGTAAGGCTTAGTTTTCGCATCTAGGAACAGGAGCCTGGGCCACCCGCCTTGCGGGTTTGTGGCCAGGGTGGCACGGCACTGCCTCTGCTAGTTTCCTGGAACATAACGCAGGAAATCTCAGCTCATCTTCATTTTCCTTTCTACTTTCCCTTTTCTTTCTCCTGTTGCTCCTTGAGCTGATAATTCTTCCCAACAATCTGAAATTGGGTATCTATGCTCTCCCAACCATTACTGTGTTTTTATATATATAAATAAAAGCTTATTGAGGATTGTAATTGCTCAGGGATTTCCTTCCTTGAAGCTTCTTTGGGTAACCAGAGTCTCTCTGGCTGCTCTCACACTCTTTGTGAAGTTAACACCTTAATAACACATTCAGAGTGTTTTTGTTTTATGAATTCTAATATAGATGAAAGTTCTCCCCAAGAGATTTTTTTTTTTTTTTTTTTTAAAGAAGATGTTGGGGGTAGGAGTTTATTTATTTATTTATTTATGGCTGTGTTGGGTCTTCATTTCTGTGCGAGGGCTTTCTCTAGTTGTGGCAAGCGGGGGCCACTCTTCATCACGGTGCGTGGGCCTCTCACTGTCGCGGCCTCTCTTTTTGCGGAGCACAGGCTCCAGACGCACAGGCTCAGTAGTTGTGGCTCACAGGTCTAGTTTAAAGCAGGTGTTTTTAAGTGAATATCCACATGCCTATTTCTATTTCTGTGAAAAAAGCCATTTTTTTCTTCCAGACATCAAATTGCTCTAGTTTTCAGGCAGCTCCAAGGTGGTCACCTGTCTTGTTTAACGTTTCTTTAGCTTTCTCTGAACTGCATGCTGAAAGCCCCATATGTGTGTGTGTGTTTTGTATGAGTACATATGTATGCACATGTGTGCGTTGAACATTCAGAAATATTTGTCCACAGTTTAATGTCAACCTCCTCTCTCACAATGGTTCAAGAAAATAGCTATAACATCTCTGAAAATATCTTTAAGTGAGAGTCTTACTAAGTAACAATCCATGTGCCTATTCTGTTGAACTTATCTGTTTCCTTCTGGTGGTGAATTGTAGGAACTTCTCGACCAAGGGGAAGCTTCTGGTCTTAACTCCACGCAGTGGGCATGTGCATTTGGCCCCAGGGCTTATAGAGCAGGGCACAATTGCTGAAACCACAGTGTTTACTGGAGAGAGAACGGCCGGAAGAGAGAGAACCACTGGGGTGAAGTGTGATCCTAACAGAATTTCCCAAACTGTTGTATCTAAGGGACCTTCCTGTAGGAGATGTTAAGAGGGATGTCTCCAAAGTTAGGGTCACAAAATCTTGGGCCACAGCACTCTTGCAGGTCCTTCTCGGGTGTCAGGATGTCTGTTTATAGATGAAGGGCTCTCAGGGTGCTGCAATTAGAAGTACTGCCTCTCTTGCGGTGGAGGGGAGGGATAAATTAGGAGTTTGGGGTTAATTTATATACACTACTATATATAAAATAGATAACTAACAAGGATCTACTGTATAGCACAGAGAACTATACTCAATATTTTGTAGTAACCTATAAAGGAGAAGAATGTGCAAAAGAATGTTGTGTTATTTTCAGGTGTACAGCAAGGTGACTGAATCACTTTGCTGTACACCTGAAACTAACACAACATTGTAAATCAACTACATTTCAATAATAATAATAATAAAAGAAGTACTGCCTTTCTTTTTATAAGCATTTCCCAAAGTTATTTCAACAAGGAGCACTTTTCTAGCTGCACACGTAGTATCATGCTGTGGAATGCCATTCTGCAGGACATCAGTTGTGAAGTGTTGATAAGGGCTGGAAGAATCCTCTGGAGAGGATCCTGGAAGCTCGGTTCATTCCTTTTGGAGAAAACTAGAAAACAATGTACTTCTGATCTTTGAGACCATAGTGCCAGAAAGAATAGAACATCGGGGCTGGGAAAGAACATGTACAGTCAGCCCACGCAATCCCAGCTTGCTCTGCTGGGGAAAGGAGCCTTGCTCAAGGCCCTTGAAGTAAGAGTAGCAGAATGGTGATGACAAATCCCCTGTCTCCCGCCCCCCGTGTGAGGTGCTGCAAGGTGCCAAGCTCGCTACGTCGTCCAGAAATGTGGAACAGGGGGAGGGAGAGAGATTGAAAGCACAGAAGGAGAGATGCAGAAGAGACAAAGGAAGGATTTTTGCATACTGATCCTTAGACCGGATGGCCAGGGGTGGGGGAGAATGGCAAAGCAGGGATGCATGTCAAGTAGAGAAGATTTAACATGCTTCTGGAGAGAGTTATAAAAAGTATCAGAGTAGAGGAAACTGTGCCTTCCTTGGAAAAGGGCGTGGAGAGAAGGGGATGCAGCCCCTGTGGAGAGATCGCAACACTCCGCAGAGAATGACTTCTGGAGCCATTTGGCAGACATTAGGGAAAAGAAAAAGTGGTCATGCTCCAGTTACAAAGAAAAGACATGGGGATTTAGATTATAAACAGGTAGAAGAGGAGGAATGAGGTATCCTTTTTTGAGATAAAGCCTCTCTAGAAGCAATGCTGAAATTGAAGCTGAATCCAGCCTCTGTACCCCGACAAGGAATTAAATCTGAGAGACAGAGTTTTGGGTGAAGTAGAAAAGAATAGCTTTATCGCTTTGCCAAGCAGAGAGGGGCACAGCAGGCTAATGCCCTCAAAACTGAGTGTCCCAAGATGGGGGTAGGTGGTGTTGTGATGAGTCTTGCAGTCAAGGGGTGAGGTTGCTGATAAGGGTCAGGGTGTGTGCAGGGCTTGCATTCCTTCAATCCAGAGATCATCTAGTGGGCAAACTGTGACCTTCTCTGGAATGAAGAGTGCTACATCAAGTAGCTAACACCCTCCATTTGGTGGGGTTTTTAGTTCTGCGGAAGAGCTCAAAGGTATTGTTAAGTATAGCCCTTGAGGGGGAACCAGGACCCTGCCCCCAAGGCTGCTCCTCTCTTGTCTCTGTATCCCCTCCCTTCCCTGATTAGCAACTGTTTGAACCTGCCCTTTGGATCTCAGGGAAGGAAACACAGAAATGCTTTTGTGCCCAGGAGCCCCACAGGGTCCTGCTGGGTTTCAAAATGTGTAGGTTGACAGTAGTGATGGATCCCTTTCCTTTTTAGCACTTTACAGTTTACAAATTACTTTTACCTGTGTGGTGTCACATACCCTCAGCAGCTCAGCGATGTTCTTGCATCATGGGAGCTGGGAGAAAAAGCATGGGTAAATCTCACTATATAAAGTGGAGGGCAGGATAGGAGGGAGGGAAAGAATGACTCTTTGGGTTTCATCAGTTTATGGGAAAAACAGAGAGGAAGTGTACATAGGAGAGCAGTTAAAACACACAGGCTCTGGAAGCAAACTGCACATGTTCAAATCCCAGCTGTTCCACCTAACAGCTGTGTGACCTCAGGCAAAACTATTTAACCTCTCTGTACCTCAGTTTCCTTATAGGTAAAATGGGGACAATCGCAGTACTGACTTCTAGAAGTTTTATGATGACATATTTTTATACTATGTAGAAAAGTGCCTAAAAGAGCTAAGTAAATGCTTGAAAAAAAGTGGGAAAGCTCCCTTCAGAGAATAAATTTCTTTATGGCAGTTACTATGTATTTTTAAAATAGCATTTGTTAAGATGATAAATTTAGGGTTTAATCTTTTTGAGGGAAGGTGCTTTTGGAATTGCTAATATAAATGTATGTTCGTGCACAGTCCAGCAAAGGGAACTATTAAACCAGGTCACTGAAGACTGAAAAATGCCTTCATGATATCTCAAGACCCAGAAAATTAGCTGATTTTTCAGTCTCTGGGGAAAATGTGGACCCTGCTATTGGCCCCTACTGCAGAGTGTCACCTGCCTGCCTGTGCCCTGTGATGCCAACAGTCTCAGAATATAAGCAGTGCCCACCTGGGCCCCAAGAGGGCTCTCTCACTGTGCCCCTATGTGTGCCCTCAGGGTGGAACCTTAGCCTGGTGGTAGGAGTCCATGTCCAGACTACAGTCCCCTCTATTCCTCCTTACATTCCCCCCCCAGTCCACACTTGGTGGCTCACAGCTTCCCAAGTTCAAAGACAGCACTAGAGCATCCGCCAGCAGATATCAGCCACCCTGCTCACTTTTTAAATTCCTGCAGGAGATACCGTGTGGTCTTAGCTTAGCCCAGGGTTTGGCATATGGAGCGGACTCAGGAAGTGGCAGATTTTATGATTTTGGCTTCTAGTGCCTTCTCTCCCAAAGGGCAGGGTAACGACTGCTGATTTAGATACTGGGAACAAAGGAAGGTGACGAGCATGCCCAAGGGCAACCCTTGGAACCCCCCCTGAGGTCTGGTGCATGAACATCTGGACAGCATCGCTTTCCTTCACTTTTAGCAGCGCGGCTTCAGGAGAGGCAAGCGACGAGGACCTCTGAGTGACACTAAGTCCTCAGAGCTCCTTGAGAAGGGCTAAGTATAGTAATTTGTTGCAATGACTCAAATTTAAAACAATAACCCGGAGGCATAATAGCACAGACCAAGAATACCTACTGCATGTGATGGGCTGTTAATGGGAAAAGAACAGTTTGATTTGGCGGCAGAAAATCTTCAAATGGCTTTCACTCTGGATGTGTACTCTGCAGTGTGGAGAGCTAAGTTTTCTATCAGGGTTAATTTGGACCACTTCCGCTCTGCCTGCCGAGAGCCATTCTGCTGATGGAGGCCCCTTTACTGCTCCACTTTCCCCACAACTTGAAGCAAATTCCTGAGGCTTCATTTGTGTGTCCATTCTCTTTCTCTCTCTCCCCCTCTCTGTTTCCTCTTTCTTATCTCCATCTCCCTTTCAGAGGAGCTGCTACTTCAGAGGCACTTTCCTAAGTGAGTAATGGGGAGTAAATACACTGTAGCCATAGCACTTGCACCTGGCCACGTGGAAAGGTGTGAGACACAGTCTGGAAATCTGCCCAGATCTGGGAGAGACCTCGCCAACCAGGCCCAAGGCTCTTGTTTCACCGTTAGGAGGATGGTCCAGGGAGGCAAGTGACTAAGGTCACTAAGGTCTCCCTGTTGCCAAGCAGAAGGGCTGGGACTGGAAGCCCTGCTTTGCCCCCTTCATCGTCTCCCTGGAGGTCTTCCCACCTCTCTTTCCTGTCCACACCATCCCCACCTCTGACCACATTGACTTAGGAGCCTGGTACAACTCATTCCCAGCACCATCTCTTGGGAAGACGAGGGTTAGAGGGCCTCATGTCTGAAAGGAATTTTAGAATATCAAAAGTCACTAAGCCCAACCCCGCACCCAGGGAAATAGTTCTCCTCCTCCTTTCCTTCTTAAATCTCACTCCTCCTTCCTGGTGCTGCCTCCCAAGAAGTGACCACAGATCCTCTCAGACTTGCATCACCAGGGCAGCACTCCACACACCAGCAGGCTCCCTATGCATTTCCTATCACTTTTTCCACTGTCTCAGTGCCCTTCCCTCTGATGAATTCACGTTCGATGTGAGTGACAGTTAACATAATGGAGAGCTTCCTAGGAGATTGCCCAAGGAATTAATCTTTAAGGGTGGAATTCCACATTATGGCAGGCCAAAAGAAACACACACCCACACGCACACACAGGTAAACACACAGACACACACAGATACACAGACCTTCACACAGACAAGTTTTTTTGTGGGAGACTTTCACATCTCACCGCTAAGAAGGCTGGCTCCACTCCTGTAGGGAAACAGTTCCTTTGCAGACAATCAACATATTCAATTCAATTTAGCAAATCATCCCATAGTAAGTTGAATTGGCGATTGGGATTGACATGTGTACACTGATGTGTATAAAATTGATGACTAATAAGAACCTGCAGTATAAAACAAACAAACAAATAAAGAAAAAAAACAACTAATATTAAACTTTCTTTGGGTTATTTGCATGGAAATATGTTAATATAAATGTTTCGGGCATTAAAAAAAAAAAAAGGTATGTTGAAGTGCTAACCCAACCTGCGAATGTCACTTTATTTAGAAATAAGGTGTTTGAGATATAATCAAGTTAAGGTATGGTTATACTGGATTGGGGAGGACCCTAACCAATGACTGGTGTCCTTACGAGAAGAGGAGAGGACACACAGAGATACACACAAGGAGAATGCCGTGTGACAATGGAGGCAGACATTGGAGTGATGCATCTACAAACCAAGGGGCACCAAGGATTGCTGTAAGCTGGGAGGAGACAGGGAAGGATGCTTCCCCAGAGCCTTCAGAAGGAGCCCAGCCCTGCTGACACCTTGATTTCAAAGTTCCAGCCTCCAGAACCGAGAGAAAGAATACATTTCTGTGTTAAGCCATTAGGTTTGTGATCATTTGTGATGGCAGCCACAGGAAACTAATACAATCCCTAAGTGCTCATTAAGTGCCAGGCTTTCTTCTGGAAACGCCAGTGGGCGAGGTGTATGTGGCCCCTGTGCTCAGGGAGCTTACTGAGGTCTCTTTGCAGGGGCTTGGGTCAGGGGCTAGTCTGTGGGTGGGGAGGATTCCACACTCGGGCTCCCTCAGCGCAAACTGAATTGGCTTCACTTGGCTTCCCTTCAGTTCCACAGTGGACGGTGTGTCCCCCCATGTCCAGCACTGGGCTTAGAGCTGGTTGGATGGGGCCCAGTCCCGTCTTTAGATGCTGACCTCCCCAACTTTTTCCTCCACTCATGGAGTTTGGGGAAGTATTTGCCTTTGGTGTTAAGTAGACCTAGTTTTGAATCCTCACTCCACCACTTTTCAGTTAAAACTTTCATTTCCTTATGTGTAAAGGGGAATATTTGGATGTTGTGAGGAATCTGGGAGGAAGATCCCAGGGTAAATCACAGAGTCAGACAGACGGATGGACCTGGGTCCTATCATCTCTGCTTCTACCCACCACTTGCTTGAGCAAGTTACTTAACTTCCTGGTCCAGCCTCACTTTCCTGTAATAGCATTAATCCCATGGTGTGGCTGTGAGCACTGACTAACACCTGTAAGATGCTTGTAAGAATTCCTGGCAAATAGAAGGTGCTCAATAAAGAGAAGTTGATATTATTGCTTTACTGGTGAGGAATTGAGTCACAGAGAGGTGACATGATCTGTCCAAGGACAGTCTGAGGCTGAGCTGGTCCCCAGTACCATTTCTCAGACTGATGGCTTCTCTGAATAGCAACTGTTTCTATCATCTGAGGGACTGTGCTTGTTGAGAGTTCCAACCCTGAAATCAGATAAACGTAAATGCAATTTTCTTTTCTTTTCTTTTCTTTATTTTTGGCAGCACTGCACAGCTTGTGGGATCTTATATCCCCCACCAGGGATCGAATCCGGGCCCTCGGCAGTGAAAGCGCAGAGTCCTAACCACTGGACCACCAGGGAATTCCCCATAATTAATTTTAAACCTAATTAATTACTAGCTGGGTGATCTTGGACTTGCTCTTTTACATCTGAGGGCCTCATTTTTTTCACCTATACAATACAGATCCAGATTCATTGGGGTTGTCATGTGGGTGAGATTAGAATGAATATAAACACTTAACCACACTGTAAGCATTCATGAATGTTTCTGGCTATTAATTGTGTGAGCTAGAAGTCGTTTCAGTATATCTAACTAAATAATAGTGGCTTTAAAATCCTCTGGTTCATTTTTTCCTGTAAAAGGGGTATGGAGACAGCAGTCTAAGAATAACATGGTGGTGCCAAAAGGTCGCTAGGGACCCAGGTTCTACCTCTCTTTCTGCCCTGACATCCTCAGTATGTGGCTTCTATCCTCAAGGTTACATCATAATCCCATATCATGTCCATAATCTGAACAGCACAGGTGTTTATGTGAGGTGGGTTTGGCGGGTGGGGCGAAAGCACAGAAGACCACCTCTTAGCTGAGTCGGCTCCCTTTAAGGAGCCATTTCTCAAGTCGACACTTTGCTTGTATATTATTGGCTGGAACTTAATCACATGGTCACACCGGGCTGCAAGGGAGGCTGAGAAATGTAGTCTTAGAGCTGTCCTCAGTAGAACCCAGGCTCTGCTACAAATATAACAGGGAAATGGATATTGGGAAGGCAGATAACTGCCTCTGCCAGATTGTTGTTATTACTATGTGAAAGGAACCTGCCCTCTAGGAATTGACAGGTTTTAATGCAGCGTTATAAATCTTGTGAAGGACGTGCACCGTGTGTGGGAGTACTTAGGAAGGAGAGATGAACTCTGTCTGAAGGCATCGAATGGTTACATAGAAGCAGTGATGTTTGAGTGGTTTGCTAGGGTGACAGTGAAGGAAGGGACTTCCTGACACAGAGGACACCACACACAAAGTCTAGTTGTTTTGTTAGCCTGCCCCTTGACTGCTAGGAATTGGCATTTTGGAAATCATGCTGGGAGGGGGGGGGGGGGGAGGCGGGGCAGCCTTCCAGAAGCTGTCCTGGGACATCCTTCATCCACACAATCTCCAGGGCAGATGGTGAGGGGTGCTGAGCCCTGCTATTCACAAGGCTTTCCCAATTCTCCATTCCAATTTCACCAGACAACAATCTATTTGTTAAATAAAACCAGCTGGTTATTGAAAGAAACATATTTATTGGGACTTAACTGCCATGTACAAAATGGGTATTTACTACCTACTTGTCAAACATTAGGGAATTTGTGTTTAATAATCACTTTTTTAACTCACAAAAAATACATCCCATTAATTCTAAATTAAATGCATATTTGCAAAACTCTAATTCACAATGTAATCAAATTATCTCTTTCCAGCCTGTTTCTGATGGTTACATGTTGGTGAAAGAATCTCAGTTGATGTCCTTAGAGACAATTTTCTTTTACTCACATGCAGTTGCAACTTGGACTAGAGGACAATTTTTTCATCCCCTTCCTCCCTTGTTTGTTTCCTCACTCATCTCCTTCTTGTACTACAGGCACCTAGAAAGTGCCTATGGCTAGAATATTTGCATGATCTAAGCTGATGGTTTAACCTTTACCTCTGTCTTTAATAATCCAGTGATAGAAGTTCTTGGAAAATCTGCCAAATAGATCTTCTCTCACTGTGTTACAGGGAAAGATTGCTTGACTGGGAGTCAAGGGACCTGGGTTTTAATCTCGAATTTTATTGTGTGACCTTGGGCAAGTCATTTTCTTCCTTAGAGAATTTGTATCTGAATAAAGTTAAGCAGGTTTCTTCACTGCAGCATTTCTTAGAGATATTACTATGTTAATGTGTGCAGAGAGTCTCCAACTGGAGAACGGATATAATTTCCTTTTTCCAAAACTCCTTTGACCACCGAACTCTTTTTTTCTTTTTTTTTTTTTTTTCCTTTTCTTGAAGCATCTGGGTGGATTGATGATATGAGGAAAACACTCTGGCAAAGGCTAGGCAGGATGTTTTCCAGGGTTACCTGGCTCTAACCTTTCAGGCTTTTGTTTTTTTAGTTCAGAAACCTGGACTGAGCTTCTGAAGGATGACTTGGCAATATGGACCTCCATCCACCAGACACCCCGACTTCTGCCCCCAACTCTGGTCAGATCAGAAGCCACAAGCAGGCATTGCACACATCCTCAGAAGCCCTGCTTCTTGTGAATCTGCCAGACAAGGAAAACAATGGAGTGATCTCTGGAGCCCGGCTACTCCCTGCTGTATCCAGCTGCACTTAGCATTCAGCCCCTGTTTTCACCAGCACAGCAATTACATGCTCAGCATGCACCTCGGAAATGTTTAAGTGGTAACAAATGCCCTGAGGGTTTATTATCATCCAGCAGTGCAGACGGCCCTTGCACAGGGCATGGGGCACCTTATAGAAGGCAGTGATTCCTTTTCTTGTTTGCTGAGCCCTGTGGCTAAACATATGCTGGCATTGCAGGGAGAGGAGCCTGGACAGCCTACTCTCTTTGGCACCCTGCCTGTGCCGCTGCAAAAAGCTGGCTACTGCCCTCCCCTCCATGCACTTCAGCATCAGTGCAGATACTCCGCCACCGCGGCTGGGGGTTGAGCAGCCCCAACCTGGCCAGAGAGGTAACTTCACAATGCAATTCATGACCAGTGTGGAAGAGTTCTGAAAATGTGCAGGGGGGTGGGCTGTCAGATGTCCCTGGTCACTTCCCTTCCCTGTCCAGGATCGTTCAGGTCACTAAGATAGTGGTTCTAATGTTTCAGGACTCCTGTACATTCTTAGAAATGACTAAGGACCCAAAAGACTTTACTTTATGCTGATTATATCTGTCAGTATTAATTACATTAGAAATTAAAACAGAGTCAGAAAAGTATTTAGTAATGCATTGAAAAATAACAATAGACCGCTTGCATGTTAACATACATAGCACACATTTTTTTTCATGAGAAATAGCTGTATTTTCCAAAGCAAAGAACAAATGTGGTGAGAAAAGTGTCTTTGCTTCACATTTTTGCAAATCTCTGTAATGTCTGGCTTAATAGAAGACAGCGGATTCTCATATCTACTTCCATAGGCATCTATTGTGGTTTGTTGTTCTGGCTGAAGCATTTGAGGAAGATCCAGCCTCACACAGGTATTTATTTGAGAAAAGGATAACCTCGCAGGCTCCCCCTGAAAGAGCCTAGGGGATGCTCAGGGGTCCCTGGGCCATACTTTCAGAACTACTGACCTAGTGTATATGTGTGGGGAGGAGATGGGGTGGAGCAGTGTTGGATGTAGGTAGTCTACACAGCAGAGAATTAGCCGCTTCTCAGATTAAATGTGCTTCTTTTGCCTGGGCTATTGCTCTAGCCTTCTAGCTTGTCTCCTGAATTCTATTTTTGTTCCTCTCTAAGCATCCTCCACACAGAAGCCAGAGTGAGCTTTTAGAGGTAACTTTGATTGTATTACTCTCTTGACTCCAACCTTCTAATGGCTTCCCATCACACGCAGACTGAGATCCCAGCTCCTGGGCCTGTGTGCCCTGGTCCTTGCCCAAATCTCCTACCTCATTTTTTAGTCCTCTTTCCCTTGCTCACTTCACCCCAGCCTCACTGGCCTTTTTTGTCCCTGTGAACATATAAGAGTCCTGACTGAGGGTTCTTAGCTATCTGTTCCCTCACCCTTCCCTCAAATCTTGGCATGACTGGCTTGCCTTGCCATTTAGATTTCAGATCAGATGTCACCCACATTGACAAAAAAATGTCTTCTTCATAGTGTTTATCAGTATCTGCAATTGTTTTAATTATGTTGTTTACTTCTTTATGATATGTCTTCCCGCATGAGAATGTAAGTTCTATCGGAGCAAGGACTTTGCCATATTCAATACTGTATTTTCAGTGCCGGTACGTAGCAGATGTGCAGTAAATAGTTTTGAATGCATTAATGAAAGAATAGCTGCATAAAATAATATTTGAACTGGAGATCAGAACTGGTTTTGGTTTCCAGCTTTGTGGCTTACTAGCTCTGTGGCCTTGGACACGTTTCTTGAGTTTTCGTTTTCTCACAAGTAAAATGGTGATAACAATACCTAGCTCTCTTAGTCAGTTTGGGCTGCTACAACAAAAATGCCTGTAAAGAAAAAACTCACTCTTCCTCCCGGGTTTCTCCTTCACTCTCACAACAGTTCTGACACCAGATGTGTGAGGGTTTTTTACCCACACCAAGCAATTCTGCAATACCAGCTGGGTGTCTGACAATCTATCTCAATTCTGATATATCTGTACGTGGAGATATTGTCAGATACCACAGGTTAAGGGCTCAATCCCATGAGAGTGTCCCTTACTTCAGATGTCAATCACGAGTAGCAGGTCCCCAAGTCATCCACAACATCTGTCTGACTTGGCTACAAATCAGAGGTTCTCATGACCTCCTCCCCCTTGGATTTAATTATTTTCTAGACCAGCTCACAGAATTCAGGGAAACACTTAACTTATGTTTACCAGTTATTAAAGGGTATGATAAAGGATACAGATGAAACTCCAGATAGAGTGATGCATAGGGCAAGGTCTGGAAGGGTCCTGAGAGCAGGAGTTTTGTTCCTGTCGAGTTGGAGTATGGCACCTTCCCAGTACATGGGTGTGTTCACTAACTTGGAAGCTTTCTGAACCTTATGCTTTTGGAGTTTTTATGGAGGCTTCATCACGTAGGCATAACCAATCATTAACTCCATTTCTAGCCCCTCTCTGCTCTCTGGAGAATGGGGGGTGGGGCTGAATATTCCAAGCTTCTAATCATGGTTTGGTCTTTCTGGTGACCAGCCCCCAACCAAGAGCTCACTAAGAGTTACCTCATTAGAAATAAAAGCACTGATATCAACCAGGAAACTTCAAGGGATTCAGGAGCTCTGTCAGGAACAAGGAGGAGACGAAATATTAGAACAGAAGTTGTTGCTAGTGCTCTCATTACTGAGGAAATTACAAGGGTTTTAAGAGCTCTAGGCCAGGAACCAGGGGCACACACATATACATTATATATACATATATACATATATAAATTTTTTCCCTGTGATCCCACTATACCATAGACTGAGTGGCTTAAACACCAGAAATAGACTCACAGACATAGAAAACAAACTTATGGTTATCAAAGGGGAAAGGTGGGGGTTAGGGATAAATTAGGAGTTTGGGATTATATATACACACTACTATATATAAAATAGGTAATCAACAACAACCTACTGTATAGCACAGGGAACTCTAGTCAATATTTTGTAATAATCTATATGGGAAAAGAATCTGAAAAAGAATAGACATATGTATATGTATAACTGAATCACTTTGCCGTACACCTGAAACTAACACAACCTTGGAAATCAACTATACTCCAACATAAAATAAAAAAACATAAATTTATTTATCCAAGTTCTGGAGGCTGGGAAATCCAAGATCAAGTCATCAGCAGATTCAGTGTCTGGTGAAGGCCCTCTTCCTAGCTTACAGATAGACACCTTCTTGCTGTGTCCTCACATAGTAGAGAGAGAGAGAGAGAGAGAGAGAGAGTGAGCGAGTATCTCTCTCATGTCTTTTCTTATTGGGGCACTAATCCCATTCATGGGGGCTCCACCTTATGACATAATCACTTCCCAATGGTCCTATCTCCAGATACCATCACACTGAAAATGAGGACTTCAACATAGGAATTTTAGAGGAACAAAAACATTCAATCCATAGCAATACTGTATAGGGTTGTCATGATATTAGAATGTAAAGCACTTGTTACATAAAATGAATGTAAAGCACTGCTACATAAAATGAATGAATGTAAAGCACTTTTTACATAAAAATCATTCTATAATTGGCTCCCCCTTCCTTCCCTCTCTCTAACCTGGCTTGCCAACAACAGCCCTGACTCCAGATATGACTTCTATGGCTGTCTGCTGGGGATGCTGGTGCCTAGGCTCTGGTCTGGTAAGACCTGGAAAAGACCTCAGGGACACTCAGTGCCATCAATGAATTTCACAGATGAGGAGACTAAGACCTTGAGCGGGAAGACAAACAGCTCACCTTGGGGCCCATCCTTCTGACATCCCACACTTCCTGGAGCCCCCTGCTGGTGGTGTGGCGGAATGGAGGCTCATACTTCTAACAGCAGGCGTGCACCCTTCACTGTCTACTTCTGAACACAGTAAAACTCCCGCCTTGTGCTCCAAGAACTCAAGGGTGGGTCTTCAAACTGTGGCTCCTCGGACACGTGATCAGAATTAACTGGAATATTTATGAAAGTGTGGGTTTCTGACCTCACGCCAGACCTACTGAATTAACTCATTGGGAGGACAGGACCCAGAAAACAAGTTTTTCAGGAGATTCTGATGCAAGTTAAATTTTGAAGAAAACTGAAATGGGAAGCAAGGAGAAGTTAAAAAAATATGTTCTTTTATTCTTCCTTACACGGCCACCACTTTTTCTATGGTTTGTCAAATATTTATACAGTAGCCCAAATTTTTGAGAGGACAGTGGCTCTCAGACGGCTCTGCCAGGAGAGGGGGCTGCTCCAGGGGCGCAGGGCAGGGGGAAGCCCCCCTTGGGTATTGCTCGCAGCCCTGTCCTAGGCTCTCTTTCCCTGGACAAATGAGGTGCAACAGCAAGCTCAGACAATCCGTAGCAGTGAACATCATGTGGAATCTCGTGGCAGTACATGAAAAATCTGTTTGAATAACAGCCCCAGCAGCTCTCGCCAACTTCTCGGGATCCACTAGAAAAACAGAACAGTCCTTTTCCAACATCCCATAAATCATCCCACTGAGAGCCATCAAAATGCAGCCCGAAAAGACGTTTTCACTCGTAGCTCAGCTAGAAGACATACACTCCGGCCCACTCAGCTCGTCTCCCCTGAGAAGCAAAAACAAGGTCCTGGGAATAAGGGGTAAGCTTACTGGGAGCAAGGTGTCACTCTCCATCAAGCACAGGGCCTTGGATTCTAAATACAACTGTACCTGGCTTTCCTCAAGGGTAAATGGTTTCATCTGAGAGGCAAACATTCTTCTGGAGCATCCCTTTTATGGATAGCAGTTAGTGCTGTCCCCAGTCCTCTGATCGTGGAAGAAATTGTAGAGACAGATAGGACTGGGGTTGAATTCCATGCCTCTGCTTATTAGCTTTTAGATCTTGGACAAGTCATTCGACAGCCTTGAGCTTCAGATGTTCAAAGATGATAAAATATAGCTCACAGCATAGTGAGTAGTAGATGAGTTGGCATCCCTGTATGTGCCCATTGCCCAGCATTAGCAGTTGCTTGATGAATACTAGCTGTTTTCATATTCTTGGCTAGTAGTGGAGGCCCTCACATTGCTTAATGAGTAGTAGGAAACAGAAAAATTACATGCATTCCTCTTCCCCGTGTAGGAGGCAGTAGACCTGGCTGCAGGCTTAGAATCGTGGTGCGACTTTGGAGAAGCCACTCTTCCTTTCTGAACCTCAGCATTCTCTCCTGGTAAGCGAAGGGGCTGCAGTAGCTAATCGTGAAAGTCTCCTCCATGTTAACTCTGACTTTGGAATTTCAATATCGAACAGACCAGACCCAACACTGTGATTGGTTCTCCTGGGCAGCCTGGCCTGCTGGCTCTGTGAATATTTCCTAAGGAGGTCTGTGGGCTCACCTGCAAAATGCAAACAGCAACATCCTTAGTGTTTTGCCCGGGGGGGGGTTGGGGTGAAGCTTTAGTGGTACAGAGGCTTCAGGGCAGACTTTATTTATTTTTATACCAGCCACTAACTTTATGGCTTTATTGAGTTAATAAAGAATTGACCCCTTATTTTTCTTCATGTGAATTACATCCAAAAGCTATATCCAGTATGCAAAGAATTGGTTTTTTTTAATTAATTTTTATTGGAGTATAGTTGATTTATAATGTTGTGTTAGTTTCAAGTATATAGCAAAGGGAATCATTTATACGTATACATACATTCACTATTTTTTAGGTTCTTTTCCCATATAGGGCAGACTCTTAAAAAGTAAGAAACACCATACAAAGGAGGCAGACTTTGTCCTTTTGTCTCTTGGGCCCTGGCTCTCCCTGCCTGGGGCTGGGTGCTGGGCAGGGTGGTGGGGGCTGACAGGTAAGCCAGGGCTGAGGGATGAGCACAGACCCTGGCCACTTTGGTCTTCCAACCGTGGGTGGGTCAGCTCTGCTCCTCTCTCGGGGCCACTCCAGGGAACTCGTGAGGGACAGGAGGAGGTAAGGGTAGAGGAGCCAGGAGCAGAGGTAGAAGAAGCCAAGCTACAGGAAAGGATTCAAATAGAGGAGGAAGGAAGGGAAGAGAGGAGAGGAAATAGTTCTGCATTGTTCTCTCTTAATTTTGCTTGGGCCTCAGAACGACCATCATGAGCAATTCAGAACACCTCCCTCTGACCTCTTAGCTTGAGTTAAAAAATAATTCCAAGCCAAACTGCGGTGCCTAAATCTATCGCAAATGTCAGCAGCCGGGCCTGAAGCCAGAGCTGTGATCTTCCTCATGTCAATAAATCCTTGAAGTTCCCTCTCCCTTGGAAGCCTGGGTTTCTTCTGATGCTGCTGCTTTCTACCCCAGGCTGCCCTTTCATGAGTAATTTCTTTTAACCCAAGGATCACAGCTGTGAGCCATAATGAAAAGATTTCTTCTGGCCTGAGACTGCAAAGAAGCCGCTGCACCAGCAGAAAAAAAGCTGGGAAAAATCACAATTAAAGCCAATGCCCCAGTAAGGATGGTAGAGGCAGCACAGTGAGTAGGCAGAGGCCTGGCCGTGTGTGTGTCATCACCCTCACACCAAGAACCGAGGAGTCTTCAGGTGGGTGGCTCTTGTCCTGTGGATCCTGCAAAGATGCCAGGGAGAGGAGGGGCTGCCATGGACACAAGAGGTGACAATAGAATGAGAAGGTGAACCATGCACTCAGGTGTCTGCCCCAGACTTTATCCATGACCTTGGGCTGCAGGAGAAGGGAGGGCTCTCCGCTGCCCCTGCCCCTCCTGCCCACGCTCAGCTCAGGGACAGGCAACAGAGGCAGGATTTGCGCGAGAGCTTTTGACACGATCTGTCTCATCTTTCTCTGGAGAGACATAGTTCCCGGCCACCATGGATCTCCGGCATCATTTTTTGTTTTGACAAAGTGTGTCCCACATGGGGTGAAAGAGAGGAATGGGAATATAATTCAGTTGGGAATGAACATTCCACTTTGGGTGCTGGGGCCACACTCCTGCCTCCACATGTGGGGCTCAAGCTTATATCGTACCTGCTTCTTGGAGCACATGCCTTCTGGCTCCAAAGGGAGGGAATTATACTGGAATTTATCTGAGTTATTTACAAGTGATATTTCTATTTTTTTTTAATAAGAATCCATCAGTTCAGATTGGGTTAATACCCTTTGAATATGTTTTGGGCCACTTTTTACCAACATAGATGAAAATTCACTTTGGTTCTACAATTGAACTTACCCCAGGGATGCTATTTGAGCATTATTTAGGCAGCTCTGTACTTCCCCATGTAATAACATGTTCTTGAAAAGTTGTAGAAAATTTGAATTTTGATAAATAGGATCATATTTTAATGTAATGGAAGTGTTTGTCCCTTAAGGGAATTCCGCGGTGAATCATTTTATAAAGTAGAGAATCCTTTTATAGCACAAATAGCCATTCCCAAGTTATACTTTTCTTCTTCCATGTGGTTTTCATAAATCAGATTTGCTTGAATAGAGCCATTCCTGTACATGTCAACAGCCAGCCTCCCCCAGTTCCTAAATGGCTAAGGCGGAAAAGTGGGGAGTTAGTCACTGGCTTGGGGGTGACCTGTCCCAGGTGTGCGCTCTCTTACAGAGAGCTCTGGACAGGGATTGTGTGCACCTTGGTGCTAGGTTCTGAGTCTCTTTTTTTATGACTGTCAGGAATTAGCAGTGTGGCCCTGAAAATGTTGCTAGCTAGAGTCCAGATTTCTGAATCAAAAGCTCATGGTTAGAATGTGTATCAAATATCTTGGATATCATTTTAAAAACTCTGAATATCATGTGTTTTGTTCCTTCTGCAGGTTGTGGGATCCAAAGCATCAAGATAGGAGAAACGCTCCACAATAGAACTCTGAGGGGAGGGCTCCTTTATAGCCTCTCTTTCCTGTCACAGTATATGAGTAGACATTAATGGACTGCAGTGTCAGTGATCAGGGGTGGTCCCCTCTCACTTGGGAGCTCTGGCCGGTTTGGAGAGGCATGAGTTTCCTGCCGGCACTGGGCTTTGTGAGGCGTGGGTGTGTGTGCTTGCGCATGTGTGCTCAGGAACTCATCATTCCCACTAGAGCAACATTTAATTATACCAAAACTTCCTTAGCAGAAGCTAGAATCCTGGTCAAAGGTCCTCTTTACAGTCATCCTCTTAATGCAGATTTACCCTTAAACTGGATCACCCCTAAGCTACCAAAATCTAATGGAATCTATAGTGACAAAACAGAGGTGGTGGGAGTGAGAGAGGGTGACGGGAAGAAACAAACACTTTATTCTAACCAGAGGTTCAGCCTTATAAAGGGATGCTGGCTGTAAAGGGGGCTTAGAACCTGGCATTTATCTGAAGCATTTTGAATTTATTGAGTGCTTGTAGTAAATGAGAAGAAAAGGCCCAACTGTACTTGTGAAACGAGCAAGACGGAGAGAAGTGAAGGCTTTCCAGACACTGGAAAAGATCCATGAAGATGACAGAAGAAGGTGGAAAGGCCTGGAGGGGAGCAGCTTCGGCAGGATATGGGAAGCGAACGGGATCCTCAGAGCCAGGGAAGGAGGGACGGGGATACCGGCCAGATGGAAGTGGGGAGGGACTGGGGCAGTGATTGGATAGATCACAGGTTAAAGGGAAATATAACATTGCAGACACCTGGGGAACTGAGATGGAGGATTTAAGAGACGAACTGAAGGAAGAGGCCTGGCCCATCCCCTGAGTCACAAGTGGCTGAGGTGGTCACAACAAGAGAAAAAAGCAACCAGTCCAAGAGGACAGGATGTTTTCTTAATCTTCTCAACGATGCCCACGAGACAAGACTTTGTTGTTACAGGTGTAGGGACAAGCCACTCTTCTCCTGGGCTTTCCCCAGGTGGTCACCCCTGGTGAGGCCAGGCTCCTGAGGTTAGGACTGTTTTGGTTGTACCTGGGTGTCACCATCTGTAGACACAGGTTTCACAAGTGACTGTCCCACTTGTACCTGTAACCACAGGTCCTGGAAAGACTGCTGTTGGGAGCAAAGTGACTCATCGTCCCTCCCTGGTCTGTGTCACCCATAGAACTTTTGCTTTGTCTGAAGGAGGTGGGGAGAGTTTTGGATCTTTTTGTGAGAGAGGAGAGGGAAAAGAAGAGATAACATCATGCTTGTTTCCCGCTCCACTTGTTGGAAATAGTGAAAGGTCCCTAGGAAGAGAAGGGGTAGGGCAAGAAGCAAAAAGATACTTTTGGGAGAAAACAGGGACAAGTGAAGCATGGAGTCAATGAGAGGGAAACTCTCGGCTGCAGTGGTGATGAGGTTCTTCAGTGGGTTTCTGAGAGGCTTCATCCCTTGAAGAAAAGGAACATGGTGGATGCTCTTTGTTAACTCCCTGCTGCCCCAACTCCTGCCCCAGGTCTCTGAGTAAAGGAAAATCTCCCTTTGGGGCCTAGAAATTCTTTGGGATGGGTTGATAGGGGAGGGATCTTTGAACTGCCTGTAGGACTAGAAGAACAAAAGCTCCGAGTTATAGATTTTTTGTGACTTTATTTCTAGCTGCAAGTTGATGAGACCTTGGCGACATTTGAATGACACATTAACCTGCAAGACTATTAAAATTTCACAAGTTGTGACTTTTGATTTGCAAGATTACTTTTCTTTCCAAGGTTAGTTTTTCACGAAGGAAGGGTTTATACCTGTGTTATGGGCCCTTAGCCCCTGAATGCTCTTTGTGTTCCCTGCAGGTGTTGAGGTGTCTACATCCTACACATCACCCCAGAAAGCCCTGAGATCTCTGATAAAGGCCAAAGATCTTAATTAACAGATTACCTTAGCTAACAGACAATTAGAAGAAAATGTACACCAAAGCATCATTAATGAATGGGTGGATTCTCCCCAGCCGTGGACATTAGGCAGTTAATGTTGGAAGGTTAAAAACACGAGTAGCCATAAATGTGAGTGCATACATTTATACATATTTACTAAGCATTTACAGTACCCAGTGCTCTGTGAGGCTCTACAGAAAAGCATACAAGATGTGAAATACTGTCCCTGACCTCAAACTATGCTAATGCCACTTCATTTTGTTAAGGGAGAGCTTAAAAATCCCTATTTATGGGCATGAAGAACACTGACACCTACTATGTAATTTATATATATATATATTTTTTTTCTCATGGGAGTGATATAGTATCAACAAACTCTACTTATAGTTTCTTTATTGTCCTATTTTCTCAAATTGCTCTCAATAAGATCCATGGAGCTCTTCCCCAAATATACATATAAGTATACATATCTATGTATGAATATCTATCTATCTATCTATCTATCTATTTTCCAGCACTGATATAGAGATTTTATTTAAATTGAATTATGTTTTTACAGCACACTGCATGTTTGTCGCAAGGCAATTTACACAGTTTGAATTTTTGGCCGCATTATGTCACTTATACCCACGACAGCTCTGAAAGGAGTACTTGATGAATACATCTGAGCTGAGAGCCCAAAGTCTCTCTCTAAGGCCACATAGTATGTTCACTGATGGGACAGTCCGTCACAACAGATACAGTTTCCTCAAATATTAACAATCTTACTCCATCTGAAAAGGGCAGAGCAAACTGCAAAAAAGTCAAGTTAATTAAAAAGCAACTCACAACCGCCAGTAAATTTTAATGATTGAGAAAATGCTTGGAAGAATTTTAGGTATCTGAGTCAGGCATAGTTTGTCACTTTCTCAATAATCTCAGGAAATTCCCAGACATAAAATCTCCATCATTCAAAGCCATTTAAACAAATATGTGTATAAATGAAACAAGGAGAAAGGACTTGAAAGGTTTGCAAAGTTCCCAAGAGAAGTTTTTCTCTGCCCAGATTATTCTTACTTCTTTTTTAGTGTTTCTATTGGAGAATAGAGACCATTTTATGTCTCAAACAGGGTGAGAGAGTTTGTGGTTGGTCATTACCTTTGGCCCATTCTTTTTGTCCAGAGGAGATAAGAATGGGACTACAGACACCCCTCCCCTTGAAACTGTTGACCTTTCATGCCAAGGAAACTTGGTTTTGGAGTGTACGTTTCTTTGAAATACATCAACTTCAGATGACATGATTTAAAAAGTATGATAGTCCCCCCTCCCTTATCTGAGGGTAATGCATTCCAAGACCCCCAGCAGATGTCTGAAACCCTGGATAGTATGAAACACTACATATACTATGTTTTTTCCTATGCATACATACCTATGATTAAGCTTAATTAATAAATTAGGCACGGTAAGAGATTAACAACTACAATAATAAAATAGAATAATTATAACAATACACTGTAATAAAAGTTATGTGAATGTAGTCTCTCCTCTTTTCTCTCTCAAAATATCTTTTTTAATTAATTTTTTTATTGAAGTAGAGTTGATTTACAATGTTGTGTTAATTTCTGCCATACAGGAAAGTGACTCATTTTCAAAATACCTTATTGCACAAATTTAATGCCTTTGCTATTGTAACTAAGCACTTATCATGCACTCTGGTGGTAACTTTTGCAGTTTGAGGGGCGACAGAAAAACTAGCATGGATTTCTTTTTTCTTCTTCACTATTTTAACAAGAGATTAATTCTTACCTTAGATCTTAGCAACCTCAGTATATGATTTTTTTCCTTATTAAGTTGAGAACTTTCACCTTTTCACTTAAAGGAAGCAATTTACAGCTTCTCTTTTGCATGCCCATATTTCCAGCCTCTCTACTGGTGCACTTTGAAGCCGTTATTAAGTAAAATGAGGGTTACTTAATCACAAGCACTGTGATACCATGAGAATTGGTGTGATAACTGAGACGGCTACTAAGTGCCTATGAGGCACGATACCCTGGACTAAGGGATGATTCACGTCCTGGGCGGGACAAAGTGGGACAGCACAAGATCTCATCACGCTACTCAGAAAAGTGCACAATTTAAAACTTATGAATTGTTTATTTCTGGAATTTTCCATTTAGTATTTCCGGACCGTGGTTGATCGTGGGTAACTGAAACCATGGAAAGCAAAACCGTGGATAAGGGGGACTACTGTAATCTCAGTTTCAGCAAGGGCTAGGAGCAGTGCAGATATTATTATTATTATTATTATTATTTCAAATGGGAATGAAGGGACAGTAAAATCACTTTGACTACTCTTTGTATCCCAAGTTCTAAAACTGCCTGAGGACTATAACAGAATCAAAGTAAATTCTGTGTGGTGAGGTGCTGGGGTGGAGGCAGAGTCCTTCCAAATTTGGCAGATTCTAGTACATTACATTTATAGATGTGGGTTTGAATGAGAGGCGATTGAATCCACAAGACTTTCCCCACCCTTACCACTAATGGTTAGAATACTGGGGATCCTGTTTATATTTACAATATCACCTGACTTTGATTTTTTTCACCAATACCACATTGTCTTGCTTGTTGTGGCTTTATAGTAAGCTGGAAATACAGTAGTTTAAGCCTTCCAACTTTTTATTTTTTCTGCAAACTGTTTTACTATTCTAGGTCCCTTGGAACTTGTTAATTTCTACCAAAAGGCTTCTTAGCTTTTAAATGATGTTGCAATGAGCATATAGATCAGTTTAGGGGAGAATTAACTTCTTAACAATGAGCCTCCCAAACCATGAACTTAGTATATCACTCCATTTATTTGTCACCCTTAATTTTTCTCGCTAATGGTTTGTTTTCAGTGTACATATTTTATTAAACTTATCCCTATGCATCCCATCATTTTTGAAACTACTGTAAATAGTATTAAAAATTGTGTTCTAATTGTTCATTGCTGATACTTAGAAAAACAGTTGACTTTTCAACTTTGATCTTGATATGGCACCCTTGCTCAATTTACTTATTAGTTCAAACAGCTTTTCTTGTGGAGCTGTATATATCATAGTTAAGTATTTTGACTTTACTTTGAATTAGATGAGAAGCAATTAGACGAAGTTAGAGCTAGCAGAGTCTGCTGATAGATCATATGTGGGGTATGAGAGAACATATTTTAGGAGTTTAATTTTTGAACATGTTAGAGGTAGATATTTAAGGCTGTTAGATGAATCTGGAGGTCAGAGAGAGGCCACTGAGGAACATATGCATTTGGAATCCCTAGCTTATTAGTGATGGTTAAGCCATGGAATTGATTCAGATCATCAACATTTAGAGGCTGAAGTGATGATGAAAAGTCAGCAAACAAGTCTGAAGAGGGACAATTAGAGAGGTATGAGGAAAACCAGGTGTGTGGAAGTCAGGAGAAGCTAAGAGAAGAAAGTTATCCAGTTAGAGTGATTTATTGTGTCAAATATTGCTTATAAACCCAGTAAAATTAAGACTGAGATTGACCATGCAGTAAGAGGTCCCTGGTGACCCTGACAAGCAGTTTTGGTGGAACGCTAGGAGTAAAAGCCTGCTTGGTGAGCATTGGGAAGAGAAATTGGGGGCAGTGAGTACAGAGAACTCTTTCAGGGAATTCTACTCAGAGGCGGGAAAGGAAGTGAAAATTGGAGGTAAGTGGAGTCAAGAGAGGTTCCTTTGTGTTTCTTGTTTGTTTTGTTTTCCAAAGGGAGAAAAAAAAAAGGCATATATTTAAGCTGCTTTGACTGATCTAGTATGATCCAGTGAGATAGAGGAGAGACGGGTGACTTCAATGGCTGTGAAAAGGTAAGAGGGGAAGGGATCTAGTGCACAAGGGAAAGAAACCGCCTTAGCTGGAAGCACAGATGGCCCATCCATAGTGACAGGAAAGAAGGCAGAGAGGGCATATGCAGGTGAATGTGTAGATGTCCAGTGGGAACTCATGGACATTCTCTTCTTACTGCTTTAATTTTCTCATTGAATTAAGTTTGGTTAATTCAGTTAATTGTTGTAAAACATTTAGAGTAGTGCCTGGCATGTAGTAAATACTATGTAACCCTTTGTTAAATAGGTGTCTTTTCTTGGTTTCCCAGAATCTGATCATATAATTAATGATGATTGAATATAGACTTTCACCTTTGTTGTCTGAGCGCACAGGCATCGAGCTAGAACTGACGCCTGAGGTTGGGCTATTTCTTTGTGTTACCTGGGAGAAGATGTGATCTTTTTGGGTAATTGCTACATGTGGATCCTTGTAGTTTCTACTCTCTATATTACTAGAATGATGAAAACACTTCCTTTTTTCTAAGTGATAAATGTTTTTGAGGCATTGGCACACTGTTGTCTAAATAGATGGGCAAGATTTTTAATAATATAAATAAATAATAAAGGCTAATATAGATATTCAACATTTACTATGTAAAGGGTATTGTGTTAAGTGCTTCATATTTGTTATTTTATTTAGTACACCCAACAACCTCATATGCAAGACCATATCATGCACATTTTACATATGTGGAAACAAAGCTCAGTGAGCAGCAAATCACTTGATGAACTTAAGATTCCAGGACTTCTTACGCCAATTGTCATGCTCTTCTGCTACACCTGTTTCTTTTATAAGTAAGTTATCATTGAGTGATGGGCAAGAGCACTGGGCTGTGTAGTGTTACTCAAGTATTAGTCCAGCTTAACCAATAGCTGGCTGATCGAACTTGGGAAGTTTCCTCGTTGGGGACTTTTCATCTGTATTCTGTGAACTCAGATGATCTCTAGCATTCCTTCTATCTCTAACATGATGAGATTTTAATATTTCTATGATTGTTTTCTTGTACTACCCCCATTTTTTAAAGTATCTAGGTCAGGGCCTCCCTAGGTGAGAAGGTGATTACAGATTTAATCAGGGCAGAGCTGGACGCAGCTGTGGATTGGAGGAAACTGTGCCCTATTGCTTCTCTCTCGGTGGCTTTCCAGTGGGTTACCAGCAGGGTTAGACAGCGGAAGATGCCCCAGCCTCGAGTCTAGGGTGAGAAGTGAGAAAACCTTGCTAGGTCCAAGCTGCAGCCTCCCACAACACTTGTCCAAGGGCCTGACGGGCTAGTTTTAGTGCTTGGCATTTATTATTTTTGCAGAACCTCAGCCTGGAGCCTGGAGCCTGAGCTTGGAGAGTGAGTGATTAGACATGGGGCTCTCGTGCATCTAACTTTAAAAAATCTCAATTATATCGGAAAGAGGGTTCAAGGTAACAGATGGGGTCCTGGGGACAATAGTGTAAATAACAAACAAGTGCACTTACCATGATGCATCACTGGTCCCGGGGTGCTCATGGAGCCTGCATCTGGACAGGCTCACCAGCTGGAGTGCCCAGAGACAGAAAATCCAGGAGGTGGCAGCACTCACAAACAGTACAGCCCCGAGAACCCGTGTGCACTTCTGGACCTCCTCTCAGAGGGCTGGACTGGCTTGTGAGCCTGGGAGTGTTTAGGCATCGCACAGGGGCTGGCCAGAGAAGTATTTCGCGAAGCAGGTTGGTAGAGTCGAGAAATGAGTGCATATCCAGATTCTTGGAGATTTAGGGACGGAGTGGAGGAGGTACTGGACAGAACAGTTGAAGGCATGGAGCCACTCGAAGCATAAGTCAATAACAGAGGGTATCTTTTAATTGAAAGGGGGTCTAAGGGATCTTTAATTCAACCACCCTATTTGCAGATTAAGAAACTGTGGCCCTGGAAGCGGGGAGACACAACTTTCTAAGGTCATCCAGCTGGTGGGTGGCAGGCCCAGGATTGGATTTTTCAGTGTCCTGGTTCCCAGACCCCTTCTCCATTTCTGTTGCACTTGACTCAAGACAGCTTCCCATAGTGACCTGCCAGGTTTGTAAACAAGAAGATGACCCCTCTTCTTTGTGGCTGCCACTGTGATTTCATCACCTGACAAGCAATGTGGGTCAGGTCCTGTGTATTCAACAGCATTATTCACTGGGGGTGATGATGAGAAAGCAGGAAGGGAATGAGAGGGAAGCTAGCTATGTGTGTGCACATGGGTGCATGTGAAACAAGGAGAGAATGGTTCTCTGGCGAGGGCTGCAGGACAGAAGCAGAAGACTGGAGAAATGTGCCTAGGACATCCAGCGGAGCTAGGAGCCATGAGGCCCTGTATAAGGACGTGGCTCCTGGAATCAAAGGACCAAGGCTGGAGTCTCAGCTCTGCCACTTCTGAACGCATGACCTAGAGCGAGACACCCAACACCTCCAAGGCTCTTTTGTAGAACGGAGCTAGAATTTGGAAACAACCTAATGGAATCTTAAATATGAAGAGGCTGTACATTAACCCCTAAGAACAATGTAAATAAGAAACATTCTGATTTTAATGGAGTGAGGGAAAGTTGTTGTTGGCTGGACTTAGAGATGGAAAAGTGTGTGAAAATTCTCTGTTGCTGGGCCTCAGAATGGAGGGGCTTAGGGGGAAGGGGAGATAAAGAGTCAGGAATAAATTGTAGGCTCTGCACTCAACACGGTGTGGGAAGGGACCAAGAGGAGACCAGCTTGCTGGGAGTGATAGGAGCTAGAGATGCATGGGGAGAAGTCTTTTTGTCAGCAGGCACCCCAAGGGTGGGTAGGAGGAGTTTAGATTTTGTTTGCAAAATAGGGAGTCACTTGGATCCTCTCGAGTGGACTAATATGATAAACACAGCATTTTAGAGGATCCATTTGCTGATAGCTAAAAGAATAGATTCATTTATTCATTCAGAGTTATTTACTGAGTATCCAGCCCTGTGCTAGATGCCGGGGACACAGTAGTCAGTAAACCCAGATGAGGTCCCTGATTCACGGTGCCTCGAGTCTACTGATGAACCAAGGCAGGAGGTGGCAAGTCAATGGTGACTGGGAGGTTTCCAGGGCCCTGCAGTATTGAAGCTTAATCACCAAGAAAAGAGTAGTGGGCATCTTGTAGTATGTGTTGTCCAAGAAGATGAATATCCCAGTCAAGATTATTAAAGAGACTATTCCTGATATCAGAGCAGACCCCCATCTAGTTGTGAAGCCCAAGATTTCCATGGAAAGCCCATGATGACAGAACCCAAAGCAAGGCAGACCTCAAATGGATGGTTTGAAGTTAGTTTCACCTTTGAGTGGGTTACATCTTTGTGCCTCAAGATGCTGGATGTGGATTTCACCCCTAGAAGTCACCTTTTTGGGGACCATTGGCCTTACCTCTTTATTTCTCTTAATAACTAATTTCAGTTCATACCAATGTACAGCTTTTAAGCATCTTCTCTGTACCAGGTGAAAGCTCTTTCTCTCGGCTCCTGGTCACTGGATATGGCTGAGTCTGCTGTTTATTTACCAAATATTCAATCTGCACTCCCAAATAGCAGGACCCTGGTTTTTAGCTAGACACATTTCTAGGAGGAAATAGCTAGAAAGCACAAAGACTGCAGTTCTCAGCCTCCTGGCAGCCAGGTGTGGTGATGTGACTAAGTTCTGGCCAAAGGGTTGGAAACTGATGTCTTGTGTGGAACTTCTCAAAAGGTTCCTTCCTTCTCTCTCCATCCTTCTGCTGGTGACATAATGCTCAGGTGGGTTCACAGTTAGGGATGGTGAGCAAAGAGCCAGGAGAAACCTGGGTGCCTGATGATCACAGAGCATCTGTGTGAGACCAGACTCAGCAGGTCTTTTCCTGGAAGAAAGACATACATTTCTATCCCATTTATAGTGCTACTTTCCAGGTCTCCCATTGCTGCTGAACTAAACTTTAACTGATGGATTGGGATGAAACATGTTTTCCCCCTTTGGGTTCAAAATTCATCCTCTGATACCAGGTTGAACATCTTTGAATCTAGTCTTGGCAGGTTCCTGGGTCCATAACTCTTCTTTTCCTCCTCTGGGCACAAATCCTGTGAGGTACCTGAAGTGTTTTTGCTCTAAAAGTCTTTTTGTTGAGTTTAGGGGTGAAGAAACTTAGCACAAGACGTACATGACAGTGATTAGCACAGGGCTTGTCGCATAATAACTGCTGAATAAATGTTACTTGAGACTAATTTGAAGAAATCTCCCTGCTTTCAGCTGACACAATTCATCTCTTCCCATTGTAAATGTCCCCCTTTCTTTTGAATCAATGACTTCTCAAAAAGATGCATATTTCTTTACAATTTCATCTCTATAGCTTTACTTCTGGGGGAAAAAAAAATATATATATATATAAAGGTTGTCTAAAGCCACAATGTTCTAGGCTAGCTCTCTTCTAAAACACAGACCCTTTGTTGTCTCAGTACAAACATAGACCATATACAACCATAGTTAGAAAATTACTATGATTGCTCTGTTCTGACAGATTGATTCTTAAGTCACATATGATTTTGTGCAAGGGTTGTGCTGCCAAAATTCTGCTGTCTTATTTTCCAGTAATATGACATGGACATCCACGCTGGTTCATGGGAGTTCGCCTCTTCACAGCCTCCTGGTGCCATGTGCGTTTTCATGGAGGCCCAGTGGGAATGGTGATTTCACACAATGGAGGGCGCTCTGGCCGCACCTGCAGGCTGGTGGAGGAGCTGTTTGTGGACTATGGGCTACTTGGCACTTCCCAAATCATACAGCCCAGGGGCAGGCACACTCAGCCCAGGACAAGGCCTCCCTGCAATTCCAACTAGTAACAACTGGGTACTTTCTGTGCTGGTATTGACTTTCCACAACAATATCTGATTTCAGAAGTGATATTGAAAAGGAAAATGAGCTTGAGAGTGCACTTCAGGCACATAAATCACAGAAATGGAAAGGCTTCAGTCCTCTATTTTTTTTTAAAAAAGCATACAACATACGAACACTATTTTTTATTTTTTTTTGGCAAAAAGAAAACCTCAGACACTAGAGCCAAAATGAAATCATGACTTCACAAGCACTCCCCACACCCCGCCCAAAGGAAATTATGGTTGGAATTTTAGTGTGCATTCTTTGGAGTTTTTCTGTAAGTGTGCATGTGTATGTTTGCGTCTATGCATCCTAAATGGGGTCCCACTGCTGCATGGACTGTGCTACGCCTTGTTTTTCTCACCTAGTAACATTCCTTTCCTTGTTGTTACATACGCATCTGCTTTAGTCTTTTACTTGTCCAGATACAATGAACTGTGCTTTGAGGGGATCTGCAGGATTCATCAGATAGTCAGGGACTCTCCAAGGCGAAGGAAGGGAAAGAAGCAACGGTTGGGGCTTCAGACCCCACAAGTGATATTAACCAGAGAAATTTCAGTTGTACTGTTTTGCATATTGGGCTTCCACAAAATTTTGCTTGGTAATAAGAATTGTGGGGTTGAGTATCCTCTTTAAGCCAGGGATACAGTTGAATGCTCTCATATTATTCTTTCTGAAATGCAGGCTCAGAAAGTTAAAGTGACTTCCCCAGGATCATAGAGAGAGTCCAGGAGAGAACAAACTTGAATCCAGGTCCTTAGGCTGTATTTCAGTACCTTTGACGCTCTACCCTCAGGCTCATCCTCTTTTCTTCCAAGATCTGGACACACCAGGCACCCATTAAAAGGAATTATCCTGTTTTGACCCTGAAATGAGGCAGAAGTTCATTTATTTTTTTTTAAAAAAACCCATACATACTTTTTATTGTCAAGTCATAAAGAGGTATCAAAATTAAAAGCAAAAATTACAGGGTAAGACTTAACGTAACTACTAGGAGCATCAAAGGAAGTGAAAACAGGACTAGGCACAGGGCAATGTGAATTAATGAACATGGGAAGGACAAGGATGGGGACAACAGTGAGCATGTGCTGAAGATACTAGGGGAGAGGATCTGGTGAAAATTTTGATCTTAGACAAGCGCCTAGGTAAAGAAATAATGGGACAAGATTTCTAAACCCCACTATGTGCTTAAGAGTCATCCTTGCCATTAGCGCTGTCTCTGTCATCCTGTCCTTCCTCAGCCTCTTTTTCATCATCCTTGATCAACTTCAGCTGGTCATCCCCCATCTTCATTATCATCACCATCCAGTAGGTCCTCCTCCTCAGCAGAGTCATCTGCACCCCCCTCAGACTCCATCTTCACGTTAGTCTCATCTTTCTTCAGGGAACTGCTGCTCTGCTCCTCTTCTGACTTATCATTCTTCATCTCTACTCCTTGTTTGCTCTGTTCCTTTTCGATTTTTTCCAGGTTTTCCAGTAGAGAATCCACTTTTTGTTTTATCTGAGTCAACTCCTTCTTAATGGCCTGAAGGTCATAGCCTTTCAACTTTCCAGACTTAGAAGATCCCCACTGTCCACTCTTAGAATTGAAGCCACTTTTGCCCCTTCGTGAGGTGTTTCCTGATACACGCTGGTATTTTGAGGGCACTACAGCCCGAGCAATAGGAGGAGGAGGAGGAACACGTGCTGGGTAACTGTACATCCTGTCATAATAATCCCGTTGAAAGTCATAGTCCAAGTTAAAAGAGGAGCTGTACATCTCTGCTGCAGGTCGTTTCACACCTGCTTTTCCTCGGTTCACTTTTGGCTCTGTGGCCAGATTAATATCTAAAACCTGGCCAGCAATCATTCTGCCATCCTCTCCTGCCACAGCAGCCTGGACATTCTCTCATTAACATACTGGACGAAGGCAAAACCCTTATGAACAGAGCAACCCACGATTTTGCCATATTTCGAGAAGATTGCCTCCACATCAGATTTCTTGACCACAACAGTATTGAGATTCCCAATGAAGGCATGGGAGTTCATGGAGCGAGGATCCATCTTGTTGGTAACATTGCTGGCCATTGTCTTTGATGGTAAGGTGCTTCACAAAGCTGAAAAATGTAGCTGAAGATCAAAAAAATCTCACAGGAGGGGGAAGGGAGAAGAGATTCGATTCTGAATCTCCTACTCCCGAGTTCTACCTGGAGAACCCGACTGCTGCTCGAGGTCCGCAACGCGGCTGCAACTGCTCAGCCTTCGCCTTGTCACAAAATGGAGGCAGAAGTTTTGTTATAATCAACACATACATCAGCTATCATATGTGTGGCCTACTTAGAGTCACAGGGTCTAGTTAGAGGTGAGGGGCGGAGCCATTATGGAGTGTGCTGTGGCCGAGGACCAAGGCCAGGACCTCCGTCTAGTTAGGAAGGGGGTCCCGCTTGCTTATAGCTTATATTCAGACTGCTGTTTCTTTCATTTCATTCATTTAGCACCTGCTTTGTTAAGGGTATTATGTTTTCATATATATCTTTCTATTAAAATCATAAATTCCTTATGAGATATGGATTATTCTTACTTCAGCAATGCAGAACTTGAAGGCAAGATGACTAGTCAGAGGTGCAGTGAAAGTTGGAACCCCCAGTCATCTCTAAGACCAGTCCCCTTTTTGCCCAGCAAAAAGGCTTGGTCAAAACAGTGCACATCAGGTACGTGTGCGGCTGCCTTCTGCTCCACAGGCCAGTGCACTGCAGGATGAGCATCCCTGGTGTATGCATTAAGAAGGAATTCTGTAATTGGGTGTGGGTGCCAACACCTTGCTTTACTATCACCCTTATCACTGGCCTCCAGGCCATACCAGCTGCTGCACCAGGGCTGCCAAGAGCTACCTTTCTTTTCTCTGGCTTCTCTCGTATTTTTTTTTAGAGCCCACTGGGCAGGACTAATATGCAGTAAAACTGATTTGTGTACTTTCCAGTCCTAGCTGAGGATAACAGCCATGTGCTTTAGTTGGGAGGTATTTAATGAATGATTTATAAGATATTGAAGATAAAACTTGAAAGATACATAGGCAGTGCTGAGGTGCAACATTCTTGAGAAACAGAAAACCTTAAGTGTTGATTGGCTGAGATGATTTAGAGGGCAGCCCAGGGTGGCCATCCAGTCATCCTGACACTGTTCTGGCAGATTCTCTCCCGACATCTGCAGCCCCTGATGCGGGTCTGGGGAAGAGACAGGCTGGGCAGCAGATCTCAAAGGAAACTTCTGCTTCACCTGTGACCAAGGTCTGAGGGCTTTGCTACCCACAACCCTCTTGGGGATGCAGCTTGCATTTCTAGAGCAAAGTACAGTGTGCTGAAGGTGAAATATTTCCTGGGGAATGGCCTCTGCTAGGTAAATTGATCTTGCTCTTTCCTAGAGAAGTTCATTTCAACAGTTCAGTGCAGTTCAAAAAAGCCAGCTGGGTGTCTACTATGTTCTGGGCAGAGTTAGGTCTAGGGGAGTAGAGATGAGCAAGGTTGACAAGATCCCTGAATGCAGAAAATTCATAGCCTTCCCTCTGATATTTTCCAAACAAAACAAAACAAAAAGCCAGTGTGGTCTAATAGAAAATAGGAATTCAGAACTATCTAGAAAAATTTTTCTGATTACTGACTCCTAACACAGTAAAGAGATCAAGAAATCATTGGTCTGAAAAGTTTTGTTCTTCCCAAATTCACTTTGAATACACACGAGCCCTCTTTTTCATTTTTTTTTTGGCCTCACCACGTGGCATGTGGGATCTTAGTTCTCCGACCAGGGATCAAACCCGTGCCCCCTGCAGTGGAAGTGTGGAGTCTTAACCACTGGACCACCAGGGAAATCCCTACATGATCCCTCTTGACTCACTCACTTAGGGTCCCACCAGGGCCCACCTTACCTTCTAGGCTTACTCTTGGCAGAACTATAAAATAGGTAAGTGGTCCCATGCCTCTTCCCTCTCAGAAGTCCTTGCTTTCTTTTCTACTCTTTCATAACCCTCATCCTCCAAACAAAAAAATTCATCAACTCTGCTCTGCCCGGGGTCCATCTCAAAGCTCCTGGACCTGCACCATTTCCAGGGCTCAGATTCTCAAGGACAAAATAGTTTTGAGACTCAGAAGTATGGCGTCCTTGGTGGTAGAATTTCAGTTGGTGACAGCAACAGATGCTTGGAGAGAAAAAGAGGAGAGGATCCTCCCCGGCTCGTTGAATCGTACTGCATGTCTGTACACAAGTTCGTGTTCTGTTAACCAGGCAGACCCGTCCTATATTCTGCCCCTCCCAGACCACTGGAGTGGGTTCAGCTCAGGAACCATGAACGTCTGCTTTCAGGATGCAACTCACAGCCTTTTGGGCCTACAGTTCTGGGCCCATCCCAACCCTTGATTCTGGGAATCCAATCATAAAGGAGAAGTTACCAGCCTTACTTTAAGAAACCTGGCTATTGCAAGTGGAAATCTAAACTTACCCAAAAGGTGAAATGGGGAAAATCTTTGTTTATTATAGAAAAGCAAAGACATCTGGCACATTTGCAAGAGTTCAGGAGAGAAGGGCAGTGACTATGTGCCAGGCCACATGTGGGCTCATCTATATGCTCACAACCACTGTACAGGTGAGAATTTTGAGGACCAGAGAGGTTAAATGACTAGATAATTGTAGCTGGCTCGTCAGTGTCAGGGTCCAGATTTGTACGCAAGTTGATTGTCATTCAAGCTAAGCCAAGTCAGCCAAACTCTTCTGAATGTCTGGAGTAAGGCATCATCTGTGTGGAGGAAGGTGCTGCCTGGCCCACCTCCTGGGACCACATTGTGGCTTCCTGGCTGCCTGACTTCACTTCCCACCATGGTGGCCACTTGTTCATTCTGCACAGCTCTGGTCAGTGAAAGAAAGATGCAAGCTAATTAGCCACATTCCTTTTTTATGAAGGGAGAGAGAGACCCAATAATAACCTCATCTTTTTGAATAATGGCCACACTCTGGCCTCTCCACATGCAGTAGTTCCAAGGTCAGAATACATTACAGACAGCATCAATATCTCCAGCAAACAGTAACTGACCACAGCCAGGGCACTGTGATAGGCCGCAGAGAGAGGAGAATATTGGAAGCTCTTGAGCGGTTAGTTTAAAACAATTTAACTGCAGTATGCTGAGGTCGACATGTGCTAGATATTATAATGGATGATAAAAAGATTAAGATACAAGCTGGATCAAATGGTCTTATTGTCTAGTTTCAGATGTAGGATATATTAGTGAAAACTATATTAAAATATAAGATAGCAGATAAGTAGGGATTGAAACATTAAAAAGTCAAACATTGGACTTGTCCTCAGGAGGCCTGGATTCAACTCTTAACACTGCTACTAGCTGTGCAGTCTTAAGCAAGTCACTGAACCTTTCTGAGCCTCATGTTCCTATATTATAGAGATGATAATTCTAACCTCACATGGTTATTTTGGGAAAAAAATATGATAACTGTAAAATTAAATTTTATATCTGCTATGTAGATATAGATGAAAATTTAGATATATAGCTATATTAAGCGCTGAACGTGCTGGTTAATTTTTCAAAAACAGCCTAAAGCAACCATCTATTTGGCTTACACTTTTGTGAGGTGGTAATTTGGGCCAGAATCAGAAGTATACTGCTTCCATTGGTCTTGGTTGATCTCTGCTGGGATCTCTATGCATATCTGTGGTCAGCTGGCAGGCTGGCTAGCAGCTGGAGGATCTAAGATGACCTCACTCACATGTCTGGTGGCTAGCAGGCTGTTGACAGGGGTGACCTGGAAGAGTGAGTCATGTTTCTTTCATCATCCAGCAGACCAGCTCAAGCTTCTTTACACCCTTAGTTGAGTTTGAATCTAACAGATTGAAAAAGCAAGAAAGCCCCAGCTAAACTGGCACCAGGGTCTCTGAGGATGGGACAGAAAATAAATCATCAGCTTGTATATTTCCTCATTACAAGGATGTTGGTTCTATACCATGAACTAAACTATTCAGTGTATTCAGATTTCACTAGTTTTTCTTCTAATGTCCTCTTACTATTTCAGGATCTGATTTGGGATACCACCTTGTGTTTAGTCATCATGTCTTCTTATTGTTTCCTGATCTGTGACAGTTTCTCATTCTATCTTTTCAGAAATGTCAAGGTCATGAAAGATTATTGGAATTTTGTAGAATGTCCTTCAATTTGAGTGTGTCTGATGTTTCCTCATGATTAAACTGGGATTACGGGTTTGGGTGAAGAATACCACCAAGGTGGAGTGCCCTCTTCATCACTCATAGCAAGGGGTATGTGATCAACAGGACTTTGTCGATAATGCTGACCATGATCATCAGTTTAAGGTGGTGTCTTCACTGTAATGCTACTATTTTTTCTTTTCCATACTCTATTCTTTGGAAGAAAGCCACTAAGTCCAGCCCACAGTAAAGGAGAAAGAAATTAATCTGGGATGGATAGAGCTTTTTTTAAAAAAACTTTCTATTTTGAGATAACTGTGGATGCGCATGTGGTTGTAAGAAAAATACAGAGCAATCCTGGGCACCCTTCACCCAGTTTCCCCCAGTGATAACATCTTGCATTACTATAGTACAATTTCATCACCAGGAGATTGACATTGATATAATTCAACTACCTTATTCAGATTTCACCATTTTAAATGGACTCATTTGTGTGTGTGTGTGTGTGTGTGTGTGTGTGTGTGTGTGTAGTTCAATGCAGTTTTATAGATTCACTGATGGGTAGATTTGTGTGATCAACACCATAATTAAGAGATAGAAAAGTTCCATCATGTCAAGGATCCCTCGTGTTGTCTTATAGCTACAACAGCCTCCCTCTGCCTCCCTCCCCAGTCCTTGGTAATTACTAATCGATAATATCTCCATTTGTAAGATTTTGTCATCTCAAGAATGTTATATAAATGGAATCATACAGTATATAACCTTTTGGGACTGGTTTTCTTTTCATTCAGCATCATTCCCTTGAGATCCATCCAAGATGTTGCCTGTATCAATATGTATCCCTGTTGATTGCTACATAGTATTCCATGGTGCGATGGACCACAGAATGTTTAATCACTCACACATTGAAGGACATTTGTGTTGTTTCCATTTTTTGACTATTATGAATAAAGCTGCTACAAATATTCACATACAGGTTTTTGTGTGAACAAAAATAGTTATTTCTCTGGCATAAATGCCTATGGCAGATTGATTTTGAATAGAATCCAGGGTATTAGTGATTTTTCTTTGTTCCTCTCAATGTCCAGACTGGGCTAGTGTCTGTCTATAGTACCTCCACTGGCCCTTACCAAGGATGCTGAGAAAGCAGATGAGGTGGTGCTGCTGCCTTTCAAATTGAAGGGAAGGGGCTCTATTCTTTCCCTCTTAATGGTCTTCAGTGATGACTGTTCTTGGCTGCCCAGAAGGAAGCAGGCATGCTGATTCTGCAGTGGAGCAAAGTCAGGGCTTCTATCAAGCAAGCCCTCCTGGGCTCCCTCTGCCTTTTGGCTTGCTTGTGGCAACAGTAGGGGGAAGTTACCCTCTGGCAAGTCTCAGGGAGGCTCTGGGAACCACAAGTCAGGCCATTTAGGTCATGTGACTTTTCACATGACCTAAACATTCATTAATATCTCATTTGTATGTGGTGCAGTGAACTGAGACTCTTCCATCCCTCTTCCACTGGAGTAGAGATTTAAGTGTCAGATATTCTAACTGGGCCTGTCACCACTGGATGGCTAAAATAAAAATTCACAGCTGTTGAAGTGACCTTTGAAGTGGGAAGAAGTCAACTGCCCCATGTCACAATAATATTAGGGTTATAGTTTTACAAGGAACAGGTCAGAGCCTCACTAGTTGAAACAATACATTTATCTTGTGTGAGATTTGACTATGTTATTGCCATTTAAAAGATGTGCCTGTTTTGGTGAGGTGTCTTTGTTTTGTGGTAATTGGTGAGAAAATTAGGCACTGCTCTTGCTGGTAGGGAGCCTGAGCAGAACTGGGGCACCCACCACCTTCCTTTTACTTGAGACCAGAGTCTTCTCTTTTATTTTAGTACTTTTTAAATTGAGGTATAATTGATGTGCAATATTATATAAGTTTCGGGTATATGAGCGACTCACAGCTTTTAAGGATTATGCTCCATTTGTAGTTATTATAAAATATTAGATATATTCCTTGTACTCTATAATATATGTTTGTAGATTATTTATTTTATACATAGTAGTTTGTATCTCTAATCCCCTACCCCTATCTTACCCCTCTCCCTTTCTTCTCCCCACTGGTAACCACTAGTTTGTTCTCTATATCTATGAGTCTGTTTCTTTTTTGTTATATACACTAGTTTGTTGTATTTTTTACATTTCACATGTAAGTGATATCATTTCATTCTCTTTTCTGACTTATTTCAATAAGCATAATGCCCTCCATCCATGTTGCTGAAAATGGCAAAATTTCATTCTTTTTTATGGCTGAGTAGTATTCCATTGTGTGTATACACACACACACACACACACACACATATCTTTATCCATTCATTTGTTAATGGACACTTATGTTGTTTCCATATCTTGGCTATTGTAAACAATGCTGCTATGAACATTGGGGTGCATACATCTTTTTGAATTAGTGTTTTCATTTTCTTTAGATATGTACCCAGGAGTAGAATTCCTGGATGATATGGTAGTTCTATTATTAGTTTTTTGAGTAACCTCCATACTGTTTTCCACAGTGGCTGCACCAATTTATAATCTCATCAACAGTGTACTAGGATTCCCTGTTCTCCACATCTTTGCCAACATTTGTTATATGTAGACTTTTGATGATAGCCATTCTGAAAGGTATGAGGTGACATCTCCTTTGGTTTTGATTTGCATTTCTCTGATAATTAATGATGTTGAGGATGATTTAATGTGCCTGTTGGTAAACTGTATATCTTCTTTGGGAAAATATCTGTTCAGGCCTTCTGCCCATTTTTTGATTGGGTTGTTTGTTTTTTTTTGATGTTGAGTTGTATGAGCTGTTTATATATTTTGGATATTAACCCCTTATCAGTCATATCATTTGCAAATGTTTTCTCCCATTCAGTAGGTTGTCTTCTGGCTTGTTGTTGGTTTCCTTTGAGTGCAAAAGCTTGTGAGTTTAATTAGGTCCCATTTATTTATTTTTGCTTTTGCTTCTTTTGCCTTAGAAGACAGATCCAAACAATATTGCTGCAATTTATGTCAAAGAGAGTTCTGCATGTTTTCTTCTAGGATTTTTATGGTTTACAGTCTTACATTTAGGTCTTTAATCCATTGTGAGTTTATTTTTGTATATGGTTTAGAAATATTTTAATTTCATCCTTTTACATGTAGCTGTCCAGTTTTCCTAGCACCATTTATTGAGAGACTGTTTTGTCTCTATTGTATATTCTTGCTGACTTTGTCGAAAATTAATTTACCATAAGTGTGTGGGTTTATTTCTTGGCTTTCTATCCTGTTCCATTGATCTATATGTCTGTTTTTGTGCCAGTACCATACTATTTTGATTACCGTAGCTTTGTAGTATAGTCTGAAGTCAGGGAGTGTGATACCTCCAGCTCTGTTCTTCTTTCTCAGGATTGTTTTGGCTATTCATAGTCTTTTGTGTTTCCACACAAATTTTAAAGTTATTTGTTCTGGTTCTGTGAAAAATGCCATGTGTAACTTTCCATCTGTTTGTATCGTGTTCAATTTCTTTCATGCATCAACTTCAATTTCTTTCATCAGTGTCATAGTTTTCTGAGTACAGGTCTTTTGCCTCCTTAAATAGGTTTATTCCTAGGTATTTTATTCTTTTTCTTGTGATTGTAAATGTGATTGTTTCCTTAATTTCTCTTTCTGATAGTTTGTTGTTACTGTATAGAAATGCTACAGATTTCTGCATATTAATTTTGTATCCTTCAATTTAATGAATTCATTGATGAACATCTAGTAGATGGTGGCATCTTTAGGATTTCTATGTACAGCATCATGTCATCTGAAAACACTGACAGTTTTACTTCTTCCTTTCCAATTTGGATTCCCTTTACTTCATTTTCTTATCTAATTCCTGTCCAATGCTATGTTGAATAAAAATGGTGAGAATGAACATCCTTGTCTTGTTCCTGATCTTACAGAAAATGCTTTCGCCTTTTCACCATTGAATATTATGCTAGCTGTGGGATTTTCATAAGTAACCTTTATTATATTGAGGTATGTTCACTCTATATGTACTTTCTGGAGAGTTTTTTTTTTAAATCATAAATGGATGTTGAATTTTGTCAAAAGCTTTTTCAGCATCTATTGAGATGATCATATAGTTTTTATTTTTCAATTTGTTAATGTGGTATAGAACATTAAAAAATTGTGGATACTGTGCCATCCTTGCATTCCTGGAATAAATCCCACTTGATCATGGTGTATGTATTGTTGGATTCTTTTTGGTAATATTTTGTTGAATATTTTTGCATCTATGTTCATCAGTGATATTGGCCTATAATTTTCTTTTTTTGTGATGTCTTTGTCTGGTTTTGTTGTCAGAGTGATGCTGGTCTCACAGAATGAGCTGGAAGCACTCCTTTCTCTGCAATTTTTTGGAATAGTTTGAGAAAGCTGGGTATTAACTCTTCTCTAAATGTTCTTGGTAGAATTCACCTGTGAAGATATCTGGTCTTGGCCTTTTGTTTGCTGGGAGTTTTTAAAATTATTGCTTCAATTTCATTACTGGTAATTGGTCTGTCCATATTTTCATATTTCTATAATGGAGGGGTCTGAGGCTCAGACTGGAGGATGTGGGAGGAATTCAGGGGATTGCTGAAAGAGAAGGAGAAGCAGGGGACCAAGTAATTGGGATAACAGGGCCAGCCTTGACTTCTTCCACATCCACAGTTCTTAACATCAACATGCTCATCATCACTGATTTCAGTGTGTTTATGGTGTGGGGAAAACTGAAACCTTGGGAACGGGCTTCCTGACAGCCTTATGGGGTCCCTAGGAAAGACTGTGCTCAAGCGGCACTGCCCCTCTTCTCTGTCCCTGGCACAGGGTCCATTTTAAGAGTAAATCCTCTACTCCCCCTGCCCCTGTGCACTTCCCCATAGCTTAGCTGGGGACACTCTGGGATAGAGGCCCTGCCAAGTTACATTTAAAATGAGGGATTACATCAGTATGGCCCCCACTCTTGCCTGGTCATCAAGATATTGACAGCTTTTGAAAAATTTCAAATTCTAGTTCCTACCCTAAAGGTACTAAATGAGAATTTTCAGAGGGGAGACAGGAATCTATATTTTACCAACTCCCCAAATGATTTGATGAGCAGCGAGATCTGAGAATGGTATACTGGATGATGTCTACTATTATCCCTCAAGGATGGAGGATGAGGAGAAACAGAGGTAGAAAAGTGACTTTATTTTTATAACCAGTATCTTTATCCCATGAAATTCTGAAGCTTTCTGTATGCTCTTGTTCTCATAATCTCCCCATCCAGGCAAGGTAGTAAGAGAAATGCCACACAATTTGCAATCCTTTTGGGAGATGATGAAACACAATTGGAATATTTCCTCTAAATTTCTTCCTTTTCAGAAATATTTAGAAATTATTCATCTGACAAAAAGGGCCGTTGGAAAAATGAAAACTTTTGGATTCTAGAGGAGAGGCAAACAATGGCCATTCTATTCTTTCATGGCCACAGTTTTGAAAGAGCCTTCTCTGCTCACCATCTCTACTTACCTCCCATTCTCTCCTTAATCTGAGTCTATGTCCCCTCCCACCCTGCCCTCAGATATCTCACACAACCTAGCACTTATTGAGGCTTACCATGTTCCAGGTGTTTAAAATACATATTTAGTCATCACATCAGCCCTATGGAATAGCAACACTGGCACAATTGTCCCTATTTGATAGAAGAGGACACTAAGGCACAGGAAGTTTAATTCTCCTAAGTGTCACAGCTTATAAGTGTAGAGATCAGGTTTGAGACTCCAGCAGTCTGATTCCAACCCCCATTTCTCTATACTAGAGATAAAAGTAGACCCTTTCCTGAGCAAGATTAGATGGGTGGGGAGGATCTGGGGGCTGTAGGTAAGGTGCAAAAGTCAAGAGGGGAAGTTGGGACTCAGAGGCAAAGGATGCCCCCTTGATATTGGATTGGGATGGACCCAGCAATTCAGCTGCAGTTCCCTTAACTCAGCCTGGAGAATGTAAGATAATAATAGAGAGAGAGATTGTCCTGACACGTCATGATGGTTTGACAGCTCCAGTCTCCACCATCACCTCCGTTAAATCACTGAGTTCAAGAAAGTGAAGGAAGAGGAGGAAAATAACTCTAGATTTGAGGAATATTTTCTTTTAAGCATGTAGTCAAATGGCCCCACCACCAGACAAGCAGATCACATACAGATGATTTAGCTGCAATATTGTCGAGTTCATGGAGTGAAGAATTCCCATTCCCATCTCTGAGAAGACTGGAACTAAATAAAGTTGAACTGACTTTTGACAGTGCAGTGCTTGAAAATCTATCTGAGCTCCTATTTAAAGGCACATAACCTTATTTTAAATTAGCTTCTTGGGGTTTGGCTACGACACTCCAAGGTTTAAAAATATACATTTCCTTCTACTGTGAAAGCCTTCTTTGCTTTGAAATTTTCCAGATATCTCTGTAACAGGCTTTTAAAAAATCTATTGGGAACTCTAAGGCTCTCTGCACAAGCTAAGGTTGGTAATAACAGCAACAAACAACACCAACAACTATTATTTATGCTAAGTACTTTCCTGTGTTAACTCATGGAAATCTTCACAAAAACCTTATGGGACAGGTAATATTCCCAGCTTGCAAGTGAGAAGTCTGAAGCTCAGAGAGATTAGGCCACTTGCTTAAAGTCATACAGGCACTGAGTGGAGATAAATGAGTGTACTTGCGTTCTGGCCAATCTATAGATAATGTAGCTGTAAGCCTTTGTACTTCAAGGATGGGTAACCGAGGATACCCAAATTCCAAACTTGCGGACTTAGGGGAACCCTCTGCTCATGGGTTCTCTTAGGCTAGGCTCCAGTTGGGGCTGGAAGGTTTTGTTTCTGGGTGAAGTATTTGGTGGGGGATATCTCTGCTTAGTGAACTTGGAGTCTTTCACATCCAGCCCTTGACTTAGTTTTTCTGTCTGTGGCAGGATGAAAAGTGTCACACACTGGGTGCTGATATGTCTAGTGGGCCCACATCTTACGTGTGTTTAAGGAATCTCACTGTAAGTGTAAACAGGTGGACAGGCCCAGTGAGGGCATTGGCTAGTGCAGTACTTGGAGGAGGGCTCATTGGCTGAGCCAGGGTCCTGCCTCCACAGCCTGGTCCTGGGGGCTCCTGGCCCTCAACTCCTACCTCCCAGCCTCAGTGTCCAGGTTGGGGGCAGCAGAGTACTCTGGTCCTGTGCTTATTCCCTTTATATTCCTGGCCTGGCCAGACTTCCTTCCCAACCTGGAGTCTTAACTACGGGGAGCAATTACACGAGAACAGAACAACAAATTGGGATCAATACAGAGAGCTGACTGTCTACTGGAAGAAACACAATTTATTACTTGGCTGGATTATGCTTACCAGCCAAGAATAGCAATAATTCCAAGCAACTCCACTGACCAGGATCAATCATGGCATTTTATTACTTTGCTAAACCCTGCTTGCTCCTTACTCCCCAGGCTCCATCTTATTAGAACCCAATCTCCAAGGAAAATATTGCACTTGTTATCAAATTTTAGAAAGAAAATTTATGGCAAAGGCAGATTGATTTAAAGACTTCTTTTAAAACGGGAGTGGAGGGCGGTGGAAAGGTAAATTTGGCTGCGTCTTTTAGATTGGTTCTTTTGCTTATCTCTCCATTTTATGACATAATCTGTTGTAGCATTACCCAGGGTCCTCTGGGCTGAAGTTTCTTGCCCAGCATTAGATAAGGGGGAGATATTGTCTGGGTGTAAAGTTTAAAGCCCATGGTAAGGGCTCATTTTTCTCATTTCAGGCAAGGGAGAAAAGATATAAAATGGAAAGCAAGCAATCAATAAAGAAGAAAGATAGAGATCTTCTCAAAAAAGGAAAAAAAAAAAAAAGAAATCCTCACCTCACTGACTGCTCTTCTAACTAAGATTTTAACAGGCAGATAATGAGCTCACACATCCCCTGCTCAGGGCAGGGACTGGAGAGCGATCCCCCATCACCAGCATAATCCACTCGCAGCCTGCATAATGGGGTGCAACTCCCATTAGGAGCTTTTGGATTTTTTGCATACAACCCGGCCTTCCTCATGCCCATTAGTCAATCTTTAAAATAAGAGCAGAAAAGTTAATTACTTATCTGGCAATGGGGGTGGGGAATTGTGTTGGTTTGTTCAAATCAGGTAATAAATGCTGTGATTCTATTCTGCTTAAGTGTACAGAGCTACACCCAATTACTCATGAGACAATAAAGGAAAAGGTGAAAAGTACTCTGGTTAATCCTGGAGTTTATGATAGTCTAGTTGGATTTAATGGCCCTACAGTTATTCTGTTGTTAGAAAATCAATATTTTCCTAAGAAAGAGTATGGACTGCCATAAATACACTCCCAGTTATATGAACCTTGGCCACAGAACTTACATACTGCAGAGGCTATGAGTGGCAAGGAAACAGCCTTCAGAGACAGCAAGGGAACTAGGTACCCCATAAAAAAGCCCACACACCTGTTTAGGGACTCAACCGATCAGAGACTAAAAGCAGCTGTTCTGTGGCTGTCAGGGAGCTAGGGGTGCTCTGTCATTGGTTTTCTACCTGTGGGGTTCCTCCATGTCTGTGTCACTCATGCTGGAGCAATGGGGGCAAAGCAGACAAGAATGTACCATCAGGGCCAGGTAGGATGTTTGCAAGAGTGATAAAGGTGAGAGACTCCCAAAGCAAAGGCAGCAGGGTGTCATGGCATGAACACAGGGCTAGCAATCAGAAGACTGAATTTGATCCCTCTCCCACTTTCCTGTATATACTGAAGCCAGTCATGCAGCCGCATTTTACAGAGGAAGAAACTGAGGCTTTGAGGGATTTACAACAGCTAACACGCTGAATGGTTTTGAGTTTAAAAGAAGGTATGTGTTGGACATTTGCCATTTATTTCAGCTGTCTAGCACCTAATATCCCTTCCTATGTTCAAGAAGTTCTGCATCTTATTAAATCTTGGTAGAAGTTAGAGCCCCCTTTCTGCCATAGAATTTAAAAATGCCACATAATTGTTTTTTCCAACCTTCTTTGCAGTTAGGGCTCCTCTACGCGATGCGGATGTGGTCAGACAAACACATCTGCTGCAGATTTGAACCAGGATTAGTGAGGTAAAGAATCAGGGACAGTAGGTCATCCTCTGATGATGGTAGAGGTGATGGAAGTGTCCTGATTGATTCTGGATGTAGTGGTTATAACCACAGTCCAATGCTAGCAGTGCCAGAAACATGGCCATGCCAGCTATGGAGTTGGAGGTTTCATGGAGGCAATTGTTATCCTTATCAAACCATCCTGTGGAGGGATTCTGAATGCCCTTTCTGGCTGTGTAGGCTCAGAGCCCATTTCCTCAAGGGTCCTGTGTACATTGTCATATCTCTTTTATTATAAAGTGTATCCTTTGGTCTGAGGGAATGATAGGGAGATTTGCTACAAAACATCAGATGTTCTGCAAGGTCTCAGATGGCAGAGCTGGCAAATGCACTGCGGGTGGAAAGGCAATGCAATACCCAAAATATATATGAAGTATATCTATCTGGAATCCCTGCCTCCTCCAGGCAAAAGGAATCCAGTGTGATCAGTGTATCACCAAGTGGCTATTTGATCTCCTTGAGGGATGGCACCATACATGGGGCTTAGTATCAGTCTTTGTTGCTAACAAGTCAGGCATCTGGAAGTACAGTGACTCTCAGGCTTGGTGGGAAGGAGCCCTTGCTGTTGGGCCCATAGGTAGCTTCTACCTCTGCTGCATGACTGCTCCATTCACGAGCCCACTGTGTAAGCAATGCGATGATGGGGGCTGTTGGACTTCTGCTAGATGAGTCTTCCCATCCGTCTGCTTGTTGAGTGCTTCCCCTGATGTAAATATTCTCTTCTCCACACGCTCCATGCTCACTCTTGTGGGTCCACACACACGCTGCTTTCTCATGCTTCTGTCCCTGACCTTTCAAAATGACTCCTTCCAGAACCCCAAGCAACCACTTAATCCCTTCACCACTGCCTAAGAGCATATGTATAAGCCCAACTGAGGCTGCTTCACCCTCCATACACAAATTTACTGCTCAAAATTCTGCCCACTGGAGGGATTTTCACTCACTACTGTCTTTCAAGACTGTTCCTGGGGGGTGGGGGTGGGGGAGCTATTTTATGGCAACAGTCCCTTTTATGCTCAGAGCTAAATAGCAAGCCGACCTTTTTATGAACCAAGCCTGGGTGTTTCTCTCTCCATTCAGCTGAAGAAGCCAGAGGTATAAGCTGCATGAGACATCTGATGCAACAGCAGTAGTTGGCATATGGGGGCCTAGGCCACCCTCCATGTGTAGTGATTGTTGGTGTGCCCATTCAACCTTATAACTTAGTGGGTCTGAAGATATCCAGCTCACTTTTGGCACCTACAGTAACATAGTCATTGACATTCCGCGGTCAAGTGGCTTAGTGGCATACCAGGCACTGTCTTTTAAATGCTGAGTAATAGTTGTTGTAATGCTTTTCTGTAGCTACTTTCGTTTTTGCTCCAGGGCCCTATGGATCTGCACCTCAACTCAGCAATTTTGGCTTTTAGAAATGCCATAGAGCATCCTTACCTACCATGGATATCTCTAAAAGCCATCAGAGCTGATGGATCATATGGACCAAGCATTAGGGCCACTTTTACAAGTTTTGCAGAGCCCTCTTTTGCTCTGGGCACTACTCAAAAACTGACAACCTTCTGAGTCACTGGGTCAATGTGTCACAGCAGTATTCTTAAGACTTGTGTATGCTCTCATCAAAAATCCAAAGAAGCCTACCAAGTGCTGGGCCTTTTTCTGAATGGTAGGAAATGCAGGTACAATAACTTGAGCTTCACATTGGGAAGGAGGATTTGACAGGCTGCAGACCACTAGCCCCCTAACATGTTCACTGATGTAAGAGGCTCCTTACTCTTTGCAGGTTGACCTTCCAATAACCAGGGCACATCATATATCTTTCCAGAGTATCCAGAATTCTTTCTACTTTTGGCTCATCAGGTCTGGTTAATACGATTTTCAAGCGCATCTGCCAAGATATCCTGATTTCAGGTCTCAGAATACCGAGCCTTTTCTAATGTTAGCATAAGAAATTTGCCAAGCCTGTGAATTTAGCCACATTTAGAATTTTGCGACATTTGAAAATCAGATTGTGGGCCTAATTGTCAGCCGTCTTCCTTCCATCTGTGGAAGATCAGGACTTTCATATGGTTTTGCATTTTATACAACCATAATGTGTCTTATTTCACACCATTTATTACCAATAATGGGATCCTTGTCATCCGGCCAGCAAGGGATCTAACTTCAGAATCCCATTCTTAGAATATCCTTTCTGATACCGTTTCCGGTGCCAACTGACCTCATATGGATTACCCAAGGAGACCCTGAGACAAAGTACAAGTGCAAGTATGTTATTTGAAGGAGATGCTAGCAACACTTGTAGGCGAATGAAAAGTAGACAGTCAAGAAAGAATGCCAATTAAGATTGTGTTCTAAGGCAAATTTCCACTGTAGGCAAATAGAGCATGATTTTGCTGGGCAATTCTAGAAGCCAGCGTGGAATATGCAGCTCAAAATTATCCTGCCTGAGAGGTGAGGGAGGAGGGATATTTATCAATTTCCATTAGTCATTGGTTGAGGGCTGCCCTAGTGGGGCAGTTCCTTGACACTTTCAGCTAGAGTGAACTTCAGCAGCCAGAGAATTTAGTTACCAATGTTTGAAATTTGCCCCAAAGTATATGGAAATGGTGAGCCACTAGTAGGACTTGCTCCACCATTGGTCAGTTATCTCTGAGCAGGACCAGGCCAATAGGGGTGAGGAGATGTGGAGATGGCAGTGCCAGGTGTAGAGCCTGGGGCTGATAGCACTGCGCCCAACTCTGAGGGGAATATATGTCACATAGAGCACTTAGGGTGGCCTTGCACGTAGTAGGTGTTCAGTAAATGAATACTAATTATTTGATGCCTGAAGGACATAAAGGAAGCAGGGGGCTAGGAGGGATGTAGTAGACAGACATCACTAAAGAGCTGGCCTCCGCTGCCCCAAGTGCTGGGGTAAAGGATTGTCCATGTGCCCTAAGTTACAGTAGGCACCTTTGTAGCCAGAGCACTGCTGCTCAGAGAACCTTTTAGGAAGGAAGGAGTCCATTCTCTCTTTTCTGTCCTGTGGCCTGAGGCAGGTAGTTGGTCCAGAGTGGCTCCCTAGTCAGCAAATCTGGTTGAATTGTGTGGCCCAGGGGGTCTCATTATCTCCTCCAGTCGCTTGCTCCTGGATCTGCTCCTGGGAAACAACCCTAGGAAATAGGAAGAGAGAAAGTGGCTGGGGAAAGAATGAGCAATTACAAGTGACAAGCACCAGCCCCAAACATTCAATTACTTTTCAAACAGGCTATTTGCAACTCATCAGATAGAGCCTGAAGGGAGTGGGTAGTGTACAATGTGGGAAAGGTCAGGGCTCAAGGAAGCAGGACCTGGAGCCTCAGGACTGGCTCTGAGCTGTGTGAGGCTGAGAGACACAGGCACGGCGGAGCAGGACATTGGGAGAGAACAGCAAAGGGCAGGCAAGACCCCTCCCTGATCGTTCCTCTTGACCCTGAGTTCTCTCCTCCAGGAGCCCTGCTCCTCTCCATCCTGGTCATTTCCATCATGCCCAGCACCTTCCCAAGCCCACACCTTCATCATCCTGCTCCTCTCTTACCTTCCTCCTGGCCTCAGCTCGATATCCACCACCCTGCACAGAACTTCCCTGATGACCCAGTCCACCCTGATCACTTGCTTTCTGAAAATTTGGAACCTTTACCCTTTTTGCCGTTCACTTTTTTTTTTTTTTTTTTTTTTGCGGTACGCGGGCCTCTCACCGCTGTGGCCTCTCCCGTCGCGGAGCACTAGGCTCCGGATGCGCAGGCTCAGCGGCCATGGCTCACGGGCCCAGCCGCTCCGCGGCACGTGGGATCTTCCCGGACCGGGGCACGAACCCGTGTGCCCTGCATCGGCAGGCGGACTCTCAACCACTGCGCCACCAGGGAAGCCCTGCCATTCACTTTTCACAGAACTTTTTGTCAGTGTCTTTTTGTCTCGAGTTCAAGTTCATTGACTTCTTATTTTTCATCTGTGCCTCCTCACCTGATCTTAGCCCAGTGAGTGACACATAGAAGATGTCTCTGCTTAATTACCATAAGCCTCAGTTTCCTGTTCACAAAATGAAAGTCAAAATAGTACTTTCTTCTTAGCATTGCAGTAGGGGCTGTGGCACCGCTGCTAGTTAAGGGCTCGGTGCTGCGGCCACTACGCAGGGAGCACTCAATAGTAATGCGATCGGTCATTGCTTGTTGAGCTGTTCATGGTTGCCAGGGCTCAGAGAAAACCACGGTGGTCAGGCCACCCTTTTATCTCTTCCTCATTTTGACTCCTTTAAGTTAGGACATGAAGAATTAATTTGATTACAAGATGTATTTTAGGATAATTTCTTGCAAACCTTTTGGCATGGAACTATGTAAATTAGTTCTATATCATCAAGATTTAGAAGTCATCTCTTGTGTTCATTAGCGTGGAATTGGAGAACTGCTATCTATGTCTGATTCAGGTATCTTGGTCAGCCTCATTTTCTAAAGAGATTGCTCACCAGAGCCATTTGTGGTCATTAGAGTGAGTGAAATCTTCAAAGGCATGTCTGCGTTAGGAGAAGCAGCTGGGGCATTATCTCCAAGCTGGATTGACCATGCAGGAGATGAGAACACGTGATGATGCCCGTTAGTGATGGCCTTGACAGACACGGCACCTGCTCCTATTATAGGATTGGCTTTGGTTCGCTGGATACAGGGTTGGGGAAGCTGTCCCCTCTGAACCCCTCTAGAAAAAACACTGCAGTACTAGAATCAGACCAGTGTTTGGATCTTAGCTGAGACTTGATACTGTATTTTTTTCTACTTGTCCTCCAGACTCTTTCACCACCCTTCTCCCTGCTCTGTGTCCAGAACGCTGATCTCTATGAACTGCATCAGTGTGTCCTCTTGCCCTCTGGCTTCCACTTGGGTTTAGTCAATGGGAGGCACTAACAGGAGATCAGAGAGTGAGGTCAGGGTACTTATTCCTTTGATTCTCTCCTTCCTGGCATGCAGATTGGCAGACTGATTTCTTTATTTCTTTACAGTTCCCACAAGGTGCCCTCTTCTACGGCTTACCCCAGATTCCAGTTACCATTCACTCCTTCTCCCCTAGGGCTGAAAGGTGGGGACATCTGTGGTTGTCCCAGGATATTTCATAATCCCTTGCTGGATTCCCTTAATCTTGCTCGTAACTTTGTAAATGATCCTGGCATTAAACTCTCCTAAATCAGTCAGTCATCCCGCTGACATCCATGAGACGGCACAGGACAGCGGTTAAGAGTGTAGGGTCTGCAGTCAGGTTACCTGGTTCATATCCTGACTTGGCTGTTCAGTAGCTGTGTGATCTTGGAAAGTTGCCTAACCTTTAAGGGTCATGGTTTCCTGTAATAGGGGACTAATCAGGGTACTTCTCTGATTGGTTTATCATGAGAAAGAGAAAGAGAGGAGGATAGTCTAGAAAGAAGCAACAGCATAAACGGAGGCCCAGGGACAGGCAGGAGGAAGATGAGGCAGAGGTGAGACTCATCGAAGGAAAAACTTCCAGAGAATAAGATCATCAAACAATAGCTAAGGGTAGGGGAGGAGCCTGGGGAGTTGGGGGAACACAGTGAGTGCTCATCTTTGAATATGGTTATTTGAAGAGTGTAGGCAGGACCTTTAGCCAATGTCGTATTCTCCCAAAGTGCTGGAAGGCTGGAATTTCATTAAAACTCTGGAATCAGAGGTGAATTCTATTCTAGACTAAAGGTTCTTGTCCCCCATGACCAACTAATTATATATTATTATAATATATAATTATAATTCTGATATTATTATATCTCTTATATTGGCACCCGTACCCTCTTGACTCATCTTTTTCTGTTTTTTAGTTAACAAACTTTATTTTTTAGAGCAGTTTCCAGTCTGCAGCAAAACTGAGTAGAAATAGAGAATTTCTACCTACTCCCATCTTCACCAGCCCCACTCCAGCCTCCCTCACTAAGGACACCGGCACCACAGTGCTACGCTTGTTACCATCAGTGAACTGAGAAATCATTATCACTTGAAGTCCATACTTGACATTGGGGTTCATTCTTGCTGTTGTACATTCTACAGGTTTGGAAAAATGTATACTATGTATTCATCATGATAGATCACATATAATAGTTTCACTGTCCTAAAAATCCTCTGTGCTCTATTGCTCTATGTATTCATCCCTTTCTTCCCCCACGCCCAGCAACCACTGATTTTTTTTTTTTTTACTATCTCCATAGTCTTGCCTTTTCCAGACTGTCACATGGTTAGAATCATACAATGTGTAGCCTTTTTAGATTGGCTTCTTTCACTTAGTAATATGTTTCTAAGGTTATTCCGTGTCTTCTCATGGCTTGATGAATCATTCCTTTTCAGCGCTGAATAGTATTCCATTGTTTGAGTGCATCACACTTTATTTATCCATTCACCTACTGAAGAACATCTTTGTTGCTTCCAAGTTTTGGAAATTATGAATAAAGTTGCTATAAGCGTCCGTGTACAGATATCTGTGTGGCCTTAGTTTCCAACTCATTTGGGCAAATAGCAAGGAACATGATTGCTGGATTGTATGGTAAGAGTATGTTTAGTTTTGTAAGAAACCACCAAACTGTCTTCCAAAGTGTCTGTACTATTTTACATTTCCATCAGCAATGAGTGAGAGTCCTTGTTGCTCCACATCACTGCCAGTATTTGGTGTCAGTGATCTGGATTAAACAACAATATCTCATTGTCATTTAAATTCGCAATTCCCTGATGACGTATGATGTTGAGCCCCTTTTCATATGCTTACTTGCTATCTGTATATCTTCTTTGATGAGATGTCTGTTCAACCTTTTGCCCATTTTAAATCAAATTCTTCATGTTTCTTATTGTTGAGTTTTAAGAATCTTTATTCTGGATGACTATAAAATTTATTTGGATAAATATCAGATTTATCATTTGCAAATACTTACTCCCAGTCTATGGCTTGTCTTATTCTCCTGACAATGTCTTTCACTGAGCAGAAGTTGTCAATTTTCATCAAGTCCATTGACTCTCCTTTTGGTGTTGGCAATTGCTGTGGCAATAGGTTGCATGCACAGGTAGCCTGACCAGAGTCTACCTAGGCTGCACAGCTTATCTCTTACTCTCTTCTCTTGGGCTTCTTTTTCTCCACCTTGGAAGACACTATAGAACCCTGTTCAACTGTGCTGGCTTATATGCCAATTTCTAAGAGAAAGGGAGTTAAACATCCCTTGGGGCAATTGTTTGCCAGTGGGGTCAGGAGCCAGTACATGAATATCTTCTCTCCATATCTTGTGTAGACAATTGTGAAGCACACTGTACACAACTCTTCAGAGATCCCTAGTGGGTTGAGTCCCAGTTGCTCACACTTATTGAGTCTACTCAGCAATGCACCCTTGGATTGACTTTTCCCCTTTTCCCTTTTTACTCTCCATTCCCTTCATCCTATTCTTTAGGATCACTTCTCAAAATAAACTACATTCTGGCAAGCTTTTATCAAAAGCTCCATTTTTCAGGGGGGACCCCAAGCTAAGACATTATTTTATTTGGTTTTCGGTTATTAAGTGCGTTTTCCTGTTGCATTTTATGCTACTTTAATGAACATAGTTTATGTCTCTTAATGGTACACAAATAGCTGGAAGTGAGCCCTTCATAAATAAAACCACAGTTTTAATGACACGTCCAAATAGCCATTGTCTTCAGTGAGTTACACCTTCCAGCAAGCTGGGCATATGCTGAAGCAGGATGGTTCAGTCGAAAGAGCAATAAAGTGGAAGTCAGGAGTGATGGCTCGCTTGATCCCACCCTGCCACCATATAATTGTGTGATTAAACACACTTTTTATAAAAACTTTATTTAGATATAATTTCTATGCCATAAAGTCCATCCTTTTTTTTTGTTTTGTTTTGTTTTTTGCGGTATGCGGGCCTCTCACTGTTGTGGCCTCTCCCGTTGCGGAGCACAGGCTCCGGACGCGCAGGCTCAGCGGCCATGGCTCACGGGCCCAGCCGCTCCACGGCATGTGGGATCTTCCCGGACCGGGGCAGGAACTCGTGTCCCCTGAATCGGCAGGCGGACTCTCAACCACTGCGCCACTGGGGAAGCCCTATTTAAAGTATATAATTCAATGTTGTTTTAGTATATTTATAGAGTTGTGCAACCATCACCATAATCTAACTTCACAACATCTTTGTCAGCGTCCCCAATAAACCTTGTACCCATTAACAGTCACTCCTCATTCTCTCTCCCCCTCTGCACTCTTCCCTTTCCCAGGCTCAGGCAGCCACTAATCTACTTTTTGTCTCTATAGATTTGCCTATTATGGACATTTTATATAAACAGGATCATGCAATCTGTTGTCTTTCGTGACTGACTTCTTTCACTTAGCAGAATGTTTTCAATGTTCATCAATATTGTGGTATTAGTTGTGTGGGTCTGAGTAACCACTAACCTCTTTGGTCCTGCTTCCTCCTCTGCACATCAGAAGAGAAGGTCTCCAAGGTCCTCTCCAGCCCTAGGAGTCCCAAGGGAAGCAGATGTAAGTAGCAGAGAAACTCAGAGGAAAGGTGGCTCCAGCTTTTAAGATTTCAGCTTTGAATTGAAAGAGGCTGAAAGAAGAGCTGCATTTTTTATTGCTGAGCTCCTATTCGACAGTTGGTGCCCATCTGTGTGGAGAAACCAATTACCTATGAGGAGTAATTGAAATCATTAATAGCCACAAACAAATGTGTCTGTGCCGCAAGTAATTTGCAGTAACATTTAGTAATTGACAGTAATTTTTAGTAATTAAACTCTTAAGTAATTCATTTACCAAGCCACGCAGCCATTTTATGGGATTCCTCGGTGTTCCCACAGCAAATCTTAATTACTTAACCCAAGCACCGGGAATATTTCTGTCATTTCTAAAAAAATATAGTGAGTGTGCTATTCTTAGTAAGCTCCAATAGAGAGAAAGCCAAAGAGAGGAGTTATTTTCCTGGATGGTAGTAATTAAAATACTGTGGGTAGCTTTTGGGCCAATAATAAGGTTGCCGAGTGAAGCCCTTTAGACATGATTTTTATCTATGCTGCATGGAATGTCAAAGTGAAATCTGGATTAGAACAACTTATTTTTGTCTCCTCTTCCTCCTCAATATTTTGGCTCAGTCTTTTCCAGGTTTTTCCAGGCTATTACAAACTCATGCATGAGCTGCTTATGACAGAGAACAGTCAGAGGGACCCACTTCTATCTTCAAGATACCATCTGAATATCTGAGCTTAATATTCACTGTTCCCTGCAACCTGGCTCCATTACACCTTTCCTAGTGATTTATGACTTGTAGGGGACAGTGTTAATTGCTAACTCAGCATCTAGCCCTGCTTTCTCCTTTCTAGTATCTGTGATTTTATTCAGGTAACCGCCCCTTCTCCGTGCAGCCTATGTGAATAGGGGAAGCTGGGTCCTGGGGTGGATATTAATTAATCTAAGCCAGTCATAGTAATCCCACTGTAATCTCGCTCTTGCTAGAGACTACTTCAAGAGTTACTATTGGTCCAGGAGTGATCATGTGATCTTAGCTGGCTCAATCAGCATGAAGGAAAAGGCTTTCATTCCAGGTGTAGGGGAGAGAATTTTTTCCCTTCATCTTGCTGGATGTGAAGAATCTCAGATGCTGCTGGCAGCCACCCAGATACCATGTGGGAAACTAGCCTGAGAACAAAGTCTACACAGAGATGGGCAGAGGCAAGAGAAACTGTCGAGAAACTGAACTTGAGTCCTGCTGTTCCTGGACTCATGTTCTGCTTCTGGACTTCTTGTTATGTGAGATAATACATTTTTCCTAGGTTTAATCCAGTTAGAGTTTGGTTTTGTCTTTCAAAGCCCCAAACATCCTAACTCATTTACCACCAGTTTCCATCTTCCACTGCAATCTAACTGCTCCATTCCTGAGACAGTCTGCACACCTTGGCTCACACGATATTGTCACAGCTTAGAACGCCCTATGCCACTTCTCTCTATCTGGGGAAAACTCTGCACGAGCAAAATCATGAATGTCCATGCTCAGGGCCAACACTACCTCCTTTGCAAAGCCTTCGCTGAGCACCCAAGCCCTGTGTGAAATTACCTAGCATGCTGTCTGAGCACCATACTTGGTGTTTCTCACTTAGAGGTGCATGCGCACACATCTTTTCAACTAGTTTCTGGACAACAGAGAATGTATCAGCATGGCACTAACCTGACAGTCTGAAAGGGAGAGTGAGCTAGATGCCTGTGGAAACTAACACCAAGAGGGTGTGTAGAGAGAAGTTTGTCAAATACTGCAGACATTCAGAGGAGAGGGAGATCATTTGAGGCAAGGCTGGCTAGGAAGATATGGAACTTCCTTGAACAAATGGAACCAAAACTGGGATCTATAAAGATGTGCAGTTTTGGGGGCTTCCCTGGTGGTGCAGTGGTTGGGAGTCTGCCTGCCGATGCAGGGGACACGGGTTTGTGCTCCGGTCCGGGAATATCCCACATGCCACGGAGTGGCTGGGCCCGTGAGCCATGGCCGCTGATCCTGTGCGTCCGGAGCCTGTGCTCCGCAACGGGAGAGGCCACAACAGTGAGAGGCCCGCGTACTGCAAAAAAGATGTGCAGTTTTTTTGATAAAGGCTATATGTGAATTTATTTAAAAAAATTCATTCTGTTACTTTCTCCAACTTTAGTGGGATATAATTGACATATAACATTGCATAACTTTAAGGTGTATAATATGTTGATTTGATACACTTGTGTATTCCAATATAATTACTGACACAGTGTTAGTTAATACCTCCATGATGTCACACAATTACTATTTCTTTTTTTGTGTTGAGAACATTTAAGATCTACTCTCTTAGTAACTCTCAAGTATATAGTACAGAATTATCTATAATCGCCATGCTGTACAGTAGATCCCCAGAACTTATTCACCTTATAACTGGAAGTTTGTACCTTTGACCACCATCTCCCCATTTCCCCCAGCCCCCAGTCCCTGGTAACCATCATTCTATCCTCTGTTTCTACGAGTTCAGCTTTTGTGGATTCCACATGTAAGTGATATCATACAGTATATGTCTTTCTTGTCTGACTTATTTCACTTAGCATAATGTCCTTAAGAACCATTCATGTTGTCATAAATGACAGGATTTCCTTCTTTATCATGGCTGTATAATATTCCACCCTACATAAATACCACATATTCTTTGTGCATTCAGCCATAATAGGCACTTAGGTTGTTTCCATATTTTGACAATTGTGAATAATGCTACCTGTCACTATTTATTGAGTATCTACTCTATACCAAGCATTGTGCCAAGGTTTTTCCCTCCCATATATCTCATCTTATTTAAATTTCAAAACAACATTCATGGAATATATATTGTTTATTTCCATTTTACAAATGCTCAGAGATGGATATGATTTTTTTTTCCAGAGTTGGAGATAGGCTTCAAAAACAGATCTCCTAACCCTGGGTCCAGAGAAATTTCCATACCTCACAGCTACTGTCCAACACTCACCCCAGCTGTTCTCATTCACTTTAGGGCAAGGGACATCATATGTTTTCTGTAAAGGGACAGAGAGTAAATATTTTAGGCTTTATGAACCATACTGTCTCTGTCGAAACTCTTCCACTCTGCTATTACAGCACAGAAGAAGCCATAGATAATGTGTCAATAATATGTGTTCTGATAAAATTTGTGGCACTGAAATTTGAATTTCACATAAATTTCATATTTTATGTCATATTATTTCTTCTTTTTGTTCTATTCCTCCCCCACTAACTATTAAAATAAGTAAAAACAGGCTGCAGGCTGAATTTGGCCTATGGGCTCTATTACGCTGGTCCCTCTTTCTCCAGCTATGCAGGGAGATGAAGGGACAGTTTACTCCTCCCAAGGCCCCTCTCCTTCATCCCTCTCCTCACAACTTCCTAAAGCTCACTGTGACAGTAAAAACCTCTCCAGCATCCCTGGCCTTGACCTCCCAGTAGCTGTGCTCCACTGCTTGGCTCCAACCTGTTTATCAGCACAAGACATTCTTTTAGTTTAGCAATCTGCAAAGGTCTCAGATGAAAAGCCTTCACCTGTTCTTTTTCTCAAGCCTGACATAATTAGCTGCATCTCAGCCCCACCTTCTATTGTCTCCTTTAATGAGCAGTGCCAGTCCTGAATCACTTTAAAGGAGCAAGCAGCCCCTTGGTATCAATTAAAAGAGAAACACTTTCCAATGCATAAACTGTAACAAGCTGTGAACAGGTACAAAGAAAAATCTGGAGGTTCTGGCACTGTTAACAGAGCAGAGCGCTTTGCAAGATTTGTCTCTCACTCTTTTGGAGGCAAAAAGAAAACAGGACCAGCCTCCTAGGTAATATGGAAGAGGCTGCACCCTGGAATCCTCAAACCAGAGACTGGGGAGCTGTCCAGTCAGCGTGTGCTGAAATCTTTCAGCTCCATCTTCTTGTGTTCTCAGATGGAGAAACCCTGTGCAGCCCCAGTGAGCTGCGTCCAGAGGAGATGATTTAAGATGAGTGTTTTAGCTCTGTATGAAGTTACATTTCTCTCATTTTCCTCCCCTGAAGTGAGCAATCAAACAAGCCTTTTTTTCAGATAGGGGGTGATGGGGAAGTAGTACATAGTTTCATTAATCTCCAGGTTCTCCAGAAAAGCCAGTTTGATTATTGTGAAATATCAAGGACTCTGAGAGTATAGTTACTTGTCAGCTTGGTTGTATGCCCTCCAGAAACTCCACGCTGGGGAGACTGGTCCACGTGCCAGGGCTGCATGGGAGAGGAGCGGCCGGGAGTGGGAGGGTTGCGTTCTTGATCTACTCAAAGGATACACGCACAGAACCTTGGGTGGATCAGGTGGACATCTGATAACAGAGTCGCCTGCGCAAAACTGGAAGGCTGGCAAAGTTATTTTTTGAGTCCTCCAGCCGTCCCTTTGAAGTCTTGTCATCTCTTTGTATTGTCTTCTTAATCTTCCAAGACATTGAGAACATTTATACTTCAGTGCCAATGCCTTTCAACACCAAGAGGTCTGTGTTTCTCTCTTCTCCTGGAAATAAATTTCCTATCAGAAAATAGTTAGGCATATACTGTGAAAGTTGGAAGTGCCTTTACCTGTCATCTGAAGTGACATAGGCAACAGCCTTATTCAGGAATCAGGCTGGTTCTAACGATTGATCATTGCAGATTCAATGTTGCCCACACAGAAGGGATTGCACAGGGATGCTGGGTGGGCCATGCTTTCCCATCTGAAGTACTTGGTGGAGAAAGAGACGCTGCTCTAAGTCCAGGCCCTCAAGAGTTACCCCCTCCCCCCATGTCAGGAAGAAGCATTCATCTTCAGTTGCTAGAGTGATTTTCAGTTTGCAAAATGCTTTTTTATATGTTATATTTTGTTGATCTCTTGCCCACCCTACAACCTTGAGAGGTTAGAAGAACCAGGATAATAATAAACTACACCATGTATATATACTTATTATTTTTAATTATTATCATTATGAATGAAACTTCACCTGTGCAGAGAAACAGGCTGATAAAACTTGGTAAATAATAATAATGGTTGCTATGTTCCTGGCCCTGCTCTGTAGGTTCTGTTTGTGATGCTCTCATCAATCCTCTTGTCTTACATAAGGAAATAGCAGGATTAAATAGCACGCCCAGTATCCCACAGGTAGGAGGTGGAAGAATGGATCTTAGAATCTGTACCTGACTCCAGCATCAGAAGTGGTGGAACAGAGTAGATGACATTAAAACTATTCCCTGGCATCGTACACAGAAACAGGGAATCACTAAGGTCAGATTGTGCAAGGACACACACTTCAGTGGTAGAGAAGCTAGATTTTCTGAACCATAGCTGAGAACTCTTCCTACTGGACCAAATTTGTGAAACAGCTCATAACTGGTTTCTCCAGGAAACCCAGCATCCCCATTCCTCGGCCAACATGCAGCAGCAGCCAAGTGGTAGCTGCATATTGATCTTGTCATTGGTAATTAATGACAGCCATAAATTAATAACTGCATGCACAAATTGATTTTCAGAGATGTAATAATTAGATTTAATGCTTGCCACACCATATATTTATGTGTATAATTGTCAGCTTCATTATTGATTTTAATGAACTTTCATTGGCTCACGATATTCACATCCCATTAGGTATGTGACTTCTTTCCCATTTATAGGTGAATTTTATTCTCTAGGGTCCTAGAGTTGACTTTCCTAGGGAAAAAACACTGAATTTTCTAAATTCTATTTCTGTTTTTCCTTTTAGCCTCACATGGACAGGTAAGGTGCTTTGGCAAAGAGATGAGTTCTTCCAGGTCAGTCAGAGAGAAGGAGGCAGAGAAAGAAGCAATACTAGCAACCCCAAGTGTCCACCTTATTGCTAGAGTAACTTTCTGTGTGACCTCAGGGAAGTCACCTCACCTCTCTGGGCCTCAGTTTTCTCATCTGTAAAGAAATGGGAAGAGAGGGAATGAAGAGAGGGAGTTTGTAATGCCTGAAATGGATGTCTCAGACTCAGCTTCCTGCAGACCTAAATGAGGACTCTTTCCAGAAGTGAGAAAAGTGAGACAAGGGATTTGGGCAACATTTCCTCAGGCTTGCCCTGCTTTAAACATGGACTCTGCCTTGGCAGAGACTCGGCTGCTTTGGCAGGGTGCGCAGCTGCATGTTTTGTTGTGGGGCTGGCTGTTATGATGGCAACAGCGCTGGAGCTCTAGTGGGATTACTACCATCACGTTCACTCATAATTTGGAGCCTGGGACACCGGGAAATTGCAGACAATTTGGATGAAAATGGTTGGAAAATTGCAGTGTTTAGGCCTCTCCTATCAGTTCCTTTATTTTTTTTTCCTGTTTTCTTTTTTATTTCTCCACCTCCATCACAAAATTACCTTAGAAGCAGAGGAACAACAGTCTAGACCAGAGAGATTTTTTTCCCAGTCTATGGTGTATTTTGTAAGCAAACATGTAAATTGATACAGAATTTAACCACCCTCAGACAATGTGGCTAAAAAACTAGAGAGGGGAGAAAGGCTCTATGTGAAATGTCGGGGGGAATGTTTGTCCTGGTTAATTGAATTTCTGATTGGATGTGGATTAACCTGGAAACCTTTCTCTTTTTTTCAAATTGTTCTAAAGTGAGTCCACTCACCTGTTTTTGTATTCAATAATTATTCAAAACATTTCAGCCTCTGCCTCATTCAAAAAGAATTTGAGGAAGCCACCTTATTAAATAGTAAATTAATGCTTTTTATTGATAAAAAGTGAGATTCATGGCCATGGTGTTGAAAATATTTATCATTGTTCAGTACAGTAAATGGAAATGCATGAAGTGTGGGAGATAAATTGTACAGACTGTCAGGATTGCAATAGGCATCAAATGGTCCAATCAACTTGCTCACTTAATATCTGTCTTCTATATGTCCAACTGATTTCTAGCCTTTACTTAAATACCTCCACCTGAGGTAGTCCATTCTATTTTTGGACAGATCTAGTTATTATAAGTTTTTTCCCATTACAATGAGGCAAAATTTGTTTCTCTATATTCAATTCATCATTGGTTCTAGTTTTTTTTTTTCTTTTGGCGGTATGCAGGCCTCTCACTGTTGTGGCCTCTCCCACTGCGGAGCACAGGCTCCGGACGCGCAGGCTCAGCGGCCATGGCTCACGGGCCCAGCCGCTCCGCGGCATGTGGGATCTTCCCGGACCGGGGCACGAACCCGTGTCCCCTGCCCTTGGCAGGCGGACTCTCAACCACTACGTCACCAGGGAAGCCCTCATCATTGGTTCTAATTCTATCCCTTGAGTCAACATAGAATAAGCTTTCTTTTTCCACTTCCGCATGTCAGTGCTTAATGCATTTGAAGAATGTTTCCTTCTTTCCTCCAGAAGGATATCCCTTTGTTCTTCTAGAAATGGTATAGTGGAGTTGGTAAGAGTTCAGACTCAGAGGCCAGCCTGTCTGTGTTAACCTCCGACCCCCACTTATTAACTGTGTGTGTGTGTGTATGACCCTGAGGGAACTTAGTCCCTCTTTGCCTCAACTCTTCCACACAAGAGAAAGGGATTGTAACAGTAAAACTGAAAGGATTGTTCTGAGGATTAATCAGGGCAATATAAGTAAAGTGCTTAGAAGTACCTGACTGACAGTAAGTATTAAAGTGTTCTTTAGTATCATAGCATTGTTTAAAGACTCCTTTTCTCTGTGGTCTCTCTCTTCTGACAAGACTCCAATTTATTTCCATTATTTAAAAAAAGTGACATTCATTAATTTATCAACATTTTATCGAGCATCTACTATATAATAGACATGGGGATATACAGGTAAAATAAGTACTGCTGTCATGGAATTTTTAGTCTCCTAAGAAAGACCCACATAAACAGATAATTCTTTAGCATGGTTATTATATGTGCAATAAAATGGAATTATAGGCTGCCATAAAAACAAAATGCAAAGGCACTTAATTGAGGGCGGAGAAGTGAGACATTTAAGCTGAGACTGGAAGGACAGGTAGAAATGAAGCAGCTGCGGTGAGAATGGAATAGAGAGAATTAGAACTACAGAGAAGGCTCCCTGAGGCTAGAAGTTGGAATGTTTGAGGAAATAATAAAGCAGTGTTTCTGGAAAACAATGACTTGGGGATAGGGGATGGGATGAGACTGGAGCTGCAGGAAAGGGGTCTTAAATCGTGTAGGAGTTTGTACATCATAGTAAGGATACTGGTTTTTGAAAAGTTTTAAGCCAAAGGAGCAATGACTTTATGTGTGTATGTATGTGTGTGTGTGTGTGTGTGTTTGTGTGTATAATATATAGATAGATAGATAGATAGATTGCTCTGGGGGGAGTAGATATAAAAGACAAATAAGGGGGCTATTACATGAGTCCAGGTGAAGAAATATGATCAAGATGGACTAGAACTGTAGCAGGGAGATAGAGTAGTTTTAAGAGAAACTTAGAAGGAACAACTGAACTTGGTTATGGATCAGGTATGAAGCATGAGGATGACATCTGAAGGATGTTTCTTGAGTTTCTATCATGATTGGCTGGGAGGATTGGAAAGTGATGCTTTCTTGAGATGGGGCCCACCAGAGCAGAATCTTGAGTTTGAGATGCTTGTACTGAACACTGTTCAGGCAGCACATTCCAAGCCAGCCTTGGACATGTGGTTCTCAGGCTCTGGAGCTTAGAGTTCCAAAGTGGTGTAGAGATGGTAATTGGGGCCATAAGGGGAAAAGAATCACCTAGGGAGTGAGCAGAAAGAAGAGGAAATGTGGCATGGGAGAGCCTAAGAGAGCCAACAGGTAAAGGTTGAGTAGAGTTAGAGGCTGGAATGGAGTTGAGAAGAAGGTGACCAGAAAGGTAGGAAGAAAATCAGGAGAATTTTCTGTGGTGCCAAAGAGGCCACAAGACAAGAGTGTTTCAAGAAGGAGGGACAGAGTGGTCAGCTGGGTTGTTGAAAGATACTAAGAGATCAAGTGAGAGGAAAACTGAAAAATGCCCAGTGGATTTAGTGGTATGAAAGTTGTTGGTGACTTTACTGAGAGCTCTTTCAGTGTTGAGATGGGGGCAAAAGTTAGACTGGGGCGTGAATGGGAAGTGGGTAAGTGGAGACACAAAGTAGAAACAATTTTTTTTTTCTTGAGTTGTTTGGCTGTGAAAAAAAGAACTATAGAGCTAACAAGAGGATGATGTGAGATCTAGACATTTAAAAAAATTATTATTACTATTATTAACGAGAGAGATTAGAGCATGTTCAAACGCCTATGGGATTGATTGGGGGGTGGAGAATTTAAAGCCTCAGGGGACAGAGGCAGGGTGATTGATAAGATTAAGACTACTTAGAAGGGGGTGGGCTGGGTCTAGAAAGCACTTAGAGGAACTGGCCTTTCCTATGAGGAAGGAGACCCTCTCCCTGGTGACAGGGGTTGCAGGACCAGATAAAGATGGGCTTGTCCATTTGGGGGCGGGAAGTTGACGGATATCCCACTAGATGTTGGGGTAGTCCCAATGAAGTAGTGATCTGGGTTCATTGCCAAGGGTGAGGGGGGTGGTGCAGAGGATGGAGGGTGCGGCTGACCCAGTGTAGAGTGGGGCTGTTCCCTCCTGTTGATGTGAGAAGATCTTGCCTTCTAGTATTTACTGGTCATGGAGCGCAGCCTTTCACTGTTGTACCGTGTTGCGCTCAGTGTCCTGATTACCCACAATTTACCCCCAGTTCTGCCAATCCAAACTTCACCATCCTGACCATTTATAATTGGAATTTCTGATTCAAAGATATTCGTGTGTGTGTGTGTGTGTGTGTGTGTGTGTGTGTGTTTTCTTTGAGCCAAATCTTCTCCAGAAGGCAGTGGCTTGCTTTAGAAGGAAAAAAAAAGACAATAGAACAACATGTTGCTGGCTAGCCTGGGACAGATCCCAGCGCCAATATTAACTACTAATGGTGCCCTCTTTCACTCCTGAAAGTATCCTGATTAGTGTTGTAAATAATATGGTCACTCAACATTTTAGGGCTGTTGTCAGAGGAGAGCAGATATCATTTCTGTTCCCTGAGCATCACGTTCATTGGGTCTCAGTGAATCCCACTTAGAGGATATCACCAAAGCCTTGGCCTATTTTATCCTCTACTCCCAAAGGTTGAGCCCTTGGTCAGACCAGATGGGCAGGTATATCTCTACTGTTTCCCCATCCTCACCCTAACAGTTACTACCTGCCTTACCAATGCACACAGGTATGACATACCCTTAAAGGACTGAGAACTGAAAACATTTGAATTTGCCACAAAGTGTTGAATGGGGGTGGGGTGAGGGAAGCAGGTCATTCGCACTCCCCAGGGTTCATTCCTGACCCTACAGTGGCCCCAGTGACGGATTGAGCCGTGCTCCCTGATAATTAATGTGCTCTTTGTACCCTTGCCTTATTGATCACTCTCTTCTTTTCGGACACCACGCATCCGAGAGCGCTTTGGTACAATAAAACAGCCACAGGCACAGTCCATCGATCTATAAAAGCCTCTTGAAACAGAAAGCGTTTTCTGGCTGGGTTCAAGAACCTCAGAAGAGAGAATTATATCTTACTGCCTAAGACACACCTAGGGATGTTTCCTGAGGGAAGGAGCAGATGCCCCTGGTGATCCTCCTACCCAGGGCCCTTTTCAGAAGATGCTGCTCCTGATGGGGACTGTGTGAATGGGTGGGGTGGGGGGGAAGGGCTGTGTGGGGAGCAGGTGTAGAGTGAAATTAGAAGGTGTTTGTTTTATAATGGTGGGCACTTTTTTTTTTTAAGGCCAAATGAATAAAAAGCAAGTAACAAGGCATGAATGAGTTAAGTCTGGAAAGAGGCAGTGAGCCCTGACCCCTCCGTGGCCTTCGGGCACCTATGATGGGCGGAATGAGAGGCAGTGTGCAGGTAACTCGGGAGAACAGAACAGTTATTCAGTTGTGGTGTTACATCAAAATGAGGCTCTGGGTGTATTTCAGTTAAGCAAACCTCTCTTGTAGGGGAGTAACAAAGCCTTGAAAATAGCTTGAGGCCATATCCTAGCTCAGGCAAAGCAGTAGCCAGGACCTCTTTCAAGTACAACATTTCATCTCCTAGTGGGAGGGTTGGTACCAAGAGAGACAAGGGAAGGTCTTCTCACGTGGCCTTTCATATCCCAGGAGGCACCCGCTCCCCCCCTCCCCACCACAGTACATCCGCCCCGGTGTGCAGTGGACCTGGCGCTCTGTGCAAAACAGCAGCCTAAGACACCCAGAAGCCACAATTAGCCAAGCGTGGAAAAGAACAGCATGCTGTCCTGTGACAGGCGGGAGAGGCGAGTGGTCAGGGAGGTCACCTCTCACCTGAAAGGTCCGCTGCAGCCCAGCTGCCTTCAAAAGCAGCATTCTGATAGAAGCAGAAGTGAGGTGGAAAAAATGTCAAGGTGACAGAACAGAAGTCACCCAAATCTGTTGTAAGCTACATTCTGGGACCAGTTCAAGGGAACCTCTGTGAGGAAGAGCCGGGGACACCTGTGAGGCACCTCCGTCTTGAAGGTATTTCCTAGGTCGACTGTGGGGTGGCAGGCACGGGCAGTGTCTAGCCCAGCTCTAGCACTTTCTCACTGGGCAAACTTAGAAGAATCACTCAGCCTCTCTGATCCTCTGATTCTCCTCTGCAAACTGGGAATTATAATCCCTTCCCTCCCTACCTGACAAAAATGCCAAAACAGAGCTAAGAGGGCTGAGCAGGTGGGGATGCTATTAATAGGATGGGATGATTCCCTCCCTAGAAGGCTAGTGCCAGAAGGGTGTGGAGGCAGAACTGGGATTCCAAAACCAGGTTTTCTCCACGTGGCTTAAGCTTATCCTCTTAATGTGGTCACGCTCTTCTTCACAGCAGGGCTGTGATCACAGGTTTTTTGGGTTTTGTTGTTTTAATTTTCAAATCTTTCAGAGCCCACCAACCACCTTGCTCTGCGTGGTGCAGTCGGGGCTTAATGAGACCTTTTGGCTTCGCTCAGCATCAAGGCTCAGAGGGGCCAGTTAGGGAGTGTGTGTGTGTGTATGTGTGTGTGTGTGTGTGTGTGTGTGTGTGTGTATGTTAATCCCAGCCAGACCCTGACCCTGGCTCCCTTTGTTTTTGCTGGTGGAGACCCTCATCCCTGACTGCTTGGTGACCAACTATTTGCTTTTCTTCCCTCTGAAACAAAGCCTCCATTTGGGTTCTGGGGAGGATTAAAGGCATGAAGGGATGCAGGCAGCTACCGCTGGTTTGTTAATGAACCGCTCTGTTCTAAGGCCTCTCACTCTCAGGGAAGGGATGCTGGGCTGGGATGCCCACGATTGGCTTGCGGAAGTAAGTGGACTTAACCTGTGGTGGCCGGGCTGCCGTCGCTCACATTCTGCGTCCTTCTGTAAACATGGACATATATACACTACCAAACGTAAGGTAGATAGCTAGTGGGAAGCAGCCGCATAGCACAGGGAGATCAGCTCAGTGCTTTGTGACCACCTAGAGGGGTGGGATAGGAAGGGTGGGAGGGAGGGAGATGCAAGAGGGAGGAGATATGGGAACATATGTATATGTATGACTGATTCACTTTGTTGTAAAGCAGAAACTGACACACCACTGTAAAGCAATTATACTCTAATAAAGATGTAAAAAAAAATAAATTAAAAATAATAAATTGGAACATACAAGAGGGGATCTCAAAAAAAAAAAAAAAAGAGGAAAATATGAATCAGGAGAAGAGAAAACACCTGAACGGACTCAGTGGTGCTTTCCAGAGCCTTGAGTGGGAGGATGCGATTTCATTTAACGTCACCATCGATTTTCATCCCATCACTGCCAACTGTTTACCTGTGAGAACTGGGGTTGCAAACTCCCAAGTTTGAGCCCGCTAGGACACAGGCTTAGGGGAGGGGACAGCTCCCAGCTGGGGGTTGGGGGGAGGGGCTTCCCATCCCCGGTCGTAACTCCTGCAGTTTCTTCGGGGACAAAAGTTTCCTGTGCTTTCCTTGCCCCTCACACTCATGTGGCTAAAAACAGCAGCATCAGAGTGTTCCTTCGGTGAGGGAGATGCGCACTGGATGGATGTATTAATAAAGCTCGGGTTGGAGTGCAGCCAGAGGGTGCGGTCAGCTGAGGTTCCAGTGCTCAGAATAGCAGACGGGGAGGAAGGTCGGCACAAGGGTGTCGCCTGCACGCATGTGCACGCATGTGCGTGTCTCTGTGTGTGCGTGATTGTGCATGGCCCTGTGCATGTGCCTGTGCCTGTGTGGCGGTCTGATGCAGAAGGGCAAAGGGCCTCACAAAGAGCAGGAGGTGAGATGAAGGGGGGTCAGGCACAGCAGCACCAGCCGAGCCGCAGTCTTCCCAGGGCCTGGAGCAAATGGGTGTTTCAAGGTGAGAGCAGCTGGGCCCAGACACTGCTGTCCAGGGACCATATCTGTTCATAGACCTGCGGCTTCTGCTCCCAAGTATCACAGAAGAAAAACCCACCAAACCAATGACTTCATGCTGCACTGACGGTGCCGCCCTGCGCTGCCCTGCCTTTCCTCCAGTCCAGACCCTGCAGTCTTTTCCTGCTATTTCCCAGCAGAGGGTATGGGCTAAGAACAGGTTAGTAAAGTGTGACGTCAGCCTCCTCCAGGGTCGCTGTCCTGTGGGCCACCCTGACCCTCCCTAGGCGTTTCCATCCCCCATCAGTTTGCTTCTTTGAGCTCTGCTGCTGGTGTTTGCAACCTCTTAGCAAAGCTGGCAGAAGGGTGAGGGCCATGGAGTCTAGTCGGCTTTGAACCCGACTAGCTTAGGCATTTTTAGCCAGGCTTCCTTGAGCCACGTCTCCCACATCTGTCAAATGGACTGATGCTAATACGATAGTTAATACGAGGATGAAATCAGATAATGCTCCATAAATGTGTTTTATTAGGCCTTTGTGAGGATTAAATGAGCCCATTGCATATGGAGCCTTCTACACCACCCAAAGAGAGGTGAGGTTGGAACTCCACAAAGGTTTGCTACATCCTAATCCCAGGTGGGCCTTGATGACCTCTAGGGCATCTTCCAGATTCTAAGGTCTCTCAGGCCTCAGTTTCCTGTCCTGTCTATCTGCTTGACCCCTTCGCATCTTCCTGTGGGGTTCCTGCCTCATAGGCCAGGCCCTGCTGCTCAGGTTCAATCTGGACTAAGACAGCACATTAAAGAACTTTGAGGGGAAAATCAACTGTTTATCAAATTAGCCCGAATTCTGGAAGCCTGGCTAACACAGGAGGAATCAGATGCTAATTAATGAACAGCCAACGCAGCCCCACTGCCGATGTGCGTAAATATGCATTGTCAAACTGTTAGATAAACAAAAGCAGGATAAAGTGCTGGGGAGCCAGATTCATTATGCCTAAGCTCCTGGTGAGCCTTTGCAATAGGGATTATAGTCTGCAATTTTAGCTTTTTAAAGACTTAAAAATTTTTTTTTCCCTACACCCTCCCCCACTCCCCACTCTCTAGTTAGAATTTCGCTCCTTTCCATTATCAACTGCCAAACCCAGCACGACGCAAACCAAGGCAGGGCTGGTCCTCACATCAGCAAGAAGGGTCCTCTCTTACAAGGCCTGGCTCTCCTCTGGGGTCTGTTTTAAAGAGAGAGGGAGAGAGACCCAGAGGGAGAGAACAACGTGAGGTTGCCATTGTCCCCCCAGCCCACACTGGCCCCACCCATCTTAAATGAAGATGTAAGAAACCATAGGGTCTAACTGTAAAACTTGCCTGATGGATGGTTTTAATCCTTTCTAATTACAGCTAATTGGAGCTGTCAATCGTTTAAAACCCTGAAACTGATGCAGGGAGGTCAGGCGAGTCAAACTTACCCAACTGTACAGATGACAATTAGATGCACTGAAGTTAATAAGCATCAGAAGGGAAGCTCTTACTTTTCCTGCACATAAGGGGACCTTGGAAGATGCAGCGGAGCCACTGCCAGCCTCTTTCTGGGGAGGAAGTGAGATCTGGCAGCTTGGATGCTCTATGCTTGAAGCTCGCTGCTCGGTCCCAGAGACTCAGTGGAGGCAGCCCCGCTGGTACGTGTCAGTTCATTTCAGGAAACATTTATGGAGTGTCTCTGCTGTGCTGGGCACTGCAGGAGGCTCTGGGGAGGCAGAGAGGCAAATTCTGGCCATGGAGGAGTTCACTGTTTTGCTGGGGAGACCGACACAACCAAAGATCCAACTGAGGCTCTGGGTGGCCGGGCGGGAGTGGGGAGGGGGCGTGGAGGGGCTAATGATGTCGGGGGGAGCTTAGTTTTGCAGTCCCGAGTCTCTCTCAGCTAATTGACTGATGAGAGGGTACACTGGAAGTGACTCTGGTTTCTGCGGAGAATCTTCCCTTCAAGGGCTGACTGTTCTCTGGTTTGCAGGTCTGTGTCCATGGACTTACCTGGACAGACTCCTCGTCTGGCTCCTGTAAGTGAGAACAATGCTACTTTCTTCACTGAGTCCCAGTGGGGAAGGGCCAGGAGAGCTCTTTCTCTGGAGGAGAAGGTTTGGGTCCTTGGAAAGGTGGGCCAATTGGCAGACTCAAGGTGGTTGCCCATGTACTGTGTCTCAAGCTCTCCTTTAGGGGTCTTTGTGCCTCCAAATATCTCCTAGCCCATCCACCTGCATGCTGACAAAATTTTCACTCCTTCGGGGGGAAAAGGAGGGGCATTCACCTTGATGCAAAAATATTGGCTCTCTGGACACTGATGCCAAAATGAGATACGGAGACAGAGTTTTGGAGGAGAAAGAAAGGATGGCTTTATTCTTCGCCAGGTAAAGAGGGAACACAGCAGGCTAGTGCCTCAAGAACTGTGACCCCCCCCGCCCCCTGGAGAATAGGGAGAGGTCTTATAGTCGGGTCTCGTGGTCAGGGGTGTGCCATAAGGATCAAGGCGGTAACAGTCTTGCATTTTGATTTCGTCTGCAAAGTTTCAAAAACCGGCCACAACACTGGGTCTGGTCGTCTCCAAGGGTGGGTTTGCTGACAAGATTAGGGTGTTTGCAGGGTCTCCTAATCTTGATGAGCTTTAATCTTGCCTCAGGTGGTTTCGTGGCTGCTCTTCCCTTGATTAGCAACTGTTCATATCTGCCCTTTGGAACTCAGGGAAGGTCATGGCGGCTGGAGTCTTGCTTACAAGAAATGGGGGGCCAAAAGGTCTCTATGCCCGTGAGCCCCACAGGGCCCTGCTAGGTTTCAACCTCTGTGAATGTCTGCTCTCCTAAGCAATTCATGTATCTTCTGACCTTCATAAAATCGTGTGAGGTTGGTACCAATTTACCCACTTTACAGATGAGGAAACTGTGATTCAGAGAGACCACATGACTCACCCAAGATACTATTGCAAATGCCAGAGTCAGGATCTACATTCAGCTTGGTCTGAGTCCAGAGGCTGCCATCTTACTTTGTTTAAGGTAAGAAAGACCCTTCCCTGACAACAATAATAGTAATAGTAATGCTGACCCCAGTTTTCATTGCTTGGGCCCTTTACTGTCCTCCACTTAAGCTTCACAGAAACTGAGGTAGGAGATAGATGGGCCTCAGGTTGAGCAGCAGGAGGGAGGAGAAGCTGATCCCTGCACACATAAGAGGTAAAAAACTACATATTTCTCATTCTCGTGGTCAAGGAGACCTCCCTGACTGTACATGCACAGAAAGGCTCCTCGGAGGTCAAAAGGGAGGGGGCGTCACCTCATAGTAAGTGATGTTGACCTACCCATAGGCCTCTTCACTAGAATACATCTTGGCTAAGAGATGCCTGTGCACACATGAGAGGACCCTGAGATATACCAAATACGGACTCAGAACTAAGCAAGTCAAAATGATTGGTCAAAGGAAACCCGGAAGAAATGCCCCATAAAAGTGATTCAGACTACCAGGAAGGCGTGGCTCTCTCTAAGCCTGCCCGTGTGTCTATCCACACCTACTCTTTTTCCTCCTAATGAACACTTTACTTGTTTCACTACTTTCCGTCTCTATGTGGAAATTCAGTTCTACACAACTAACAGGCCAGGGCCTTGTCACTGGCCACTGGTCCCTGGTGGTCTAGTGGCTAGGATTCAGTGCTCTCACTGCCGCGGCCTGCCTTCAGTCTCTGGCCAGGAACCAAAACCCTGCTTCAAGCTACTGCAGGCCAAGACCACCCGAGATCAAAACCCCAGGGAACTTTCTTCTCAGTGCTGCTCCTGGTGGAAAGGTCTGGGAGGCCATGGCACTTGGTGGAAATGGCGTGATTGTAAGCCCTGCTTCCACAAGGCCTGGAAACAATGACCATGGGGTTCAACCAGCCAGCTAGGAAATCTGCAGACATGAGGCCAGAACCACAGAACTGCCTTCACCCTGCACAAGGACCTACCAGGTCAGTGGTAAGAAGCCTGCTGTCACACATCATGGTGAAGTTCAGGCTGGCAGAGCGTTTGGCTTGGAAGAATTAAAGGCAGATGACCCTAAGAAAATAGGGGTGGATTATGGGTGTCTATGACTATCCAGCTCATGGGCAGCATCTAAAGGAAGTCAAGGGATTTCCCTGGCAGTCCAGCAGTTAAGGCTCCATGCTTCCACTGAAGGGGGTGTGGGTTTGATCCCTGGTCGGGGAACTCAGATCCCACATGCCGCATGGTGCGGCCAAAAAGTTTAAATAAATAAATAAATAAAGGAAATCCAGGCATGTCCTCTTGCCCAGGAAGCCCTCTGCACTGGAAGGGAAACGGTTCTATAGAAGAACTCAAGTTGGCTCCCAGCTGGCAGGACCAGTAACATCCCCACCAAAATGTATACAAGAAGGAAAAAGCCGTGTGATAAAAGAGGAAGGGGAGAACATTAGGAATTTGCCAGTCTTCACATGGCCCACGTCAGTGCCCGGCCCATTAGTTAGTCATCTATGCAAAAAGACCCAGGAAGCCACAGAAAAGGATGTAGAAGAGAAGTAGCAAAAATATTTTGAGAACTTTGAATAAAACACAGAGTAAAGTTTTCTAACATGTGCGCACACACATGAAGCTCGTGTCTGCATTTTAGCACTGAAGAAACTGAGTCCCAGAGAAGTGGAAAATTACAGCACCATCACGCTAAGGACTGACAGGAGGGACATGGAAGGCATATCTAGAATACAGGAGACTAGAAAAATGCAGAGAAGGAATACCGAGCCCAAGGAGGCCTTAGAAAATGCAGGACAAACAAGGAACATGGAACTTAAAATAGAGGATTTGAGTAAAAGCGTCTATTCACATAAAGTTCAATCAATCTTCTTAGAGGGAGCAAAACAGAGAAAGAACAAAACCGATCAGGTGTCTGGTGGAAGCTTCTGGGCAGAGTGACTGCCTGGGCTCTAGGAGTCTGATTTCTTCCCTGTCCCAGCTCTGTGACTTTAGGGTCGCTTAGCTCTTGGAGCCTTAGTTATCTCACTTGTGATGGCCTATGTGGTGTGTCGGCCTGGTTCATTGCCATCAGTCCCCTTTTGGAAGCTGGCTGTGAGCACCTCTAACCAGTATGGGCTTGGATGCCCCTGGGTTAGAGGAACCTCACGGTAGGAGACCACGAGTCAGGTGGAGATCTGAGTGCTGGCGCAGAGGTGCGCTCCTGGGCCGCAGGCAGTCGGATGGGACCTAACAAAGCTTTTGGGAGCCAGAGCCAGAGGCAGTGCCTCAGGACAGGGGACCTTTGGGCTGACCTTTAGCTTTTCCTGCTATCCACCCCACCCCTGCCCCTAGACCAGAGCCAAAGTATCTCTAGCCATGCCCAGAGCCATCCTGGGAGCTTGGCCAGCTGCCAGCAGCAACAGGCCTCTCCCAGAAGCTGGTCCCCAAGAACTGAGCTCCTCCTGTCTAGACAAAGGGGATGCAACTGGCAGAAGCTGTCACCCAGAAGCAGATATCAGAGATCAAAGAGAAGACCTGAGGAGAGGCTCCAGGGCCCTTTAGACTCAGAGTCCTGCAAAGACAGTGAAGCTGAGGGCCGGCAGGCAGTGTGGAGGTCTGAAGACTTCAGAGGCTGACCCATGTCAAGAGCTTTGGTCACAGTGCGTCTGTGTGTGGTTGCTGTGTGCTGTGGTGCAGAGGCGGGGCCTGCAGGGTTGCAGCAGGGCAACCTCTAAGCCAACTTGGTAGTTGGAAATGAAGAGTCATCCCCAAACAAAACAGCAGTGTGTGCAAGCATGTTAAGAATGTTAATTCTCAGAGTTCCCGTGGAGTTGCAAATACATCTTGTCTCTTCAACGGAAAAGAAGTCTGACGTATGGGCAGTCCTTCCCCAGTGGCTCATACCAGTGTCTCCCTTCTCTTCCTCCTGCCATCTTTGTAGTTGGAGCCTCACAACCCATTTCTTGATCGCATGTTCTCTTGTATTCTTCACACTTCTTTCTGTGCCAGAAAGGTCTCACTTTCCTAACCAGACAATTCATTCCCTGAGGGTAAATTCTATGACTGGTAGTAACACAGTACTTGTCTGTACAGCAGTTCACATTGTTTCTAAGCCATTTTCCACCCATTTCATTCACTCTCCATGAATTCAAAAACTGGCAGGGCAAAGATAACCACATCCATGCAACAGGTATGGCTACTGATGCACGGAGAAAGGGAGGGGCTTGGCTGGGCTCACCCTACTATTTGGAACCAGCCACGAGACCCTATATTACTGGCTGAACTTCTGCTACAGACTGACTCCCACCAGCTTTATGTATATTTCCTAGAGCCACACCCTACAAACAGGAAAGACTCAAGAAATATTTGATGATTTAATTTTTAAATAGCTCTCTATGTTTTAAACCTTCCAAACCCCAGTGTGGTCAATTAAAGATGGCTATAGAACTACCATATGACCCAGCAATCCCACTACTGGGCATATACCCTGAGAAAAACATAATTCAAAAAGACTCATGTACCAAAATGTTCATTGCAGTTCTACTACAATAGCCAGGACATGGAAGTAACCTAAGTGTCCATCGACAGATGTGGCACATATATACAATGGAATATTACTCAGCCATAAAAAGAAATGAAGTTGAGTTATTTGTAGTGAGGTGGATAGACCTAGAGTCTGTCATACAGAGTGAGGTAAGTCAGAAAAAGAAAAACAAATACTGTATGCTAACACATATATATGGAATCTCAAAAAAAAAAAGGTTCTGACGAACCTAGGGGCAGGACAGGAATAAAGACGCAGACGTAGAGAGTGGACTTGAGGACACAAAAAGGGGAAGCTGGGAGGAAGTGAGAGAGTAACATTGACATATATACACTACCAAATGTAAAATAGATAGCTAGTGGGAAGCAGCTGCATAGCACAGGGAGATCAGCTCGGTGCTTTGTGACCACCTAGAGGGGTGGGATAAGGAGGGTGGGAGGGAGACGCAAGAGAGAGGGGCTATGAGGATATATGGATTCTATATTATACAGCAGAAACTAATACAACATTGTAAAGCAATTATACTCCAATAAAGATGTTAAAAAAAAAAAAGAGATGGGATCTAATTACCATTTCCTTGAATCGGTGCTTTGGAGACTAATTCCAATGTGTAGGGGGGATTCCCCCATACCACTGCCAAGCAATTCTTGGACACTCACTGGTGTCTGAGAGTTTAACTCAATTCAGACACTATGTACCTGGAATCACATCAGATTCCACAGGTTAAGGGTTCAGTCCTACAAGACTGCCCACTACACTCCCTGCCTCCCACTTCAGACACAAATTGCAAGTCCAGGTTGTCACCTGTGCTTCTGACTGATAGACTAAATCAGGGGTTTCCACGCCTCCCTCCCTAGGTTTAATTAATTTACAGGAACAGCTCATAGAACTCAGAGAAACACTGCTTATCATATCACCAGTTTATTATAAAAGGATATAACTCAGGAATGACCAAATGGAAGAGATGCACAGGGCAAAGAATGGGGCGTGCCGCTTCATGCCTCCTCCAGGCTCTCCATTCTCTCCAGTCTTCACATGTTCAGCAGCCTGGACACTCCCTGAACCCCATCCTTTTGGTTTTTTTATGGAGGCTTTATTACATAGGCATGACTGATTAAATTGTTGACCACTGGTGATTGAACTTTGTCTGCAGCCCCTCTCCCCTCTCAGGAGGTGGGATTGGGTTGGGGGGCGTGGTGCTGAAAGTTCCAACCCTCTAATCACAAGGTTGGCTCCACCAGCAACCAGCCCCCATCTTTAGGTGCTTTCCAAGTCACCTCATTTGCATAACAAAAGACAACCTTACCACTCTCTTCATTTAGGAAATTCCAAGCGTTTGGGGAGATGTGAGCCAGGAACTGTGGAGGAAGACCAAATATATATGAGAAATATATTTTAGTCATCCGAATGACCAAATATGTATTTCTGATAAATCACAATATCACAGGGCTAGACTCCATGGTTTGCTGTAACCAATAGAACATGGTGGACTTGATACTGCAAAGGCCATGCAGCTTTCACCTTGTTTTCTAGAAGATTTGCTCTTGGAGCCCTGAGCCACCATGTAAGATGTCTGATTACTTCAAGGCTACCATGACAGAGAGACCAAGGCATTTCACTCAGGAGGGCAGTCCTAGCTGAGCCTTGCCTCCTTGACAAAGCACCAGGCATGTGAAGAAAGCCCTGCTGAGCCTTTCAGATCAGCCTATCCACCAACTGAATACCCATAAATGGACTTCATCTATGGTGCATGGGACAGAAAAATCACCCAAAGAACCCTACCTGAACTCCAGACTACTAAGTTTTGGGTAGATTTTTACACAGAAATAGATAACTGGAACACCTAGAAAATTCCCCAGTATTCCCTTGAGCCTGTTGCAGGAAGGGGGACCCCTTCCAGGGCCTGAGAGTGGGCTCCTGTCTAACACTCGGAAATGAATTGTCCGAGGAGACACACATGTTGACAAAGCAAAAAACTTTATTGGGATGGGGTGACCAGGCGGAGAGTAGCGGTGTAAGGGAACCCAGGAGGATTGCTCTGCCACGTGGCTCGCAGTCTCAGGGGCAAGTTTCCATTTGTCTCTGGCCAATCACTCTGACTCAGGGTCCTTCCTGGTGGTGCATGCATCACTCGGCCAAGATGGATTCCAGTGAGAAGGATTCTGGGAGGTGGGTAGGACATATGGACTGGCATCTCCTCTCTCCTTTTGACCTTTCCCAAATTATTCCAGTTGGTGGTAGCTTGTTAGTTCCACATTCCTTACCAGGACCCCTGTTGTAAGATAAGTCATGCAAGTGGTTACTATCAGGCCTGGCCAGGAGGGGCAGTTTCAGTCAATGGTTCCCCTAACAAGCCCACGGAGAACACACACCAACACTTGAACAGCAGCTAGGTTTATGAAGGCTCACACCCTGCACAGCTCATATGTTAGGTCCTTTGGTCCCATTTTAGCTTTCCTTACCTCTTGCTGATGTTGGATGAAATAGTGTGGATATTCTGAATTCTCCCAGGAAATTAGGTTCCACTTGGAAACACACTAAAAAAGGTGAACTGTGTGATTGGTTGTGGGAGTGTTCCCAAAACATCATATATTTTTGAGCATCTTCCTGTTCTTGACTGTGTCCAGTCCTATGTATCATTCAAGGTCCAACCCAGATGCTTCCTTTGCCATGAAATCCTTCTTTTGTTCCCACTCTGAAGACAGTTCTCTTCTCTCCTGTTTTCAAAGTAATAAGTCTGCATTTTTATGATGTTGATTACATTCTTTCTTTCCTATGGCTCTTTAAAAACATAAGTCTCTCCTATGCTACTCAAGGTCTTTAACTCAGTTGACCTTTGCTTATTGATCTTATTTGCTTACAGATTCTTGTTTATTGCTTATTGTGGAAGAGATACTGCTATGTGCCCACTCACCTTTTACTTCCTGGCACACAGGAAGACTATATGCCATGCCATTAGGTCAGGTCCACAAGACTGAGTTCTTGTCCATGGTCTGTGAGCACAGAAGAAATATATCCCACTCTCAGGTCAGCTCTTAGAATCCCTCCACCATCTCTGTCCCTCCCACAGCAACTTTAGAGGCTAAGATAGCATAACTCATGATAGAACAAGGTTGCCTGAGTCACATTACGCTTGGTATGAGTGAGAAATAAGCCTCTATTATGTTAAGAGAGTTTGGGTCTTATTTGTCACTATAGCATAGCCCATTCCTTCCTAATGAAATGATACAATAATGATTATAGCAGTAGCTCCTTTCTGCTGATGCCTATTATGAGTCAGGTGCTCTGTTAAGTGTCTTACACATTGAATGTCTTAAAATATTTCTAAAAACCCTGAACAGCAGGTAGTATTAATGAAATTCCAATTTTATAGTTGAAGAAATTTAAACTCAGGAAGATTAAAATAACTGTTGAATGCAATTAGTAAATGGCAGAGCTGGGATTTGAACCCATGTCTGTCTGACTCCATAGTAATTACTCAGGCTACAGCATGGACTCTATTCCTATGTCTGTACATTCCAGGGGGCTTTTTGCTGGGTATTGTTCCAAGCAGGGGCTCTAGATGAGCGTTTTGGTTTTTTGTTTGATTCAGATTGCAATAAATCATAGGAAGCATAAGTTTTGTGTTTAAGAAACTTAAAGTTGTTTCATTTAAATGCCCTATTACTATTATTTCTAAATTCTGAAATCATTCTCTTCAGATGTTAAGATGGTTCAAAACCAAAAAGTTCACCTCTCCCCACTATCGACCTTATCCAGATGCAGCTCTAAAGTGGCAGAAGCAGGAGATGGGTTTCCTCCTGAATTCTGGGCCCCAGAATTACAGATCAAATGAAACACATTTGGACAAGAGTTGTGATCCTCGGGGATTTTTATCTGAATTTAAATCTAGTCTTCTCTCTGCTTGTCCCTGGAAAACTCCCTCTTCGTGAATGGTTTGGGGTTGAGGCAACAGCATGGCAGTTGTTCTCAAGATAAATAAAAAGTTGGATTCAAATTTTGAAAATGCCCTACCAAGGATCATTCATCTGGAGGCTGCACCATTGATGGGACCTTGTGAGGGTTTGTGTTAGCGATGCTGGCGGCCAGAGCCAAGTGTGTCTAGCAAGGGCTGCAGTGCATAGTTTATGGAAACAATTACTGAGCCATATTCTTAAGTAGCCAGGATACCTTCAGTTGTGGACCAAGTTGGAGGGTGGTTCAACAGAATAAGTGTTTGCATTTTCAGGGCCCTGGAAATCCATAAAGATAACTGGAGTGTATTATTTCACCCTTACTCTGCCTTCCTAGCCCTCTTATCTGATTTAAAACATTCTCAGCACAGGGTGTAAAATTAAACACACATGACCAAGCTGATACTAGCACAACAGAATAAAAGGGGAAAAAGAAAACCTTTAAGATGTAACGTAATTGCAGGGGACTTCCCTGGCAGTCCAGTGGTTAAGACTTCGCCTTCCAATATAGGGGGTGAGGGTTCGATCCCTGGTTGGGGAGCTAAGATCCCACATGCCTCGTGGCCAAAAAACCAAAACATAAAAAAAGAAGCAATATTGTAACAAATTCAATAAAGATGTTAAAAATGGTCCACATCAAAAAAGTCTTAAAATATATATATATATATATATATATATATATATATATATATATATAAAACGTAATTGCGGAAGGCAGGGCCCACCACTCTTTCCCATGAATAGAATTTACAATTCTAGCTGTAGAATTATTTTCAGTATACAGTTTTTAAAAAAATGTTCCGATGATCTCATATGTACAGGAAATTTGCGAGTACAATTAAAATAACTTGTTTTAGCTGAACCATTTAAGAGTAAGTTGTCGACCTTGTGTCCTATCACCCCTAAATTATTTATTAAGGGTAGTGTCTTAAGAAACCACAAACAGCCATCGAAATCAGGAAACTAGCATTGGTACTTGATTACGATTTTTCCAGACTTATTGAGATATAACTGACTTATAACATTGCATAAGTAAGTTTAAGGTGTACAGTGTGATGATTTGATATACATATGTTGTGTAATGATTACTACAATGTTAGTTAGCACCTCTGTCGCTTCACATAATTAGTTTTTTCTGTGCGTAGTGAGAACATTTAAGATCTATTCTTTTACCAACCTTCAAGCGTACAATCCAGTATTGTTGACTATAGTCACCAGGCTGTACATTAGATCCCCAAAACTTGTTTATCTCATTAACGTGATTACCGTTTAGTCCTCAGACCCCATTCAAGTTTCTGAGCTGCCCCATTATGTCCTTCCCAGCAAGAAGATCCAGCCCAGAATCATGTCCTGCATTTACACATGCCTCTTTAGTCTCTTTCTATCTAGAAAACTTTCAGTCTTTCCTCGACTTCCATGACCTTTACTCTTTTGAAGTTTAGAGTGCAGTTATCATGTAGAATATCCTTCAATTTGAGTTTGTTGAATGTTTCCTCAAGATTAGATTCAGGAGTATCTCAGACAGGAGGCTGTGGTCTTCTTGTATCCTATCACGTGGCTCAAGATTTCAATCTGTACCATTTTTCAAAAAAAATTATTTAATTAATTTATTTTTGGCTGTGTTGGGTCTTTGCTGCTGTGCGCAGGCTTTCTCTGGTTGTGGCCAGCGGGGGCTACTCTGCATTGTGGTGCACGGGCTTCTCATTGCTGTGGCTTCTCTTGTTGCGGATCGTGGGCTCTAGGCGCACAGGCCTCAGTAGTTGTGGCTCATGGGCTCTAGAGCACAAGCTCAGTAGTTGTGGAGCATGAGCTTAGTTGCTCCGCGGCATGTGGGATCTTCCCAGACCAGGGATCGAACCCGTGTCCCCTGCATTGGCAGGCGGATTCTTAACCACTGTGGCCACCAGGGAAGCCCCTGTACTATTTTTGGTAAAGTAAATTTCATCACGTGATTCAGACGGTGTCTGCTATCTGAATGTACTTTACTGTAATGTTACACTTTCCCTCTTTATAATTAATGCATGTTTTTTGCAGAGTTACTTAGAAAATCTGTAAATGTCCTGTTTCTAATCAAACATTCCATTTATTTATTTATCTATTTATTTATTGGTTTTCTGGTTTATTCAATGGGTTATAACCCCATTTATATTCTGATGCTCAAATTCTCCCAGTTTTGTCCAGTAGAATTCCTTCAGGCTGACTTGTATGTGCTTGTAACATGTCACAATCATCCTGTATTTCCTTGCTTTGTGGGTCAACCAGATATTCTAACTCATCTTGTATTTTGTCATCTTGGCCCTGGAATCAGCCATTTCTCCAAGGAACTTTGGTTCCTTTTAGTGACAAATAGTATTTAGAAGTCAAGAAATGGGCATTAGTTGTGTGCACTGCTTTGCGGGTGTCGCTGCCCCTCCAGAACCTCTCTGTGGACAGAGCTAGGAATAAATACACACAAACACACCCCAACAAGATGATTCACGTTTATATCTAAACACTGTGTGATATTTCTAATTCCAAACCAGCACCACAGGGTTCATTCTAGTTTTTCTTCTTTCCATATTGTAACCCCCTTCGTTCTCTAGTGAGGGATATGGCTTTTACTATCCTTAATATATTTGTGTATTTGTTCATTCACCTTGTATATGACCAACCTCCCATCACTGCTGCAGTCTCCTCTGTTGTGGAGCCCATCCTACAAGCTTTGGCTCCAGTATCTCGTGCTGGGTCATGCTCCTTCAGCCTACTCAGGTTCAACACCTTGCATTAGGCTGTCCCAAACAGGGACACCTTCCTTAACCCACTTGAGTCTAACACCCCACGCTGGCCACCCCCAGTGTGGATTCCCTTCTCATTCTGCTTAGTTTCTGACCCCACACACCAGGCTACTCCTTGCTAAAACGGCCTCCTCACCTGCTCAGCCTGAGTCCTCACCCTGGCCACCCCACCCGGATCCCCGCCTCATGCGGCTTGTGCTCTCATATCCACACTGGTACACCCCATGAGTTGACGTTCTCCTCAACCTGCTTGGGCTCACAAAACCCACACTGGCCAGCCTTCAACTCTTAGCTTGGTTCTGCTCTAGGACTGACGTGTTCGAGAAGAAGTGTAACTGGAACCACAATCTGAGGGTCAAGGTGACAAAAGTTTACAGGACTCCTTCACTTCTGCTGCTCTTTCTTTCTTGAGGGGAGTGGTGATAAGGAAGTGGAGGCCCTGCACATGCTCACAGTAGGAATGCTCTGGAGCCCAGACAGAGCAAGGAAGCCCCCTCTGTGTGGCCCAGCTTTCTTTTGTCACTTGGTCCTCCCCATGGGGTCCTTTCAATTAGAAGGGAGAGGATCCAAATAACATTTATGAATTGCTACTAAGTGGCACCTGTTGTGTAAATTACTCTTAACCACAGCCCTTGAGTAGGTGTTATTTTTATAACTTTTCAGGTGAGAAAAATATGACTTAGAAAATTTACCTGGTTTATTCATGTCCACCAAGGGAGCAGAGCCAGGATTTGGACTCAGGACGGTGTTCCTCCAAATCTCAGTCTACCTCCTGGTCTCTTGTGATGAAAGAGATTGTAATACATCTCACAGGGCCAGACAGATAGAATGTGCTTAATAATGTCTGTTAAAGGAATGCCCAAGCAGTATTAAGGTCTGTGTGAAGAAAAACTTGAAGTGTGAAGTTGGGGGGCTTTTATGAGTTTAGGAGACTTTCGACTCAAACCCTCTCAGGGTATTATCTCTACTTTTCTTCCTGAGATGTGAAGTTAGCATTTATATTAGGAGAAGAAGCTGTTTGTGTTGCAAAGCTGAGAAGTATTTTCTTGTACACCTTCATGAGATTAGTGGTTTTATCAAGAATAAGAAAGTAATATTTATTGGGCTTTTGTTATATATCTGATCCCATTCTAGTGCTTTGCACTTATGACTTTATTCAATGGTCACTATGAGTTGGGGGTTATTATTTTCCTCTGTGTGTAAGCAGGACCCTAAGGCACAGAGCCTTTATGTAGCGTGTGAGGTTATAGAATGGAAAAGAGGTAGAACTAGTATCTGAATCCAGGCTGATTGGTTCTTGCACCTGGTCCTTGACCATAGTTTCCACTAACGTATTAACTTTACAGCAACTGGTTCTATTATTTAGCTGAATGTATTTTTTCATAAAGCTGTTGTGACAATTAACTCAATGGACATAAAAACAGTTTGCAAAACACAAAAGTCATATAATTCTATGTTTATATTATTATTTATTGAGTTTGTATTATATCAAATGTTTTTCCCTCTTTAGCTGTTTTTGAGAAAGGCATTATAACTTTAAATTAGAAATTATTAAGTCAGAAGTAAGTGGAGGCTTCCCTGGTGGCGCAGTGGTTGAGAGCCCGCCTACCGATGCAGGGGACACGTGTTCGTGCCCCGGTCCGGGAGGATACCACATGCCGCGGAGCGGCTGGGCCCGTGAGCCATGGCCGCTGGGCCTGCGCGTCAGGAGCCTGTGCTCCGCAGCGGGAGGGGCCACAACAGTGAGAGGCCCGCGTACCGCAAAAAAAAAAAAAAAAAAAAAAAAAGAAGTAAGTGGATCTAGGCATTCGTTGAATGCTATGTGCCAGGCACAATAATCAAAAACATGTCTTTAAAGAGTTAACAATACAGAAGGGGAGGTGGACAAGTGAACTAACTATTACAACACCCTATAACAATTACTGTGATGGCTGTAAGAAGAGGATGCTACAGAAGAAAAAAAGGAAGTGTACATAAAAGTTGGTCAAGAGGGAAAATATGAAGTCAGGATTCTGGCAGGATATCAGCTTCACTCTATATGGTTCAACTGAGTGAACTTTCTGGGAGGGACTTTTAGAAAGGCATGGGCAGGGTTAAGGAGGCCAAAAACAGGCGTTGAGGCACCAGGAGTCCAGCAATCATGGGAAGATCTTAACACCTTAGGCTGAAAGGTCAAAGAAAAGCCCATTTACCAGAGCCCATGAGAGCTGGAACTATGGAGGAGTGGCTGCCATCGAGGTGTGCAGCATTGGAGGATGCAGTTATTGATAGATATCAGATATTAGACTCTAAAACAGGGGGTGGGGAGCAAGGAAGAAATACTCCAACCTCTTTCTCCTTCTACCTTGCAATCTCCTGCTGGAATCTCTCATCAGCAAAACCCAGATGAAAGTCAACTGTCAAAGGAGCCCACATAATGCACTCTCTAGGGGTCAGCCATCCGCACAGAGCAGGACCAAAGGTTAGAAAATGGATCTGGGGTGAAGACAAGTGGAGAATAATCCGGAAGGCTTCCTAGAAGTGGTGATCCCTTAATCAGACTTGAAGTATAAAGAAGAGTTTTCTAGGTAAAGATGGAGGGGGAAGGAAGGGAAGGTATGCCAGGCAGAGTTTATCCCGTTTAAAGGTATGATTCGGTCAAAAAACTGTAATATCTTCATGATGAATGCAGAGGGAGGGAGGTTGCAATCTTCACATGGCCCGGACCAGTATAACCTCCTGGCCATTCTCTTTCTTTCTACTCTACCCACTCTCCATTCATTTTAAACCTAGAACACTGATTATCATCCCTGAGTATTTTCTTTCTGCCACCTGCCTTCTTAGAATCCTTAATGACTCTCAGTTACCTCTAACAATTCTAAGTGCATTGCATATATTAATCATTTAATCATCACAACAACCCTTTAAGAAAAGATACTTTCATTATCCCTATTATGCAGATAAGGAAATGAAGGCATAGACTTTATATCACACACCTAGGAAGTGTAGAGCTAGGGTCCAATGTCAGGCAGTCCAGAATGCATGCCCTTCACTCTCAGTGACTATGCTGTACTTCCTCTCCACATGGAGGCCCTTCACAAGCTGATCTGCTTTTTTGACTTCCCAAATTTCCCTCTCTTGTAGGAAGGTGCGTTTCTTCAATATTCTTTCTGAATCACTGAGCATTCCTTCTTGTTTGGGATGCCTTACCTTTATTTCCTTTAATATTACATCTCGTTGTCTCTACTTCCTCAAGCTCAGATTAAGCCCTAAGTCTCCCCTCATTGTTTCCAACTCTGACTCCATTATAAGTCTTCCCACAGCCTTGATTCCGGCCGTTACCACTGGCATATGATTTTCTTAATGGTCTGCTGTGCTGGGTGCCTTTATTTGAGTCCATTGTTTAGGGCTCTCAAGCCAGAAGCTCTGTTCCTAATTCAAGGGGATATAACAACAGACGTAAAATGGTCTGGGACACCCCTGGTACAAAGTCCAGGTCACCATACTCCTTCCCCACTTTCTACTTCAACTGACTGTATGATCAATGAATTAGGTAGCCAACATCCTGGTTTTCCTGGAACAGCTCTGGTTCATGCTTATTGTTTTGCTGTAATAATGAGAGGTGTCTTTTTGTTCTCTCTCAAAAGTTCCTAGTTTGGAGGATAAATTATGTGGTGGTGGGGTTGGGGAAATTTCTCCCTCTACCCACCTTGAGTTTTTTTTTTTTTTTTTAACATCTTGAGTTCCAGTGGCTGGACTAATAATGAAATTGACACCAGACTGATTAACAGGAGAAAAAGAAACATTTTAATTCATGCATGGCCCAAACAGGCCACTATACCTTTTAGACAAAGAAACGATAAATTTGTAAGGAATTGACAGGACAAGGAAACTTAGGTTTTGAGTGCCCATTAGTGAAGAATCTAAACAGAGTTTGGGCTTTGGGTAGCAAATTAAAGAAGCAACAGGGTTTGTTTATATAGACTTCTAGGTCAGTCCTAAGTTCCCTATCTTTGGCGATAAGGGTATCCTTCTACCTCCAGATGCAGGGAGTGAACCTTTCACATGAGAGATATATTTTCTACTTTCTAGGAGACAAAAAGGAGAGTCAGAGTGTCCCCTTTAATTTGGCTGTTTCTTTAATTCAAAATAACCTATGTACCATTGAGGCACATTTGGGGGTGGCCTACCTTGGACCCCAACAGTAGTCATTCTGTGTAATGGTACCTCTGTTTGAAATAAACAAGTCCTCTGTGATGGACATGGGAGGGTCTGAGGTCTTTGATAAGAATTACAAATGGAATGTCAGGCAGTATGTATGGGCAACAATTGCTTGGCTCTCCTTAAAACATAGATTAGAGGCTACATCCTACACTTCTCTTTTTAAAACCAGACCCAGGAAGTATGGTTAAAAACTCAGCCAACTAATAATGACATAGCATGGAATCTAGTTGGGTATAGATCTATTTAGAGTAGTAGACCGACCAGACACATCTGGTGATGAAAAAGCCTTCCTTTGGTCACCGATCAGAGGACGAATAATGGACACAGCTGTGGAATCTGTGCTGTCACTGACCCTTTATGCTTTCTACATGGGGAAGACCAGTGCAAAGCTTACCTAGAGGGTCTGTGGTACAGCTGTATTGGGCCTGGATGATGAAGGGCTCCAGGATGAAGCTCACAAGAAATGCTGCCATTGTTTCACCAGGGCCATTCACATGTGTCATTTCGCCTGGAAGCTACTGGTTGATTCCTAGGTCTCTCTCTTCCACTTGGAGGCTCACCCTTTGGCTTGCGCATCTCTCTGGGACAAAGCTCTGGGGAGCAGGGCCAGAAAACAGAACCAGGGAGGTCCTGCTGGGTGAAATGCCATATAAATGCATTTCGGAGAGCAGCCCTTCCAGGTTTTTTCTTTTTTTTTTTTTTTTTTGACCTTTCTTCCAGTGTCTACTAAAAAATTAATTCTTGAGATTGAATTGACTGAAAGGACAGTGAATAAAAACTGGGAGCTGTACATCACTAAATCTCTGGGAAGAAAATAAAAATAGAGACTCTGTCCCAAAAGTGATTTTAAAGGTCAGATAGCCTGAACATGTTGACCTTGTCCCTGATGATTAGAATTACAACAATTTTTTCTAAGGAACAACATTTTTTTTTTCCCTAAGGGGCAAAAACAATAAGCCTCCCTCCCTTTTTTTTTTAACACAAAAGGAATGCTGTCCAAGGGTTAGAGAGGGAATGAAGGAATGGAAGAAAAATGGAAAAGTTGGTATAAGGTCACCTGAAGGAGAGAGAACTAGAAGCAGATCATTTGGACAAGCAGGTGTGCAGGCAGGGGAGGTGGAAGAAGATGAGTGCACCTGGGCTGTGCCTATTTCCAGAGGGAGAGTCCAGAACACCTTGCATGGGGGCAAGCGTAGTGACTGGGCCAGTGTGGGATAAAAGTGGTTACTAGTGACCCAAATCATTGCCTGTAAGTCTCTAGCTTGGCCAAAGTGCCCAGATTACTTGGCTGCTTTGGCTATGGTGTCAAAAGTCTCTGTTAAAATAGAGATTCCATTGATAGTTATGAATAGTGTAATATGAAGTAATGTACCAAATGACTTTAGTTTCCTTTTTGTAGCCTGAAGAACATTTTGGAAAAGGGAGACCAGGGTGTCAAAGAGGTGCAGGGATGGGAGATTGTCTGAATGTGGTTGAAGACTCTGGGAACCTGGAGTAGAAGGGGGCCTTGGACCTCTAGGGACAGGAATTCTGAGAATAAATTTTGCCTACTTCATTGTTTTATCTAGGGTCAGATTAGAATAGGCTGCCTTTTGTTTATATACTTAGTTCATTTATTCATTATGTGCCCACCAAGAACTTCATGGCAGGCTTACATGTGCTTTGGTGGTTGAGGCAGTGTATGAATCCAGCAATGGCTACCGAGAAAGGTCAGAAACACTTCTGAGAAGGGCAGAGAACAAATTAGAGCCAGTGCATTTGTTGCTCGTTTGTTGGTGAGCAAAAGAAGAAAGTGGGCAGTGTCCCAGCTGCATGGTGAAGGGTCTGTTGGCACAGTCAGCATTGACCAGAAACAGTGGGGTTGATGGTGGTTTAAACCAAAACCAGGTATAGTGGGTTGAATAACGTCCCCCTGTCCCTAAATTCCTGTCCATCTGGGACCACAGAATGGTACCTTATTTGGAAAGACGGTCTTTACAGTTGTAATTAGTTAAAATGAGATTATACTAGATTGGGGTGAGTTCTAAATCCAATGACTGGTATCTTTATGCGAGAAAGGAGAGGAAGATTCAGACACAGTGGCACAGAGGGGACACGGAATAAGGCTACCTGACAACAGGGGTAGAGATTGGAGTGATGCATTTCAAAACCAAGGAATGTGAAGAGCTGCTGGCAACCACCAGAAGCTAGGAGAGAGGACAGCTTCTCCTTCAGAGCCTCCAGAAAGAACCAACTCTGCTGACACCTTGATCTTGGAGTTCCAGCCTCCAGAACTGTGAGAGAATAAAGGTCTTGTTTTAAGCAGCCCCTCTTGTGGTACGTTGCTACGACAGCCCTAGGAAACTAACGCATCAGGTTCTAGGGATACTCTTCCTTCCCCACGATTGTTTCAGGGAAAGCAAGGAGACAGACAGTGCAGGGCTGAATGTAAGCTCAAGACCAAGAGAATAACTGAAATCAGGGAGGGCCCGCGATAAGTGTGGGTAGGGGTAGATGCACTGGCTCACACAATGTTCTTCGGCAGTGGAGAAACTGCCTGGAAGGTGCTGTCTACCTGCGGGTACTTCAGCAAGTCTTAAGGGCATTGGGCTCTTGGACCAATTGCACACATGATTCAACTGATTTTTTGCCATCTTCCTTTAAAAGCTCTCTTTCTTCTTCTTTAAAAAAGTCTCTCTTTCCAGGGATCTCTGCAGTCAGACACCTTCAGGTGCATTGTATCTTGGTGAGAAACATGACAATAAGCTAGCTAATGGCCCAGAACTTTCCCCAGGGTGGGGTCAGTTTCAGGCACCGTAGGAGGGCAGAATTGGGAGAGCTACCAGTTAAACTTAATTTCTTTGTCTGCAAAGGAAAATCACAGGAATATACATCTATTGTTTGCCTAAGGTGAAGTAAGCTACGGAATAGATCTCTCTTGCTCTTAGAAACTCCTCAGGAGTCCTAGGTTTAGGATGTTTCAGAGGTAGAGATGGCTGCCAAGGGAAAAAGTCTGGTCACCAGGTCGATGATGAGTGATTTAAAGCCCCATGGAGACTGCTTTAGATTTTCTTGAGAAGCTTCTCTCTAAGGAGAACATGAGCTTCTTTGCATTTGAGCCTAAGCCAACCTATACTAGAGCAGTGAGCTCTCAGGAAGGCACAGGCATAGCTGATACGAAACGTTTAAGCCATCAAAGTGCACTGGAAAAGCCTATTCAAACTTAAGTGACTTCGAATGTGATACCTTGATTATCTACTAGATGGAATTATAAGACACAAATGGTGAGGCATATAGGGGAGTTTGGAATGGGGAATTGTCAGAAAGCCCCATTAAGCCTGAGAGGGCTTATTAGAAATGCTACTCAATGCTTGGATTCAAAAATACATTTAACTAGGCTTCTTTGGCTCTTCTTTCTGAGTCTTTACTTGAACCCTGGAGGCGGGGAGTGTTTCACAGCAGGATAGAGTCGTATTTGCTAATTCTTGAGGATTAGTAGAAAGAGTATTAATGAGATCTCGATCAGGGTCTGCTGTGGTTATGGGGACCCGATTTGGGGTTTATTGCCTTTTACAATATTTCTTAAGACTCAGGATTCTAACCAATTTGAAAAATATCATTTATATTCAGTGTCTACTCTAGGGCAAGCAATAGGTTTACTATGTTACACTCAGGACACAGTTTGGGGAGGCAAAAGTTAAATACAGAAAGTGCTGCTGAGACAGCACCACCCTCAGACCTGGGCAAGCAGGGCTGTTGCCTAAGATCTGTACCTCAGAGGACTTTGCGGTACTTTCCCTGACACTTTCCAAGTCCTTCTCGGATGCCTGGGAAAAGCTGGATCTGGCAGCGCAGTACAAGCAGAGAACCCAGAGCCCAGACAGGGTCCCCACATGACCGTGGTTCCCATTTCTACCCTTTGTAGCACCTTCTGGTCCTCCACATCCCTCCTCCAAACTGAATGAGTGTGAGTACACACACACACACACACACACACACACACAGAGGCTCCACTGACCCAGGTCTGAGAGCAGTTTTATCTGAGCAGGGCTTTCTGCATTTATATTTTACCTCTCCAAACTGTGTCCTAAATGTACATATATACACACACACACACACACACACACATATATACATATATATATATATATATTTTTTTTTCAAACTATGTTCTTGGGTTGACAGGATGTGCCAAGGAACATCTGTAATTGTTCCAGAGCCCTGTGTCTGGCCCTGAGTTTCAGGCAGGAATTCTGTGCCTAGATTGGTCCTGCTGGCTGGTGGAGTATTTATTTCACAGAATCCGAAGAAATTGGGCTGCCAGAATGGTGCTGATCTTGGGTGACCTTCATTCATGTCAGACACAAGATGAGTTCAGTGCTCTGCCGACAGTCCACAACCAATCCTTTGTTGAGCCATGTGTATGGTTCTATGTGTTGACTCTCACTCATTCATGTTCTGTCCATAGCGACACCTCCAGACTACAGGACCCGAGGGCAGTGGGATGTGATGACAGTGGAGAATGCCTACATTTTCCTTAAGCCTGAGTTAGAAGACATGACTAGAGACACTTTTCTTACATTTTCTGTTCCAATGAGAATGTGTCCAGACCTAGAGGTAAGTGAGAAAATGGGAGCTTGGCTGCAGTCATGAGTAGTCATGATTCCTAGAGGGGATGTTTGTTCTGGCAGGTGATGTACAGAAGATGAAGTTATAAGACACAGCTTTGAACCAATCAGGCAAGTTAGCTTTTGGAACCTTGAGGGCAAGGACTAGGGCCACCAGATATAGTGCTAAGTTCCAAGGGAAGAAGCATGGTCTTTGGGAAGTTGGGGAAAGCAAAGTAGTGCCCTCAACTTGAGAGAGTGTGAATTTTTGTAGGTCGTCACAAGCAGATATTCAAAAACATGTAGTAAAAGTGGGGGAAAGAGATATCGGGACCGGGGTGCTTGGTGCATTTTCCTGAATTAATCTCTTTGACAAAGTCATGGCCGAACTAGACATGAAGATGGCTTTTGCTGAACTGCAGTCCTGGGACTCTCCAGGAGTAGAGCTGTGGAAACATTTGGAGGCTATTTCAGTTATTGGAATAGAGAATGGTGGGTGGGAAGAGCAATGTCTTTGTGGTGGCCAAAGTGGGAAGGTTTTGGACACATAGGTGCTCTTGCCACTAGTGATACAGCCTTCAGGCAAGTCCACTTCATCATGACTTGTACCATGCTCAAGTACACCCAGGAAAAGAGCATGAGCTTTGGAACCAGTTCAATCTGGGGACACCTTAAGTCCTTAGGCAATCTGTCTGAACCTTAGTTTACTTCTCTAATAAAATGAGGAGAATACATGGTTGTAATTCTAGAATGAACTGACGTATAAAGAAGTGCTTTGTGATCTGTTTGTATTCCTTTCACGTGCAAATGAATACATACACAAGCAAGTCCTTGTCCTTAGTTCTTCTCTAAATCCCTCTTCTTCCTTTTGAGGTCATGTTTCAGCTGAGGGGTCTATGGAGCCTTCCCCCCAGAACCCTGTCCCTTCAGCATGGGTGTATTCCTTCCCCCCTTCAGTTAGACAGATCAGTGGAGTACTTGGCCCTGAGCAGTAGCTCAGTTGTGAGCCCTTTGATTTCCTCTTTCCTTTAACGTTTTCGAAGATCAGGAAGATTTCCTACCCCTTGTGAATGCAGCTCAGCTGCTAGCAGAGAACACAGAAGCAAGTAGAAACCAGGACCAATTATAGCCCAGGCTGACCTGAAGATGGAGCTCTACAAGGTGACCTGAGGAATCTCCTGCAAGTTAGAGATCTAGGGCTGCTGAGAGGGCTGCACAGGAAATTCCTTGGGAATGTGGACTGAGATGAATGGCTATAGTTGGGAGAAGTCAGAAGGCAGCCATCAGCATCTGATGCCCCCAGATAAACATTCCCAGGTCCTCCTGTCCTGTGTCAGCCCTTGGACACTTTATCACCAAATCCCCCTGCCTCCTCTGAGTGGCAACAGAGAAGAGACACTGCTCACGAGAGCTTGCAGAGCACTTTGAGCTGGGTGAAAGGTCAGCCTTGGCACCCTGGAGTAAGATAGAAATTGGCTGGTAGATTCATGGGTAGCCTCTTGATCCTTTGGGAGGTTGTATATTATCCCCTCCCCCATGCGAGAGATATGTGATTCTATGTGACCAAAGAGTCGGGATCGAGGTTAGATTTTGCACTCCTTGCAGTGCATGTTTTCTAAAGAGCTTGGATCTCCAGGGGCTTCCCTTAGCTTCTGGCACGTGGCAAAACTGCTGTGTTGAACCTGAACTTGGAATTGTGATGAGAGTTCTTTTGACTTATGCGTCCACAGATAAAATATATTACTACTCTGTGAAATAATCGTATATAGTTAGAATTATATAATAATAATTATTAAATATATGCATTTTTTCTGCAGTCTCTTCATTTCTTATCCTTTGAAAGTACCAGTGTCTTCTCTCAATTGAAAATGTCATATAATAAAGAAATAAACATACATGGTACTGTAAGCCACTTCAATGTATTATCTGTACACTAGATATATAGTAGAGACAGGAATCAAATTAGAAATGTGTATATCCATGGTATGATTTGGGTACATATTTACACCCCTCAGTTTTCACACGATGTGCAAAGTAGAAGCACTCCGCTGTTCTCTTTCCCTCTCCCAGCAGGTATATAAAATTAAGCTGAGCCCCAGCTAGAGGACCTAGGGTAGATTCTGACCTTGTGATGCCTTTCTTGTTCTCTCGCATGGACTCTGGTGTAGGTTCATGGGGCAATCCGTGCCCCACGTGTAGGCAGATTGGGTTAGTTCTCTGGAGTCTCATTTCCCAGTACTTAGTGCTGAGAATCATTCTGGAGAGCTGTAGAGGTCAGGGAGAGTGCAGTGCTCGGGGGAAAGTGGATGAGAGGCACAGATGTTGGTGGAGAGGGGAACCTATGGCAGGCTTACTGCTGTTTCCAACTATTTCCTGCAGAGCTTTCCTGAAACAAAGTGGGGCAGAGGAAGAGGAGCAGTGGGTCATAGAAGTTACCCCTTATTCGTTCAGCCCATATGATTAGAAATGCAGGGCGTCCCCATGCCCTCAAATTGTACTCATTCTTCCTGAAAAATTACTACTGCTTTTTCCACTGATGTTTTGTCTAAGTGATTCTTCATTTGTTTTGTTACAGTAAAGAAAAAAATCTTTAGAAAAGCTCAGTAACTTCATATATTCCTATCTATAGAGAAAGCAATATATGAAAAGGCTTTCAAATTGTGCTCGTAAAATATTTCTCTGCTTTGTTATTTATCCATTTCACTTTGTGGTCCCAGAAATGCGTCATCAGCAATTGTTTCCTGGGTTTGGACATTTTCCACTCTCTACTAGAGAAGATTCTGTACATGTTTTCATTATATACATAAGGTTCTTTGTTCTTTACTGGAAATATGTACTTTTTTTGAAAATAGAATCACTCTAATGCATTGTATGTGGAAGTGGAAATTGGCACATACCTTCTTGTAAAGCGGTTTAACTGAATGTATCAAGAACCTTAAAATGTTGATCAGTACCCTTTAAACTAACAATTCCACTTCTTAGCATTTGCAGTAAAGAAATAATCTAAAGCATAAAAAATACACACAAAGATGTTCATTATAGTGTTTCATATATATTTTAAAACTGTAAACATCCTAAATGCTCAAAAAGTAAAGAATGTCTCTATAAACTGGAAAACCCGTTGAACAGAATGTTATGTAGCCGTTAAAATGGTATTTATGAAGACTACAACAGAAAAACATGAAAACCTGTGACATAATTTAAATGACAAGAGAAATATACAGTTACATGTTTCATATGTATATGACTATGTACAAAAATGCATATTAAAAAGAGATGGGGGGCTTCCCTGGTGGCGCAGTGGTTGAGAGTCCGCCTGCCGATGCAGGGGACGCGGGTTTGTGCCCTGGTCCGGGAAGATCCCACATGCCGCAGAGCAGCTAGGTCCATGAGCCATGGCCGCTGAGCCTGCGCGTCCGGAGCCTGTGCTCCGCAACGGGAGAGGCCACAACAGTGAGAGGCCCGCGTACCGCAAAAAAAAAAAAAAAAAAGGAGATGGGAAGAGACCATATAACTTGGTAACTAGGTTTAGATACTGGTATAATAGATGGTTTCTATATTTTTCATTCTTTCTATTTTTATATTTTCTTTCCCCCAAAGCTTTTTACTGAGCATGGCTATTTTCAATTGAAAACAAACAAACAAATGAACAAAAAGAAACATATGGTATTCATGTGTGGTGCTAGATCTTCACAGGCTCATAGCAAGCACACTGTTTTGTAGTGTACACCTAGATAAGCAATTGTGTTTATATGAGAAAGTGGTATGGCATGCTGGAAAGAGCACTGGTTTGAAATTAAAGAGATGGACCCAAGTCCTGGCTTTATAACCGGTCTTGTGACATTGGACTAGTCATTTATTACCTCTGATCTGCCATGTACTATTTATAAAATGAAAACGTTGCTCTAGAAGTCTCTAGGGTTCCCAGGAGCATTCCTTTTGTGACGTGAAAATTAAACATTTAGAGATTTGAGATCGAAATTATAGCAGAACTTAACTGAATGGATCTTTTCCAAATCCAGTGATTTGGGTACTACTTGATATAAAGAATGCCATGCTTTTTATTCTGAACTTACCTTGCCATCTGATGACATATTTTTCATGGCAATTAAAAACATCACTCTTGCATATAAACTAAAAAAAAAGAAGACTGGAAAGTTGCAAAAATTTCAGTCTTTGCTACGCTGACAAGTTGACTTTAGCTCCCAAACTGGATATTAGATACCAAACAGACATTAGATAACAGTATTTTACAGATAAGGAAACAGTCTCAGAGAAAGGAAGTGATTTGACTCCGCCACATGGGTATGGAGGAAACAAGATAGGTCTCAAACCTTGGTCTCCTGTCTCTCAGGTCAGTGTGTTCTCTCCTGTGGTTATGGTTGTTTACAACAAAATCAGATTAAATTAAATTCATGACTATTAAAAATATGAGTAATTAGAACCATGCTACTTCACAAATGTATGGAGCTTTAAAGTTTCCACAGTACCCAGAACGAAGCTAGTTATCAAGGATATGAAATTCGAATTTTATACAACAAAACTCATTTCACATATTTGGTTCTGAAAAGGCCTTTGAATATTCCAAAATACTATTATTTAAACAGTATTCTCCACTCAAACCTTGAAATATAGAGCCAAATTCCTTTGCCATTCACTTAACATATATTTGTTTTATTTATTTATTTATTTAAATTGAGGTATACTTCTTTTACAATGTTGTGTTGGTTTCAGGTATACAGCAAAGTGATTCAAAATATTGAGTATATTACAAAATAGTGAGTATAGTTCCTTGTGCTATATAGTAGGTCCTTGTTGGTTATCTATTTTGTATACAGTAGTGTGTATCTGTGTATCTGTTAATCCCAAACTCCTAATTTATTCCTCCCTGACATTTTCCCATTGATAACCATAAGTTTGTTTTCTATGTCAGTAGGTCTATTTCTGATTTATGAATAAGTTCATTTGTATCATTTTTTTGAGATCACTTGTATGTGGAATCTAAACAAATATTTCTTGAGCACAGCGCTCAGGCCTGGAGATACCAGATGAGCCTGGTCCATATACTCAAGGAGCTTATGCTGTCAACTAAATGTGCTCCTGGACCTTACCCAGGGAAGTCAAAGTTACATGCATGAAGCCAAAAGAGTGCAGTAAACAAGGACCCACCATCAAGTGCTGCATGGTGTTTATAATTCCATATGCTACATGATTCCAAAGAAAGCAAGGCCAAAATAGGCTGAAACAATTCAAATCTAGGTTGAGCCCAGGAGGAAGGAAGGAAGCAGAGTGTCCCATGAAACCACATGCAAATCAGAGCTGAACTTCCAATGAGAACCAGAGAAAGGAAGAGACATTAATGTTTATTAAACACTGACTATGTGCATAAATCTTACTGTGCAATTGTTTTCTAGAATTAGGTATTATTATCCTCATTTTGCAGACAGGGAAGCCAAAACTCAGCAGGAGTGTATGGATACTGAAAAAAACAAACAAACAAAAAAACCTGATATATCCTTTCCCTCTTTTTTTTTTTATCAATTTATCAATTTATTTATGGCTGTACTGGGTCTTCATTGTTGAGTGTGGGCTTTCTTCATTGTTGAGTGTGGTGAGCAGGGGCTACTCTTCATTGTGGTGCTGGGGCTTCTCATTGCGGTGGCTTCGCTTGTCGTGGAGCACAGGATCTAGGCACGCGGGCTTCAGTAGTTGTGTCTCGCGGGCTCCAGAGCACAGACTCAGTGGTTGTGATGCAGGGGCTTAGTTGCTCTGCGGCATGTGGGATCTTCCCGGACCAGGGATCGAACCTGTCTCCCCTGCATTGGCAAGCGGATTCTTAACCACTGCGCCACCAGGGAAGTCCCTCTCTTCTTCCTCTTTAACAGGCCAGTTCAGGTTTAGCCATGAGACCGTTGGGTAAATGCCCTATCGCTATGAGCAATGGGCAGAGGGAACCATGGCACAGAGGGAGGGTGTGGGCAAGGTGCCAGAAAAAGGACCTACTCTCAGTGTCCTCGTGCTACAGACTCCATCAGTCTCTCAATCCTACAAACACCAGACTTTCACTCTCTCACTCCACCTCCAAAATATGTTTTATGTTGTCTTTAATAGAGGACTCATGTCTTATTGATCCCAGTCTGCCTGCTAGCCCTGCAGCATGCAGACTCAGATGAGAGAGAGAAAAAATCAGTTCAGATCCCAGGGTGCAGTGGTTTCCAAGTTTACAGGATTATCTTTTTTCTCTCTCTCTTCTAAACTGTGAAAGGGCTACCACGTGTCCTAACTTTGAACAAAGGCCATGTGGCCATAGCAACACTTCCTGCAGTAGGCAGCTATGTTGTTCAACAAAAAATCAGGTGCAACTCCTCTCCTAGGTCAGATGGCTTAGGGAGTGCACAGTCAGATGTACCCATGCAGTCATGTTGGAGGCCAGGAGGTAGTAATTGATGCTGATGATCTACCTTCTGTGTAAACTCTCTTCTGCTTTGACTACTTCTTCCAAACTCCACAGCCTCCATATCCAAGTATCAATATTTCCTGCCATAACCAATTCAGAAAGAATTATTGAGCCCTCGGTTTTTATCACTGCACACAATTCAATACACAGAGTTATAAGACAAGGCTCTAGCTTTCAAGGAGTCACATATGAAATAATTAGAACTTATTCTAAGACTTTCATACATTGTCCTATGCAAAATGGTGTGGTATCATGAACTTTTCTAAGATATCAGAAAATAAATAGATCAGTAAGAAATGGAACAGAGAATAGGTCAGTTGAACTTGCGTTAACAGATGGGTGGCATTTGGGAAGAGATGGGAAGAAGCGGTGTGTCAGTACCAGATTTCCAATTCAGCTTCAATGCCCATTACTCGTTACATACCCTGTAGAGTTATGTTCAGACATTTATTGAGCACCTGCTGTGTGTCAGGGACTGTGAGTCACACCACAGATACAGAAATTAATGCCACAATCTCTGATCTAAGGAGATGCTGTACCATCATCTAAAGGGGAAACCATTCCTTGTGCTGAGTTATTTGTGTCTAAGTCTAATAATTGGTGAATATATAAAGTAAAATAGGAACACAAATGAGTGACTATTTCAGTAGAAGGAGAGGTGAATCAGCAAAGATTATAGAAAAGAGGTGACATTTGAACTTGCACTGGAAAGATGCATAAGCATTCACGTGTGGAAAAAAGCATTCCAAGCAGAGGAACCAGACCAACCAAAAGAGCAGAAGTGTGAAAGCACTTTGTAGGATATTGGAGATGGAGAGAGGTAGACAGATTAAGATCGTATTCAGGACGTAAATCAGTGATTTTTAAAGATGAATTTGTTATGAGAGTCATTGTATTTGCTGTTGGTACCTTATCCAGATTCCCTTTACCTGCTGGCAGGTGTATCCATCCCCCAGCTGCTGTAAGTGTTGGTTGATAATCCCTTACAGCGACCCTTTTCTGTGGAGCAGTGACTGTTGGAACAAGAGGTATCTCATCTAGGAGATTATACAACCCTCTCCCCATTGGCAGCTTGTGACCTGTGACTGAATGACATGAGGATACAGGAGGTTGGCCTCCTGGCCTTGGCCTCTCTGTGCTCCAGAGCTCCTTGTAGGACGAGGGTGAATGAAGCTGGTCTCCAGTTGAGACCATGTCCTTGCTTAGCTTCTTCCCCTGTCCCATCCTGTTTCTTTCACTCTCCTTCTCTTGATAGTATGCTCTCAGAGTCACTACAAAAGACCTCCCTCTCAGGCTCTGTTTCTAGGAAACCCAACCCCAGACAGGATAGGGTAAGAAAAGGAGGGGAGTCAGTATGATTCCCAGGTTTCATTTTGGGTAAGTGTGTAGTTGGTGTTGCAAAGCTGAGTGAAGGAGCATTAGAGGAGGATCAAGTTGGTGAGAGGAGATAAGTTCAGTTTTGTTCATGTGAGAAGCAAGTGAAATACCCAGGAGGCAGTTGGGTAGCTGTGGGTCTGCAGCCTGAGAGAGAGTTCTAGGCATTGTCACCACACTTGACTACATGGCAATGGAAACTATGAGGTTACCTAAGAAGAAGCTGAGGAGTGAGAAAGAAAAGAGGGCGTAGGATGAACTCTGAGGACTGTGGATATTATACATTAACAACAAAAATGGGAGGTTACAAAGGAGGTTTAGTCTTTTATTTTTCTTTATTACTTCAATCTCCAGTGAAGTTCTGTTTATATATCCTGTTGTTAGTCTACTAGTATAGAAGCTTTCAAATTGTGGCTTGTATGTGTGTGTGTAGGTATATAATGAAAAATGTTCAATGAAATAAAGTTTATCCTCACTATTATTTACATATGATGTGCTCTGAGTTTTTAAAACATATTTATTGAGGTAGAAGTGATACACAAATAACTGAATATATTTAATGTGTACAATTTAATGAGTTTGGACATGTGCAAACACGTGTGATACATCATCACAATCAAGGTAATAGATGAAACACCTCCTAGAGTTTCCTTGTGTCCTTTTGTTTTCTTTGTTGTTTTGTGGTATAGGAACATATAACATGTGATCTACCCTCAACAAATTTGGAAGTGCACAATACTATATATGTATATATATATATATATTTAGAGGCACTATGGTTTTTTATTTTTTTAATCTATTTATTTATTTATTTTTGGCTGCATTGGGTCTTTGTTGCCGTGTGCGGTTTTTCTCTAGTTGTGGCGAGCAGGGGCTACTCTTCGTTGTGGTGCGTGGGCTTCTCATTGCGGTGGCTCCTCTTGTTGCAGAGCTCGGGCTCTAGATCTGCGGGCTTCAGTAGTTTTGGCTCGCAGGCTCTAGAGCGCAGGCGCATGGGCTTCGTTGCTCCATGGCATGTGGAATCTTCCCAGACCAGGGATCGAACCTGTGTCCCCTGCATTGGCAGGCAGATTCTTAACCACCGCACCATCAGGCAAGTCCACAGTATTCTTAACTATAGCCCCTATGTTGTACAGCAGATCTCTAGAACTTATTCATCTAGCATAATTAAAACTTTATACCCATTGAATAACAACTGCCTGTTTCTCCTGCCCCCTAGTCCCTGGCAACCACTATCATATTCTCTGCTTCTATGAGCACATACTGGAATCATGCAGTATTTGCCCTTCTGTGTGATTGTCTCATTTCACTTAACATAATGTCTTCCAGGTTCATCCATGTTGTTGCAAATGGCAGGATTTTCTTAATATTTAAGGCTGAATAATACTCTATTATATGTGTACTGCTATTCTATTCTATTCTATTGAGAACATTTTTTTTTGAGCTATCGACTGGTCACAAACTCCAGTTAAAAAATATTTCAAATGGTACCTGTAAGTCAAAAAACAACACATTCAGTCTCTTCTCCCTAGTTGTTAATGTAAAACATGTAACAATGTCTCTTGACTCCTGACTTAGAAATTATTACATTTAACTCCTATTTCCCCATTTTGTTGTCATAGTCTGATATTTTATTCTTGGATTATTATGTTAAATTTATATTTCTGAATTTTATGTATGCTATTAAAATTATCTTTGATAGTTTCAATAATTATTGGGATGACCAAAAAGTTCCTCTGGGTTTTTCAAAATAACTTTTTGGCCAACCCAATATAATGGTATAATAACAACATTCCCAACTGTGTAATATATATGTGTATGTACAGGTACATGTATGTTAGCATGTATGTACACAAAAGACCACAAAGCTATATGTTAAAGATTTATGTTAATTATCTCAGTGTACTTGTATTTCAGGTTTTAACTTTTTTCTTTGTGCTTTTCTATAATTTTTATTTGTTGAATGAAGAACCAGTGATCATTCTAACCAGTAATAAAGTCATAACAAAAAACCTTAAAATTAAGAAAATTTGCTGATAATATTGTTGATTTATACAATTAAAAATGTTATAGTCATGACTACATTTTATCTTATATGTTTCATATCTTTAAATTTAGAAAGTTCTTTGATTTCTAGGAATTAGATAATATCCCCATTTTTATGGGTTTTAGTTAAATTTTAAGTTTTCATATTTTAGTTTTTTATTATTATGAACTTTATTTTTGTCTGTGTTAGGCATATCCAATCTCCAACAGCAGAGTCAGGAGCTTCCTAGGAGAGCCTACGACAATGACTGTAACAGTGTTTTCCATAGGGTGACCCCTCAGGCACCTGCAAATTCATGGGCCTGACTCCAGGTCTGTGGATTCAGTTTTGGGGTGTTATGCCCAGAAATCTGCATCTTTTACCAGCCCTTCCCCTTTGCCAACACCCCTGTGACTAATACTTATTTTAGACGTTGCAACATACCCTACTAAAGGGAAAAGAAACAAAGAGAAATCATTGATTTATAAGTGATAAGACCCCCACTGAAGGCTCAGTTTGACCAATGGCTAATTACAGATGGGGCAAGTTGCATCGCCACTTTTGATGAGAATTTTCTCAACTATGTAATGATGGATTTAGATTAAATACTATGTTAGATTTTTTCAGTTCTAAAAGATTTTTTTGGTTCTCAGTTCATTTTTCTCAAATGTAAATAATACATTTGCTCTGCTTATGTAACCAGCATATGAGGTTATGAAGGTCAAATGAGTTAATGTTCATTAAAGCATTATTATATTATTACTAGTGCTATCATTGCTAATGTGTGAAAAATTCATTAGCTCTTCATTCCCTAGAGTGAATAAACATATTTATTGGACTCTTGGCCTAGTCAGTCCTCCTTTTAATAATCTAGATGCTCTTTTCAAAGTGTAAGATAATTTTTCCTACTGCCTCCTGGGGGTAGAGACTAGGCAAGTTTTTATCAAATGATCACTAGGCAAACAGCTAGAAGATCTCCCCCAGCCTTCATTACCTTTGGGTATGGCCATGTGACTGAATTCCAGCTAATAAAATGTGATGAACTGCTTGGCCCTTAAAATATCTTCCATGCTTTCTCTTCCCCCTCTGCCAGATAAGTGACAGTGTCCAAAATTACTTTGGGTCACCTTGACCCCAGTTGCCTCTAGCCTTGGTTTGGACCTTAGGCGAACAAGAAATAAAACTTTTTTTCCTCAAGGGACTTCCCTGGTGGTGCAGTGGTTAAGAATCCACCTGCCAATGCAGGGGACACGGGTTCGATCCCTGGCCCAGGAAGATCTCACGTGCCACAGCGCAACTAAGCCCATGCTCCACAACTACTGAGACTGCGCTCTAGAGCTCGCGTGACACAAATAGTGAAGCCCATGTGCCTAGAACCCATGCTCCGCAACAAGAGAAGCCACTGCAATGAGAAACCTGCACACCACAACGAAGAGTAGCCCCGGCTCGCAGCAACTAGAGAAAGCCCATTCGCAACAAAGAAGACCCAATGCAGCCAAAAGTTAATTAATTAATTAATAAAAAACTTTTTATGCCTCAAATCACTGAAATCTCGGGATTTATCTGTTACCTAACCAGATTTCAATTTAACAAACATATTCTCCCCGTTAGGCACAGGGAAATTTGTGTTCATTTGTAGGATAAAAGAAGGTGATCAGATGACAATATTTTTCAGGAATATAGATAACATACTCTGCTTTCAATTACTAATGGTTGTCATTGGTGTAAGCTTTCTGTCTCAGCTCAAATGTCACCTCCTTAGAAAGGCCTCCCTGGCCTCTCTGTTCAAAGTATTCTATACCTCCTACCTCCAGGTAATTTTATCTCATTGCAGGTAATTTTTTAATGGAATCTATTAGTTTCTAGAATGTATTATATTTTATACTGACTTGTTTGTTATCTGTTTCTCCCATGAGGAGGAAAGCTCCATGATGGCAAGATTCTTCTCTGTCTTAGTCACAGATACATTCTCAGAGCCTAGGACATGTGCTGACACTGAGTCAACATTCATTTGTTTTAATAAGTCTTTCCAACATTAGTTCAATACATTTCTTCCACATTAAGCTCCAAATATGACCTCTTGGTCATCTCACATCAATATTGCTGTCTTGGAGTTTTTATCAAAGTCCATGTGCCATCAGCTTATTTCATAATTTTGCCTGGGCAATTGAGAGATCCTTTGAGTTAGGAAACTAAACTGAGACCAAAGTTGGGGGGGAGAGAGAGAAGGAAAAGAAAGATAAAGAGGACCCCTGAGAGAGACGCTAAAAAAATGACCCTGAAGTGAGTGTATGACTTCAAGGAAAGTGAGAGTACATGTCTGTGTATGCATGTGCATGCACACGTGTCTCTGTGTAAGCGAGAGATAAACATAATATATTATTCTCTGGAAATTTTCTCAATTAATTATTATAAAAGTATTGCCAATGCTGTTTTGCCCATGAATATTTTTTATCATATACTTATACTCTCCATACTATAATAGAAAGCTATCATCTAACTGAGGTTCTGTCTGAGTTTTGCTGCTAAATCCTCATCTCATTTCCCTCCAAGATAATTTCTGGAAAAGCCTTCATATTTGGGTAAAACTGGACCTTTAGGTGTTCCCCTCCTATTTTCCTCACTTAGTGTTTTTTTAGCAGCTGTAGCAGAGCAAAACTTGTCACCCCAAAATATCTCTTTGGCATGAAGATTATTTCAAGCTAAAAAAAGATCAAAGCCCAAAAGACTAAGGAAGAAACATTGACCTTTCCCCTAACTGACTAAAAAAAAAATTAGATGGAGGGACTGTTCCCAGAGTAGAGCTATCACCAGAGATATCTGCAAAGAATATGGGCTAGGGCCTAGAGATCAGGGTCTACTCAGTGGTCCATTGGCTCTGCATGGCTTAGCAAATATTTGTTTACCAAACCTTTGCTTTCCCATCTCCACGTGAACAGCTTTCCTCCCTCTGAAGTCCCAAACAATTACTCTTAACATATTCTTTTGTCTTTAGTGGAAGATAGTATTCAATGCTAGGATTTTAGCCATTTTGGTGAGTTATTTAGTTTTTCTGGGTCTCTCCCATGTATACATGTTATTAAACTTCTGTTTGATTTTCTCCTATTAATCTGTCTCATGTCACATTTCTACAATTTAGAGGGTAACTTATATGCTCTTAAGCTGGGAGACTCCAATGCCTTTACCCTGTGATAATTTTAGGCATCATGACAACCTCAATAGGGCTGAAGGTCCTTCTCATGGTGATGAAGTCCAATCCCTGAAATAACTGCAAAGAGATTGAAGATCAACTTACATATAGGCACTGAGCTAGGGAGGGTTTCCCCCTGCTCCATTATCTCCCCAAGTCCCAATTCAAACCATTGTTGCTGCTCACATTGTCCTGAGATGCAGACCTTGGGTACCAAACGTGATGCCACCCAGGCCGAGTGCTATGCTGGTTAACAGGGGATAGTGTGGCTCCCGTTTCATACTCCATTAAGGAAGGATGAAGCAGGCTGAGCTTGCAAATGATGACAATAACGAGGTTCTGGTTATCTACCCGGCCCTTCTCTCCCCTACTCCCCACATGCTTTGCTGTCTCTCCCAGGTGAGGGCTGTGTCAGTAAATCCAAGCAGATTCTGACATGTTGGACATGCTTTAGCCGATATGAGAGGGCTGGGGTAAAGCCATTTCCCTTGCAAACCCAGGGGACAGGCTGTGTGACGGCTCTAATTCTTCCTTTGGGAGGTGAGGCTCTGAATCCCTCTGTCTGTATTCCTTAATGAGGCAGCCATGCTGAGGGAGTGATCTGTGTGTGGATTGCTGAAGCATAAAAAATGCCAGTGCATGGTTTGAGAGGAAAATGAAAGGTTGTTTTTTTTTGTGTGTGTGTGCTCTGGCAGCTAACGAAATCAGAAAAAGACATGGAACTCACCCAATGTTGAGAAAATGGGAAAAAAATAATCAGATTAACCTAAAAAAAATCAGAGCGGCTCAGTGGAATGTCAAAATATCTTTTCATACAGGTTAAACAAAGGGAAGATAGAATGTGGTCTCAGTCATGCTCGTTGGCCAAAAATCTCTAAGCTATGTTCCTCCTATCTATAATTATTATGGCAATTTTGCCATTCAAATTGACTATGAAAACTCACATCTGTGTAAGATATTAACATGAGTTAGGACTGAATATAGAAATAAGCTTATGAAGTAGAGCACAAGCTTGGCATGTACAGAGCTATGTCCATGAGATATGTGTAATGCAGCCATAAGAATATGGCACACCAATGGTCAAATACAGGTTGCTTCTCACAGCAAGAACAGACACTTAGCAAATGTGTGAATTATCTCTCTGTCTCAACTCAACACAGACTGAGAAAGAGTCATTTCAGAAATTAGGCAACAAGTTCCACACTTGGAAAGTTCATGAGCTTCCAGCTATAAAACAATTTATGACAGATTTCCATCTGAAAGTGTGAATTGAAGCTGTTCCTATTTATTCCCTCATCCTGGCCTTTATTTGGGCTTTGGCCAAGATGAAATTTCCTTAGTTCACTCGTTTGCTGTTCTCCTCTTTGGCTTACTTCTTCTTGAACTTCTGGCCTTTATCTAAACTCTTTCTGCTGTTCCTTCTGGAAATTTGCTCCATTATAAATAAATTTTAAAATATTTTAATCTCTCCTAAAATAAAGTTTGGCCTTGTCATTGGTGATACTGCTGTGGTTGCACACTCTCAGATAGAACTTGTACAGCTTTTTGAGACCACAATCACAAAGTAGAGGCATTGTTAGCCTTCCAATCATTTATCCTTACTGCTACAAAGGTTTTCTCCTGGACCTACTTCTTAAACCCATCTTCAGAGATGCATGCTTTCAGCTACAATCTGCCCCATATTTTTCACTACTCTAGCAATCTTCATGTTTAATCCTTTACATTCTTCAAGGTCAAAGACAGCTGTCCAAGGGTATTTCTCTCCATCCCCTTCTGCTTTCATTTTGAATGACTGCAGTGCCCATGTTGGTAATTTCCTCACCTCCCTAATTCAGTGATTGACACCCCAATTCCCCCTTCACAACCCCCTCCAATGATCACATGCTGATACATTCTACCTCAGCAATATGAAACTGTAATACCCCAATTTCCACCACAGCTTCCTCCTCCACGTCACTCAAGCTTCAGTCTGATTGGTTTTATCACATTATCGTGTGAGCCCTTAACTTTCTCTAAATGTAAGACCCCCGAAAGCATTCTGACAAAGATCCCCTCGACCTCCTTCTTAATGGCCAAATCCTCCTCTTTCTCCATCCTTTCTTATGTCTTATTTGAGCATGTAGTTCGCACTTCCTATAATGAAAATGCCTTCTCCTTTGGCTTTTGTGTTGTACTTCACATATACTTCTTGGTCTCCCTCTTCCTGTCAGGTGGCTTGAATGTCTCCTCATTCTGTACAAAGGAATGCTTTCTGAGTCATTTTCTGGCTTTCCTTGTTTCTTAACCTACATATTCACTGAGAAATTTTACTTATTTTTTTGACTGTAACTTTCCCTTGAAAGACCTTTCCCTTGAGCTCTGGTTCAACACATCCTGTAGCCTGTTACATGGGCCAAAACATCCCAAATAAAAATGTTCAGTATTGAACACCAAAACTACTTCTCTTCCAGTGTATGTTTTTCTTTTTTTTTCTTTTCTTTTTTTATACAGCAGGTTCTTATTAGTTATCCATTTTACACATATTAGTGTATACATGTCAATCCCAATCGCTCAGTTCGTCACACCACCACCACCACCCCACCCACCACTTTCCCCCCTTGGTGTCCATAAGTTTGTTCTCTACATCTATGTCTCTATTTCTGCCCTGCAAACTGGTTCAACTGTACCGTTTTTCTAGGTTCCACATATATGCGTTAGCATACCATATTTGATTTTCTCTTTCTGACTTACTTCACTCTGTATGACAGTCTCTAGATCCATCCACGTCTCAACAAATGACCCAACTTCATTTCTTTTTGTGGCTGAGTAATATTCCATTGTATATATGTACTACATCTTCTTTATCCATTCGTCTGCCGATGGACGTTTGGATTGCTTCCATGACCTGGCTATTGTAAATAGTGCTGCAATGAACACTGGGGTGCATGTGTCTTTTTGAATTATGGTTTTCTCTGGGTATATACACAGTAGTGGGATTGCTGGGTCATGTGGTAATTCCATTTTTAGTTTTTTAAGGAACCTCCATACTGTTCTCCATAGTGGCTGTATCAATTTACATTCCACCAACAGTGCAAGAGGGTTCCCTTTTCTCCACACCCCCTCCAGCATTTGTTGTTTGTAGATTTTCTGATGATACCCATTCTAACTGGTGTGAGGTGATACCTCATTGTACTTTTGATTTGCATTTCTCTAATAATTAGCGATGTTGAGCAGCTTTTCATGTGCTTCCTGGCCATCTGTATGTCTCCTTTGGAGAAATGTCTATTTAGGTCTTCTGCCCATGTTTGGATAGGGTTGTCTGTTATTTTAATATTGAGCTGCCTGAGCTGGTTATATATTTGGAGATTAATCCTTTGTCCGATGATTCATTTTCAAATATTTTCTGCCATTTTGAGGGTTGTCTTTTCGTCTTGTTTATGGCTTCCTTTGCTATACAAAAGCTTTGAAGTTTCATTAGGTCCCATTTGTTTATTTTTGTTTTTATTTCCATTACACTAGGAGGTGGATCAAAAAAGATCTTGCTGTGATTTATGTCAAAGAGTGTTCCTCCTATGTTTTCCTCTAAGAGTTTTATAGTGCCAGGTTTACATTTAGGTCTTTAATCCATTTAGAGTTTATTTTTGTGTATGGTGCTAGGGAGTGCTCTAATTTCATTTTTTACATGTAGCTGTCCAGTTTTCCCACAACCACTTATTGAAGAGACTGTCTTTTCTCCATTGTGTATCCTTGCCTCCTTTCTCATAGATTAGTTGACCATAAGTGTGTGGGTATATCTCTGGGCTTTCTATCCTGTTCCATTCATCTATATTTCTGGTTTTTGCCAGTACCATATTTTCTTCATTACTGTAGCTTTGTAGAATAGTCTGAAGTCAGGGAGTCTGATTCCTTGAGCTCCGTTTTTTTCACTCAAGACTGGTTTTGCTATTCGGGATCTTTTGTGTCTCCATACAAATTTTAAATTTTTTGTTTTAGTTCTGTAAAAACTGTCATTGGTAATTTGATAGGGATTGCATTGAATCTGTATATTGCTTTGGGTAATATAGTCATTTTCACAATCTTGCTTCTTCCAGTCCAAGAACATGGTATATCTCTCCATCTGTTGGTATCGTCTTTAATTTCTTTCATCAGTGTCTTACAGTTTTCTGCATAAGGGTGTCTTGTCTCCCTAGTTAGGTTTATTCCTAGGTATTTTATTATTTTTGTTGAAATGGTAAACGGTAGTGTTTCCTTAATTTCTCTTTCAGATTTTTCATCATTAGTGTATAGGAATGCAAGAGATTTCTGTGCATTAATTTTGTATCCTGCAACTTTACCAAACTCACTGATTAGGTCTAGTAGTTTTCTGCTGGCATCTTTAGGATTCTTTATGTATCGTATCATGTCATCTGCAAAGTGTGGCAGTTTTACTTCTTCTTTTCCAAATTATATTACATTTATTTCTTTTTCTTCTCTGATGGCTGTGGCTAGGATTTCCAAAGCTATGTTGAATAATAGTGGCGAGAGTGGACATCCTTGTCTTGTTCCTGATCTTAGAGGAAGTGCTTTCAGTTTTTCACCATTGAGAATGATGTTTGCTGTGGGTTTGTCTTATATAGCCTTTATTACGTTGAGGTAGGTTCCCTTTATGACAACTTTCTAGAGAGTTTTTATGATAAATGGGTGTCAAATTTTGTCAAAATCTTTTTCTGCATCTATTGAGATGATCATATGGTTTTTATTCTTCAATTTGTTAATATGGTGTTTTACATTGACTGATTTGCATATATTGGAGGATCCTTGCATCCCTGGGATAAATCCCACTTGATCATGGTGTATGATCCTTTTAATGTGTTGTTGGATTATGTTTGCTAGTATTGTGTTGAGGGTTTTTGCACCTATATTCATCAGTGATATTGGTCTGTAATTTTCTTTTTTTGTAGTATCTTTGTCTGGTTTTGGTATCAGGGTGATGGTGGCCTCATAGAGTGAGTCTGGGAGTGTTCCTTCCTCTGCAATTTTTTGAAAGTGTGTGAGAAGGATGGGTGTTAGCTCTTCTCTAAATGTTTGATACAATTCACCTGTGAAGCCATGTGGTCCTGGACGTTTGTTTGTTGGAATATTTTTTTTTTTGTGGTATATGGGCCTCTCACTGTTGTGGCCTCTTCCGTTGTGGAGCACAGGCTCTGGACGCACAGGCTCAGCAGCCATGGCTCACGGGCCCAGCCGCTCCGTGGAATGTGGGATCCTCCCAGACCAGGGCATGAACCTGTGTCCTCTGCATTGGCAGGCGGACTCTCAACCACTGCGCCACCACTGAAGCCCTTTTGGAAGATTTTTAATCACAGTTTTAATTTCATTACTTGTGATTGGTCTGTTCATATTTTCTGTTTCTTCCTGGTTCAGTCTTGGAAGGTTATACCTTTCTAAGAATTTTTCCATTTCTTCCATGTTGTCCATTTTTATTGGCCTAGAGTTGCTTGTAGTAGTCTCTTAGGATGCTTTGTACTTCTGCGGTGTCTGTTGTAACTTCTCCTTTTTCATTTCTGATTTTATTGATTTGAGTCCTCTCCCTCTTTTTCTTGATGAGTCTGGCTAATGGTTTATCAATTTTGTTTATCCTCTGAAAGAACCAGCTTTTAGTTTTATTGATCTTTACTATTGTTTTCTTTGTTTCTATTTCATTTATTTCTGCTCTGATCTTTGTGATTTCTTTCCTTCTACTAACTTTGGGTTTTGTTTGCTCTTCTTCCTCTAGTTACTTTAGATGTAAGTTTAGATTGTTTATTTGAGATTTTTCTTTTTTCTTGTGGTAGGTTTGTATTGCTATAAACTTCCCTCTTAGAACTGCTTTTGCTGCATACTGTCGGTTTTGGATCATCATGTTTTCATTGTCATTTGTCTCCAGGTATTTTTTGATTTCCTCTTTGATATCTTCAGTGATCTCTTGGTTATTTAGTAACGTATTGTTTAGCCTCCATGTGTTTGTGTTTTTTACGTTCTTTTCCCTGTAATTGATTTCTAATCTCATAGTGTTGTGGTCAGAAAAGATGCTTAATATGATTTCAATTTTCTTTAATTTACTGGATTTGTGACCCAAGATTTGGTCTATCCTGGAGAATTTTCCATGTGCGCTTGTTAAGAGAGTGTAATCTGCTCTTTTGGGATTGAATGTCCTATAAATATCAATTAAATCTATCTGGTCTACCATTTAAAGCTTGTGTTTCCTTATTGATTTTCTGTTTGGATGATCTGTCCATTGGTGTAAGTTAGCTGTTAAAGTCCCCCAGTATTATTGTCGATTTCCTCTTTTATAGGTGTTAGCAGTTGCCTTATGTACTGAGGTGCTCCTATGTTGGGTGCATATATATTTATAATTTTGTATCTTCTTCTTGGATTGATCCCTTGATCATTATGTAGTGTCGTTCCTTGTCTCTTGTTACATTCTTTATTTTAAAGTCTATTTTTTCTGATATGAGTATTGCTACTCCAGCTTTCTTTCGATTTCCGTTTGCATGGAATATCTTTTTCAATCCCCTCACTTTCAGTCTGTATGTGTTCCTAGGTCTGAAGTGGGTCTCTTGTAGACAGCATATATATAGGTCATGTTTTTGTATACATTCAGCGAGCCTGAATCTTTTGGTTGGAGCATTTAATCCATTCACATTTAAGGTAATTATCGATATATATGTTCCTATTACCATTTTCCTAATTGTTATTGGTTTGTTTTTATAGGTCCTTTGCTTCACTTGTGTTTCCCACTTAAAGAAGGTCCTTTAGCATTTGTTGTAGAGCTGGTGTGGTGGTGCTGAATTCTCTTAACTTTTGCTTGTTGTAAAGCTTTTGATTTCTCCATCGAATCTGAATGAGATCCTTGCTGGGTAGAATCATCTTGGTTGTAGTTTCTTCCGTTTCATCACTTTAAATATATCATTGCACTCCCTTCTGGCTTGTAGAGTGTCTACTGAGAAATCAGCTGTTAACCTTATGAGAGTTCCCTTGTATGTTATTTGTCATTATTCCCTTGTTGCTTTCAGTAATTTTTCGTTGTGTTTAATTTTTGTCAATTTGATTACTATGTGTCTTTGTGTGTTTCTCCTTGGGCTTATCCTGCCTGCAACTCTCTGAGCCTCCTGGATTTGGGTGGTTGTTTCCTTTACCATGTTTGGGAGGTTTTTGACTATAATTTCTTCAAGTATTTTCTCGGTTCCTTTCTCTCTCTCTTTGCCTTCTGGGACCCCTATAATGCGAATGTTGTTGCATTTAATGTTGTCCCAGAAGTCTCTTAGGCTGTCTTCATTTCTTTTCATTCCTCTTTCTGTATTCTGTTCCGTGGCAGTGAATTCCACCATTCTGTCTTCCAGGTCACTTATCTGTTCTTCTGCTTCAGTTATTCTGCTATTGATTTCTTCTAGTGTATTTTTTCATTTCAGTTATTTTATTGTTCATCTCTGTTTGTTTGTTCTTTAATTCTTCTAGGTGTTTGTTCTTTAATTCTTCTAGGTCTCTGTTAAGCATTTCTTGCGTCTTCTCGATCTTTGCCTCCCTTCTTTTTCCGAGGTCCTGGATCATCTTAACTGTCATTATTCTGAATTATTTTTCTGGAATGTTGCCTATCTCCAGTTCATTTAATTGTTTTTCTGGGTTTTATCTTGTTTCTTCATCTGGTACATAGCCCTCTGCCTTTTCATCTTGTCTATCTTTCTGTGAATGTGGTTTTTTTGTTCCACAGGCTGCAGGATTTTAGTTCTTCTTGCTTCTGCTGTCTCCAGTGTATGTTTTTCTGATGAGCAGTCACAGCACCAACTCAATCGTTTAAGCCTGGATCCTGAGCTTCATTCCTGTGTTCTCATTTCATCCCTTCTAACCAAAGAATGAATCATTAATTTATGCCAACTTTAGTTCTTAAAGAGTTCTCAATTTTTTTCTTTATCTTCATCTGCACTGATAGCACTAACACTTCAGCCTTTACCATCTTTTCCTAGATAGTATAGCAGAATTTTAACAGTTTTTAAATCTATCTACTCTCACTAGTGTCAATTTTTTCAAGCATGAATTCATTTATAAATTTTCCTTAATTGAAGCCCTTCAATACCTCTTCCCATATCACTACAAAGTCAAATTTTAGATCCTATCTATCAAGATGCTTTATGATCTGATATCTACCAACTTATTTAGCTCCATCCTTTCCCACTGCATTAAAGATTCCAGTGAATCCTAAACACCTGTTATTACCAAAATATGGCTATCAAAACACATCTTTGTAAATGCAGCTCTATTTCACCCTGAATTATTCTTCTACTTTGTGATATCAACACTCTATTTTTCATTCAAGATCTAGTTCAAGTATTACCTCTATCCTCAGCTTACCTCTTTAGCATCATCTAACAATACTTTCCACCTCTTGATCCCCATCTCCATTCATGATGGATTTCCTATATTTCCTCCAAACATATCATGCTCTCAGGATTTTACTGTTTCCTTCACTTTTACTATCCTTTTCCTCCTGGTTAATCTCCTACTCAAGCTTAGATATCATTCTTTTGAGAGGACTTTCTGGTCCAAATCCCCAATATAAGTTAAATCTTCTTGTTTTATGTTTCCATTGTAGCCTATATCTCCTCTTTGGTAATAAAACACTTTTAGAGGCTCTTTTAGTGTTTGACTTCCACAAAGACTATTATATCCAGAGGACAGGAGCCTAGTCTATATTTTTATTATTTTTACATCATCAGAGCTTAATACATTGCCTGGCACATATTAGATGCTCAATACATATGTGCTGGATTCTGATGGAATTAAGCTTATTAATGATGTCTGCATACAGTTGATCACAAACTTTTTCAACCTCACCCTTACCCCTGCCTCACAATTTTACTTTCATCCATCAGTGTACTAATCTCACATGCCATGTCTGAATTCCCCTCAACAGCTGGGGCCCATGGCACAGCCCCCAGTTCAATTCATATTGGAACTGAAAAATAATCCATCTTAATCATCAGTCTGAAGCAGGGGGCAGCAGTCAGAGGAATGGAAACCAGAGACATGAGAATTGTCCAAGAAACTTGGCCAGGTAGGTTGGTGTGATCCCTTGAGACCCAGGACAGATAAGAAACTCTTATAGGTCACATGTAAGGTTCCAAAAGGTGCTGAAAAGTTTGAGACACATTACTTACTTATTTATTTATTTATTTATTTATCTACTTTTGGTTGCATTTGTTCTTTGTTTCTGCACGCGGGCTTTCTCTAGTTGTGGCGAGCGAGGGCTACTCTTCATTGCTGTGCATGGGCTTCTCATTGCTGTGGCTTCTCTTGTTGCAGAGCATGGGCTGTAGGCACATGGGCTCAGTAGTTGTGGCTCGTGGGCTGTAGAGTGCTGGCTGAGTAGTTGTGGCACACGGGCTTAGTTGCTCTGCGACATGTGGGATATTCCCGGACCGGGGCTCGAACCCATGTCCCCTGCATTGGCAGGCGGATTCTTAACCACTGCACCACCAGGGAAGCCCCACATTATGGTTTTGTTAAAGTGGTTGTAATAGGGGTTGTTGATATATCTTTACATGCCAACCTCCTCTTCTAGACTTTGAACATTGTGAAACCAGCTTTATTTTAATCAGTTTAAATCTCAAGCCCTCAGTAAATTGTACCCTTAATAAAAATCTGTAGAATAAATGTGTGTAAAGTTATTCTTCTCATCTAACAGCTGATTGTTTACTGCTTTATTTGTAAATAAAAGCTTATTCCCTCCGCCTTGATTAGAAAGGTTTGTGTAAGAACGTGCTGAACTTTACATATTGTTTTGAAATGCAAGCTTCGTGAAATTCAATTTATAAAATCCAAACACAATTTCAGCCTATTAGGGGCTTGTAATTAAGAAGTAACCTGCTAGTTAAATAAACCATTAACTTTGGAAATCAAAGCATAAACAGATGAACTTGCTATACGTGCTTTCCTGCTGTGGCTATTAGCCCAGGAATTAGCCAGGAAATGATGCACTCTGCTGAATGAAATGACAGAATTTCAAGTGGAAGGAACTCCTGAGGCTAGTGGAGTGCTCTGTTGTTGAAAGTTTACAAGGTGTAACTGAAATGTGTTGCATGGCGGGAGTGCCTACTGGTTCTAAATTATTCCTCTTCTGCATCATCTAATTGATTTTCCCTTGAGTATTAGACCAGGGGATTGTGGGGGCAGTGGCAGTGGTCTGCCCTGGGTATAGGCAATAATGGTGTATTTTGTCTGTAGAGAATTAAAAAAATAGCAACACTGACTAAAAGTTGTTCACCATTCTGTTATCACCATGCACTGGCAATTCTAATCAATATCAGTGACAAAATAATCTTCCCTCCAATAATTCTTTTGTCCATCTACATTCTAAATAATTTCTGTAGTTACTATTGAGTTTTAATAATATACATGTGAGCTTCAAATTGGCACATTTTTATTACTTTTCTTTTAGCAAACTTTGCCTTCCATATGGAAATTAATTTGTAGAACACCTATTTGTACAGACTCCTGACACATGTGGCCTAAATACAACTGTTTATTTCCAGAGTGAATATATAAGTTATGAATCATTCAGACTTGTTCCCAGTACATAGTTTTGTCTTTAAACAGTAAATAAAAATTCTTGCCAAATCCAATGTCATAAAGCTTTCTCTATATGTTTTTTTCTAAGTGTTTTATAGTTTTAGCTTTTAACCTTTGATACATTTTGAGTTAATTTTTGTACAAGGTATGAGGCAAGGACTTAACTTCATTTTTTGCAGGTAGATATCCAGTTTTTCCAGCATCATTTGTTAAAAAGACACTCTTTTACCCATTGAATAGTCTTGGTAGCCCTGTTGAATGTCATTTGACCATATATGTGAGGGTTTATTTCTGAGCTTTCAATTCTATTCCATTGCTCTATATATCTGCCTTTATGCCAGTACCACACTGTTTTGATTACAGTAGCTTTGAAGTAAGTTTTAAAATTGGGGAATGTGAGAGCTTTAACTTTGATTCTTTCAAGATTATTTTGGCTATTTGTGGTTCCTTGAGAGTCTATATGAATTTAGCATGAATTTTTCTATTTCTGCAAAAGAAGTCATTAGAAAGTTTATAGGGATTACATTGAATCTGTAGATTTGCTTTGGGTAGTATTAACAACTTAATAATATTAAGTGTTCCAGTCCATGAACATGGAATACTTTTCCACTTATTGGTGTCTTCTTAATTTCTTTCAGCAGTTTTATAGTTTCCAGTGTACAAAACTTTTGCCTCCTTTGTAAAATTGATTTCTAAGTATTTTATTCTCTTTAATGCTATAGTAAATGGAATTGTTTTCTTAATTTCCTTTTTGGACTGTTCATTGTTAGTGTACAGAAATGCAACTGATTTTGTCCATTAATTTGTTTTCAATTCTGCAAATATGCTGACTTTTTTTTATTAGTTCTATGTGCATGTGTGTGTGTGTGTGTAAGGTTTTCTACATGTAAGGTGGTCATGTTGCCTGTGAATAGAGAAAATGTTCCTTCTTTATTTCCAATTTGGATGCTTTTTAAATTTAATTTTCATGCTTAATTGCCCTGGCTAGAACTTCCAGGACCATTTTGAATACAGGAATACCTCATTTTATTGTGCTTTGCTACATTATGCTTCTCACACACTGTATTTTTTGCAAATTGAAGCTTTGTGGCAACCCTGAGTCAAGCAAGTCTATTGGCGCCATTTTTCCAACAGCATTTGCTTACTCTGTGTCCCTCATTATTATTATTATTATATTTGCTATAGTGCTCTGTGATCTTTGATGTTACTACTACAACTTGTTGAAGGCTCAGATTATAGTTAGCATTTTTTAGCAATAAAGTATTTTTAAAATTAAGGTATGTACTTTTTTTTTTTAGACATAATGCTATTGCACACTTAAAAGGCTACAGCATAGTATAAACATAACTTTTGTATGCACTGGGAAACCAAAACAATCTCTGTGACTCACTTTATTGTGATATTTGCTTTATTGCTGTGGTCTGGGACTAAATTTGTAATATCTCCAAGATATGCCTGTACAAATAATGGAAGTGGGCATCCTTGTTTTGTTTCTGATTCTAGAGGAAAAACTTTCAGTCTTTCATCACTGAATATGCTGCTAGCTGTGGGGATAGTTGTTTTACATTAGGGAGATCTTTGAAGGCTCGCATTTGTATGACTCACATTTATTGAGCATTTTCTAAATGCCCTGATGTAGATCACCCTTTTCTCATTCAAACTTCACAAAAACTCTGTGAGGGAGTTTTCTCCACTTAACAAATATGAAAATCAAGATTCATAGAAATCAAATAACTTGATAAAGTTTACATAATTAGTAAATGACATATACGGGCTTTGAATTCTATTTTATCTCACTTAAAAGTCCAGATTCTTTCCACTTTACCAAATAGACTTTTGAAAAAGGAACCAGGTCTCTCTAGACTTACATTTCATTTTCTCTTCCATAGTATCAAGCAGAGCTGGACCCATTCAAATGCTCAATATCTTGTGGATGGATCCACTGCCAACATAAAAACCCATTTCTAAATGCCCTGAGAGCTTTCTTGTTCCAGTAGAAAAGTGAAGCTGGATCTCTCAGGCAGTCAAATACACTTTCCTCTTGGCAAGCACAATGCCTAATTTGGGGTACAGTCTCTCTCGCTGGGCCACTAAGCCTGGCTTCCAAAGCCATTCATCCTCCAGCCTACATTCACAACTCTCTGTCTCCAGTATTTGCAGCCATTTACATTTGGGATCCTACTGCCTGATTCAGAGCAGCAGCAGTGTCTCTGCTGCTTTTTTCTCTTTGTTTGCACCTGGGATCATCCCAGCCTCACCACCAGTGGCACATTGCTCTAGAGAAACAAGGGAACCTCTTGAAAAGCCATTCCTCTCCTAAGACTACCCTCCTTCTTTGGCCAGAGTGGAGGGAAACAAAGCATGGCAGGCAAATTGATTACAATGTCAAAAGGAAGGGCTAAAAGTAATTTCTCAGACTAGATCCCAGTTCCCAGAACAGACATCTTTAAAGTGTTTACAGCCTTGTCCCATAGGTGTTCTAGGAAAGAGACAACCCTGCTCTTGAATATCCTTCTTGGGTTCTGAACTATGCAGAGGGGCAGGGCAAAGCCGCAGATAAAAACAAAAACAAAAAACTCCCCCCATTAGGATAACTCCACAAACCCACATTTTCTGGGGCCTCTTGATCACAAACAATTCTGTCCATGTGCCGTAAGACAGAATGACTACCATATGATGAATCATTTTGTTTTGATTTTTGCTTCAGGAAAAATGATCACGATAATAGGAAAAGTAAACAAAAAAGTCAAAAGTACTTTAAGAGTACAACTCTTGTTTCAACACTCTGTGGGAAAACATGTATGTACGTGTGTACGTGTGTGTGTTTTACAACTACATCTCCAGATGCTGATTGCAATTTAAGCTCATAGAGAACAATAATTTTCAACCTCCACCAGTTTCCCCTAAACCCACACATATTTTGGGTAGAATTGTTTGGCAGCTCTTAAAGGATCAAGAATGAGCCCATGGCCTAGAGACAGAACTTTCTTTGAGACTCCCTGCCTGCATGTGGAATGGGAGACAGGAAGGGAGAGGGGCATGGTCCAGCCTCCATCTGGGAAAAGCCAAACTCCCTGTGGCAGTCCAGAGAGCTAGCTTCAGCCATGGCAAGTCTGGTTATGCCTCTTGATACCTGAACCTCCTACTCCAGCTTCTCCGTGGAGGGAGCTCTGGGGTTGGACTCTATGCAACCATAGACATGGGAGTATGAGCAAAGACCTTGGGCTGTGTGATGTAGAGGAAAGAGCCTGGACTTTGGAGTGCTGCCTTAGCCACTTCATACTTGTGTGACCTTGGCCAAGTTACTTAACTTCCTGATGCTCACAACCCTCGCTTGCACCATGGAGGTAGTGCTTCTCAGGGTCCTTGGGATAATTAGGAAGAACATATGTAAAGTGGTTGGCATATTGTCTGAGCACAAGCAATGGTAATTATTAGTATTAATAGAGTTGATCTACTCAACAAACTTGTGTAGTTGAGAATATTGGAGTTCAGAGAAGTGAAATAACTCATCAATGTCATGCAGCCAGTTGATAAGAGCCAGAACTGGAACCTAGTGATTCTTTTTCTAAATCACTTTGCCTCCTAAGATCTGCCGCAGTAGGAGATATTAGAACTAAAACACACTGCTGCTACTCTCGAGGACTCTGTAATTTAATGAAAGACAGATATATGAAAAAAATCCACAAGGGTACTTAAGTAAGAAATGGAGAAATAAATGCTTGCATGTATGGTGTATTTGCTCAAATTCATAGAGTGGGAGAAAGTCTGTGCAGTTAGCTAGACAATTGAAGAGAAGCACAACACTGTATTTGGCTCCTGCTTATAGGTAAGTGAAGCGGCTTATTTTTCTGTTTCAATTTTCTTGGGGTTTATAAAGCCTGTAACTGTAGAAGTCATTTTGCTTCACTTTCTATGTGACTTTGTTTACTTTTTAAAAAAGTAAAGTATTTTCCCAGTGGATTCTAAAGATAGGTTGTATGGAATGTAACTGGGCTCCCCAGACACACACCATCTGTGCCCACCATGGAGAGGACCTGACTCTCATTGTCCCGTAGGTGACTAGGACTCTCCCACCAAGGGTAAGTTAGCAGACAGATGGGGCAAGCATCTCTTCTGTGTGCCAGTATGTCTCCCATAACACGATGCCTGGCACATTGTAGGTGCTTAATAAATGTTGTTTCAACAAATTACACATGGATTGGGTTCCCTTGCATCCCTAGTTTACTTCCCTGCTGCAGCAAGAAAGACCAGCACAGGAAATGTTTATCCATCATTTGTTCAGGTAAGACATGAAAAGCTCTTACCAGGGATGGCCATACTGAAAAATCACTCTCTCCAGCGTGGCTAGTTTCATCAGGACGCTGGAATCTCCTTTAAATGTTCCCAACTTCAAAGACCTCCTCCCAGCTTCATCAGCCAGCATGACTTTACAGAATCCAGATGAAGTCCAGCCTTCTTCACAAACCTCCTCCAACCACGCAAGCTCTTACTTGTTTCCCTTTCCTGAGCAATTTGTACACTTGGCATGTAACTATGTGGCATCTCTTGTAGTATGCTTACACTCATCCCTGTGTGTGTGTATTCTCTGCACAAGCCATGTTAGTACCTTGAGAGCAGGGACTGTTGTCCTCTATCTTCTGGATCTTTTGTGGGTCTTCACACAGGTACATGTGGTTTGTAATATGTGCTCCATAAGCTTGATTCAGGAGTCCTCTCGTTCTTGGAGGATATGGCTGCTAACATCTTAAACTAAGCATGTTGTAAGTGACCTTATTTCCATGCATGCTTTTCCTTTAAGGACACTTAGAGCCCAGTGTATAGTCTATGGCTAGCAGTTGCCCATGACTGCATTGTTTTTATTTATATAACAGCAGCCTTGATTCTTTTTAAATCTGCTACACTTATTTTTTTTTTTTCACATATTCTTCTCTCTCTTTCTCTCTTGTACATAAGCTTATACCAAGAGGTTGTAAATGAAGAAATATGAAATGTAAACTTCTCCATTTGAAGGTGTCAGTGGTTAAAAATGACCTACCCACCTTAGGTTGGCCATTTGGCACTGAAATAAGAAACACAAGGCATAGTTGAAAAGATTATATCTCCAACAGTGGAAGTTCAGGTAACATGGTAGTTGAATCGGCCCCTTGTCATCCTTCTGGTTTCCCGCAAGTTTTGTACATGGTACTGGGGCTGTTGATGCTTAGAGTAGAAAAGAAGTTACAAATGAAGCTTGGTCTTTCTTTATTTGCTCATATCCTTACAAGTTGCTTATATCCTATTTATTGGCTTATATCCTTTATTTGCTTATATCAGCCTTTTAGCTCCTTGAGAGCAGCGCCCAGGTTGAGGGTTTAAGACCACCCACAAAGCTGTTCACATCTGTTTTCCCTGAGACCACACAGTGGGGGAAGAGGAACTCTTTAGTGGAAGAAATGAGTTACAAGGTTTGTTTTTCTCAATTTTCTTCCAGTCTTAGGAGCCCAAACAGGGGAAGCAAAGAGGTAATTGAACAAGGAAAAAAGAAAATGCAAAAGGGGAAACGATTTCATGACAATAGAATCCCAAAGAATCATAACTGACACTGTCATTTTATAGATGAGTAAAACTGAGGCTTAGAGCGGGGAGATAACTGACCTGATATCACAGAACAGGCTGGTAATCACCTCTTCTGAAGACTGAGGAGACTTTTCTAGCTCTATAGCTTCTCCTGCCTTAGAATTCCAGTTCAGAACAGACTCTTCATCCTGCTCTTGTATGTACAGCCCCTGGTCTTCAACCTCTCTGTTCACTTAAGGCCCAGACCCAACTCTCTGCTACCTTATCAAGGACACTATGACTGAATGCCTTCTTCTGTGCTGGAAGGCAGAATTTCTCCAAGAGTGATCCCTGCACCACCAGCATCCAAATCCCTTGGGTGACACTCTTTTTTTTTTTTTTTAACTTTTACTGGAGTATAGTTGATTCACAATGTTGTGTTAGTTCCAGTTATACAGCAAAGTGAGTCAGTTACACATATACAAATATCCACTCTTTTTTAGATTCTTCCCATATTGGTCATTACAGAGTATTCAGTCGAGTTCCCTGTGCCATACAGTAGGTTTTTATTAGTTATCTATTTTATATATAGTAGTGTGTATATGTCAATCCCAATGTCCCAGTTTATCCCTTCCCCCATTACCCCCTGGTAACCGTAAGTTTGTTTTCTAATCTGTGATTCTATTTATGTTTTGTAAGTAAGTTCATTTGTACCTTTTTTTTTTCTAGATTCCACATATAAGCAATATCATATGATATTTGTCTTTCTCTGAGTTACTTCACTTAGTATGACAAACACTAGGCCCATCCATGTTGCTGCATATGCCATTATTTTGCTCTTTGTTATGGCTGAGTAATATTCCATTGTATATATGCCCCACATCTTCTTTATCCATTCCTCTGATGATGGACATAGGTTGCTTCCATGTCCTGGCTATGATAAATAGTGCTGCAATGAATATTGGGGTGCATGTATCCTTTCAAATTATGGTTTACTCTGGGTATATGCCCAGGAGTGGAATTGCTGAGTCATACGGTAGTTCTATTTTCAGTTTTTTTAAGGAACCTCCATACTGTTCTCCATAGTGGTTGTATCAATTTACATTCCCACCAACAGTGCAAGAGGGTTCCCTTTTCTTCACACCCTCTCCAGCATTTATTGTTTGTAGGTTTTAACACTCATTTATGATAAAAACTCTCCAGAAAGCAGGCATAGAGGGAACCTACCTCAACATAATAAAGGCCATATATGACAAACCCACAGCAAACATCATTCTCAATGGTGAAAAACGGAAAGCATTTCCTCTAAGTTTGGGAACAAAACGAGGTTGTCCACTCTTGCCCCTTTTATTCAACATAGTTTTGGAAGTCTTAGCCATGACAATCAGAGTAGAAAAAGAAATAAAAGGAATCCAAATCGGAAAGAAGAAGTAAAACTGTCACTGTTTGCAGATGACATGATACTATACATAGAAAATCCTAAAGATGCTACCAGAATACTACTAGAGATCATCCATGAATTTGGTGAAGTTGCAAGATACAAAATTAATACACAGAAATCTGTTGGATTCCTATACACTGAAAATGAAGGATCAGAAAGAGAAATTATGGAAACAATACCATTTACCTTCACATGAGAAAAAAACCCCAAAACCCTAGGAATAAACCTACTTAAGGAGGCAAAAGACCTGTACTCAGAAAACTATAAGATACTGATGAAAGAAATCAAAGACAACACAAACAGAGGAGAGATATACTGTATTCTTGGATTGGAAGAAGCAATATTGTGAAAATGACTATACTATCTAAAGCAATCTGTAGATTCAATGCAACCCCTATCAAATTACCAATGGCATTTTTCAAAGAATTAGAACAAAAAATTTTACAATTTGTATGGAAACACAAAAGACCCTGAATAGCTAAAGCAATCTTGAGAAAGCAAAACAGAGCTGGAGGTATCACACTTCCTGATTTCAGACTATACTACAAAGTTACAGTAATGAAGGCAGTATAGTACTGGCACAAAAACAGACTTATGTCAATGGAATAGGATAGAAACTCCAGAGATAAACTCACACACCTATGGTCACCTAATCTATGACAAAGGAGGCAAGGATATACAATGGAGAAAAGACAGTCTCTTCGATAAGTGGTGCTGGGAAAACTGGACAGCTATATGTAAAAGAATGAAATTAGAACACTCCCTAACACCATACACAGAAATAAACTCAAAATGGATTAAAGAGCTAAATGTGAGGATGGATACTATAAAACTCTTAGAGGAAAACATAGGCAAAACACTCTTTGACATAAACCACAGAAAGATCTTTTTTGACCCACCTCCTAGAGTAATGGAAATTAAAAATAAAAAAGTAGGAGCTAATTAAACTTAAAGCTTTTGCACAGCAAAGGAAACCATAAACAAAACAAGAAGACAACCCTGAGAATGGGAGAAAATATTTGCAGATGAAGCAACTGACAAGGGATTACTCTCTAAAATATGCAAGCAGCTCATGCAGCTCAATATCAAAAAAACAAACAACCCAATCAGAAAATGGGAAGAAGATCTAAACAGACATTTCTCCAAAGAAGACATACAAATGGCCAAAAATCACGTAAAAAAATGCTTAACACCACTAATTATTAGAGAAATGCAAATCAAAACTACAATAAGGTATCACCTCACACTAGTCAGAATGACCATCAAAAAATCTACCAAAAAACCTTGGGCAACTCTTAAAGCCTTCTGAGACCTACTGAGTCAGTTGCTGGAGGTGGGCCAGGAATTTGCATTTTAACAGGAGCCCTAGGGATGGCTGGGCACATTAAATCTCAGAACTGCAGGCCAAGAGGAAGTGCCAGTGGCAGCCAGCTACGTGCCCTTCCTCTCCCTTCTCCCAGCAGCCCAGTGGCCCTTTCAGCAGCAGATGGGGAAGGACTGTCAAGACAGGGACTCCGCCTAGCACCAGAGGGATTTTGCAAATAAAACTTTCTATACAACCCTATGTGTTGGAAACAACAGTTTCATCTCTTTAGGGTTGGTTTTAACCAAGCTCAGTTTGTCTGTGAGCTAACAAAACTGTTATTCCTCTTTCCCTCATCTCTGCCCTCCCCTCCTCCTCCCCCAACCTCAAGACTCCCTTTTACACATTTCTAACTTTATACGACTTTGGGCCCTTGTTTACCTTCCTCTTAATGACCACTCAAAAGGCCAGGAGCCTTCGCATTTCCTCCCACAGGTAATACAAAAACAGCCACAACAGTGACAATAGGGTGGTGATGCCCCAACACTGGCTCCAATGAAGCCTTGCAGTGTCAACCAGGTCACACCTATTTTCACTTTTACCCAACTTGCTTCAGATGATGATGTCAGATTTTTTTCCTCCTTTCTTCAAATCAATTGTCCTTCTCACCGAGAGGGTGTCCATGACAAGGTCTGGCCTGTTGATGGTACATGCATGTCTAGCTCAATGATACGGCAGCCCCACACCTGCCCATGTAGGTGTGGTCTGTAAGTGGCAGCTTCTGTGGGAGGTAACAAAGAAGAGACGAGCACAATGGAGAGAGAAATGATGTGTAGAAGAGAGGAGAAGCCTCAGTTTCCCTTGTGAGGCTAATTAGATGATGTGAGAGAGGAAGAACTCTTGTGAGGGGGGAGATAGGCGCACAGTGAGTTTGAGAGCCAAGGGCCCCTGTTTCCCTTGGACATTGCCTGGTGAAGGATGGAGAGGTTTGTTTTGTTGTGATTAAGGAAGGAGATCAGCTCAGTGCTGGCTGCAGGGGACAGATTACCCAGTGATGGCACCGGAGCTATTTTGTTCTCAGGCACAGATGTAATGATCTCTCTAATAGCGACCTTGATAAGCCCATGTAAAAGTTGTTTGGGTTTTTCCGTAAGATGTTATGAAAAACCTGAACAAAGTTTTTGGCCAACCCAATAGATAAGTACATATTGGGCAAGGCCTCTTTATCAGGTGGGTTGAAGTATTCAGCCTACACAGGTAGATATATGCATGGAAACATTTTTTTTAAATTAATTTATTTTTGGTTGCATTGGGTCTTCGTTGCTACACGGTGTGCGGGCTTCTCACTGTGGTGGCTTCTAGTTGTGGCACGTGGGCTCAGTAGTTGTGGCACACAGGATTAGCTGCTCCGCGGCATGTGGGATCTTCCTGGACCAGGGCTCGAACCCGTGTCCCTTGCATTGGTAGGTGGATTCTTAACCACTGCGCCACCAGGGAAGCCCTGCTTGGAAACATTTATGTAATTATGCACACCTATGTAAGTACACACATATACCCCACACACATTGGCACAAGAACACACACACTTACATTTTCACACAAACATATACACATACATAGATTTAAATACACACATGTACAACTGTCCACATATGTGCATGTGCCTCCATGCAGTCATGCTAAAACTTGGTCATCTAGATCAGTCCTATACACAGCTGTGCATAGGTACATATACAAATAAGAATAAAACAGAAAATGTGCCTATGATATGGTGGCCATGTGACTTGTTGGAGGCCACAATGAGCCAAGGATGTGGCTGTAAGTAACAGGAGGGCAGTGGTCAAGACTTCTGGTCCTCAGAGCACTCAAGTGCTAGGTACAGAGTGGGTACAAACTATGGTCTTATGAATTGATGGACGCCATGGCTTACCTTGCTGACTTCTGCCTTGACTCGATTATGACAACCATGGAAAAACTTTCTCCCCTTCTGTCCTTTTGTGTGAGTGCTTGGAGTGTCTTGGAACTTTCTCCTTGGCTGAGATTGTGCTTATGAAGCCCCTCCTTTATCACCTGACTCTCCACTCCCAGAACCCCACCTCACAATCAAGTGAAAACCTTATTTCCATTTCTTTTCAAAAGAAATCCACACCAGTCCACGTGATCTGGGCTTCTTTGGAAAATAGAGCATGGCCCTGGCACAGGGGAGGCCAAATATGCCATCTGTGAGCTCCTGGGGTTTGGGGGTGATGCCCAGGGCTCTCTGTGACACACCTGGTATCTCAGAAAGACCTTGCTGAAGGGGGTCCTTGTCTCCCTCACAGCAGGAAGGAAGCCTGAGGTGTCATGATAGGTGCCAGGCAATGATTGCTGACATACCTATGGTTTATTAACAAAGGTTATATCATCATCATCGTCATTAAATAGCACCGTTAAAAAGAGTGAACATTCTTGGTCAAGCTGTACTTGTTTGCTTGGTCAAGTTGAAGCAAAATAAAATAGCACATATGTTCTCTGGGTCACTGGAGGAAGGTAGCTCCAGCCCCCCACGCTTTAAAAGTTAGCATCACCACTTAAGCAGCAAGAGACCTGGAGTCCCAGATTCAGGAGCCTAGAAAGAGTTCCCTCTCCCCGGGGAGTTCTTGATTTAATGAACTTCGTCTTCAGTCTTCATCTCCTTTGCACTTGTTACGGATTCCAGCATATACTACTTAGTGTTTGAACAGGAAAGAGAAGGAATTGGGATGTTAATTTTGAACTTTTAATTACATCCTTTTGCTTTTTCTCCTCCAAGAGCTTTCTCTGCTTTTTTCTTCTCTTATTTGTTCTCCTTTCTCTTTCACTACATCCCAAAGACCAAGCGGATAACTAGAGAGCTTTTGCCTCTGAAGCCACACCCTAAAGACTTAAGAGTTCCTAAGACTATTGCCTCCCATTTCCTTGATCCCTCTCTTCAGCATAAACCACCTTTCAGCCCATCTTCTGAAGAGTCAGGGTAAGCTTGTGACATCAGAGACTCTAAGCTTTTAGTTCCAGGGGTGACTGTACTGATGGTTTTAAGAGAACTAATTTCTAGATCCTCAACTTCCATAGTTTTCTGGTATCAGGTAGGTTCTCTCTGTTCCCCCTACCCACTGCCCCTTTCAGAAAAGCCCTTTTCCTATTTTACAAAACCAAGGTGTGCATCCTTCCCCAATTTTACTCTGGTTCCTTGTTCTATGGTATAAACACCCCCTGGAAGCCAGACCTCCTTTACTAATGAAAGCCCTAGAAACTCATGGGACAGCTTCCTCTTCTTACTGATTTTATCCATTTTTCTGATAAGGATGAAGCGTGGTGATAGAAATGGAGTGTGTTAGCCCCTTTGGGGAGGGTGGAGACAATGGGAGTGATGGCAGTTCTGTTTAATGACCTCACCACTCCCAAGCCTGACTTTTGTCAAATAATGCTCTGCTGTTGTGGGCGAAAATGGTGAGAGCAAAGCAGAGAGAAAATTGGTAAGAAATATTGAATGCTAAAAATGTCTCTTTTTTCACAAATTTAATCACAAGCAATTACGTTCAGCTATTCTCAGTACTCATCCTTGGGAAGTGTCATTATCTGGAAAGAAAAGCACCTTGGAATAGCTGAAACAGTAGAGGTTAGTGACACGGATTTTATTAAATGTAATGGGAATGTTCTCCAGGGCTACCAAACGATAGAACCTGTGGCAAAAGCTTCACCTGCTTTCTCTTAAATTCAGTGTATGTCAGTCAGTAAGTTAGTTAAAATCTATTTTATCAAATTGTATCATGAAATATTTATTCCATTTAGTCATTTCTCAATTTATTTTTTTCTTATGGAAATGCTTACTATTTTCTATCTCTGATTAATAAAATAAAATGATATTCTAGCTGCCACACCATTTTGTTGTTACCAGTGTATATGTTTCTCTTTCATGAACTATATGGGAAAAGTCTTGGTCACATCTCACGATATTAATGGCATTATTTCTAAAGTTATATACATAATTCTTATTCAATGATTTTCAAAAGCTGAAAGACAGATTCAATGCATGCAAACACACACATTTACCAAAGGACTGCAAGGAGTTTTATTCTTCTTGCTTCATAAATGACACATTTTTTTGGCTACAAATTACACGGCATTATTTCAAACTAAGTAGTGAGGAATAGCATGTAGCTTTATTATTGTTTTCATAAATTATAAAAATAGACTATATTAGCTTTATATCAGTTTAATCTTGATTTGACTGCTTTTAGTAATCTATCTTTTAAAAAACCCTCAAATTCCACTATGTATTACTCAGTGATTTTTAATAATATTCCTGAAATGTGTATTAATCTATTTGTTTGAATTGAAAAATGAAGTCAGACATTTTATGACAGAAAGTGAGTCTGATTGTGCTGATGGTTTGACAGTGATGACTGACATTTCCAATTAGGTTATGAGGCAGACATTTCCCCCTAAACTGAGTAAGCAAAATCTAAACTTAAAGATGTGATGAGATAAAAGCAGTTTATAGAAAAATATTGTATTGTCAGAGATGTATTGAAGTTAGCAACGTTTTTAATCTTTCCAATTCTATCTGAGTATATCATGCTAAACAATATGTCTGTTAGTGGGAAAAAAATAATGGGTACAATTACTGGTCATTTAATAAATTTTGGCAGTCTTTTTGGTATTCTTCCCAGAAACTGAGAAAGTGAATGATTCTCATAAATTAAGAAATAAAAAGTAAATGAATAAAAATTCACACACACACACACACACACACACACACACACACACACCCCTATTCCTTTTCAGGCCAGGTAGTTTCCAATTCTTTGCTTTCAGCAAAAGTGCAGAAGAGCCTAATCAAACTGCTGTAAACAGTGTCAGTCAACTGATCACTACAAAAATAATTTTTTAATAATAGATCATCAAGTGATTTTTAGCCTATAAGAATTAAAAAAAAAACAGTTTGACGTTCTCCTAACAATCTCACCTCTTTCAAGTGAATAAATCTTCTAGCTCTAACATTTATGAAAATGTAAGGCACAAATAGAAAATGTAAAACATGGAAAGAAATCTTTTAGTATGTGAGCCCTGATGGGTGTGAAAGGACTGTCTCAGCTCTGACAACCTGTGAAGTTCATTCTGCATCTGATGTCACTATGAGAAGCCTCAGTTCACTTCTCATGGCCTGTGCTTCAACTTTCTTGGTCCCCATCTCCCACCCCGCCCCCTACCCCTGAGCACTGGGTCAGCATGAACGCCTCGTCCTTCAGCAGCAAAACACTCTGTATACTAAACCTCTTATCTGTATCCTCCCTTTGCTTTCTCGTCTGGACTAAAACATGGCCCCCTCCAGAGGACAGTGCTTTTCTGGAACTCTCTGGAGTGGTGGCTCTTGGTTCACCCTCATCGCATGCACTGTTGAGCTTGGAGGTGAGTTGGAGTCTCCTCCTCCTCCTTAATTGTTTCTTCCAGTCTGTTGTCCCCCGTCTTCCTTTTAAACACGCAGCATTGACTCATAGTCTTCAGACTATGCCACCTACGATTCTCATTACATTCTGATCCCAGGGTTCTGCCCTTTATTTTTCAGTGAGTTTAGCTCCTGGCTCACCGTCCTTCTCTCCAGTTCTAGTTCTGTCTGATGTCTGGTGATTTCCATGTATATGTGGGACATATATATGGAAACATAGATAATCCTTTAATTCTTGACCTTCTAGTTCTTTGAATTCCTTTCCTCCAATGATTGTATCCTCTATTCTACTTTACACTTCAACCCATGGCCATACCCTGCCCTATTCTTTCTAATATAGCCCACTTTCTGACCTCACCTTTTATTTTTCCAGCCCATTCCCTCTGACTTCAACAAACTCTTGATGCTACCCGATATACTTAACTTAAAACACATTATTATATACTAGGAAGTGCAGGGCTGGAGGGATGGCAGGATGTCCCAGACCACAGCCCTGAGTGGTCTAGTGTCTAGTATTCAGTACAAAAATAAGAGATTCATAGGCTCTACCTCAAAATTTCTGAATCATAATTTTTGGGGGTACAGGTACAGAAATCAGTTGTTTAAGTTTCTCTTATGGTTCTGATGCCGCTGGTGGGGGGGGGCCAGCTTTGAAACGTTTGTCTGCAGAGTCACAGCAGCAGTGCAAACTTTATGTATCATGCAGATGAGTTCTGAACTAAACTTGTTGACATTTGTGTCTCTGAGTTACCCAGTGCTGACTGCATGTAATTGTGTAAGTAAACAATGTACCTTACTACTTCTATAGAACACATAATAAAAGTTATTATGGAAAAAAATACATTATTATAATTCTTATAACCATCCTCACATACATTTGCAACTGTCTTCCCCCTCATATTAATGCCCTTTTAGGAGAATCAAGACCCTAAACAAACTCATCGTTACTTCTGCACCTAAACCCATGCAGCCAACCCTAAAGTGAAAAACAACATACATGCTGATAGTCTTACGGTCAATTTATGGCCACAAACCTTAAGTTGAACCACAAGGCTCCCTGACATTCATATTATGTTTTACATAATTTTTTACAACACTGCTTCCGCTTCACTGATAAAACTGAAGCAATCAGAAGGGAATGTCCATGTGCTCCCATCACATCGACACACCTATCAGCATCTACACCCACAAACCTTGCCTTCCCAAGTGTTTAATGAAAAAGAACTGTTCGTGTTTCTCTCTAAGGGCACTTGTGCAACAAACTTCATCCCAGTAGTCTACTGAAATATATTGTGTTGGTAATTCTCTCCTTTGTCTCTTGTGTCATCCATACTCCCCTCTCTAATGGGTTATTACCATCATCATACCATAAGGTACCTATTTCTCCAAACTTAAAAAAATCTTTTGATCTCCCTGCCTCTCTGCTCACCCCTTATATCAAAACTCCTAGAAATATTTGTTTCTACCCACTATCTTCAATTCTTGTACCTCTGTTTTCCTTAATCCCATGCCTAGAAAGATTTTGCTCTCAACTACTCCAACAAAATGACTCTTGTTTGTTTAAAGTCACAGTGACTTCAATGTTGCTAAATCCATGTTCTGAATTTGCAAATTTACCTACTTGATAAAATGTATTTATAACCCCCAAATCCATGTTCATTGCACACTTGCAGTCATTCACAGACAATGCACTAAGCAGTGAAAAAAATATATTTTTTAACATCTTTATTGGAATATAATTGCTTTACAATGATGTGTTAGTTTCTGCTTTATAACAAAGTGAATCAGCTATACATATACATATATCCCCATATCCCTTCCCTCTTGCATCTCCCTCCCACCCTCCCTATCCCACCCCTCTAGGTGGTCACAAAGTGCTGAGCTGATCTCCCTGTGCTATGCAGCTGCTTCCTACTAGCTATCTATTTTACATTTGGTAGTATATATAAGTCCATGCCACTCTCTCACGTCATCCCAGCTTAACCTTCCCCCACCCTATGTCCTCTGATCTGCGTCGTTATTCCTGTCCTGCACCCTAGGTTCTACAGAACCGATTTTTTTTAGATTCCATATATATGTGTTAGCATATGGTACATTTTTTTCTCTTTCTGAATTGCTTCACTCTGTATGACAGACTCTGGGTCCATCCACCTCACTACAAATAACTCAATTTCGTTTCTTTTCATGGCTGAGCAATATTCCATTGTATATATGTGCCACATCTTCCTTATCCATTCATCTGTTGATGGACACGTAGGTTGCTTCCATGTCCTGGCTATTATAAATAGAGCTGCACTGAACATTATGGTACATGACTCTTTTTGAATTATGGCTTTCTCAGGATATACCCCCAGTAGTGTGATTGCTGGGTCATATGGTAGTTATATTTTTAGATTTTTAAGGAACCTCTGTACTGTTCTCCATAGTGGCTGTATCAACTTACATTCCCACCAACAGTGTAAGAGGGTTCCTTTTTCTCTACACCCTCTCCAGCATTTACTGTTTGTAGATTTTTTGATGATGACCATTCTGACTGGTGTGAGGTAATACCTCATTGTAGTTTTGATTTGCATTTCTCTAATGATTAGTGATGTTGAGCATCCTTTCATGTGTTTGTTGGCAATCTGTATATCTTCTTTGGAGAAATGTCTATTTAGTTCTTTTACCCATTTTTGTTTTTTCTCCTTCATCACTTTAAATATGTCCTGCCACTCCCTCTGGCTTGCAGAGTTTCTGCGGAAAGATCACCTGTTAACCTTATGGGGATTCCCTTGTGTGTTATTTGTTGTTTTTCCCTTGCTGCTTTTAATATGTTTTCTTTATATTTAATTTTTGATACTTTGATTAATATGTGTCTTGGTGTGTTTCTCCTTGGATTTATCCTGTATGGGACTCTCTGTGCTTCTGGACTTGATTAATTATTTCCTTTCCCATATTAGGGAAGTTTTCAACTATAATCTCTTCAAATATTTTCTCAGTCTCTTTCTTTTTCTCTTCTTCTTCTGGGACCCCTATAATTTGAATGTTGGTGCATTTAATGTTGTCCCAGAGGTCTCTGAGACTGTCCTCAATTCTTTTCATTCTTTTTCTTTATTCTGCTCTGCAGTAGTTATTTCCACTATTTTATTTTCCAGGTCACTTACCCATTCTTCTGCCTCAGTTATTCTGCTATTGATCCCCTCTAGAGGATTTTTAATTTCATTTATTGTGTTGTTCATCGTTGCTTGTTCCGTCTTTAGTTCTTCTAGGCCCTTGTTAAATGTTTCTCGCATTTTTCTCTATTGTATTTCCAAGATTTTGGATCAACCTTTACTATCTTTTACCCAGTTTTGAATTGGGTTGTTTGCTTTTTTGATATTGAGCTGCATGAGCTGCTTGTAAATTTTGGAGATTAATCCTTTGTCAGTTGCTTCATTTGCAAATATTTTCTCCCATTCTGAGGGTTGTCTTTTCATCTTGTTTATGGTTTCCTTTGCTGTGCAAAAGCTTTTAAGTTTAATTAAGTCCCATTTGTTTATTTTTGTTTTTATTTCCATTTCTCTAGGAGGTGGGTCAAAAAGAATCTTGCTGTGAGTTATCTCATAGATTGTTCTACCTATATTTTCCTCTAAGGGTTTTATAGTGTTTGGCCTTACATTTAGGTCTTTAATCCATTTTGAGTTTATTTTTGTGTATGGTGTTAGGGAGTGTTCTAATTTCATCCTTTTACATTTAGCTGTCCAGTTTTCCCAGCACCACTTATTGAAGAGGCTGTCTTTTCTCCATTGTATATTCTTGCCTCCTTCATCAAAAATAAGATGGCCATATGTGCGTGGGTTTATCTCTGGGTTTTCTATCCTGTTCCATTCATCTATATTTCTGTTTTTGTGCCAGTACCATACTGTCTTGGTTACTGTAGCTTTGTAGTATAGTCTGAAGTCAGGGAGCCTGATTCCTCCAGTTCCGTTTTTCTTTCTCAAGATTATTTTGGCTATTTGGGGTATTTTGTGTTTCCATAAAAGTTGTAAAATTTTTGTTCTAGTTGTGTGAAAAATGTCAATGGTAGTTTGATAGGGATTGCATTGAATCTGTAGATTGCTTTGGGTAGTATAGTCATTTTCACAATGTTGATTCTTCCGATCAAAAATATGGAATGGTTCAAGAATTTGCATATCATCATTGTGCAGGGGCCATGCTAATCCTCTCTGTATCATTCCAATTTTAGTATATTTGCTGCTGAAGCAAGCACTGAGCCGTGAAAAATTTGAGTCACTTGCTGTGCACGTTCCCAGCTGAGGTTGAGCAAGGCAACTCGCTTTCTTCTTGTTTCACCTCTCATACTGTAAATAAGTGTCCTTTTGTGGTCTATTTTGTGCCATGTTTTTTCCTTTTTTTGGTGTGGTTGGTGGTTTCACTGTTGAAAATGGAATTATCCCTTTATTTTCTGGCACTGCATATTGCTCTGGAGGCAGCTGTCAGAAGGCAGCCTGGATTTTCTTCCTTCATTTAAGGAAATTTAGCTTTAAAAATATCTTGGAATAATTTTTGTCTGCAATTTTTGAATTCTTTATTTCAGGAATACTTTTCATCCATATGTTGTATCATTTCTGCCTGCCCTTGATATTTATTACTTTATCTGTACTCATTTTATCTTTCCCTTTCCTTCCCTTTGCATTCTCTCTGGAAGGACTTTCATTTCAAGACTTTAAATTTTCAGCCATGTCTATTCTGTTTGGGCTGTTCTAATTATTTGTTCTGTAATGATACTGTTTGGGTGCTCTGTTGCCATAGTTCTGCAATCTCTCTTTTAATCTCATTCTGTTCTTTTGACATTTTGTCTTTAATACCTTTGTAAAAAATAGAATTCATGTTATTATCAAGTCATTCCATAACCTGAAGCCCTTGCAGGGAATCTTCTTCTGTTCTTGGGTTATGTTTTCTGTCACCTGAATTATTTTTCTGTACTCTGTAGCCACACTTCCTTTATTGGTCTTTGAGTGATTGGTTTCCACAGTCACCATGACATGCCTACTTTGTCCCCTTGCTCACGCTAAGTGTGAGCAACTTTGACTGCCATGGGGAGGTCTAGGTAAATTCCTCTTAACATTTTTCCCATCTTTTGAGACATTTTTGGCTTCCACTCTGAGCTAAATTTGAGAGGTGTCATGTTCTTACTGCTTTTCAGTACCCTGGTGGCTCAGTCTGTCAAAAAGTTCAGCCAGAGTGGGTGAAGTTTTGCTGGAAAACTAGAGGTCAAGTCTTTCTTTCTTTTTTTTTAAAATTAATTAATTTATTTATTTTTTGGCTGTGCGGGGTCTTCATTTCTGTGCGAGGGCTTCTTCTAGTTGCAGCAAGCGGGGGCCACTCTTCATCGCAGTGCACGGGCCTTTCACTGCCGTGGCCTCTCACTGTCGCAGCCTCTCTTGTTGTGGAGCACAGGCTCCAGACGCGCAGGCTCAGTAGTTGTGGCTCACGGGCCTAGTTGCTCTGTGGCGTGTGGGATCTTCCCAGACCAGGGCTCGAACCCCTGTCCCCTGTATTGGCAGGCAGATTCTCAACCACTGTGCCACCATGGAAGCCCCAAGTCTTTCTTCTGAGATTAAAAAGGATACCCTATGTTAGAGAACACCACATATGATCAAGGGCATATCCTACTTTTGTGGGGAAATACCCTGTGTTTTCAATCATTCTCCTGATTTAGACTGGAATTCTGAAAAATGGTGAATCCAAGTACTTTTCTTTTCTTTTAAACATTATTTATTTATTTATTTTTGTGTTTAGGGTCTTGGTTGAGGCATGCGGGATCTTTCATTGCAGCACGTTGGCTTTTCATTGTCATGTGTGGGCTTCTCTCTAGTTGTGGTGTGTGGGCTCCAGAGCACGTGGGCTCAGTAGTTGTGGCATACAGGCTCAGAAATTGCCGCATGTAGGCTAAGTTGCTCCATGGCATGTGGGATCTTAGTTCCCTGACCAGGGATCAAACCCTCGTCCTCTGCATTGGAAGGTGGATACTTCATCATTGGATCACCAGGGCAGTCCCACCCAAGTATTTTTTCTGCCTCTGTTGAGATGGCATAATGGTTAGGATCAACTTGCCCTGATTTCCTTATGTAAACCATGTAGCTAATAACATCATGGGGTTTTTATGAGTCTTAAATAGAATGTTGCATATAATGGCTTATCATCATGCTACAGATACCCAACATATGTTAGGTGTGATTATTTTATTGCAGTGAAGATTCTCTTCTGAGGGCCTCTCTTTACTTTTGCCCTGGGCTGCATACTCACCCACTCACTCTTTAATTCCACTTCTTCCCAAATGGGGTTGCATTCTTGGGGTTTTACAAACTTACTATATTTGCCTCATATCACTTTATTGAGGGTATGTATGGAGGAGGATGAGGTATATAGTATGGGTACAATGAATTATTTCCTTTATTGATTTCCTTGGAAACTACTTTAAAAAGTGTATGACATGAGGTCATATCCTATTTATTTCATGTTGCTGATGGTGATAATTTTGTTGCTGATGTTAGTGTCAGTAGGTTATAGGGTGGGATATTGTTTATCTTCCTCCATTCATCATGTCTATCTAGAAGTTCAAACAGGATTAGAGACGTAGGGGAGAGAGGCAGGCCCTCGAGCAGGTGTCTGAGTGAGGGAAGGAGCAGAGGTAGAAATGGGTAAGAGGAGGTGGTGAAGGGCAGAGGCTGGTTAGCAATGAAGGGAATACTGGGTGATGAGCCATGGTAGGTAGGAGACTTAAGGATGGTTGGGGATTTTGGAGCCCAGGAGGAAGAACTGAAATTAGTGGTGGATCTAAGCTACTGATCTTCTATAAGACCTGGCTCTCCTGCCAGGTCACCTGTTGACATGATGTCTTTCCCAAGTGAACTTTTAGGCTGCCACAGCCACATGACCCAAAGGTTCTGACTGGGGTAGACATGCACCTCTTGCTCTTTAGTAAAACAGAGACCACCAGGCAGGAAGGCAGATGCAGAAGATACCAAAGTTCTGTCTGCTAGGGATAGACATGGCTGAGAGTTCACCTGGTCCTATTGGTCTTAAGTTTTACCTACCTCTGAAATTTGGGGACCAAACAGCTCCAGGAGCCACTTCTAATGTTATACTCATAACCTGGGGCTCTAACATTGGTTTGGGCATCAGACAGAAAGACAATTAATTCCTGACTCCATTAGTACCATGACTTTGTTCACTAAGTCGAGTTAACTTTGCTCCTGAATCGAGAGCTTCCAAAGTCATTGCTGATCCATGTGTATACAGAGCCTGTGCTGAAGCCTCACACAATAGATGCTCCTTAATTAAATGAAGAAAAGATATATCAGTTTCACAGCACTCCAGAAGTTGGAGAATATCATTTGGGTCCCTTCCCTCCCTCCCTCCCTATTGCCCTCTCTAATTCAGCACCAACTTCTTCTCAAGGAGCTCGAATCTGCCAGCGGAATGAGGAATCATCTAGCAAGCAGGTTATTTTAAATCTTTAATAGACATATTACCTTACATTATGGCTTTATCATCCGCCCCTCAGTGTGAGCGCCAATAGAACATCCATCACAATTAGCGTAACATCCCGAACACAGAAAAAAGACGAAATTGTGCAGCTAAGTTGGGTGTAAGGGAGCCCAGACTCTCTGACTGGCTTTCTGTTAGACTGTGGGCACACAGCCAGGCCTGGATGTGGCTTTCCCACGGACCAAAAAGGGGAGTAGGGTGTGCTCTTAGCCCAGAGTGCTGTTCCTGTTCATCCTCCTCCAGAAAGACAGAGCCTTCCAGCACTGAGCTGAAGCTGTAGCTGTAGCTGTCATTTACAAAGTTCTAGTCTCACTTCTATTACTGGCCAACCTGAGGCCACTGGCCAAAACTTGGAGTCCCATGTCCAGAACAATCAGATAGGAACAATTTATTTACTGAGCCAAATCCTGCATTAGGCTCTTTTCACTTTTGTTAGCTCATGGAAGCCCTGTGATCACCATATGAAGTAGATATTATTATTCATATTTTTATGAAGGAGAAAACTGAGGTTTAAAAATGTTCTGAGACTCATACCCTGGGAAGTCTATTTCCAAAGGTTATTTTCGTAGAATGTGGTCACTGGACAAGACAAGTGTGCGGAGTACTGAAGCGAGGAGGAGGTGAGGAGATGCTGTTCCAAGCTTGGAGGCGAGAGGGACGTGCCATTCAGGTGTGAGTGGCACCTTCACTTGCATGTAATCCTTCAGAATGCCCAACGAACCACTGCATGCCTCTTGTATTGTTTGCATGTACATGTATGTGTGTAATTACTTATCTCTCTTTTGGGCTCATGCAGAGTTGAGTTACTCCTACTTTTCAGCTCTCAGCACTGTCTACATCATTCAGCACAAGGCCCCTCTTGCATTTATTTCCCCTTATTCAGTCCCTGATCCTCACTTCCATCCCCCTCACCTGCCTAGTTGTCTAACTCTGTTGTACTGGATATATATCCTTTTAATATTGTGTACATGTTTTTGGTTAATGTAACGGTATTTTGTTATAGACCTCACTTTGCTTTTTAAAATTTTTTCCCTTACTTTTAGGCTTTTAGATATAAACACATTTGCTCTGTGAGCATCAAACGCACTCGGTGTTAACTTCTGTGTGCTGGGAAGGTATGTATCCACACATTTTGCTCATCCTCAGCCCTGGAGATAGACACTATAGCTCACCTTCAACTCCTGGCAACTGCACACAATACAATGACTCAATGAACACAGCATCCTTGGCCCCTAGGGATTTGCACCAAACTTTATTGGCCATTCTCCATTGTTTGCCTTCCTACCATCATCTCACTTGTTTAACTCCTCATCATCTCTTGTCTGGGTCCTTACAAAGGTCTCTGCCTCCTACCTCTCTTTTTTTTTTTACTTAAAAAAATTTTTTATTGGAGTATAGTTGCTTTACAATGTTGTGTTAACTTCTGCTGTACAGCAAAGTGAATCAGTTATACATTTACATATATCCACTCTTTTTCAGGTTATTTTCCCATATAGGCCATTACAGAGTATTGAGTAGAGTTCCCCGTGCTATACAGTAGGTCCTTATTAGTTATCTATTTTTAAAAATAGATCTTTATTGGAGTATAATTGCTTCACAATACTGTATTAGTTTCTGTTGCACAACAAAGTGAATCAACCACATGCATACATATGTCCCCATATCCCCTCCCTCTTGAGCCTCCCTCCCATCCTCCCTATCCCCTCCATCTAGGTTGGTGCAAAGCACCGAGCCGATCTCTCTTTGCTGTGCTGCTGCTTCCCACCAGCCACCTATTTTACATTCGGTAGTGTATATATGTTGATGCTACTCTCACTTTGCCCCAGCTTTGCCCTCCCACCCCATGTCCTCAAGTCCATTTTCTATGTCTACCTCTTTATTCCTTCCCTGCAACTAGGTTCATCAGTACAATTTTTTTTTTTTTAGATTCCATATATATGCCTCAGCATATGGTATTAGTTTTTCTCTTTCTGACTTACATCACTCTGTATGACAGACTCTATGTCCATCCACCTCACTACAAATAACTCAATTTCCTTTCTTTTTATGGCTGAGTAATATTCCATTGTATATATGTGCCACATCTTCTTTATCCATTCACCTGTTGATGGACATTTAGGTTGGTTCCATTGTCCTGGCTACTGTAAATAGAGCTGCAATGAACATTGTGGTACATGTCTCTTTGTGAATTATGGTTTTCTCAGGGTATATGCCCAGTAGTGGGATTGCTGGGTCATATGGTAGTTCTATTTTTAGTTTTTAAAGGAACTTCCATACTGTTCTCCATAGTGGCTGTATCAACTTACATTCCCACCAACAGTGCAGAAGGGCTCCCTTTTCACCACACCCTTTCCAGCATTTATTGTTTCTAGTTTTTTGATAATGGCCCTTCTGAATGGTGTGAGGTGATACCTCACTGTAGTTTTGATTTGCATTTCTCTAATAATTAGTGATGTTGAGCATCTTTTCTTGTGCCTCTTGGCCATCTGTATCTCTTCCTTGGTGAAATGTCTATTTAGATCTTCCACCCGTTTTTTAACTGGATTGTTTGTTTTTTTGATACTGAGCTCCATGAGCTGTTTGTATATTTTGGAGATTAATCCTTTGTCTGTTGTTTCATTTGCAAATATTTTCTCCCATTCTGAGGGTTTTTTTTTTTTTTGTCTTATTTATGGTTTCCTTTGCTGTGCAAAAGCTTTTAAGTTTAATTAAGTCCCATTTGTTTATTTTTGTTTTTATTTCCGTTACTCTAGGAGGAGGGTCAAAAAAGATCTTGCCCTGGTTTATGTCAAAGAGTGTTTTTCCTATGTTTCCTCTAAGAATTTTATAGTGTCTGATCTCACATTAAGGTCTTTAATCCATTTGGAGTTTATTTTTGTGTATGGTGTTAGGGAATATTCTAATTTCATTCTTTTACATATTGCTGTCCAGTTTTCCCAGAACCACTTATTGAAGAGGCTGTCTTTTCTCCACTGTATGTTCTTGCCTCCTTTGTTGCAAATTAGGTGCCTATATGTTCATGGGTTTATCTCTGGGCGTTCTATCTTGTACCATCTATATTTCTGTTTTTGTGCCAGTACCATATTGTCTTGATTACTGTAGCTTTGTGGTATAGTTTGAAGTTGGGGAGCCTGATTCCTCCAGCTCTGTTTTTCTTTCTCAAGATTATTTTGGCTATTTGGGGTCTTTTGTGTTTCCATACGAATTGTAAAATTTTTTGTTCTAATTCTGTGAAGAATGCCAATGGTAGTTTGATAAGGATTGCATTGAATCTGTAGATTGCTTTGGGTAGTATAGTCATTTTCATAATATTGATTCTTTCAATCCAAGAATATGGTATATTTCTCCATCTGTTTATGTCAACTTTGATTTCTTTCATCAGTGTTTTACAGTTTTCTGAGAATGAGTCTTTCACCTTCTTCGTCAGGTTTATTCCTAGGTATTTTATTCTTTTTGTTGCAGTGGTAAATGGGAGTGTTTCCTTAATTTCTCTTTCTAATTTTTTTCTGATTTTTCATTGTTGGTGTATAGAAGTGCCAGAGATTTCTGTCCACTAATTTTGTATCCTGCAATCTTACCAGAGTCAATGATTAGTTCTAGTAGTTTTCTGGTGGTATCTTTAGGATTTTCTATTTATAGTATCATGTCATTGGCAAACAGTGACAGTTTTACTTCTTCTTTTCCAATTTGTATTCCTTTTATTTCTTTTTCTTTTCTGATTGCTGTGGCTAGGACTTCCAAAACTATGCTGAATAAGAGTGGTGAGAGTGGACATCCTTGTCTTTTTCCTGATCTCAGTGGAAATGCTTTCAGTTTTTCACCATTGAGTATGATGCTTGCTGTTGGTTTGTCATATATGGCCTTTATTATGTTGAGGTAGGTTCCCTCTGTGACCATTTTCTGGAGAGTTTTTTTTATCATAAATGGGTGTTGAATTTTGTCAAAAGCTTTTTCTGCATCTATGGAGATGATCATATGGTTTTTATTCCTTAATTTGTTAATGTGGTGTATCACACAGATTTATTTGTGTGTATTGAAGAATCCTTGCATCCCTGGGATAAATCCCACTTGATCATGGTGTGTGATCCTTTTAATGTGCTGTTGGATTCTGTTCGTTAGTACTTTGTTCAGGAATTTTGCATCTACATTCCTCAATGATATTGGTCTATAATTTTCTCTTTGTGATATCATTTTCTGGTTTTGGTATCAAGGTGATGGTGGCTTTGTAGAATGAATTTGGGAGTGTTTCTCCCTCTGCAATTTTTTGGAAGACTTTGAGGATGATAGGTGTTAGCTCTTCTCTAAATGTTTGATAGAATTCTCTTGTGAAGCCATCTGGTCCTGGACTTCCTTTTTTGGAAGATTTTAAATTACAGTTTTAATTTCATTACTTGTGATAGGTCTGTTTATAATTTCTAATTCTTCCTGGTTCAGTCTTGGAAGGTTATACCTTTCTAAGAATTTGTCCATTTTTTCGTGGTTGTCCATTTTATTAGCATATAGTTGTTTGTAGTAGTCTCTTATGATCCTTTGTATTTCTGTTATGTCAGTTGTGATTTCTCTTTTTTCATTTCTAATTTTATTGATTTGCATCCTCTCCCTCTTTTTCTTGATGAGTCTGGTTCAGGGTTTATCAATTTTTTAATCTCTTCAAAGAACCACCTTTTAGTTTTATTGGTCTTTGCTATTGTTTTCTTCATTTCTATTTCATTTATTTCTGCTCTGATCTTTATGATTTCTTTCCTTCTACTCACTTTGGGTTTTCTTTGTTCTTTTTTCTCTAGTTGTTTTAAGTGTAGGGTTAGACTGTTTATTTGAGATTTTTCTTGTTTCTTGAGGTGAGAATGTATTGCTATAAACTTCCCTCTTAGAAATGCTTTTGCTGCATCCCATAGGTTTTGGGTCATTGTGTTTTTATTGTCATTTGTTTCTATTTATTTTTTTATTTCTTCTTTGATTTCTTCAGTGATCTATTGGTTATTTAGTAGCACACTGTTTCGCCTCCATGTACTTGTATTTTTTTACAGTTTTTATCTTGTAACTGATTTGCAGTCTCACAGGGTTGTGGTGAGAAAAGATGCTTGATATGATTTCAAATCTCTTAACTTTCTGAGGTTTGATTTGTGACCCAAGATGTGATCTATCCTGGAGAATGTTCCATGTGCACTTGAGAAGAAAGTGTATTCTGCCACTTTTGGGTGGAAAATTCTATAAATATCAATTAGATCTGTCTGGTCTACTGTGTCATTGAAAGCTTATGTTTCCTTATTTATTTTCTGTTTGGATGATCTGTCCATTGGTGTAAGTGGGGGTGTTAAAGTCCCCTACTATTATTGTGTTATTGTTGATTTCTCCGTTCATGGTTGTTAACATTTGCCTTATGTATTGAGGTGCTCCTATGTTGGGTGCATAAACATTTATAATTGTTATTCTTCTTCTTGGAATGATCCATTGATCATTATGTAGTGTCCCTCCTTATCTCTTATAACAGTCTTTATTTTAAAGTCAATTTTATATGATATGAGTATTGCTACTCCAGCTTTCTTTTAATTTCCATTTGCATGGAATATCTTTTTCCATCCCTTCTCTTTCAGTGTGTATGTGTCCCTAGGTCTGAAGTGGGTCTCTTGTAGACAGCATATATATGGGCCTTGTTTTTGTATCCATTCAGCCAGTCTGTGTCTTTTGGTTAGGACATTTAATCCATTTATATTCAAGGTTATTATTAATATGTATGTCCCTATGACCATTTTCTTAATTGTTTTGGGTTTGTTTTTGTGGGTCTTTTTCTTCTCTTGTGTTTCCCACTTAGAGAAGTTTCTTTAGCATTTGTTGTAAAGCTGATTTTGGGGTGCTGAATTCTCTTAGCTTTTGCTCATCTGAAAAGCTTTTGACTTCTCCATTGAATCTAACTGAGATCCTTGCTGGGTAGAGTAATCTTGGTTGTAGGTTTTCCTCTTTCATCACTTTAAGTATATCCTCCCACTCCCTTCTGGCCTGCAGTTTCTTCTGAAAAATCAGCTGATAACCATATGGGGATTCCTTTGTATGTTATATTTTGTTTTTCCCTTGCTGCTTTTAATATTTTTTCTTTGAATTTAATTTTTGTTAGTTTGGTTAATCTGTGTCTTGGTGTGTTTTTCCTAGGGTTTATCCTGTATGGGACTCTGTGTGCTTCCTGGACTTGGGTGACTATTTTATTTCCCATGTTAGGGAAGTTTTCAACTATAATCTCTTCAAGTATTTTCTCAGACCCTTTCTTTTTCTCTTCTTCTTCTGGGACCTCTATAATTCGAATGTTGTTGCATTTAGTGTTGTCCCAGAGGTCTCTGAGATTGTTTTCAATTCTTTTCATTCTTTTTTCTTTATTCTGCTCCTTGGCAGTTATTCCCACCATCTTGTCTTCCAGCTCACTTATTCGATCATCTATCTCAGTTATTCTGTTATTGATTCCTTCTAGTGTGTTTTTCATTTGTTATTGTGTTGTTCATCTCTGTTTTTTCTTTAGTTCTTCTAGATCTTTCTTAAACATTTCTTGTATTTTCTCAATCCATGCCTCCATTCTATTTCTGAGATTCTGGATCATCTTTACTATCATTACTCTGAATTCTTTTTCAGGTAGATTGCTTATTTTCTCTTTATTTATTTAGTCTTATAGATTTTTACCTTGCTTCTTCATTTGTGACATATTTTTTAGCCATCACATTTATTTATTTATTTTTTTAATGAGTGGGATTGTGTTTCTGTCTTACTGGTTGTTTGGGTAGAGTCTTCCAACAGTGGGGTTTGTTGGCTATTGGGTAGAGCTGGGTCTTCGTGCTGAGATGAGGAAGTCTGTGAGAGCTCACTCTGATGAATATTCCCTGGGGTTTGAAGTTCTCTGTTAGTCCAGTGGTTTGGACTCGGAGCTGCCACCACAGGAGCTTCAGCCTGACCCTGGGATTGTGAACCAAGATCCCGCAAGCTGCCTGTGGTGGCCAAAAATAAAACCAACAATAACAAAGTAAAAAATAAAATTAGACTAGGAAACTAACAGATATTTTAGGAAGAATATAAAAATAACAAAATAGATGAATCAACAATCGGAAGGTACATCAGTACCACAATGGTAAAAAAGAGGAGGAGGGAAAAGGAAAAAAAGAAGGGTTAAATGCCTTGGCTGTGGAGGGCGGGGCCTAAACAAGGGCGAGTTTTAGGCAGTGGGTGCAACAAGTGCTTAGGACTGACAGGGCTGCACAAAGCCCTGGGGGCTATGGGGGGTGGGCATTAGGCTCAAGGAACAGAAGGGGTCCAGGCATTCCCCCCACTCATGGTCTCAGATGGCAGGGGACCTCACCTGGGAGCCCAGCAGGCTTCCTGGGCTCGAGTGGACAGAATAAACACCCTCTTCTCCTCTCCTTCTTCTCTGGTCTGGGAGGGCCCCTCCTGCCTGCCTCTTCTGATCTCCCTCGCCTCCCTCCTATGCCCCCAAGGACCCATGTGGCCTGGAAGGGGGTTTGGAGGGCAGCAGATCAGTTTGGGAGTTCAGCAGGCTCCCTGTGCCTGAGTGGGCTAGGCAATCACCCTCTGCTCCTCTCTCACTCCTCCTGGAGAGTACCCCCCGCCTGCTTCTCCTGATCTCCCTGGCCTCAGGGGCACCAAACCTGTCTGGCCTCCACTTCTCCTCCCCCCTCAGTCCCCCTATGTCCTATCAGTTCACTTTGGGGTTCCTCTCTTCTCCTTGGGCCTCAGAGTCACCCAGCAGCAGCTGGCAGGTGCCCTAGTTGTGGGGAGATGCTAACTCCGTGTCTTTTCTGTTTGTTTTTATATTTCTTTTAACCTGGATGTTTTACTCTTTTGAACAAAATCAGAGTTGTGATTATGAAGGCTGAGAAGTCCCACAGTATGCCATCTGCAAGCTGGAGACCCAGGAAAGCTGGTGGTATAAATTCTAGTCTGAGTCCAAAGGCCATCAAAATTGGTTTCTGCTTTCCTGGAGCATCACCTTCTGCTCCAGCTCCTGTTTTCTGTTAAATTAAGCAAGGAGCCCACCCCTTTTAATACTAAATCCAACACACCCTTCAAGTCTCAGAGAAGCCAGTTGTCCACCTGAACTTGCCCTCCTCTCAAATCCTCCATCACACATTTTCTGTGCCAGTCATTTGGTGCAGAAACCAAAATTCAAGATGATAGATGATTAACTGTTGCAAACGCAGGAGTTTTCCACATGGTTAGGTTTTGTTGTCTCCACTGAAGAGAAGAGGAGTGTATGTAGCCTATTCGTCTTATCACAGAGCCCAGAACCCTGTGTGTTACAAGTACAAGATGATCCAAGGGCTTTGCAGTTACACACACTGGGGTCTAAATTTGTGGTTAATAGATAACCTTTACCTATGTTCCAGGAAGGAAATTCATCCTGGAGGGTCTGGCTTAGCAGAAGATAGATGGAGACTCATCACCAGCAGATGGGAAGGGTTATGGAGAGTTGGTAAGAACTGATGAAGAAGAAATCATTCTCAGTTAACCCCTGGTGACCTAGTTGTGTATGCATGTGTATGTGAGCCTGTGTCTGAATGTGTGTGTGTGTGTGTGTGTGTGTGTGTTGTGAGGCAGGAAATAGGAATATGACAGCGTGGAGGAAATGGTCCATGTCATAGCTCCTTCTGTCAGTTTTAGAAAGACAAGCTTCTTCCAAGTAGAGTAAAATATGGGGTCTGGGTATTGTTCCCCACAGAGCCAGGTTGCCTTCTTCTTCCCTGAGGAATCCTGAAGATGGCAGGAGCATCTGGAAGGACCATGAAGTGGTCCTGCCTTCGAAGTGGTCCTGCCTTCAACGTGGACAAAAGAAAGCAAAGCATTGGCAGTAGGGCTAAAGGTGTGTAAGGCAGAGCATTGTCCTTCTTGGGCTGTGAATTCATTTGTGTTTTACCCCTGCCTAAAATCTCTCTTTTATTTTCTGGTCATTTTCCTGAATCTCAAAATTTCTTCATTTATTTTTTTAATTCTCCAAGATTCCCTGAGTACACTGACTCTTCTTAAATGAGTTACTGATCTGGAAGTTTCTTACTTAAATCTGGTCCCATTTTCCTGTTCTCTTTTTGGCAATAAATGTCAATGTTTTAGCAAAGCAGCTAACAGCTTCATATTCCATGCTCTTTTATTTTTTTATTTTCACATCTTTATTGGAGTATAAATGCTTCACAAAGTTCTATTAGTTTCTGCTGTACAACAAAGTGAATCAGCTATATGTATGCATATATCCCCATATCCCCTCCCTCTTGAGCCTCCCTCCCACCCTCCCTATCTCATCCCTCTAGGTGTGGCCCACAGGATTATGTGGTCACTAAGAAATGAGTAGAAGTGGTGTGTACACCTCTGAGTTTGTGACTCTAGGGAGAAATGTTGCTTGTGCCCACCCCACCCCCTCCATTTTCTATGCTTCTCTTTTCATGGGCTAGAGTGTGCAGCTGTTTCTGGAAGCTTAATTAGGCTTCTTAGCCCACAAATGGAAGCCATAGGTTAAATTGACCAAGCAAAGAGATAGAAGGAAGCAAATCTGTATATCTGCCATATTAGTCCTGGCATGCTTATGTTAGGCATTTTAGGGAAAGAGAAATAGCTTCTGTTTTCTTTAAACCCCCATGTTTTGGCCTTTGTTGGAGCAGTCAAACCTGTATTCTATTACACAGATCTAAGCTATCCACAGTGGTGAGGGTAGAGGTCTAGGGACAAGTCTGATAGTTAACAAATCTTGGGGATGCCAAATCCATGATTTCTAAACAGTTGTGGCTGGTGAGTGACTTTCAATCTGTCAGAATATTTCAGGAAAATGCAGCCAGAATTAGTATTATTTAAGCAATGCTTAGTGTTATGATTTTGTTAATTGATTTATATAGATTTATGGACACATTTTTGAAATAACATAAACACAAAAAATTTGTTTTTCTATTGTTTACAATGACAGATAATTTATTATTCAACAAAAAACTGAGGCATAAGGACTCAAGTAAAGAAATTAACAGAAAATATTTTACAAGGGACCTTGAAGACAGAGCCCAACTAAAACAAAATTAATGCTTTACCATACACTACAATAGGGCCTGAAAAAACAAATTTTTCCATTCCGCATTCATAAATACATTGGAAAAATTTTGTTGTTATATATAGCAGGTTCTTATCAGTAATCAATGTTATACATATCAGTGTATACATGTCAATACCAATCGCCCAATTCATCACACCACCACACCCACCCCCCACCCCCAGCCCCGTAGCTTTCCCCCTTCGGTGTCCATACGTTTGTTCTCTACATCTGTGTTTCAACTTCTGCCCTGCAAACCAGTTCATCTGTACCAGTTTTCTAGGTCCCACATATATGCGTTAATATACGATATTTGTTTTTCTCTTTCTGACATACTTCCCTCTGTATGACAGCCTCTAGATCCATCCAGGTCTCAACAAATGACCCAACTTCATTCCTTTTTATGGCTGAGAAATATTCCATTGTATATCTGTACCACATCTTCTTTATCCATTCATCTGTCGATGGGCATTTACGTTGCTTCCATGACCTGGTTGTTGTAAAGAGTGCTTCAATGAACATTGGGGTGCATGTGTCTTTTTGAATTATGGTTTTCTGTGGGTATATGCCCAGTAGAGAGATTTCTGGATAATGTGGCAATTCTATTTTTAGATTTTTAAGGAACCTCCATACTGTTCTCCATAGTGGCTGTATCAATTTACATTCCCACCAACAGTGCAAGAGGGTTCCCTTTTCTCCATACCCTCTCCAGCATTTGTTGTTTGTAGATTTTCTGTTGATGCCCATTCTAACTGGTGTGAGGTGATACCTCGTTGTAGTTTTTATTTGCATTTCTCTAATGATTAGTGATGTTGAGCAGCTTTTCATGTGCTTCTTGGCCATCTGTATGTCTTCTTTGGAGAAATGTCTATTTAGGTCTTCTGCCCATTTTTGGATTGGGTTGTTTGTTTTTTAACTATTGAGCTGCATGGGCTGTTTATATATTTTGGAGATTGATCCTTTGTCTGTTGATTCATTTGCAAATATTTTCTCTCATTCTGAGGGCTGTCTTTTCATCTTGTTTATGGTTTCCTTTGCTGTGCAAAAGCTTTGAAGTTTCATCAGGTCCCATTTGTTTATTTTTGTTTTTATTTCCATTACTCTAGGAGGTGGATCAAAAAAGATCTTGCTGTGATTTATGTCAGAGTGCTCTTCCTAAGTTTTCCTGTTAGAGTTTTATAGTGTCTGGTCTTACATTTAGGTCTCTAATCCATTTTGAGCTTATTTTTGTGTATGGTGTTAGGGAGTGTTCTAATTTCATTCTTTTACATGTAACTGTCCAGTTTCCCCAACACCACTTATTGAAGAGACTGTCTTTTCTCCATTGTATATCCTTGCCTCTTTTGTCATAGATTAGTTGACCATTTGTGTGTGCGTTTATCTCTGGGCTTTCTATCTTGTTCCATTGATCTATGTTTCTGTTTTTGTTCCAGTACAATATTGTCTCGATTACTGTAGCTTTGTAGTATAGTCTGAAGTCAGGGAGTCTGATTCCTCCAGCTCCGTTTTTTTCCCTCAAGACTGCTTTGGCTATTCGGGGTCTTTTGTGTCTCCATACACATTTTAAGATTTTTTGTTCTAGTTTCGTAAAAAATTCCATTGGTAATTTGATAAGGATTGCATTGAATCTGTAGATTGCTTTGGGTAGTATAGTCATTTTCACAATCTTGCTTCTTCCAGTCCAAGAACATGGTATATCTCTCCATCTGTTGGTATTATCTTTAATTTCTTTCATCAGTGTCTTATAGTTTTCTGCATACAGGTCTTTTGTCTCCTTAGGTAGGTTTATTCCTAGGTATTTTATTCTTTTTGTTGCAATGGTAAATGGGAGTGTTTCCTTAAATTCTCTTCCAGATTTTTCATCATTAGTGTATAGGAATGTAAGAGATTTCTGTGCATTAATTTTTTTTTTTTTTTTTTTTTTGCGGTACGCGGGCCTCTCACTGCTGCAGCCTTTCCCGTTGTGGAGCACAGGCTCCATACGCGCAGTCCCAGTGGCCATGGCTCACGGACCCAGCCACTCCGTGGTGTGTGGGATCCTGCTAGACCAAGGCATGAACCCGTGTCCCCTGTATCGGCAGGCGGACTTTCAACCACTGCACCATCAGGGAAGCCCTGTACATTAATTTTGTATCCTGCAACTTTACCAAATTCATTGATTAGCTCTAGTAGTTTTCTGGTGGCATCTTTAGAATTCTCTATGTATAGTATCATGTCATCTGCAAACAGTGACAGTTTTATTTCTTCTTTCCCAGTTTGTATTTCTTTTTCTTCACTGATTGCCATGGCTAGGACTTCCAACCAATGTGGAATAAGAGTGGTGAGCGTGAAAAACCTTGTCTTCTTCCTGGTCTTAGAGGAAATGTTTTCAGTTTTTCACCATTGAGAAAGATGTTTGCTTTGGGTTTGTTGTATATGGCCTTTATTATGTTGAGGTAGGTTTCCTCTATGCCAATTTTCTGGAGAGTTTTTATCATAAATTGGTGGTGAATTTTGTCAAAAGTTTTTTCTGCATCTATTGAGATGATCATATGGTTTTTATTCTTCAGTTTGTTAATATGGTGTATCACACTGATTGATTTGCGTATATTGAAGAATCCTTGCATCCCTGGGATAAATCCCACTTGATCATGGTGTATGATCCTTTTAATGTGTTGTAGGATTCTGTATGCTAGTATTTTGTTGAGGATTTTTGCATCTATATTCATAAGTGATATTGGTCTATAATTTTCTTTTTTTGTAGCATCTTTGTCTGGTTTTGGTATCAAGGTGACGGTGGCCTCATAGAATGTGTTTGGGAGTGTTCCTTCCTCTGTAAATTTTTGGGAGAATTTGAGAAGGATGGGTGTTAGCTCTTCTCTAAATGTTTGATAGAATTCACCTGTGAAGCCATCTGGTCCTGGACTTTTGTTTGTTGGAAGATTTTTAATCACAGTTTCAATTTCATTACTTGTGATTGGTCTGTTCATATTTTCTATTTCTTCCTGGTTCAGTCTTGGAAGGTAATAGCTTTCTAAGAATTTGTCCATTTTTTCCAGGTTGTCCATTTTATTGGCATTGAGTTGCTTGTAGTTGTCTCTTAGGATGCTTTGTATTTCTGCAGTGTCCATTGTAACTTCTCCTTTTTCATTTCTAATCTTATTGATTTGAGTTCTCTCCCTCTTTTTCTTGATGAGTCTATCTAATGTTTTATCAATTTTGTTTAACTTCTCAGAGAATGAGCTTTTAATTTTATTGATCTTTCCGATTGTTTTCTTTGTTTCTATTTCATTTATTTCTGCTCTGACCTTTATGATTTCTTTCCTTCTGCTAACTTTGCGTTTGTTTTTCTTCTTTCTCTAGTTCCTTTAGGTGTAAGGTTAGATTGTTTATTTGAGATTTTTCTTTTTTCTTGAGGTAGGCCTGTATAGCTATAAACTTCCCTCTTATAACTGCTTTTGCTGCATCCCATAGGTTTTGGAGTGTCATGTTTTCTTTGTCATTTGGCTCTAGGTATTTTTTAATTTCCACCTTGATTTCTTTAGTGGTCTCTTGGTTATTTAGTAGTGTATGGTTTAGCCTCCATGTGTTTGTGGTTTTTACCATTTTTCTCTGTAATTCATTTCTAATCTCATAGCATTGTTGTGAGAAAAGATGCTTGATATAATTTCAATTTTCTTAAATTTACTAAGGCTTGATTTGTGACCCAAGATGTGATGTATCCTGTAGAATATTCCATGCTCACTGGAGAAGAAAGGGTAATATGCAGTTTTTGGATGGAATTTCCTATAATTATCAATGAAATCTATCTGGTCTATTGTGTCATTTAAAGCTTCTCTTTCCTTATTTATTTTCATTTTGTATGATCTGTCCATTGGTGTAAGTGAGGTGTTAAAATCCCCCACTATTTTTGTGTTATTGTCGATTTCTTCTTTTATAGCAGTTAGCAGTTGCCTTATGTATTGAGGTACTCCTATCTTGGGTGCATATATACTTATAATTGTTATATCTCCTTCTTGGATTGATCCCTTGATCATTATGTAGTGTTGTTCCTTGTCTCTTGTAACATTCTTTGTTTCAAAGTCTATTTTAACTGATATGAGTATTGCTACTCCAGCTTTCTTTTGATTTCCATTTGAATGGAATATCTTTTTCCATTCCCTCACTTTCAGTCTGTACGTGTCCCTAGGTCTGAAGTGGGTCTCTTGTAGACAGCATATATATGGATTTTGTTTTTGTATCCATTCAGCAAGCCTGTGAGTTTTGGTTGGAGCATTTAATCCATTCACGTTTAAGGTAATTATTGATATGTATGTTCCTATGACCATTTTCTTAATTGTTTTGGGTTTGTTTTTGTAGGTCCTTTTCTTCTTTTATGTTTCCCACTTAGAGAAGTTCCTTTAGCATTTGTTGTAGAGCTGATTTGGTGGTGCTGAATTCTGTTATCTTTTGCTTGTCTGTAAAGCTTTTGATTTCTCCATAGAATTTGAATGAGATCCTTGCCAGGTAGAGTAATCTTGGTTGTAGGTTCTTCCCTTTCATCACTTTAAATATATCATGCCACTCCCTTCTGGCTTGTAGAGTTTCTGCTGATAAACCAGCTGTTAACCTTATGGGAGTTCCCCTGTATGTTATTTTTCCCTTGTTGCTTTCAATAATTTTTCTTTTTCTTTAATTTTTGCCAATTTCATTACTATGTGTCTCAGCATGTTTCTCCTTAGGTTTATCCTGTGTGGGACTCTCTGTGCTTCCTGGACTTGGGTGGCTATTTCCTTTCCCATTTTAGGGAATTTTTCGACTATAATCTCTTCAAATATTTTCTCGGTCCTCTCTCTCTCTTTTCTCCTTCTGGGACACCTATAATGTGAATGTTGTTGCATTTAATGTTGTCCCAGAAGTTTGTTTGACTGTCTTCATTTCTTTTCATTCTTTTTTCTGTTCTGTAGCAGTGAATTCCACCATTCTGTCTTCCAGGTCACCTTTCCATTCTTCTGCATCAGTTATTCTGCTATTGATTCCTTCTAGTGTAGTTTTCATTTCAGTTATTGTATTGTTCATCTCTGTTTGTTTGTTCTTTAATTCTTCTGTGTCTTTGTTAAACATTTCTTGCATTTAGTCGATCTTTGCCTCCATCCTTTTTCCGAGGTCCTGGATCATCTTCACTCTCATTATTCTGAATTCTTTTTCTGTAGGGTTGCCTATCTCCACTTCATTTAGTTGTTTTTCTATGGTTTTATCTTGTTCCTTCATCTGGTACATAGCCTTTTGCCTTTTCATCTTATCTAACTTTCTGTGAATGTGGTTTTTGCTACACAGACTGCAGGATTGTAGTTCTTCCTTCTGCTGTCTGCCGTCTGGTGGATGAGCTTATCTAAGAGGCTTGTGCAAGTTTCCTGATGGGAGGGGCTGGTGGTGGGTAGAGCTGACTGTTTCTCTGGGGGCAGAGCTCAGTAAAACTTTAATCCACTCTACTTCTGATCGGTGGGGCTGGGTTCCCTTCCTGTTGGTTGTTTGGCCTGAGGCAACCCAACACTGGAGCCTACCTGGGCTCTTCGGTGGTGCTAATGGCAGACTCTGGGAGGGCTCTCACCAAGGAGTACTTCCCAGAAATTCTGCTGCCAGTTTCCTTGTCCCCATGGTGAGCCACAGCCACCCCCATGCCTCTGCAGGAGACCCTCCAACACTAGCAGGTAGGTCTGGTTCAGTCTCCCCTGGGGTCACTGCTCCTTCCCCTGGCTCCCAATGCACACACTACTTTGTGTGTGCCCTCTAAGAGTGGAGTCTCTGTTTTCCCCAGTCCTGTAGAAGTTCTGCAATCAAATCTCACTAGTCTTCAAAGTCTGATTCTCTAGGAATTCCTCCTCCTGTTGCCAGACCCCAGGTTGGGAAGCCTGACATGGGGCTCAGAACATTCACTGCAGTGTGTGGACTTCTGTAGTATAAGTGTTCTTCAGTCTCTGAGTCACCCACCTAGCAGTTATGGGATTTGATTTTACTGTGATTGTGCCCCTCCTACCGTCTCATTGTGGCATCTCCTTTGTCTTTGGATGTGGGGTATCCTTTTTGGTGAGTTCCAGTGTCTTCCTGTCAATGCTTGTCCAGCAGATAGTTGTGATTCTGGTGTTCTCACAAGAGGGAGTGAGAGCACGTCCTTCTACTCCACCATCTTGGTTCAGGCCCCAAAACATATTTTCTTGGTGACTGTGTTTGCTCTAATGTTCGGGGATCTCAAAAAGACAAAGTGCTATCTGAGATTCCTTCCTGAGAGGTGCAGCAACTTGGTGACAGAAGCTCAAGACCAGAAATCTTAAGTTATAATATAATTCCTGTTTTTCCTCTAAGTAGCTGAGCAACATTTTCAAGTAAAATAAAGAAATTAGACATAATCTGTAATATCTCTTTCCAATATGAACTTCTATGATTTTATGACTTGAAGTCTGAAAACCAGGTTAGAGATCTCCTTTAGCCCCTTATTATATAAGTTTGCATAAGTTGTTAACTCCTAGCCTTAGTATCTTCTTTTTAAGTGTAGATGAAGAAACTTTTCCAGGGAAATTTCACAAATAAGCTGTAAGAACCAAGTAGAATAGCAGTAGTGAACGTGCTATGTACAACATAGCTATAGATGGATGTACATCGTGGTTTGTATTCTTTTCAGTTTTTACTTAATTAATTAATTAATTTATTTACGGCTGTGTTGGGTCTTCGTTTCTGTGCATGGGCTTTCTGTAGTTGTGGCGAACGGGGGCCACTCTTCATCGTGGTGCACGGGCCTCTCACTGTCGTGGCCTCTCTTGTTGTGGAGCACAAGCTCCAGACGCGCAGGCTCAGTAGTTGTGGCTCGTGGGCCTTGCTGCTCCGCGGCATGTGGGATCTTCCCAGACCAGGGCTCAAACCCGTGTCCACTGCATTGGCAGCCAGATTCTCAACCACTGCATCACCAGGGAAGCCCCTCAGTTTTTATTTCATCTTAATTTCTTCATTTTTACTTTTATTAATGGGGTAAGAATTGGCCTTTCTCTTACATCAGTGTTTCACTCTCTGGGACCATATCTGTGTAACTTCTTCAATTGCACCTACTCACACCTCCTTTTCTGTCCACTACAGAAGAGGTTTTTCTAGCAGATTCCTAAAGCTATTGCGATACTCTGATAGTGAATCAAGAGATAAGTAGAGGGATACTTGGTCTGAAAGGAGAGAATAAAAGGGTCGGGTGTAACAGAGAGGCTAAACTGACTAATATGATAAGCTGTCCTGAGAGGGTTGGAGAAGCAGCTCGGCTGGAGGGTCTGGAGAGAGTGCTGGAGATTGCATGTAAAGGCCTTGGAGTGGCCGTGGGATATGAGAGAATTGGAAATAGACAAAGGGCTTTCAAAAGAGTTATGTCAGCTTATGAATTAGATCTTCTTTCACATTCTTTAAGAGGCATAATTAATGCTTGTGATTCCTTTTTAATTACTATTTGGTGGCAGGATTTGTCTCTTTGAAGATGAGTCCCTCCAGAGACTGTGTAATATAGCAGGTCATTTACCACATCATGATGGATTGAAAGTTGTTTAGTTTTTTTGTGGACTACCTGCAAAGGGAAAATGTGTGGTATTTGGGATGGGTAGTGAGGAGGGCAGGGCCCTCGGTCCTGCTTGCTTGGGTCCTTGTGCTGGCTGCATGCTGTACCCAAGAACCAGCCACTTATGCTCCAGGTCTGGGCCAGTTTGAGGGGCTCAGCTGAGGGTCTGCTGATAATCATTAGTATTTCCAAGGCCACACATTGAACAGCAAGGCTGAGGTCTTGCAGACTAAATGGTACCTGGATGTTGTAACCATAAGACACAGAGAGGCTCAGCAAGCAAGTGATTTGGGAAGTAGTAGCTTTGTGGGGTGATGACCCAAAGTCCTAATTCTTATTCTATTGCTGTGCTGTGGTGAGAGGGGCACAGATGATGTCCAGGAACATCAGTGAAGGGGAAACTGGTAAGTGAATGATGATGACATTCCAATGTAGTCTGGTGATATTTGATCTTTATCAGTTGTCAGAACAGGAGGCCAGTTCTTGAGCTGATGCCTTTGGTCTATGTACCATGGGTGGGGTGGCCATCTCTGAACCTTGCAGGCAGTATTTGGGTGTCTTGTACCCTGGGGAAACCTGGCTTCTTTAGGGTGAGTACCCTCCCTATCATACTGTTTTCCTACAGTCATCCTCCAATCCCAAGTTTTGATGGAGATCTTAACCAGAAGCTAATTGAAGTAAATATCAGAAGTAATATAAGTGACAATTATAGCATTTTTCAGATATAGGCAGGAGGTAGATCTGACATGGTTTGGAATTGTTTTGACTAACCCCTTGCATCCTTTCACCTGGCCCTCTGCCTTCATATCTTCCCACAGCAGATGTCAGTAACACTTGAAAGGTCCTTTGAGGTGGTCCTCAGTCTAGTCTGTGCTGTATTCAGGGCATGTAATAAATGTTTGCTTTAATTCATAGTATAGCATAATAGTTAGGAAAAGGGATTTGGGAACCAACCTGCTTGACTTCAAGTCCCAGCTCTGCTACTTAGTAACTGTGTGATATTGAGCTAGTTATTTAAGTTCTCTGGGCCTGTAAAATTGGGCTAATGAGAGTATTAAACTGATAGTGTTTGTTGTGACGATTGAGTTGATATTTGTAGAAATAGAAGAAACTTCGTACATAGATAGTTTTGAGAAATTATCATTGGTGTAGCTAAACATAGAACAGTGCTCCTCAAAGGATGGTCCCAGGACCACCCACATGAGAGTCACAGTAGGTCCAGGATGTGGGATGGGAGCCTGTTAAGTGAGAAGATGCTTGACTAGGGGAACCAGAATCTGTAGCGATAGGGCCAAGCATTGCCTCTGTCAACAAGCAGTGCTGGGGATTCTTAATTAAAGATATAAAGAACCCCTGTTGTAGGCAGGATTCTCCTGATGCCCTGCCCCAAACACACACACAACTGCTGAGCCATGGTTATTCAAACACTGATCTAGGTGTTGCTGTGAATGGATTTTGCAGATAGAATTAAAATCCCTAGTCAGTTGAACTTAAAATATGAAGATTATCTGGGTGGACCTGATCTATCACAGGAGCCCTTGAAAAAGCAGAAGGCTTCAAAAAGATTTAACAGAAGGGGTTATCCTAACCATTGCTGGTTTACAATAGAAGGGGGCATGTGAGAAGGAATGAAGGCAGCCTTGGCTTCTCTCAGGGACCTCAGTCTTACAACCTCAAGGAACTGAGTTCTGCCAATCAACCAAATGAACTTGGAAGCAGTTTCTTCACTCAGAGATTCCAGAAAAGAGTATATCCCTGATGACATCTTGATGTCGGCCTTGTGAGATCCTGAGCAAAGGACCCAGATGAACCTGCCAGGACTTCTGACTTATTGAACTGTGAGATAATAAATGGGTGCTGCTTTAAGCAGCTGAGCTTGGGTCGATTTGTATTGCAGCATTAGATTGTAACTAGTACAACCACAGACAGAGTGGGAAGGGCACTGGACTTGGAATATCTTACTAGATGCATATCCTCTGACAAGTTATGAACTTTCCTTTCCTTCATGTGTAAAACAGTAACAATAAATAATACATACTTCACAAAATTGTGGTGAGAATCAAGTGAAATGAGATATACAATACAGCTTTTACCATATAAAACATGCTTTTAACAATGTAGGGATTCCTGATTTTTTCTTTTCCAAGCATATTCTCTCCATTGGAGCTTATTCAAAACACAAGCAAACAAGCGTCTTTGTAAACCAAGTGTGTCCCCAACAACACTCTGTGGTTCTGAGACTGAATAGATTACTGTCCCCACTTTATATGTGCCTACACACTGCCTAGGGTCCCAAGCCTTGTGCTGTTTCTGCCCAGAGGCTCTTGGTCCCTGGGAAGTTCCTGCTGTGCCTTCTGGAAGGTCTCATCCTCATTTGGGGGGCATCCTCTTCACATCCCAGAACTTCAGCAAACACTTTTGAAGCAGATGTGCCTTGACTCTCTGGTGGGTATGAGCGAGCCACATGGAAACTTTTTTCTTAGTTGCTGTGTACTACCACCAGCAGCAGCTCCACACCCTCCTTCAAGGAAAGTGTGAATACTTTGATAAGCCCCTTGGGTGGGAGGACACCCTAAGGACATGTGAGAACCACAGAGAGTGCTCCCTGAGCAAATGAGTGAGTTTTTTATTAGTAGAGTTTGTAGGTAAAGTCCAGAGCAGTTGGGATCATATAATAAAAGTGGTTTTAGAAGTTACCATAAAGGGGAGAAGACATGAGACCATTGTCAGTAGGAAAGGAATTTTAGGGGATTCTTTGCCTCAAGAGGCAAAGGTGGGAGGCCATGCACTACACATCTCCACGGTGTGTCATTCACATAGGTTGTGCTATGAAGCCTTCCCAGAAATGTCTGATGGAAAATTTCATTATAGTTCTGCTATTTTGTGTGCCATGTAAAACCTCCTCCTCTCTCTGCATGAAATCTAAGTGAAATCTGCATGACTTTCTAATGCAATGTTTTGGAGGATATGGTCAAGTACTTTACACAGACTCAAGCTGGGTGTGACAAAAGAGCCAAAGCCCAGCATGATGAAGAGAGAAATCCAGGGCAATTCTTGGGTACCCACTATGGATCTGGCACTGTGCTGGGGTAGATACATATGTAAATGTATTCATACTACATGAAAAATTCTAAATCATCACAATAATCCTGCAGGATATTATTATTCCTAGTTAGCAGGAGAGAAAATTCAGATATGTTAAGCCATATGTTAATACAAAACAGAGGGCTGGGATCGGACCTCAGACCACATGCCACCCATTGCACCACAGTTTCTGCTTTAAAGATGAAAGGAAATATGGGCAAAGGGACTTGCCATTTTCTCATTTCATCAATAATTTCCAGAAATCCTGATGCTAGGTGACTTGGGGGAAGCCAAACCCCAGGGAGCTTAGGTCAACTCTCTTACCAGTGTCATTAATCTCAGAGAGGACCTCAGGCTGAGAGAGTGAGGCTCACCTGTTGAGTAACACTGTCAGGGAAAACATTCTACATTCTCTTCTTTATACTGTCTAACAGAGGGAAACAAATATCTTCACCATTCCTCTCTTTCATAGAGAAATCTATGCCTAGAATTTTCAAAGAGCAGCTCAAGAAACAAATAACCTTTGTCCCATTAATTTATCATTTTCATAACTCGATAATAGGGCTCTTCCATCTGGGCCACAATATTATAATGAAGCATGTCAAAGAGATCTTAAAGCTTAATGAATACAAAGAAATTAAACTTCCAAACCTGCTGATTTGAACAATCACCACTGCCCACCCCCATCCCCTTTTTTGGTATATTTCTGAGCCATTAAAGAAACTAATTACTTTCTCTTCCATTTGCCCAATAACTGAGGTCAGATTTGAATGTGTAAGCAATAAAAGGCTCACCCCTTTGACTTTACATCAGCACAGGCAGAGATTACCTCTTGTGGTGATGAGGCTTTCTCTCCCTGCTTCCTTGCTAAAGATATATTATTTTACAGAAACATGAGGCAAGAACCTGCTTTATAATAATCATATAACTTAGAGCAAATATAAATAATAAATGCCTGGGAATAAAAGGAAAGAGGCAGTATTGGGGGTTCTATTGAGCTGTGAGGAACTGCTGACAGAGCAGTTTGGTGACTAAAGGGAAATGATGGCTCGTGGGAAAAATGAATATAGTGCTGACTGATCAGGGATGTGTTGGTAGGAGAAAGGAAGAAGCCAGCCTTTTAGATATCTTGAAATAACAAAAAGCATCCTCCATTGGTTGATGGAAACCATTTCTGCGATTGATAGTAATGACACATTGTTGTTGGAGGGTTGTGGGTAGACCAGTTGTCCAGGAAGACAGTGCCTGAGGGCTAGTGGGAGGAGAGCCCATGGAGGTGCCCACAGTATGGGCTTCATCTTCAGGCAGACATGGAGACCCTCTTGCTTACTTGTGGTAAGACCTTGGGTAAGTTACTAAACATCTTTGTTTCTCCATCTGTAAAGTGGGCATGGTCACTCAGGAGGGTTTTTATAAAGATTAAAGGAAACACATCAGTGCTTAGCTGAATGCCTGGTTCATAGTAGGGTGTCAAAAAATAATAGGTAAATTTATTGTTAAGATAAATTCCAGTAATCAATGGATGGCTTGAATTTCAGAGTAAGGAGATTAGGGGCTACCACAACTGTGGGCCTCTCCATGACCTTCAACCTTCATGAAACAGAAAGTGAATCAGTTTCATCAAATTAGACAGTCAGAGGGTCTTTGGGAGCAGGGCTCACGAATCCACTTCTCCTTTGCCCAAGTTTTTGTGGCTTAAGAATATTGAGGCCAGGCAAGAGAAAAGGGCAGGGAAGGCTCCCTGAGGTTAGGAAGGGCACTGGTCTTCGAGTCAGGAGTTCCAACACCAGCCCTTCTTCCAACCCAGTAGGAGAGTTTGAGAAAGTGGTTTATTCTCCACAGACCTTTATTTCCTCATCAATAAAAACTAAGGTAAAGGAGACTGAACTATCTACCTTCTTAATCTCTTCCAGTTGTGATATTTGAGAATTCCACTTGTGGAATTTAAGGTCCCTTAAATAAGAAGTCACATCTTATTGCTTCTGCTAAGATCCACAGTTCCATCTCTGCAGGCTGTCATCAGATCCCAGCACAGTGGGTGTAAGAGCTCCTTCCTGGACTCCATGTCTCTTGCTTTGCCAGCTCCAAATACACATTCAGGGACCCTGGCTTCCCCCATTGTCCATAGCTGAGTGCCCTGGGGAAAGAGGGAGGTCAGATGCCTCCAGTCAATTTTTTTTTTTTTTTAAATAGAATGAGCTTGTGGATTATTGCATAGGCATATGGGAGTCCACAGATTTATTTATTTATTTATTTATGGCTGTTTTGGGTCTTCGTTTCTGTGCGAGGGTTTTCTCTAGTGCGGCAAGTGGGGGCCACTCTTCATCGCGGTGCAAGGGCCTCTCACTATCGCGGCCTCTCTTGTTGAGGAGTACAGGCTCCAGACGCACAGGCTCAGTAATTGTGGCTCACAGGCCTTGCTCCGCGGCATGTGGGATCTTCCCAGACCAGGGCTCGAACCCATGTCCGCTGCATTGGCAGGCAGATTCTCAACCACTGCAGCACCAGGGAAGCCCCAATTTTTAATTATAGATGGCAGATGCCGAAGCCATGGATTTATGAATGCTTGTCATCTTAACCAACCTGCTGCTGGTTCCCAGTGACTATCTCTCACCTGACCTATATGATTTATACATCTACCACCTGCCACGGTAAGCCAGAGGCTGAGCTGCAGAATTTCTAGTTGCCTCACCCCTTCTCAAATGCATTCCAGTTCTCTTGTGCTGTCATGATAAACTCATCTGCTGAAAGGGGTCTTACCACATGCAAGGCCACTCCCATCCTGCTTTCCCCACAGCCCACCAGCTTTCCCCCTCTTTCTCATCCAGAATTCTCCTGAAGCTCCTAATGCCTTGGATGAGATCAGGCTCTGTCCCTCTCTCCTGGCCCTCTGGAGGATCATGGTTTCCTTTAATGAAGGTTGCACTGATGGATTTGGACAAGAGTCAGGACTAATGAATTAACGGTCTCTGTGGGAGAATTGCCTCTGATTTCCCACTCCTCCTCCTGAACTTCAGAGCACAGGGCCCCAACTTTTCCTTTCACAGCTGGGATGCATCAAATTCAAATGGGGTCTCTGAGAGAGACCCTGGGTTCCTGGAAAAGATTTCTAAATTTATTTAAGTGCATCATGATGTTCCTCTGTAGCCAGCACTTAACCCCAACTTTCTGAGAAAGAAGTCTGTGCTTTTAGGCAAAGAAAGTGCTATGACTGCCCCCCTCCTCATTTATGTTCTTAAAATGAGGATAACTGGCTAAGGTTAAGAGAAGGGACTGGCTTTTAAGGAAATGATTCCACCAGTTGTGTTCCTCCCTGAACCCCATTTGGTCATGGAACCCTCAGGGTAGAGGGCAGGGTGGAAGAAGGATATCTATCAACTCTCAACTGTAGTGCTAGACACTTTACATCAGTGGTGGAAAACAGTTTCCATAGGGCCAGGCAGGTAAAATAAATGAATGAATTGGCCTTTAGTACAAGTGAGACTGTAAGGAATGGTGGGGTCTGAGGAGATCTGAAGAAAATATGCCCCATATACAGAAAATAGTTACTACTTAGTTTTAACTGGTCAATCTTTGGGGGAAATTTAGGTGTAGAGTTACCAGATCTTCCAGTTTTTCAAGAGAGTACAGAAAGGCAGTTTTTGGAAAATATGAATTCTCTTATTTATAAATGATCAGCAAATAATTAAAAAAATAGAAAATGTTATTCTGTATTCTTCAGGCTAAACAAAATATATCTGCTCACCATATTTGACCTAAAGATTTCTAGTTTTCAACATTTGCTTTACATGCTTGATCTGATTTATTACTTTCAACAATCCTAGAAGACAAATTTTATTAGGTCATTTCACAGGGAGAAGAGACTGAAGGTCAAGAAAGTCAAGGACTTTGCCCAGAGTCCCACAGCTAGTAAGTGGTGGAACAGGGGTTCTTCCAGGGAGGGACCCCCCTGGATGTCTGCCCACTGCTCATATTGCTCTGCCAGGTTGAACAGAGTCATGGAAGCATGACTTTTTCTTCCCTCCCTTCCTCCCTCACATGCTTCAGGGCTTTCTAAGATTTATGAATCTTCTTATGAATTTGCCAGATTTGGCCCCTAGGTACCTGAGAACTCCAAGAGCATCTGCAGAAAAATGTACTTGTTTCTGAGTCAATGTGCTCACTATGGCTCATTCAAGTGTGGCTTTCTAACTCCCAAATAATGTTAATTTTTCTTTCCCTTTTACCTTCTTATTTTAAGCCAAGATATCCTTCCCTGGATTTTATGTAAAAGGAATAAAGTCAGATTTCCAGAGGTTCCAAGTCAACAAATACATACAGAATTAAATTAGAGTTTCTTGGTTGCCAAGTAGATTTGGGACTTGAAGAAGTTTGAGGAATTAGCATTTATGGAGCCTCTATGATCCTGTGAAATGAGAATATTGGCCTCATTTTACAAATGAGAAAATTGAGTTAAGAAAGTTTAAATTACATGCCCAAGGTCATACAATGCCTAAGCAATAGAGCTGGGATTTGGACTCTGGGCAGCCTGACTATAAATTCAATACTCTTTCCACTGTACATGCTGTACATATACTGTACATATATGTATGTATATGTTGTACATATATGTATGTATGTACATATATACATATGTATATGCTGTACATATACATATACTGTAATATTACAGTATATTTGTCTGTGCTAGTATAGTTAACAGAATGGCTGAGAAATTCTGCTTTTGAATTGAGATGTTTCATAGGATTGGAAAAAACAGAAGTAAAATATGTTCTGGATTAACAATTTTATATGGGTTTTGTATACATGGAACTAAAAGTAGGAGAGAGTCAACTTCAGTTTACCCTGTCTGAAATTCAGACATTTATTATTCTCTCAAAAATTATCAGTAATAGAGTTAGCACAAAATAATATATTGTAGTATTTCACAATAGTATATGAGTCTCCAACTGTATAATTCCATATACAACTTTGTGTTCTTATTGTCTATATTTTATAACTGTGTATGATTCATTGCTGTTTCTTTAAAAAGTCAAGAGTCAATAGTAAATATACACATTGCCTATGGTATATTTATATATCAGCTTAGAATTTTACCCAGTGAATATATCTTCACATTTATATATATGAAGCATATTGTATATGTAATATACAAATATATATTTATATTAAAATTATGTATATATTTATATATATATTGAATTAAATAGGTTATATATAATTATATTATATATAAAAATGTATATAATATATTATAGATTGTATAAATATGTAGCTATGTGTTTATATATTACATATATAAGTTAATACATATAAATATATAATTATATTTATATGCATTACATATATAATATATATAGATATACAAAAACTGAAGAACATATTCACTAGGTAGAAGTACAGGTTGACTTTTTCTTTCAGCACTTTTAATGTGCCATCCCATTGCCACTTATTGTCATTATTTCTGGAGAAAAGTCGGTCATCATTTTCATCATTGTTCCACAGGATGTATTGTGTCTTTTCTCTTTGACTGTTTTTAGATCTACTTTTTATCTTTTATTTTAGGCTGTTTGATTACAGGGTGCCTAGGTGTGGTTGTATTGGTAATCATCCTGCTTGGCGTTCATTGACCTTCTGGGATCTGTGAGTTGATGTCCCTCCAGCTTATTAGCCATTGTTCCTCAAATATTTCTGCTGCCCCACTCTCTCCCTTCTCTCCTCTGGGACTCTAATTACTTGTATGTTAAAACATTTGCTATTACACAGCAGGTCTAGGATGCTCTGTTCTGTATTTTATTCACCCATTTTTGTCCTTGTGTTTTAGTCTGGATACTTTCTAATGATATGTGTTTAGGTTCATTGACCCTTTCCTTTTCTGTGTTCAGTATTCTGCTAATCCACTTAATAAATTATTTATGATATTACATTTTTAATTTCTAGCACTTTCATTTGCTGTTTTTTATAGTTCCCCCATCTCTGCTGAACTTTCTCATTCTTCACACATGTTTTCACCTTTCCACTAGATCCTTTAGTGATCCTTTAGCATTTTACCATAATTATTTTAGTCTCTTTATGATAATTTCATTATCCAGACCATCTCTGGTACTGCTTCTACCAACAGTTTCTTGTCAACTTTGGGTTATATTTTCTTGCCTTTTTGTGTTCTTATAACACACAGAACACTAAACACTGAAGTCAATAAAGTCTGCTTCCATTAAAGTTCACTCTTGTTTTTCTGTTCCACTATGAGAGAGAGGGCTGAGTCAACCTGATGTGGACTAGACTGGGTTGAAATGGGTCTCAGCTCTGTTATCCCTTTAGTTTCACTCAGTTCACTACAGTAACAAATGCCTTGAGGACAACATAGGCATTTACATTTAATCAGGAAATGAGATCTCACAACTGGTGAGATTCTGGAAATTTGCCTCTGATTCATGGCTTTCAGATATCTGGGAGACTTCTCTCTATTTACAGCCCAGCTGACACGTTTGGGGTCATTAGTAAGTTCTCTTTGCCATTAAGTCCTACTTGTTGCTTTCTGCCCTTTGGTGTTTGCACTCAGTCCTGCCAGTCCCTCAGCCATTGAAGGTCTTCAGAAGGCCTAGGGTGTCTTGGGAGTTCTCTCTTGTCAGTTCATTTAGAGTTCTTTGAGTATTCAGTTCTTTGATGGTTTCTTGAAGCATAATTTATTTTCTTTTGGTTGTTAGGGTGGAAACAATGATTTCATAACTTTTTTTTATCTATGTCAAAAGCAGGACTATTTTTGTTATTGTTAATGTTGTTGTTGGTGTGGCAATGGTGTGTGTATGTGTGCTTTTGAGAGTGTCATCAACAAAAGCAGGATTTATGTTTAATTAGCTTGCTCTATGCAGTGTCTAGAGCCATGACATATATTTTTCCATCACTGTCCCAGATAATTTTGTCCTTGTAGATCAAGCTGTCTGGTCACAAGTCTCATGACCCCACAGTTTTGCAAACAGCTCTTGATAACCTTTCATGCATCTCTCACATCCTTGTTACTCATTTTCCATTTTTGCTGCTGAATTAGGTATGGTCAAATAGAAGTGATCTTTTCTTTCCCTCCCATTTATGCATGTGTATACACACACACACACATACACACACATTTACTGGGAAGATAGAATAATTAATCTACTCCTGGAATATGGCTTCTGACTCAGTATTTTGTTACCATTCCCACTGACACATAAAATTAGCTCCTGTATCATGTTAACAAAGTGTCTCACTATAGACCAAATGTTTTTAACACATTTGGAAAGAGTCAGGAAAAAATAATTCAGAATCTGAAAAAATTTGAAAACAGACTTTTAGCTCTTTCCTTGAAAATCTCTTAAGGTCTGGAAGACCTATCCCAGCATTGCATTCAGTCTATATCCCAAGGAAAAAGGACAATAAAAGAACAGCCAGAGATAAATGCCAGTAGGTCTTTGGGAAGTGTCCTGAGCCAAGAAGTCAAGTGTGAGAAAAGGGAGGCAAAAATGTAGCTCATGGCAAGAGCTTGGTAACAGGTGAAGGAAAGGAGAGGAAGTGAAGAGGGACATCTGATATAGTTGTGCCAACAGTGGCTTCCTGGCCCAGAACTGATGGCTTGGATTGTTTCACATTGGAAGGCACTACTTGCCCTAAAACATTAACAGTCTACTATTTGGTTCACATAATTTCATTTTAATTTAATGCAATTCAATTCAATCCAACCGATACATTAAATATATATTAGGTAACTACTATATGTCTAATGTTGTATTAGTCACTGTGATGATTAGAGAAAAAGAATGTACAAAATGGCTCTGTTCTCAAGGAGATTGTGAATATAATCCTACGGTCGAAATAAGAGCTGTGCAATATTTATCTAAAATTAGAGAACAAAATAAGAGAACTGGACTGAATGACCGATCAGGGTTTTGATTCCAGCTCAGCAACTTACTGATCAGGCCATTTAATTTCTCTGTACCTCACTTTCTCCTTCTGCAAAATGAAGGATTGTAATAGATCAGTGGTTCTCAAACGTATTTAATATCCCCTTTTATAACAAATAATTTGTAATGCCTCATTTACCAAATCGAAATGAAACTTGCAGATATTATAAAATGCTTATATACATAATAAAAATTAGTATAATGCCCTAACTATAATATAAAGAAGGAATAAAAAAGTAAGCATTTAAAAAATATATATATACTTCAAAATGTAAATGTTCAGATATAGCTACAGTAGGTGATGTAATGAAGTAGTCAGAGAGTTGCACCTGCTTATAATGAACGTGTTTGGATTAAGAGAAGTGAGATCAGAAACCATTCTGTGCTAGAGGTACATTAAATGAAAGAGCAGAGGCATACGCTTATATTCTAGTACTAAAACACATGTAAGAGTAATGAGTACAGGACCCGACTTATTTGCGTATAAAAAGAGAAAGACGGAAATAGCTTTAATTGAAGCAAGGACATTCAAATTATAGGCTGTGGAAGTAGAGAAAATGAGAAAGCATGTTATTTCTCACAAGAGAGCTGATCCTTATTTATAAATGTAGTGTCAAAATAATGCCTGATGTTGTGACTTGGTATGGGATGTGATGCATCATGGAAAGCATACCTCTGGTGTGAAATCCCTTCATATGCCAAGACGTGCATTCAGGATGTCCAGTGGGACACTCAAGATTTGTATAGGGACTGTCCCCAGTATTGCAGGACTTCACCATCCCTGCTTCTTTCCACCACATGCTACTGCTGCTCTACAAGCATTATGAGAACAAAAAACACCTCCATCCATTTTCAAAATACCTCCCAATTAAGAGGTCCTTACCATGTTTGAAGTTCCATCAGTCTACTGTTCTAAACAGTCAGATCCAAATGAGTGGGAAAGATAATAATCTCAATGGCAAGACATGATGGGGAAGATCATGAGAACAGAACTGTCTTGATGGAAGAAGTAGGGCTTGAGTTGGTCTGGAAGGGTGGGTAGAATTTGGCTAACAAGAGTGGTGCATTCCAACACTTTGTTGTGTTGATAAACATAATAATCAACATTGCAAGGAGAGACCTTATAGCACTTAGGTATTCATAATTTGACAATTCCCGAGCCTGCCCCTCGTATAAATCCAGTATGTGGATCCTACATGATGCTTACGTGTTCATTACAACAGATCACAGATTGAAGGGGGCTCGACACACTTTGAAGCAAATACGTCGCATTCATTAACATTCTACAATTTTAGACGTTTCATGAGTTAGAACTGAATTTAAAATGGTAATGATTCTGGAGGAGGAGTTTCAAGAGGGCGGAAGAGTAAGACGTGGAGATCACCTTCCTCCCCACAAATACATCAGAAATACATCTACACATGGAACAACTCCTACAGAACACCTACTGAACACTGGCAGAAGACCTCAAACCTCTCAAAAGGCAAGAAACTCCCCCCACATACCTGGGTAAGGCAAGAGAAAAAAGAAAAAAAACAGAGACAAAGAATAAGGATGGGACCTGCACCAGTGGGAGGGAGCTGTGAAAGAGGAAAGGTTTCCACACACTAGGAAGCCCCTTCGCGGGCGGAGACTGCGGGTGGCAGAGGCGGGAGCTTCGGAGCCGCGGAGCAGAGCGCAGCCACCGGGGTGCGGAGGGCAAAGTGGAGAGATTCCCGCACAGAGGATCGGTGCCGACCAGCACTCACCAGCCCGAGAGGCTTGTCTGCTCACCTGACTGGGCGGGTGGAGACTGGGAGCTGAGGCTCGGGCTTCGGAGGTCGGACCCCAGGGAGAAGGCTGGGGTTGGCGGCGTGAACACAGCCTGAGGGGGCTAGTGCGCCACGGCTACCCGGGAGGGAGCCCGGTAAAAAGTCTGGAGCCGCCGAAGAGGCAAGAGACTTTTTCTTGCGTCTTTGTTTCGTGGTGCACAAGGAGAGGGGATTAAGAGCGCCGTCTAAATGAGCTCCATAGACAGGTGCAAGCCTTGGCTTTCAGCGCGGACCCCAGAGACGGACATGAGACGCTAAGGCCGCTGCTGCTGCCACCAAGAAGCCTATGTGCGAGCACAGGTCACTATCCAAACCGCCCTTCCCAAGAGCTTGTGCAGCCTGCCAGTGCCAGGGTCCCGTGATCGAGGGACAACTTCTCCGGGAGAACGCACGGCGCGCCTCAGGCTGGTGCAACGTCATGCCTGCCTCTGCTGCCGCCCTGAATTCCGTACCCCTCCCTCCTCCCAGCCTGAGTGAGCCACAGCCCCCGAATCAGCTGCTCCTTTAACCCTGTCTTGTCTGAGTGAAGAACAGAAGCCCTCAGGCGACCTACACGCAGAGACGGGGCCAAATCCAAAGCTGAACCCCAGGAGCTGTGCGAACAAAGAAGAGAAAGGGAAATCTCTCGCAGCAGCCTCAAGATCAGCAGATTAAATCTCCACAATCAACTTTATGTACACTGTAACTGTGGAATACCTGAATAGATAATGAATAGTCCCAAATTGAGGCAGTGGACTTTGGGAGCAACTATATATATATATATATATATATATATATATATATATATATTTCCCTTTTTCTCTTTTTGTGAGTGTGTATGTGTATACTTCTGTGTTTGATTTTGTCTGTATAGCTTTGCTTTTACCATTTGTCATAGAGTTCTGTCTCTCCATTATTTTTTATTATTTTTTTTTGGAGGGTAGAGTTTTTAGCAATTGTTATCATTGGTGGATTTGGTTTTTGGTTTGGTTGTTCTTTCTTTCTTTCTTTTTTTTTACTTACATTTAAAAAAAATTTTTACTAATTATTTTTTATTTTAAAAACTTTATTTCATTTCATTTTTTTCTTTATGTCTTTCTCTTTTTTTCCCTTTTATTCTGAGCCATGTGGAAAACAGGGTCTTGGTGCTCCAGTCAGGTGTCAGGCCTGTGTCTCTGATGTGGGAGAGCTGAGTTCAGAACATTGGTCCACAAGAGACCTCCCAGCTCCACATGATATCAAACGGCAAAAATCTCGCAGAGATCTCCATCTCAACACCAAGACCCAGCTCCACTCAATGACTAGCAAGCTACAGTGCTGAACACCTTATGCCAAACAACTAGCAAGACAGGAACATAACCCCACCCATTAACACAGAGGCTGCCTAAAATCATAATAAGCTCACAGACACCCAAAAACACATGACCAGATACGGACCTGCACACTGGAAAGATGAGATCCAGCCTCATCCACCAGAACACAGGCACTAGTCCCCTCCAGCAGGAAGCCTACACAACCCACTGAACCAATCTTAGCCACTGGGGGCAGTCACCCACAACAACGGGAACTACGAACCTGCAGCCTGCAAAAAGGAGACCCCAAACACAGTAAGTTAAGCAAAATGAGAAGACAGAGAAACACACAGCAGATGAAGGAGCGAGGTAAAAACCCATCAGACCAAACAAATGAAGAGGAAATAGGCAGTCTACCTGAAAAAGAATTCAGAATAATGATAGTAAAGATGATCCAAAATCATGGAAACAGAATATAGAAAATACAAGAAACATTTAACAAGGACCTAGAAGAACTAAAGAGCAAACAAACAATGATGAACAACACAAAAAGTGAAATAAAAAATTCTCTAGAAGGAATCCATAGCAGAATAACTGAGGCAGAAGAACGGATAAGTGACCTGGAAGAAAAAATAGTGGAAATATCTACTGCAGAGCAGAATAAAGAAAAAAGAATGAAAAGAATTGAGGACAGTCTCAGAGATCTCTGGGACAAAATTAAACCCACCAACATTCGATTTATAGGGGTCCCAGAAGAAGAAGAGAAAAAGAAAGGGACTGAGAAAATATTTGAAGAGATTATAGTTGAAAACTTCCCTAATATGGGAAAGGAAATAGTTAATCAAGTCTATGAGTGCAGAGAGTTCCATACAGGAAAAATCCAAGGAGAAACACACCAAGACACATATTAATCAAACTATCAAAAATTAAATACAAAGAACAAATATTAAAAGCAGCAAGGAAAAAACAACAAATAACATACAAGGGGATCCCCATAAGGTTAACAGCTGAAATTTCAGCAGAAACTCTGCAAGACAGAAGGGAGTGGCAGGACATATTTAAAGTGCTGAAAGGAAAAACCTACAACCAAGATTACACAGCAAGGATCTCATTCAGATTCAAAAGAGAAATTTGCTAGTATTCTGTTGAGGATTGTTACATCTATGTTCATCAGTGATATTGCTTGTCTGTAAAACCTTTACAGACAAGCAAAAGCTGAGAGAATTCAGCATCACCAAACCAGCTTTACAACAAATACTAGAGGAACTTCTTTAGGCAGGAAACACAAGAGAAGCAAAAGACCTATAATAACAAATCCAAGACAATTAAGAAAATGGCAACAGGCACATACGTATCAATAATTACCTTAAATTTAAGTGGAATAAATGCTCCAACTAAAAGACATAGACTGGCTGAATGGATAGAAAAACAAGACCCGTACATATGCTGTCTACAAGAGACCCACTTCAGACCTAGGGACACATACAGACTGAAAGTGAAGGATGAAAAATGATATTCCATGCAAATTGAAATCAAAAGAAAGCTGGAGTAGCAATTCTCATATCAGGCAAAATAGACTTTAAAACAAAGACTAATACAAGAGACAAAGAAGGACACTGCATAATGATCAAGGGATCAATCCAAGAAGAAGATATAACAATTGTAAATATTTATGCACCCAACATAGGAGCACCCCAATACATAACACAAGTACTAACAGCCATAAAAGAGGAAACCAGCAGTAACACAATCATAGTAGGGGACTTTAACACCCCATTTTCACCAATGGACAGATCATACAAATGGAAAATAAATAAGGAAACACAAGCTTTAAATGACACATTAAACAAGATGGACTTAATTGATATTTATAGGACATTCCATCCAAAAACAACAGAATACACTTTCTTCTCAAGTGCTCATAGAACGTTCTCCAGGATAGCTCATATCTTGGGTCACAAATTAGGTCTTGGTAAATTTAAGAAAATTGAAATCGTATCAAGTATCTTTTCTGAGTACAGTATTATGAGACTAGATATCAATTACAGGAAAAAATCTGTAAAAAATACAAACACATGGAGGCTAAACAACACACTACTAAATAACCAAGAGGTCACTGAGGAAATCAAAAAATACCTAGAAACAAATGACAATGAAAACATGACAACCCCAACACTATGGGATGCATCAAAAGCAGTTCTAAGAGGGAAGTTAGTTGCAATACCATCCTACCTCAACAAACAAGAAACATCTAAAATGAACAACCTAACCTTACACCTAAAGCAATTAGAGAAAGAAGAACAAAAATACGCGAATGTTAGCAGAAGGAAAGAAATCATAAATGTCTGACCAGAAATAAATGAAGAAGAAATAAAGGAAACAATAGCAAAGATCAATAAAACTAAAAGCTGGTACTTTGAGAAGATAAACAAAATTGATAAACCATTAGCCAGACTCATCAAGAAAAAAAGGGAGAAGACTCAAATCAATAGAATAGGAGAAGTAACAACTGGCACTGCAGAAATACAAAGGATGATGAAAGATTAGTACAAGCAACTTTATGTCGATAAAATGGACAACCTGGAAGAAATGGACAGATCCTTAGAAAAGCACAACCTTCTGAGACTGAACCAGGAAGAAACAGAAAATATAAACAGAACAGTCACAAGCACTGAAATTGAAACTGTGATTAAAAATCTTCCAGCAACAAAAACCCAGGCCCAGATGGCTTCATAGGCGAATTCTATCAAACATTTAGAGAAGAGCTAACATCTATCCTTCTCAAACTCTTCCAAAATATAGCAGAGGGAGGAACACTCCCAAACTCATTCTACGAGGTCACCATCATCCTGATACCAAAACCAAACAAGGATGTCACAAAGAAAGAAAACTACAGGCCAATATCACTGATGAACATAGATGCAACAGTCTTCAACAAAATACTAGCAAATACAATCCAACAGCACATTAAAAGTATCATACACCATGATCGAGTAGGGTTTATCCCAGGAATGCAAGGATTCTTCAATATATGCAAATAAATCAGTATGATACATCATATTAACAAATTGAAGAAGAAAAAACATATGATCATCTCAATAGATGCAGAAAAAGATTTCGACAAAATTCAACATCCATTTATGATAAAAACCCTCCAGAAAGTAGGCATAGGGGGAACTTACCTCAACATTTTAAAGACCATATATGACAAGACCACAGCCAACATCGTTCTCAATGGTGAAAAACTGAAACCATTTCCTCTAAGATCAGGAACAGGCCAAGGTTGCCCACTCTCACCACTATTATTCAACATAGTTTTGGAAGTTTTAGCCACAGCAATCAGAGAAAAAAAAAAGAAATAAAAGGAATCCAAATTGAAAAAGAAAAAGTAAAGCTGTCACTTTTGCATATGACATGGTACTATATATAGAGAATCCGAAATATGCTACCAGGAAACTACTAGAGCTAATCAATGAGTTTGGTAAAGTAGCAGGTTAGAAAATTAATGCACAGAAATCTCTTTCATTCCTCTACACTAATGATGAAAAATCTGAAAGTGAAATTAAGGAAACACTCCCATTTACCATTGCAACAAAAAGAATAAAATACCTAGGAATAAACCTACCTAAGGAGAAAAAAGACCTGTATGCAGAAAATTATAAGACACTGATGAAAGAAATTAAAGATGATACAAATAGATGGAGAAATATACCATGTTCTTGGATTGGAAGAATCGACATTGTGAAAATGACTATACTACCCAAAGCAATCTACAGATTCAGTGCAATCCCTATCAAACTACCAGTGGCATTTTTCACAGAGCTAGAACAAAAAATTTCACAATTTGTATGGAAACACAAAAGACCCGAAATAGCCAAAGCAACCTTGAGAAAGAAAAATGGAGCTGGAGGAATCAGGCTCCCAGACTTCAGACTATACTTCAAAGCTACAGTAATCAAGACAGCATGATACTGGCACAAAAACAGAAATATAGATCAATGGAAAAGGATAGAAAGCCCAGAGATAAACCCACACACATATGGTCACCTTATTTTTGATAAAGGAGGCAAGGATATACAATGGAGAAAAGACAGTCTCTTCAATAAGTGGTGCTGGGAACACTGGACAGCTACCTGTAAAAGGATGAAATTAGAACCCTCCCTAACACCATACACAAAAATAAACTCAAAATGGATTAAAGATCTAAATGTAAAGCCAGACACTATCAAACTTGTAGAGGAAAACATAGGCAGAATACTCTATGACATAAATCACGGCAAGATCTTTTTTGACCCACCTCCTAGAGAAACAGAAATAAAAACAAAAATAAACAAATGGGACCTAATGAAACTTCAAAGGTTTTGCACAGCAAAGGAAACCATAAACCAGATGAAAAGACATCCCTCAGAATAGGAGAAAATATTGCAAATGAAGCAGCTGACAAAGGATTAATCTCCAAACCTACAAGCAGCTCATGCAGCTCAATATCAAAAAAACAAACAATCCAATCCAAAAATGGGCAGAAGACCTAAATAGACATTTCTCCAAAGAAGATGTACAGATTTCCAAGAAACACATGAAAGAATGCTCAACATCCTTAATCATTAGAGAAATGCAAATCAAAGCTACAATGAGATAATCATCTCACACCAGTCAGAATGGCCACCATCAAAAAATCTACAAACAGTAAATGGTACCCTCTTGCACTGTTGGTGGGGATGTAAACTGATACAGCCACTATGGAGAACAGTATGGAGGTTCCTTAAAAAACTAAAAATAGAACTATCATACAAGCCAGCAATCCCACTACTAGGCGTATACCCTGAGAAAACCATAATTCAAAAGTCATGTACCACAATGTTCATTGCAGCTCTATTTATAAGAGCCAGGACATGGAAGCAACCTAAGTATCCATCGACCGAAGAATGGATAAAGAAGATGTGGCACATATATACAATGGAATCAATAGAATATTACTCAGCCATAAAAAGAAATGAAATTGAGTTATTTGTAGTGAGGTGGATGGACCTAGAGTCTTTCAAACAGAGTGAAGTAAGTCAGAAAGAGAAAAAAAATACCGTATGCTAACACATATATATGGAATCTAAAAAAAAAAAAAAATGGTCGTGGAGAACCTAGGGGTAGGATGGGAATAAAGATGCAGACCTAGTAGAGAATGGACTTGAGGACACGCGGAAGGCAAAGGGTAAGCTGGGAGAAAGTGAGAGAGTGGCATGGACATATATACAGCACGAAATGTAAAACCAATAGCTACTGGGAAACAGCTGCATAGCACAGGGAGATAAGCTCGGTGCTTTGTGACCACCTAGAAGGGTGGGATAGGGAAGGTGGGAGGGAGACACAAGAGGGAGGAGATATGGGGATATATGTATATGTATAGCTGATTCACTTTGTTATAAAGCAGAAACTAACATACCATTGTAAAGCAATTATACTCCAATAAAGATGTTAAAAATAAAATAAAATGGTAATGATTCTGAATGATAGAGGTTTCATCTTCGTCAAAAAAAGATTTCCAAAAATAGTCACATGGGGTGAGGTGGAGGGGAGGGTTTCCCACGGTGTTAGAAAGTGTCTTAGAGACCCTGGGGGCCCAACACTTATTGATTTGCCAAATATCCCTGAGAGTTTTCACCTTGCAAACACAAAGCTCTCCTCAAACTAACTGACATTCCATTGCATGTCCCCAGATGATACTGAGGTTTAGGCTTTTAAGAGCAGCTTGGAACCTTTTCATTACAGGGGGTTTTGATGAGAGCTCTTAAGTCTGAGGAATATGTCATCAATCCCAAGTGCATTAATAGCTGAGGGAGCAACAGTATCAAGTGCACCTGAGCCTTGCCTCAGTTGGCACTTTGGAGGAGCAGCTGTGGGCAGCAGGCACTGCAAGAAAACTTGAGAGGAAGCTTTGGCTGCCCTGGATGTGAGGCTGGAGAAGGGAATGACAATTGGCCAACACATGGCATCAATGGACTTCATAACCACCTCCTTGAGCCATTGCACTCAGGATTCAGAGCCCTTCTCTTCTGTCCGGGTGACAGGTCAGGATAGAAGCAATGTCAGGGGAATCTGGTTCAGATGTCCCTTTCTTCAGGTGGGAAAAGGGACCACTTTTAAGCCCATTTATCCCTGTGGGATTTCTGGGAAAATAGGGGGGACAAAAAGGGGAAGGATGATACGGGAAACAGTAAGCACATAAAGAGTGCGGGCCCTGGAGACACAGTGGGATTGGATGGGAAAGATAATTGCTTTCAGAATCAGACCCCTGGTTTCTGGCTTGGCCTGGTCATTCATTGTGCGACCAGCCCCTGCCCAGTGAACCAGCCATCACTCACTCCGTGCTCTTGGGGCCCCGCCATGCTTCCTTTCCCTTGGTGCCTCAGATACTTCTTGCTTCTTTGAACCACTCACTTCACATCACTGACCCCTCAGCCTGGAATTTCCAGACCTCCACCTCTTGGTCTAACTCCTACTCAGGAAGTAGAAAGCCCACCCTGGAGAGTAACCAAAGAGAACTCAGTGAAGGGACTTGGGGCCCAGGTGAGCACAGGCTCAGGGGCACAATAGAGGTGTGGTGAAGCACCAGGAACCAGCAAAGTGGGAAGAATTTGTGTCCCACAGGCCTAAAGCAGCAGTAGAAGGAGCAAGTGCTGGCACCTGGAGAGAGCTGAGCTGCAGGAGGGTGTTCCTGTGGATTAGAAACCACCACCGGAGCAGCTTCTGGACCCTGGGAAGCTGGAGAAAAAACAAGCAGAGGCATTAATGCAGGAAAACTGTGACCTCCTCAAACAGAATGAATCAGAAACCACAGGAAGGAGACCACCGTCTCATTTCCACCTTCCAAATCTTGTGCAAGTGGAGGTCATTGGCAAAAGCTAATTGGTTTTCAGAATCATAGCTGCAAGGGATTCTGGGAAATATAGTTATTTTTTAAGGTTTCCAGCCCCTGCAGATGAAAGGAGGATGAAAAGGAAGATGAGAACACCCATCTAAGTATCCACTACACCTCTGGGTCTTTACTACTATGTTCCTTCTGTCCCACCCCCTTCCAGCTATTGCATGTTTCTCACCCTCACCTAATCCAGGGCTCTGCTCCTGCTTCCTTCCCAGAGAGGCCTTCGTCTGTATACAAAGCAACACCCACTCCCTCCCATTCTCTCCCCTTCATATCTCTCATCACTCACTACCTGAAATTAAAACCTATTCATCTTATATTTTCTCTCCCCACCAGAGTGTAAGCCCATGTAAGCAGGCATCTTTCCTATTTTTCTCAATCACCCTGTGTCCACTGTCTGTTTTTCAGTAAATATTTTTTTAAAGAATGTTGAATGAATAAACCAGGAGAGGAGAAGATGCAGGCCACATGTTGAAGGGCCATTATGAGGCACACTGGAGAGTTAGAGGCACTCTTTTGACGGAGGTGATGCTGGGAAGGAATTGTGGCAGAGAAGGAGTGTGATGCTGCCTATAATTGAAAGGTAATTATTCTGGAGACAGCTGAGAAGGCAGCCTGGAGAGGGATGCGATGGAAGACTGCTGGTCAGCAAGGCGGTGGGTCCACCAGCCATTTGAGTGGGACCTGTGGACACAGAACACTCTGCCAGGCCCGCGGGAGGTGTGTCAGTGTCCTGGGGGAGGCTGGTGAGCTCTACCAGTATGAAAGGCCTAATCCCTGTCCCCTGAGGAGCCAGAGTTCTATTTGGGGAAATTGGAGTAGTAAGCATGAAACATGTGGAGCACATTAAGAAGTACAAATTATCACAGTATTAGTACACAGGTCCCTAGGGTACCCTCAAGAAAAGAAGAGCTGGCTTTGGGCATGCTTGATCCAGAAGACTTCCTGGAAGTCGCGATATGAGTGAAGCACCAGAGGAGCATCCAGGGAAGCTGGAAATGCAAGAAATCTGCCTGGGAACTAGTTAGAAAAGCACTGGCAGGAGACTTCTTGGTACATGGGAGGGATACGTTCAAATGCATTCTTTTTCAAACTGGTTGGATACATAGCTAAAGAATCTAAACTCAGTGAAATTGTCTAAATGTTTTTGTCTTACTCTCTAAAGCATATGCTCTGTGACCATGTCTTCCTGCTTGTAATTCTCTCTGTCCTTGACTTCAGTCTCCTTCTCTGGTTCCTCTTCCTTCTCAGGTAGGGAGCACATTCTTCATCTCATTTTTTCTTCCTCCTTACTGCCTATTCCTCCCAGGGCCGCTTCTATGAACAAGGCCCCCAAATCCACCACCCACGTTCTGAACTTGAACCAGCTTTACCAACGTTTCCTCTAGGATGTTGCACTATGAGAGATGATGTAAAATCAAACCATCTTTCTCCCCTGTGACGGTTAATGTTATGTGCCAACTTGCCTAGGCTATGGTGTCCAGTTTGGTCAAACAGCAGTCTAGATGTTTCTGTGAAGGTATTTTTTAGATGTGATTAACATTTAAGTCAGAGGACTTTGAGTAAAGCAGTTTACCCTTCATAATGTGGGTGAACCTCATCTAATCAGTTGAAGGACTTAAGCAAAAAGTCTGAGGTCTCTGAGAAGGAAGGAATTTTTCCTCTAGACTGTCTTTGGACTCAAGACTGCAACATCAGCTCTTCTCTGGGTTACCAGCCTGCAGCCTGGAGTGCAGATTTAAGACTTACCAGCCCCCAAAATTGCAATTACAAAAAGCCAATTTCTTAAACTGTCTCACTCTCTCCATGTCCATATATATATACAATCATCACCAAATCTTGTCTATTTTACCTTCAAAACTTTCTTTAACTCCTCCTTTTCTATTTCAATCACAATGTCCCTGTAAAAGTCACTGTCTTCTCTAACCAGATCTACAACTCTGTCTTCTTTCTGGATCTCCTTGTAATGTCTCTTTCCTCTTCCAATCCATGCAATCGTGGTTTTTCTAAACAATAAGCCTCATTTTATGATTCTTCTACCTAAAACAATTCAATGGCTCCCCTTGGTCCCTGTGATAACACTGAAATTCACTAATGCTGATTAAAGAGCCCTGGATGATCTAGCTCCTGCTACGTATTTCATTCCATCTCCATCTCTAACCAACTCCCACCAATATACTCTACTTCTTGAGGGAATCATGATCTATATGCCTCAGGGCATTTGCACAGGCTATTCCTTGGCCTGGAATACAAACTACCCACATCTTTCCTCTGACTAACTCCTACTCAGCATTTAGCTAGCATTTTCTTTAGGAAGTTTTTTTTGACCCCTCTAACCTAAGTGAGTTTCTGCTCCCACATGATACTATCACACTTATCATTATATCATTATTATTTTAATGATGATATTTATTATTGTATTATTATTACTGACTTGATTTTCTACATAGCTTCCTGTAGAGTGGGATTGTGTCTTGCTCAGTAAGTATTGTATCCCTAGTGCCTTGTACATAATAATTGCTCAACAGTCTTTTAATGAATGAATACATACATAAATTTCACCTGTCATTTTTTAGTGCCACTACCTATACAAACCCCTTGCTGGGTCTATTTAGTGTCTTACTAACTTCCTAGTCTCTGCTCTGTCCTGCTTGTCATTATCTTTTACACTGCTGCTGATTCTGCTACAACTCCTCTGATTCAAGCTCTCAATAACTTGCTGTGTATTTGGCATTCTAGGCCTCATGAGATGAATGTTCCTTCTCCCATTCTAGGCCAATGAATCTGCTGGCCATGTCCCATCTTTCCTCCCTGTAGTTTTCATCATGTTGCCTCTACTTGGAAAACAAAGTCTATCCAGTCTCTAACTCCCTTCATCCTCTTCTATGGATTGAAATTAATTACTTGTTCCTCTAAACACCACTTCATTTACATAATGGGAAGAGTTAGCAGATATAAGATCCTGCCCAAGCTACTTCATTTCTGGAATCTTAGTATTTTTGCCTATAAAATGAGACTAATAATATCTATATAATCATAATAATAGCATTGACTCATCTAGTTCTTGCACGTACTGCGTGCTGGGTAGGTTCCTAAGCACTCTGCATATAACTTATTTAACCATTATACCTAACCTCTTTTAGAGATAGAATGGAGGCAGAGAGAAGTGAAGTAACTTCCCCAATGTCACAGAGCCAGGAGTGGCAGTGCTGGGATTCAACCCTGACAGCCTGGTTCCAGGTCTGTGCCCTCAGTCACATTGTCACACTGCCTGATGGGGAGTAAAAGTGGGCTAGTGGATGAAGATGCTTAACACAGAATGCAGCTCTGGCAGGCACCGAGTTGGTGATTCTGCAGGCTCTGGAATAAGGTGCCTTTCAATGTGATTCTGTCACGTAGGAGCTGGTTGACCTTGAACAGCTTTTTTTTTTTTTAAATAAATTTATTTATTTATTTATTTTTGGCTGTGTTGGGTCTTCGTTGCTGCTTGCAGGCTTTCTCTAGCTGCTATGAACAGGGGCTACTCTTCATTACAGTGTGCAGGCTTCTCATTGCAGTGGCTTCTCTTGTTGTGGAGCATGTGCTCTAGGCACATGGGCTCCAGTAGTTGCGGCGCACGGGCTTAGTTGCCCCACGGCAAGTGGGTTCTTCCTGGACCAGAGATTGAACCCGTGTTCCCTGAATTGGCAGGTGGATTCTTAACCACTGTGATTCCAGGGAAGTCCTTGAATAGCTTATTTATCCAAGCCTCAGTCACCTCATCTGAAAAATTGGCATATTGCTGCTATTTATCTCATAGAATTGTTCTGCAGATTGAAAAAAATAACATATTGAATGTGCTTAGAATAGTACCTGACACACAGTCAAATCTTCATAAATGTGTATTTTTATATCATAATCATCATGATTATTTTATCACACTCTGCATTGTATTATAGTAATTTGTGTGCTCAACTGTAATCCCTTCTATAAGATTGTAATCTTTTTGTTCATGCCCTGTGTCTTACACTCTTGCACATCAAAGGTATACAATGTTTGTTACATGAGTGAATAAGATCCTTTCATTGTGATTCATTTAAAGGATTATGGCATAGGGATTTCTGGCCAAGAAAAAAGTCCCCTAAAAAGGCAGTAGCTGTGATGTCAATGGAAGATGCCAATTACATCTTTCTTCCCTGTTCTACCTGCTGTTCCCATTGAAAGAATAAAAGATTAGAGGGCTGGGACGTTCCCTCTTTCCATCCAGTTGAAGTAAGATGTATAGTATCCATCATATAACTGGGTCTGAAGGAGTCAGCTTCTTCCCTGTAGTGAAGAAATCCCATTAATGTTTTTCAACTCAAAAGGGTCTCTTGGTATCTCCATGTGTGATACATAGCCTAGTGTAATGGGGGTACAGAAATGTAAGGAATTCTGGAAAGAATCAGGGCTTTGGAAGAATTAGAGCTCTGACTCATCATTGACAGAGTGATTTTAGGCAAATAATGTAAATAAAGGGGGGGTGTCTCATTTTCCTCATTTGTACAATGTTGAAAAATCAAATGGGAGATCATACATGAATGCACTGCAGAAACTTTTTAAGGCCCTCCTTGGGCTGTCAGTTGCTCTTGTGCTAAATGTGGGTCTCCTGGGGTCTGATTTCTCCCAAAGTATAGACAAGCCATGGGGGCAATTGAATCCCTATCAGAAGGTGGAGTGAGAGTGTCAGGGAAAGAAACCACTGGAAGGAATTTTAGGGATTATCTGGCCCAGCAATTCTCAAACTCCTGCTACCGCCATGGTTTTTGCCATTATCTGTGTAATCTCTGCGCTATTATTGATCTGGTATTTTCCTTTAATAGCACTCACCTTTTTACTTAAAGATGTACAGAAAGAAGACCTTCTTTCATTACTGTAAATGGAAAAACCAATATTACTTCCCATAAATGGAAGGCAGAGAAGCAATACAAAGAGAACCCAGCAATATCATTAAATTCTAGGTAGGTACTGCAGCTTGCCAAGGTTCTGAGCCTGAGGCCTACTTTATCTTCCTTGGAAAGGCAACTTAGCAGATATTAGAGAGGTGGTAACCAAAAACTCGAACAAAGCTGAGACTTGAAGGATTGAAAGATTATTAAAAAGGAGACAAAATTTCTCACTAAGGATTAAATGTAGCTTCATGCTATACTCTTGCCCCACCTGGAGTCATTTTTCACTGCCCCACATTTTAGAGAAAAATGTGACTTTAGCCCAACCTTCCCTTTGACCAATGAGGAAATTGAGGCCCAAGTGGATTATTACATCTTTTGTTCACATCACCAGGTGTGTGGGTCACCTGAGAGTCACATCCCTGCCACCACCACCAAAGGACATGCATTCCATCAGAGGCAGCTTTCACCATCCTGAGGACATTTGCATTTATTATTTCCCTCAGTCCCCATAGCAGCCTGATGAGATGAACAGACTCCACGTGATTTTGGCCATTTTATAAATGTGGAGACGAAAGCCTCAGGAGGTTGCTTGCCATTTTAAGTTCCCACGGCTGGCAGGTGGCAGAGCCAGGCTCTGGCACAGCCTCCTCATTACACTTTCTTTCTACTGGATCACCCCGCCTGTCAGAGAGGCCATCTTGACCTTGTTTCCTCTCCTTCTGCTCCGTGATTGAAATGTACAGAACATACACTGGTTATATTCCCTGCAAACAAGGTACTGTAGGTCTTCTACATGGTTTGAGCTTTCAAGTTCACCTGCTCATTATTCTAGCTGAGGCATTCAGGAAAGGAAAATAAGTGTTCTGAGTCAAACCCCATCTCTTCAACGTAGCATCAGGCATGAAACAGATGATACCATGGTAGCCGATGAGCCAGCAGGTCTTGCCGGGACCAGGTTGAGTGGCCGAGTGACCCTGCTGCTGAGGAGGGGGAGGGAGGTTAGTGGGGCAGTCAGCTTGCAGCATCACCGCCACACTTGGCCACACCTAGAATCCCCTTCTCCCTCTGTGCACAGAATTTCTAGTAATATCTCTCAGTGCCCCTCACTTTTTGTAAAATGAATGACACGTGTTTTGGACTTCTTAATTTGTGGGTAAGTAGCTGCAATCTGTCTTCAATGCTTTCCCTGTAAACTACATGATCAAGTCTAAACAAATTAGCCTGGCATTCAAGTCCTCTATTGACGTGGCTAAGTGATTGCTCCAGGCTGCATGGGCCGCCCTCCCAAAGTCCTCTAACTTCTCAGACCCTACTAAGCCTGCCAGAGGAAACTCAAGATCCATTTCTTAAAGCCTGTCAAAGTGCCTGGCTGGCAAGGAATCTTTCTGAACTTACATTTATTTCATAATTTATGAGGAAATTAATTGTGCTATGTCTCTTTGCATCTTTTTATTTTGATCTGTTATTGATATATTTTAGCCTTAAGTATTTAATGTATGGTTACCTGGGATCTTTGAAATAGACCGTCATTTTTTTTTTTTTTTTCAGGTCAGGGTGTGTGCTATTCTTCGCATTCCACTGCTGCCTGCTCTGGATTGCATACGAAATAGACTCTCAGTATACATGTGGCCAGGAAATACCTTCCCAGTCAAGGTAGAATAATAAAATGTTAAGAGTTCCAAGAACCAGGCAAAAGATTTTGCAGTTGTGTTCATTTCAGTCTCACTTGCTGGAACATAAAGTTCCACTGCACACATTGTTCTTGCCTTTACCTGAAGGAAACAGCTCCTTTCTACTAAGCTCCGCAGTATGGAAGAAGAGACACCCCTGGTCTTTGTAACTTGCCCTCTTTCTGGCTGTAGTCCTTTCTGTCCCAACCAGAGAAGAAGCAGCTTCAGTTCTCTGCTCTTCTTTCACTCTCTTCCATGCTCCCTTCCTTCTTTGCTTTTCCCCCTCGGTGGTTGGAGTCTATTCTCGGTGGCCTTGCGAAAATGTGGAGAGACTCATTCCCCGCCTGGGCTAAGCAGTCAGGGAGTAGATTTCAGTATGCATTGGAGTCCCTGAAGGAAAGAGGCTGTGCCTGGGCTGTAATTGTCATGGAGGCCCGTTGTCATGGTGACTCTTGTATCAGGCAAGGTGATGTGGAGGAGAGAGAGGAAGAGGGAAAGGGAGAGAGAGAGAGAGAGAGAGAGAGAAAGGTGGCAGAAAGAAAAGGGAAGGAGGAAGAGAGAAAGGGAGAGAAAGACAGAGGAGGGGTTTCCTGGAAGATCAGAGGTTCCTTTTTTGCTTTTTGTTTGTTTGTTTTTATTTTTGGCCGCACCGAGTGGCATGTAGGATCTTAGTTCCCCGACCAGGGATCGAACCTGTGCCCCCTGCAGTGGGTGCGTGGATTCTTAACCACCAGGGAAGAATGACCAGAGGGTCTTTAATTTGGGAAACAGCAGGAGCTTAGGTGGGCAATGACCATCGCTGCAGGAGAAGGCAAAGGTAGAAGGAGGGGAGATGGAGAGATAAAGTGGTGGGAAGGAGGGGAGGGGATGAGAAGAGGAGATGAATGAAAGACACAGGGGAGGGTGGAGAAGGCAGAGGAGAGGATGAAAGAGGGGCTGAGGAATGGAGCAGGGCTGGGCGCTGGGTGGGGAGGGGAGCCGGCGCCGCTCTCGGCGTAATCCTTAATTATTGCCCCGATGTTTTCCATCTCTATCTGTTCTTTGATCTCCTGTGTTACACATTAAATATGAGCAACCAAATCTGCATCTCTTGTCTAAAAACTCGATGAGGCGAGACTTCAAAGCAAACAGTGGAACAAAACGGGCAGCGCCTCGCTTTTTGTACTGCCAGTTTGCTGGCCCAATTAGGTTAAAAGGAGCCCTGAAATCCTCTTCTGATCTGAGCCAGGCACCATCACTGTGCCTGCCACTGGCTCCAGGCGTAATGAGATCAGCAGTCCTGGGCTGGCCAACTGACCTCTCTCCAGGTACCCCAGACCCTTAGAAGGGTTACCCAGAAGCTGGCATCTGGCACTCAGGACCACCTGAGCTGAGCTTGCCAGGGGAGGTCCCAGGCAGTGGGGACAAGGCTGGGTCAGGCCCGTTCTCTGCGTGGCTGAGAAGCATTTAGCCACATGACAGGTGCCTGAGCACCAGGACGAGCTGCTGAATCTGACCTTTGCCTCCCCTTCCAAGTTTCCATCAAGGTGCCTGAGATTCTGAGGCAGCTGCACCCACTGGTCCGTGGAGTCAGAGTCAGGGTCTGGTCGGCCAAGAGCAGTGATCTAGCTACCCTCTCTGGGCCTCAGTTTCCCCCTTCTTAAATGCAGAATGAAACTGGAGACTCCAGTGTTATATAGTGCATGCTTGCCTTGTCTTCAACACCTTGCAGGACTCCTCTGAAGGGAAGCCCCTGCAATCCCCAGGGTCCCTGGAAGGAAGGTCTTTTCCCATCCTGCATTGCAGGACCATAGGGGCTTTTCTCTACCCACATCCCTTTCCTCAAGCTTGCACTTCACGATGCCACCACTTTCTCATACTGCCTGGGCTACCCCTGCTGGAGAGAAGGGTGGGACAACTAAATAAGCTTATTCATGCTGAGTTAAGGGAGACCAAATGGGAGCATTTACATCTTGGAAAAATACTGGAGAAAAGTCAACTATTCACCAAGAGGAGTGTCTCTGAAGACCCAGGTGTTGAATTTTATTTTTAGGAGGCAGTGGAGCTGCTGCTGGCCTTCAAATCCTGCCCCAAAGGGGAATTGCCACTCTGTCCATGGTCTTCTGGACAGAAGGGCATTGAACAGGGGGTTAGTGGCTGAGGCTGTAAATTTCAGCTTATGACTTGAGGCATCCCTATCTTCCTCCCTTGTCATCCTCCATATTCTAGGAATGGCCCCTGAGCTCAGCAGTAATTCATCTGGGTGGGTGCAGGGGGCTGGCAGAGGAGAGTGCAGGAAGCCATGTCTTGGAGGAGTTCACCACCAGAGTGGACACGGCGTGAAGCTGTCAGTCTGCTCTCTGGGGCATCACGGAACAGAGCGAGGTCCCATTTCCCACCCAGGCTCCCCATGCTCATCCGTGAGCTCTGTCCTTAAAAGGTCTTTCACGGGCATCTCCTCAGCCCCCCCGAGCCTTCTGGGTGCCTGTCTGTGTGTAAGCATGAGCCCTCAGATCCAGGCCCTCGAGGGCTACCAGCAGTGACAGATAGTATTTTAAGGAAGGCGGCCCCCAAGAAGTAAAATGCATGGTTCCTGAGTGTGGCAAGTGGAGAGCTGGAGGAAGAAGAAGACCCCACCCTTGGCTGTGTTTCTCCAAGTCAGGCGAGAAACTGACTGGCGTGAAGAGAAGGCTCAAGTGGAAAGGCCTTCTTTTTTCTTGGCATCTGGGAGGTTTTGGGGCTCAGGCAGCCCCCGTCTTGGCCTCTGAACTCAGGAACAGATAGATGAGATCATACCAGGCCCAATAGATCCCAGATACTTGATTATGGGTGTGGGGTCCTAGGAAGAAGTAGTGATGCTTCCATGACCACCTGGAGGCCCCTGACAGCCCAAGTGAAGCCCAAGGTAGAAGTGGGGGGGGTTCTCCCTGTTGATACTTGGGAAGGATGGCATTGATAAGTGTTTAGAAGCTTATTGGGAGTCTTCTATAAAGTGCATTGTTCCTCAGCACAGCACGGTTCTGAAGAGCCAGCTTTGGACTGGACTTCATGGACTACATCCTAGGTCTTCCTGTGTGATCTTAGATTAGTTACACAATGCTCTGTGCCTCATTCTCCTCCTCTGTGAAGTGGCTAGTAATTGACCTGTGTTATAGCCCTGCCATGAGGATGGGAGTGCTACAACAGTACCTGGCACTTAGTATTCAACAAATGTTATCTGTTATTTTCATCCACTGCTTTATTCACTTCTCGCAGTATCCCTGAGGGCAATAGGAAAGGTAAAATTTCTTTTAATTGGAACAGAAAGGAAAGACTTTGCCCAGCACACAAGGGGCAGAATCCTGTCCTTTGTCACTTTTTCCATGATGCTAGGTATGGTGGGGAAGAGGAATCTTCTGTTTTGTTTTGTTTTTTTCCCTTAGGGGCTGTGTTGGGTCTTCATTGCTGTCTGAAGCCTTTCTCTAGTTGTGGCGAGTGGGGGCTACTCTTTGTCACAGTGCATGGGCTTCTCATTGCAGTGGCTTCTCTTGTTGCAGAGCACAGGCTGTAGGCACACGGGCTTCAGTAGTTGCAGCATGTGGACTCAGTAGTTGCAGCACATGGGCCCTAGAGTGCGTGGGCTTCAGTAGTTGCCGTGCATGGGCTCAGTAGTTGCAGCTCATGGGCTCGGTAATTGTGGCTCATGGGCCCTAGAACGCAGGCTCAGTAGTTGTGACGCACGGGCTTAGTTGCTCCGTGGCATGTGGGATCTTCCCAGACCAGGGCTAGAACCCGTGTCCCTTGAATTGGCAGGAGGATTCTTAACCACTACACCACCAGGGAAGTCCCAAATCTTCAGTCTTGGACACATGGTAGTCCTTGGTTTTACTCCCAATTATTTCTAGTTTTCCCTCTTTCTGAACATATGGTAGGATTGTAATGAAAGATAGTTATGACCACATGACTTGATTTGACCAATAAAATGTGAGCAGAAATTATATTTGCTGTTCCTGGTGAAGTTCTAAGATGTAGGGTAGAACTTGTCACCTCCTTTTCCTGCTAGAGTGATCACAATAGCACATGTTGAGACGAAACTTCTGTCAGCTGGGTCACTGAGGGACCAGGATGGACACAGTCCCACTGCCAACTCTCGCTGGACACAGAGCGTAAGCCAGAATGAACTTTGATTTTGAGAGACAGGGGTCACTTGTTACTTCAGCATAACCAAGCATATCCTGACTAATTTGTTGTAGATTACACTCGTGTGTCCAGAGCACAGAGTCTTCCTCCTGATGGAGTCTGCTTCCCAGCTCTCATAAGAGCCAAATCAGAAGGAAGGTGTGAGCAATTGACCGTTGTTCTCTGCCTTTTCTCTTTCAGTCTTGATCTGTCTCTTAGTGGCAGCAATCAGCTCAGGCGGTGAGAGGTAGCAAACAGAAGAGGGATTTTGTTTGGGTGTTTGTTTTGTCTTACATTTTATTACCCCAATAGAAAGACTGGGATCCTGGACCTCCCAGGAGATCCAATAGTTAGGACTCCATACTTTCACTGCAGGAAACATGTGTTCAGCCCTTTGCTGGGGAACTAAGATCCTGCATGCTGAGGGGTGTGTCCAAAAAAAAAAAAAAAAAAAAGAAAGAAAGATTGGGATCCCCATTCACCAAGTTGCTTACAAGAGCCTCCTAATACCTTAGATGAAATGGAGAGATTCCAATCACACAAGCATCACTGGAACGAATGGGTTCTGAATGGGGCTTTGCTTGCTATTGTCTTGGGTCATCTCTTCTCAAGAACTGGATCTCCTTGTCTAAGAGACTTAGTCTGGGGATAATATTCAGAGCCTCCTTCCTGGGGCAACAGGCCTGGAAGAATCCTCAAACAAACACTGCCTCCTATTCTAGAGGAAAGGGAGATTCCAGGTTGCTGATGAACCTGAAATCAAGCTTTACACAGTCTTTGAAAGCCAGGACCAACAGCATAGTTTGAAGGACCTGGTACAAGATAAAAATGACAGGTTACGGGTTCAAAAGTTTTAGGAATTTCAAGCTGGTGACTGCAGGGCATTAAACCAAGCACAAAGACGTTCTCAGATTGTACGTTCAGGAAGCTGCTCTGCTGAATGAGCCACTCCTTCACAAGGAGAGAAAAGGAAATCCAGTTTAGACCGTGGGACATACCCACCCCCTTGACATGCTTGAACAGATTCCAAGAGGAGCTCAGTAAAAAGCCATCCAGGCTATGAAATGACTCCAAACCCAGGCTCTGTGCTATGGGGCCATGGCCAGATTCTTAACTCTCTCCTTTGCATGGCAGGTAGACGCTCCCTGTCCTGTTGTTACGATGCAGTACAAGAAGATGACAATTCAGAGATTAGATTTGGCCATGAACCCTAGAAGGCTAGATACCTGTTCTGCTTGTGCTGTTTTAAATGTTCATGGGAGCTGAGGAATAAATTCAGAATGCAGGGAGGAATATGTACATTTAGGGGCTTCTCAAGATCCGCAGTTGCCCTGTTCATTTCCTAGCTTATATTCTGACTTCTCCATTGGAGCGTTCATGCCATGAGGTCAGACCCTGTCTGGCTCATCCTCCTTCCCCTACGTACAGCACGACTCAAAAGTAGGTCGTCCATTCACCCCTGTGGTGTGAATAAATGAGGAGGGTCACAGGCTGCTGGCAGGTGTGTTTATGGGACCACAATGTGGAGTCGTGTGTGTGTGTGTGTGTGTGTGTGTGTGTGTGTGTGTGTGTGCATGTCTTTTCCCCTTCTCCACCCAAACCTGCATATAAGTCAGGATGGGACATATTTAAGCTTAAATGACTGCCTTTCCAGAGAATGTTCTCTTTTACAGGGGATTCGAATGCCTTGCTTGAGTCAATCAATCATCCATCACCTAAACATCTAGCTTTATTAAATATCTAGAATGTGTCCATTCAAACAAAATAACCACTTATCAAACGACTATAATGGGTCTAAGTCTCATGCAGACTTAGGGTTAGAAAATTTATTGTGTGACCTCAGGCCCCAGCCCCCCTCCTCTGGGGTGGGGACCAGAATGGGGTTCAGACTTGACACCGTCCTAGCTCCCTGGCATCGCAGAGCTCTCTACGATGCTGTCTGGATGTCTCTTTGACTTTGGGCGAGGCTGGGTCCTAAGAGAGATTCAGGGAGAGACAGGACAGGATCTGAAGGTGTCGCTCCTGCACCTCTGAAGACCCAGCCTGTCTCCACACTCCCCAGGGCGCCACAGAAAGAACGGAGCTAGAAAAGCCAAAAATGTCCCCAAGTTAACAAACACAGACTCTTCCTCTCCAATTCTCTCTCTCCCCATTTGCCGAAATGGTAATTTTAAGTCTCTAATAGTTCCTCAGAGCACTGAGGTGAGGCAAGACGGGGATTATTTATGTTCACATCTGCCAGCCTGCTTTCTCGGGTGATGGCAAGGCTGATGGTGCTGCTGATGAAAGCTGCCCGCTCCGCTCCACACGAAGAGGAGCAGAGCGGGCTTTGTTGCGTCTCCCCGGTGACCAGCCTGCCTGCTACTCTCGGCTCTGGGCCAGCCCACCATGTTCTCTCTCCAGGCTTCAAGTCAGCTCCAGCGGTCCATGCATATTCATGCTGAGGACGCAGTGCCCTCCCCAGAAGGGCTGGCATCCTGGGCATTTATTAATCATTGTCCCCAGCTCTCTCTCGCGGCCACCCAACCGGAGGTCCCTGTGTAGGAAGGCCGCAATGTCACCACCAACAATGGGCTCCGCAGAGTGGAAAAGAACAATAACAACATTAATGAGGGTGTCCTGTTCCAGGGACTGAGCACTGGGGGAGGGACTCAGAATCCTCAGCTCCACCAGGAAGCGCAGCTGCCATTGTGGTTGCCTGATGTGATCTTGGTGCAACAATAGCTTCAGAAGCTCAGGGCACCTGCAGCTGGTACTTACTGGGCACCAGGCCTCTGTTGAAAACCTGGTGTGCATTTCCAGAGATACTCTCCCATTAAATGCTTTCAACACTGGGGACAGGTATTCATACCCCAATTTTATGGATGAAAACCTGGCATTTGGGGAAGAGAAGTGATTCATCCAAAGTCACACAGCCTTCTATGAAGTGATAGGTTCATATCCAAGACTCAGAACTCGTAGTCTTGCAGGTGCACTGCTCTCATGCAGCCTCCCCTGCAGGAGGGTTATAATCAGAGGCATCTCCAAGGGGTCTGGTCACTCTCTCTCTTCTCCATTTTTCATGTAAGAGTTTGTCAAAACCTTGCTTCTGGAAGGACTTACACAGGTTCCCAGTAGAGTGTCTGAGAAATCAGAGCTGAGAGGGGTGTGGCAGAACCTCGTTTCAATAAATTACCAAACTAAAGTGACAGCCAGATCCCAACCTAGTTCTTCCAGCACCTTGCTCTAGGTCTTTTACTCACCCCTGCATGACCAGACTCCCGGGCCTGATGCTTAGACCCGCCAAAATCTGCATCCCCAGCTATCCTGCTTATCTCTCCAGCCCCCGAGCTCTGACTCCATTCAGATTTCCCAGGCAGGCTCCCTCACTGCCTCAAAGATGAGCTATACTCAGTTCTACCTTTTCACCTTTGCATAGGCTGTTTGCTCATCTTCTTTTTCTAAAATGCCATTTTCTTCCTGGTCTCTGTCTGAAATTTTTAGGCGCCGTCTTCATTGTGGATGTGCCTCCAACTCACCCATCCTCTCTCAGAACTCTTCCTGTGCACGGTGTTAGACTTTGTTTATCTATACTTAGAAGTCCTTGATTAGATCAAGGGGGTAGGGTACTTTATTCAGCTCTTGAATTTTCTTCAGTGTCTGATAGGGACCAGACACAAAGACGCTCCTCAGACATCCTGAGGAAGCAGTGGATGATGACTATGATGTTACCCATTTATAACCCCACATCTCCGATTTCACTACTCCTGTCTGCTCCCCGAGTAGCACACAACAACTCTTCTTTCTTGATTGCAGGACATGTTTAATGAGGAGCTATTGCATGCTGGACACCATAAGAGGTGCTGAGGGTTCAATGGTGAGTAAGCATCTCTTCCCATTAGGAGATTAATGTCTAGTGGAGGAGACAGAATCATAGGGTGGTGAGAACGAAGGAGAACTGTTGGCTGAAAGATAAGCCTTTGGGGCCCTTGACAACACTGGGAAGGTGCCCAGTGAGTCTGTTAAAGATCTCGTTCTTCCACTGCCCACTTCATCCAGGTTTTCTCCACCTGCCATTTGCACAGAGTGACCCCGAATTTCCAATGCTGTTCCATCTCATCTCTAGACTTACCAGCCTGTAACAATTAACTCTTTCCTTTCTTTTCTTAAGTCTTACCAGGTAGATGTCTTTTTTAGAAGGCCCTATGCATTCTATATGGAATTACGAGTGACTGGTAAATCACTTTTATTCTTCTCATTGGAGACAATGATGAACGAATGACTGTTAGGGGGACTCCAGGTACTGGATGCAAGTCATTGGAACAGTTGTTTGGGACAGAGTTGCAGCTTTCTACATGCTCCTCAAAGCATAACATGGAGTTGGGAGCAATGGCTGCTTACACAGCATACAATTGCTCTCAGCTGTTTGACAAGAAATTAGTGAACTAATACAGTAAGTCCCCTATAAACGAACCTTCAAGTTGCAAACTTTCAAAGATGCAAACGTACATTTACATGTCCAACCACATAAGTTAGTTCATGTGTCTGGCGTACACTGTCACATGCGTGCATCCTCTACAAGCGGTTGTGCTTTTGTGTACTTTACTGTATAGTACTGTATAGAGTGCAGTAATACAGTATCTTTATTTCTTGCCTGTTCACTTGATGCCAGTCCCTGTAATCCAGCTCTTGTACTGTACTGCTGTATTTTCAAGGTACTATACTGTAAGATTAAAAATGTTTTCTTTATTTTTTGTGTTTGTTTTTTACGTATTATTTGTGTGAAAAGTATTAGAAACCTATTGCAGTGCAGTACTATATAGCTGATTGTGTTAGTTGGGTGCCTAGGCTAACTTTGTTGGACTTACAAACAAATTGGACTTACGAATGTGCTCTCGGAATGGAACTCGTTAGTATGTAGGGGGCTTATTGTAAATGATGTAGGATTAACACCTGACTGGGTAAACTGGGACTCAAAAATGTGCTGAGAAGAATAGTGAAAAGACATGCTGGGACCCAGCCCTGATAGCACATCAACAAATTCTGGCCACTTGACTAGATTTTCCACTGGGTGAGAAGTTATGCAGCGTAGAAAGAGTGGAGTTCTAATAACTGGAAATATTCCAGGACTCTAATAAAAAAGAGGAAATAAAGGAAGGCAAAGAGCTCTCAATCACTTAAACATTTTGTGTGTATGACTGCGGGGAAAGAATGAGGTCAGAAGTGTGATCCTGCAGGTAAAATTTTATCAGACTTGCAATAGAGAAGATGATTGATGTTTCCAAAGGATCATTCTAATGTGAGGGATGGATTTGGTGGCATCCATAGAGAACGTTGGAAGACCAGTTGGAATGATATTGCTATAGTCATGGAGAGGAAAGCAGTTGAGGTTTCCAAGATATATTTTTGAAATAGAATTGACAGGATTTGTTGATGGATTGGGTCTAGGGGATAAGAAAGAGCAATCCAGAGTGACCCCCACATTTCGGGCATGAGCAACTTAATAGGTCCCATTTACTGACATGGAGAGGACTGGAGAAGGAACTCATTGAAGGGGATATCAAGAGCTCCCTGATATGTCTAAAATGTCCCTAACATGTCTCAGACACGTTAAGCCTAACACATCATATATCCAAATAGAGATGCCATTATCAAAAAAACCTACAAATAACAAATGCTGGAGAGTGGAGAGAAAAGGGAACACTCTTGCACTGTTGGTGAGAATGTTAATTGGTGCAGCCACCATGGAAAACAGTATGGAGAGTCCTCCAAAATCTAAAAATAAAGTTGCCTTATGATCCAGAAATCTCAATCCTGGGTATATATCTGCAAAAAAACTATAATTCGCAAAGACACATGCACCCCTATATTCATAGCAGCACTATTCCCAATAGCCAAGACATGGGAACAACCTAAATGTCCATCAGCAAAAGAATGAATCAAGAAGATGTGGTACATATACAATGGGATACTACTCAGCCATAAAAAAGAACAGAATAATGCCATTTGCAGTGGCATCGATGGACCTGGAGATGATCATACTAAGGGAAGTCAGAAAGAGAAAGGCAAATACCATATGATATCACTTATATGTGGAATCTAAAATATGACACAAATGAACTTATCTATGAAACAGAAACAGACTCACAGACATAGAGAACAGACTTGTGGTTGCCAAGGTGGAAGGAGGAGTGGGGGAGGGATGGACTGGGAGTTTGGGATTAGCAGATACAAACTATTATATATAGAATGGATAAACAGTAAGGTCCTACTGCATAGGACAGGGAACTATATTCAATATATTGTGATAAACCATAATATAAAAGAATATGAAAAATAATGTATATATATGTATAACAATCTACTTTGTTGTATAACATAAATGAACACAACATTGTAAATCAACTATACTTTAAGAAAATAAATTTTAAAAAATGAATTGAAAAAGCAAATGGAGATGTCAAGAACACAATAAACCTACAAGACTGAAGCTCTGAGGTCTGGTTTACATTGGAGATATAAATTTGGAAGTTGCTGGTTTCCAAACTTATATCTCTACAAATCCAGAAGGCATTTGCAGCTGGGAGAACAGATGAGACCAGGTAGGGAGAGAGAGAAGAGAAATGGTCATAGCAGTTCTCCTCAAGGCCTGGGAAGTCATGGCAACAAAGGAGGCTGTGACTGAGTAGCCAAGTGTGAAAGAAAAATCTAGGAGAGTGTGGCATCCAAGGAGGCCAAGAGAAGAAAGTTTTAAGGAAGAGGGGTCATCAACAGTGTTAATATTGCAGTAAAATCAAATGAGGAAAGTATCCAGTAGATTTGGCAACATGAAGGTCATTCTTGACCTGGATTGAAGAACATTAAGTGAAAGCAATTGTAGAAAATCAGATGGACTGGGCTGATGTACAAATGGAAAATGAGCAATTTGGGGTAGCCAGTGAATCTACTCTTTACAAAACTTTGGCACTGGAGTGTAGGAAAAGAACAGAGCAGTAGCTGGAGGGGGATGTGGGCTCAAAAGAGGGAATTTACCATTGTGAGTGATACAAACTCTGCTTTGGGAAAGGCTGAAGGGACAGTCAAGTAAGATCAAGTTTGGTGAGCGTCAGACCGACCACTTCCCCAGTACAGCTCCTAAAGACTTGGAGCATGTTGCAGAAGAGGGTGAGCTGCAGAGGAAAAACAGCTAAGAAATCTGTGGGTGTAGGAGAGCCATAATCAAAGAGGAAAATGCTGAATAGCATCAGGGACCAAATTAGTGCCGCAGCACTCTGTCCCAGTAATACCGGCCAGGAGGGATTGGAATAAGAAGTATTGTTGAGTGGAGGCTTAAATTCAAAGGCAAAACCCAGTAGAGGGGTAGAGGGTCGGAGCGTGTTGGCAGTTTTCTCAACTAGACACAAATGAAGCAGAATATGGTAGCACTGAAATCAGCTGGGAATGGAGGCGGGAGGTGTGGAGGTTGGTCTGAAACTATAATCATTAATTTGGAACCGGGTTGCCCTGGTACTAAGGTAAATGTCAGGAGACAGTGTTTGACCTTGTTGGTTGTTCCCTGTGCTGCTTTTTTCTTATTTTCAGTATAGAGACATCCAGCTTCCAGAGGGACTTTATAACACCTTCAGCACAAGGCAGGAACTCTGAGTGGGGTCTTGAACCACATCATATTCACTGTGTCTGGGATATTCAATTTCTCAAAAGGCCAAGCCTGTATCAGAAAAGCAAAGTCATGGAAACAAGCATGAGCTGCCTGCATTAGGGCTGTAGGGAGACGCGGAGAAGGGATTGGAGAGCCGTCACTGTTGGATACCTTTTCAACCCTTACCTTCCACCACCCTTCCTGGAGGTGGACACTCACAGGCAGGGGAGCTGAAGTGAGCACCAACCCTGATGACAGAAGTCAGTAGGTGACATGTCCCCTATACTTGGCCTCATTCAGCCGGTGAAGGATATCAGACAGAATGCATTTCCCAAATATGCCCCGTCTCCAGCTGCCTTCCAGACAATGCTGCTTATATCTGATTTCCTGTCCAAAGTAGGATGGACCCTGAATCTGACCAGCAAATAACAATGGAAGTACTTTTTCTCCACTGTCTACCATGGGCTAGACAACATTCTAAGAGCTTTTGGTTTTTTAATCCATTTAATTCTTACAGCAACAATTTGCGGTAGATATTATTAGGATTCCCATTTAGAAATGGGAAAACCAAGGCACAAAGGTTTGTTAGTGGGTCTGTGGTGACACGGGTGGTAAGAGGCAGAAGTGGAGTGGGAACCCGGGCAGTCTAGGTGAGAGCCCCGCTCTTAATCACTGTGCTGCAGTGCAGCAGGGCTGTGCCTTGAAGCTCCTTTATTATTTATAAAAAAAAATTTTTTTTGTAGTTGATTTACAATGTTGTGTTAGTTTCAGGTGTACAGCAAAGTGATTCAATTTTATATATATGTATAACTGAATAACTGAATATATATGCTTTTTCAGATTCTTTTCCCTTATAGGTTATTACAAAATATTGAGTATAGTTCTCTGTGCTATGCAGTAGGTCCTTGTTGGTTGTCTATTTTATGTACAGTGGTGTGTATATGTTAATCCCAAATTCCTAATTTATCCTTCCTCCGCTTTTCCCTTTGGTAACCATAAGTTTGTTTTCTATGTCTGTGAGTCTATTTCTGTTTTGTATATCAGCTCGTTTGTGTCATTTCTTTTTAGATTCCAATATAAACAATATCATGTGATATTTATCTTTCTCTGTCTGGCTTACTTCACTTAGTATGATAATCCATGTTGCTACAAATGACATTATTTCATTCTTTTTTTATGGCTGAGTAATATTCCATTTTATATATATATATATATATATATATACACCACATCTTCTTTATCCATTCATCTATGGATGGACACTTAGGTTGTTTGAAGCTCCTTTATTCCAGGAAAGGTTGTTTGAAGCTCCTTTATTCCAGGAAGGGCTCCTTCATCAACTTCCTCACTTATCCTTCCAAGGGAGTGCCCTGCATTGACCTGCCCTGGAAGGTTGGCAGGACACTCGCCGTATCTGAAATATCTAATTGTTAACGAGGCGTTTTCTGAAAGGGCTAATTTCTAGTCTCAGAATAGTTTCCCCAGGCTTCTTGAGATAGAAGTGGGATCCCAAAGGCTGTAGAGTAGTTTGGGGTCCATCCCTGCCCCCTCACAATCCCTGTTCATAGGTTTGCCAGTCACACCAAGGTGGCCCCGCTGGCTTGGTTCTCAGGCTGTGATTCAATTGGAAACATAGATGTTTATTGACTTTGGTTCAGATCATTCCCAATGGCTACAAAATATAGCCCAAATATAAGCTGAGCCATCCTGATTAAACTTGGCCAAGACAAAACAAGAGCTCATGATTTCTGTAACTTTATGCATTGACTTCCTTCTATTTACATCCCCACACCACTGAGGAGCCAGCATAATGACCTGCTTCAACCAGCGGGTCTATAGCCTGGGTTTTCTCTTGCAAAACGCAAAGGAGTCCTGGCTGGGAGTGAGGGCAGATATGGAGAGGCCTCCCTCCCACATGGCCCACATTCTAGAGGACGATTGAGGTGATAGGCAGCACTGGAGTTGTTCTGCAGAGCTGTTGAGGACCATTTAGAAGTGTGCAGAAAAGAGAAAAGAGAGGAAGAAGAAATGAATGGCCTTCCAGAAGGAATGCTCAGACTTACGGCTTGCAGTCTTCAGGCCACCCAGACCCAATGCCCCTTTCACCTATTCCTGACATGGCCTGTGACACACTACAGCCTGCAATGTAAGGCCCATCAGTGAAACTTCCCTACTTGATACATGCTTATTTTTTCTTATTAAAGTCATGTTATCAAGCTAAATTCAATGCAGTAAAATTCACCCTTTTGGAGGGATCTAGTTCTGAGTTTGGACAAATGCATACAGTTATGTAACCACCACCATAGTCACGACCTAGAACATTTCTGCCACTTCTTTGTAATCCACCCTCTAACCCCAGTCCCTGAAAACTACTGATATGTTCTCTGTTCCTGTAATTTTGTCTTTTCCAGAATGTCATATGATGAAATCACACAGTATTCAGCCTGTTGAGTCTGACTTCTCTCACTTAGCAGAATGAATTTGTGTTTTATACATGTTATTGTGCAAATCAATAGTTCCTTTATTTTTATTGTTGAGTGGTTTTCAGTTGTGTGGCTATACCACAGTTTATCCATTCACAGGTTGATGGACATCAGGCTATTTCCAGTTTGAGGCATTTATGGAAAAAATCACTGCGACCATTAACGTATGGATTTTTGTGGAAGAATAAGTTTTTATTTCTCAGGTACACATCTAAGGTATTTTCTGGGTTATATGGTAGATATATGTTTAACTTGCTAAGAAATTGACAAATTATTTCCCAAAGTGGCTATACCATTTTCCAATCCCACCAGCAAGGTGTGAGAGCTTCAGTTCTCTGCATCTTCAACATTTGGTATTTTTTTTTTTTTTTGGTTTGGTTTTGTGTGTTTGTCTTTAATTTTAGCTATTCCAATAGAGGTAGGTGTGGCAGTATCTCACTGAGATTTCCATTTCCATTTCCCTAATGATTTATGATATTGAACACCTTTTACATGTGCTTCTTTTTTTAATTGTTATTTTATTTTTTAATTTTTTTTACATGTGTTTCTTTATATCTTATTTAATGATGTGTTTATTCAAATATTTTGCCCACTTTTTAAATTGGGTTATTTGTTTTCTTTTGAGAGTTCTTTATATAGCCTAGATATAGGTCTTTTATCAGATATATATTTTGTAAATTCTTTCACAACAGATTTTTTAAATACAGTTTTCTTTCTCTGTCTGTTCTGACTACCATTCCCACCTCCCACCATTAGCCTGGCTGGATTATAAACATAAACAACATATTCATCTCTGTTTTCTGGAAGAGAGAAACTGAGGCACAGATTCTTTAACAAACCTGTTGCTTCCACTGTCATGGACAGTTGGAGCCAGGTGTCAGATTTGATGACTAAGAAGGAAGTCTTAGAATGTTTTTGAAACCATCACTCAAAAAGCTGCCATTTGGTTAAATGGGATCCAGCAAACTAGAGTCAGCTTACTTTAGGGAGAGAGAAACAGATATTTGTTAAATACCTATTATGTACCAGGGAATGATTTAGGCCAGGGGTCAGTTAACCACGGCCAGTGAACCAAATCGGGTCCCATATCTGTCTTTTCTTTACAGCCTGTAAACTATGGATGTTTTTTACAAATGAACATTTGCCATCGATTTGATGACAAGGAAACCTAACTTTTAGCCCTCAAATGAGGGAAATGTAATCCCTTCTAAAAGAGGATTCCATTTTTCTGATTAGTAGACATGTATTATAAAAAACTATATTCAAAATTTCCTAAGAGAGTAGATAACAAGTGTTCTCACCACACATGCACTATACAAGGTGATGGACATGTTAATTAGCTTGATTGTGGTAATCATTTCTCAGTGTGTACATATACCAAAACATTACTTTGTGTACCTTACATATATACAATTTTTATTTGTCAATCATACCTCAATAAAGTTGGAAAAACTGCACTCATTTTTTATTATTTTAATTATATACTATTAATTATTATTATATTTAAAATTTTGTCAACAACAAATTTGAGGATATTCATTTTCTCTCTTCTTGTATGAGTACCAATATGTTAGGTGAAGCCTAGTGAAGCTGATAAGCTCATGGATATAGAGCCTGACACCATGGGTTCACCTCTCAGTAAACAGAGGCAACTTGGGTTTCTTATTTTATAAAGAAGCTATATTGGGATCCATTCTTAGATCTTCTATGAGTATTAAATGAGTTAATATTTGCAATATGATTAGTGCAGGTAATCTCTCTCTCTCTGTCTCTCTCTCACACACACACACACTCACGCACACACACAGAGACACACACACACGGTGCTCAGAGCTGGGAAAGGTGTGAGGCAGACAGACACTCTCCTATACTGCTGGTTAGGTAAAATAATTTAGATATTTTTATCAAGAGCCTTAAACATACTCTTAACCAGGAACTCCACTTTCAAGAAATTGAGACAGAAAAGCTGTGTGGAGCAGGGCTGTGGGTGAGATCTGTTGGACTTAAATAAGAGCTTAGTCTGATACACGGAAACATGCTCAGAGTTGCTTGGGAGCAGTGTCTGAAGCCCACGGGCAGTTGACAGTGTGTCAGAGGGTCCTTTATGGGCACAACTGGTTGTACCATGGCCTGAGATGGCAGTGATACAGTGTGAGATGTTGCAGAGCACGGGTGGTACCCATCCAGGCCAGCACAGTCTGCCCGCTTGCCCTGGGGGCAGCCTAGTGGAGTCAGAGCTAATCTGGGACTGGCTCAGACACCATTTGACAGGCTTTGCAGCCTTCCCACTGGTAGGTCAGCTCCAGCCTTCCACTCACTGCAGTGGGTCTTGCTCTCTACTACATGAGAGATGATCTTAAAAGTAAAATTTCTGTATGAATATGGGGGATTATCATCCACAGGATTTCAGTCTTTTAATCTTCTTAGGTTAAATTCTCAGATGTCCTAGGGTGTCTTTAATTTTTTGTCAGAATTCAAGATAATTCATCTTTAATCACTTTAATTTAAACACATAAATAATTGGAAAGCTACATTTTTAAGGAGGACTGTTGAAATCAAGTAGGGAATCCCAAGTCGATATGTTAATATTCAGAGACACTAGGGAAATGGTTAGAATATTCATTTATTTAACAGGAAAAAGGACATTCATTTACTTAACAAACAAGAGACACTTAAATCAACAAAAAATACCTCACCCAGCCTCACAGAGTCTAGCTAGGTGAACTCTTATTCTTATCTTCCGGGGTGAGGGAAACGAGGCCAATCAACTTGCCTAAGGCTGGATGATAGAAGTGGCAGAGCCAGGATTTGAACCCAGGCCACCCCAGCACCAGCCAGTTTGCTTCCCTAACGTGGCAACCAGTCAGTGGGCGAGGCCTGGCATCTCGGTGTGCTGTTAGTCCTCGGCTGTGCAAATGTTCCAAATTACACATAAGGACATTGAATCTGTTCCGTGATCTATGGAGCCACTTGGGAAATGGAAGTAGAATTATGGAGATGAGTCATTCCATATCAGCAAGCAAACTGCAATGGAGTTTTATTACCATTTTATTATTTATATATTTGTCAAAAAAAAAAAAATCAATGGGAAGAATAACGCAGCAGAGTCCTCTGATGGCTGTTTCCTCACTGGGATCTTCCTCTGTGTGTGTGTGCCCTATAGTGTGCTTGTGAGCATGTGTGTTTGTGCATTGGTCTCCCACTGTCTTACAGACACCCATACTCTCTGAGAGTGTGGGTTGGGCATAGTTTGTGTAGAATTATATTTTAGGAATCTAGAGGCTGTATTTGTGATGTGTGTATGTGTGTGTGAGAGGAAGTGAATACATTGTGTGCATTATTGAGAACATTCCTACTGAAATAACTCTTCTGTAACCCCATGAGATGCTGAATTTCTTTATATTATCCTTTACTTTTTTTGTGTGTGGGATCTTAGTTCCCTGACCAGGGATCAGACCGGGCCCTCGGCAGTGAAAGTGCGGAGCCCTAACCACTGGACAGCCAGAGAATTCCCCTTTTACTTTCTTTTAACTGCCAAAGGAAATGCACAGTGATTTAGAACTCTCTTTAGTCCTTGGATTCCATTTGCCACAGCTGCCTAGTTTTGACCGTAACCAAGGACCTCCCTGGCACCCAAACACCCTGCCTCCAAGGTCCCTCTCCCTCCCCCATCTCAAGGCTGAGCAGGACAGGTGGTTTCCCCAGTGCTTGGTTGTTGAGGAAACTTACAAGTATCTCTCAGGGAAACACTCTGATTGAGGCATGAATCATGCACAGTCGGGGAGAACTCAAAGGCTCTCAGACACATGCAACTCAGACTCTTCTTCTGATATGATGGGTTCCTAAGTTTGAAAATATGAACTTTGACCTCACTCTTGCTCTTGTTTGAAAGAAGAAAGAATAGGATGTTTCTGGAGATTAGATTGGCTCCCATCTTCTCAACCCTTCTCTGGAGGTAGTAGGGTCTTTTCTGGGTTTCCATGGGTTAGCATCATGGAAATAAGCCTGGCCAAAATGGCAGAGGTCATCCCCAAAGAGGGGGCCTTTCATGAGGGACTTTGCGTCATACTCTACAAGGGCCATTGGGTTCCCACTTCACTGCTCTGTCTCTATTTTTGAGCTGGAGTTAGTAGAGGTGAATGTGTCCATTTTTATTGGGGGTGTATTACACGTAGATCAGAGGCTCAAAGTGGCGATGCCAAGGGGTATAAGACATGGTCGCTACCCTATGGAGTAAAAATTCTACCTGAGGAGGTAGCAGTTAAGCAAAGTCCAATAAAAATATAAGGTAATGAGTAGTTTTATTCTGGGACAGTACTTGCCCTCCAGAATGTGAGGTCCTATTAGTATCAATGTCTTTCTTGCTTATGCTATATCCTCAGTTGCTGCAATGCCTGGATTACAGTAGATACTAAGTAAATATTTATTCAAAGGAAAGAAATGAATGAACCTAGAAACCCCACACCTCAGTCACACTGATCCCATTAAAATTCAGCTAACGTATGTTGAGCACTTACTACAAGTTAAATATTATATTGGGAAGATTCCAAGTTCAGAGTTCCTTCTAGCACACTGCCTTGTTTTTCTTTCCATTTCACCCATTTATTTTGTCTTTATCTCTTTTGTGCTACTTTCCCCTCTCCCTGGAGACGGCCCTCTCTGGGTCCTGTGGGTTCTACACTCAATTATCTGGACCATCCAGAAAGGTCACTGCTTCTTAGCCCCAGATTCTAAATAGACATATGCTAAGTCTGATGCCTCTTGACAGTAAGGGCAAAACAAATATGAGCAGAGCCTAGCTCTATTGCTTTCCTTTCACCAAAAATGCATTAATAAAGTTAATTAGCATTGACCTGAAAAAACATCTGCACAATAACCTTCTTGCATTAGGATCAAATGCAATGAAGCACAAGCAATAAAAACTCCATTACTGCTCCCCTCTTAGAGAATGTCACTGATCCTCTGGATGAGAGGGAGGGGCCAGGCTCTCATCTATCCCAGGCTCTCCCTGCCTCCTCTAAGCCTCACTGTGGGACTCTGAGTTCCAGCTGGTGTGTCAAAATGCAGGCAGGTGTGAAGGTGAACTGGGCTGGGCCCCAGCTAGGAATACCTGTAGTTAATATAGTAAATATAAGACTAACAGAAGTCTAGAGCTAACACAGGCTCGGTTTGGGCTGTAATCAGTACATACAAGGGCCAGAGCATGGGGGAGGAAGCAGGCCATCAGGGATGGTAGCCACTCCTCTGCTAATCAAGACTGGGGGTTGGCAGATGCTCAGGGAGTTGAGCAAGCAGGTGCCCGGGACCCTTGCCAGATATAGCAGAAACATGGCCCAGGGGAATATGGGTAATTCTAGACTGTATCCTCTGGCAGGATAAGGTGACTAATTCATTGTTTCCTCTCATCAGAGTTGGTTCAGAAATTGGGCAAGGATATATCTGTTGTTATTGACCCCATCTGCAAGTCAGTGACTCTCTCCCTTGCACACCGCATCACCCGACATTTCCAGTGACCTGGTTTTAGCATTGAATTTCTAACCTATGCCAGGCATTAAGGAGCTGGGATGTGTAGACACAAATATGAATAAGACACAATGTTTGCCTTCTAGTGGTCCTCAATCTAGTGGGATTGAATTAACAACCCATTGTATTTCTGTCCCTTTATTTTACTTCCCTCTACCCTTATTCTCCATGATACATGTTTGAGGGAGAGTCCCATGTTAGTATTGGGTCTTTCTTATCTCATCCTCTACCTGAATCTCTCCAACCCATTGCTCCTTTCCTGAGGGCAGGACTGGGTGTTGGAATGGAGGTGCTGCTGGACCAAATCCCATTCATGCCCCCCTGTTATGTATACCACGTGAGGTGCCCATGGCTCCTGGGGCCCTGCACTGGCCCACGGACTCAGAAAAGTGTGACAAGAGCTGATGTACTTGCCCTTTAGGAATATTCGAGGTGGTCACTCTTTTATAGAGGTCATCTCAAACTCTAGAGGAAGGTTTTCTGAGGTGGAAGTAGGCCACGGGGAGTGGAAAGGAACACATTCAGAGATAGTATCTTGTCTATGCAGCCCTTGGAAAAGACATGCGTCAGCCCAAAAGTCAGGGAGATGCTTAGAAATGACAGGAAAGATTAACTGCCAAACTTTTAACTGCCAAAGGAGAAACACAATGCAAACCAGCCTGGATGAGGGGAGGGTGTGGGAACTTCCCAAGGACACAAGTAAACCCATAAAATGTTTAAAATGGAGATACTTTGCTTGTGCACTAATATTCATTTCCACCAACCTAATGCTCAATTCCATCAACCTGAAGTCTGAGTACACACAAATGCATGTTTGGAAACTTTCAACCAACAGTATGAGAAAGAGAGCTGCAAGATTGTCGGAAACCTATTGCCTCCTTGTCTGCTTGATTCCTAAACCCTGCCTCCATCCTCTGTCCAGGTCTGACCTGTCTCATTTGCAAATAGCTACCTAACTGGTTTCTTGGCCTCTCATTCCCTCCTACCTGGCCAGAATTGTCTTCTCAAAACACAGGTGTGATATCTGTTTAAGAAGACCTTAAATGCTCCCTGATATACAAGGGCCCACAAAATCTACCTGCATCCTCCTCTCTGCCCTTGATCCTGACACAAGACTGGCTGTTCCTTAGTCACTCCCTTCTCTTCCCCTCATGAGAATGAGCTGCTCTAGCAGCATGACGGTTCTCTGGTTAGCCTGAAAGAAAATTCCCATGGGCCTTGGAGTTATTCATTTGCATGCCTCTCTGCTTCTGCTTCTGGGCTACAGGCTCTTGGAATCTATAGATACTAGTATTATGATAATAATATCAAATATTTACCAAGCAATTATTATTTAACTTTGCATGCAGAATCTCATTTTAATTCTTAAAGGTAGGCAATATGATTAGGTTTTTTTTGTTTGTTTGTTAAATAGAGAAGGATCCTGAAGTAGGGGCACACAGCAGCAGGAGCAGAGTCCAGGCAGGTTGACTTTTGGGTCTAAGCTATTTCTGGTCTTTGGAACTGCTGATGTTCATAGGAGGTCTCCAGGAGCATAGCAGGCCCATCTGTGTTTGCAGACTGAAACGTTAAGTGAATGAGAGAATAAGAGGAGGGTAAGGGAGTAAACCATTCTGGAAAAGTAAGCCTATGGATTGCGCTGGGAACAAAGCTTCAGGAAGCATGCTCATGCTGTCTTCCTGTTGACCAACTGGTCAACCTTGGAGGAGGAAACATCTAGCAGGGTAGCCCCAGAGGTGCTGGAGAGACCTCTGTCCCCTACAAAATACCTCTCTCAGCTGCTTGATGATGCCTGAAATTGTACCATTACAGCCTAATTCCTTTAGCTTAGGCTGCAATTCCCCTGTTAACATGCAAATACTCCTGGGAGAGGCAAGTTATTAAACTTTATTAATCTTTTATATCCCATGGTGGTTTTATTGATCAGACCCTTCTCTTTAGAAATAGCTGGGATAAGGGAGAAAGATGGGGACCATATAAGTGTCCCAGGCTGCAGGGAAGAGGGTCACTTGGAAGGCGAGGGTTGTGGGGAGCAGGAATTGAAGGAAGAATAATGAGAGGTGGAGAACCTAGACACAAACTTTTTCCACGGTGTTCCATTGTGCGGGGCCATAAAGGGCTAGTAGCATGTGGTTTTGAATTGTCCTGGGTGAGGAAAGGCTCACAGGCTCCAGCATCAAAAGGACCAAGTTACTGGGTCAAGATGGCATTCTAACTCATCATAGCAGCCTTCATATCCTTGTCTTATCTGAGAGAACAGCATTGCTGGCAGCAGCAAAACCACTGCCAACAGTTTTTGCAAGTGCCCTGTGGACACCCTGATGAGTTCCTGTGCGGTGTTCCTGGAAACCCCTCCCACTCATTCAGCCCAATGGGAGAGCCCTGAGCTGCTCCACTGCCTGTGTGATGCTGCTCATTTGTTGCATTCCTCTGGCCCCTTTGGCCCGGAGGTGATGCCTTGGATTCATTCTCTACCCTGTACAGACACTTCTCTGAAATCCTTCCTAGCCTTCTACCACTGCCTGGACTGCAGTCAGAAACAGATTATGAGAGAGAGAGATCCTTTCTTAAGGACTCGTCAGGGTTTTGAGAACAATTTTATTTTATGTGTTTTCAAAATACTTTGTCCTGCCTTCAGAATTATGAGAGGTCCTTTATTACTTCAATAAAATATTTAAAACAAAAATAAGAAAGGAAGCCTGAAGTTCTCGGCCTCCATTTCTTTGGATCCAGCCCACACAGACATTCTCCCTAACCTTCACCCACCTCTTTGCCTCGGAGACCCTGGCAGCTGTGGTCTGCCACGCAATTCCAATGTTCAAGACTTAGGCAAAAAAAAAAAAAAAAAAAAGAATTAGGCAAGGCTGTACTTGGGACAGTATTTCTATTCAATATATAGTGTTTAGTGTTTATCCACCTGATGGAAAATCAGCTTGGATTCCACCACATGGAGTACGTTTTTTGTTGTTCAATGGTTCATTGCAGTTCAATGATTCAGAGATTCATGTACCTTACTTTTGAAATTGAAATAGCACACAATAGCATTTTTTGCGGTATGTGGGCCTCTCACTGTTGTGGCCTCTCCCGTTGCAGAGCAGTCTCCGGACACGCAGGCGCAACGGCCACGGCTCATGGGCCTAGCCGCTCCGCGGCATGTGGGATCTTCCCGGACCGGGGCACGAACCCATGTCCCCTGCATTGGCAGGCGGACTCTCAACCACTGCGCAACCAGGGAAGCCCCACACAATAGCATTTTAAATGGAAACGGATATGGTTTTTATACTTAGTAGTTGCAACGAGAGACAAACATTGCAATGAGGGTTGGATGGTATCTTAGAACTTGACGGGGGGACAGGAGACCTGGATTCTGAATGAGCTCTGACCCTAATAAGCTCTGCAGCCTCAGCCTTCAGGAATTCTTTCTGTTATTCATTCAACAATTATTTATTGTGTGTGCTATGTTATTTGACATCATGCCAATCTAAAAAGGGAGGTGATGCATTAAGTGGCTTCTTCCCTGTGTAAGATTCTGTGGAATAGCTGATTTTAATAAGCATTGAAAATCTTGGATGTTCTCTAAGACTAAGAATGATGGTCAAGGATTTCCCTCTCACTTCTCAAAAATCTAATGAATTTTCCAAATGTGAAGGTCATGAGAACCTCAAGCAGGTGGCAGGTGGTAAATCTTGCCCTCCTCATTTTGCAGTGTGGGAGTGCCAAAGAGTCTGGGTTCTTTATAATTCACGTGATAGAGTCAAATAAATTTTACTTCTTTCCTAGTGGATTTTATTTTCTTGCTCTGAAGGCAAATGGTTCTGTCACAGGGATTGTTTCTCAGGAAGAAAGACCCTGGTGGCACTCTTCCAAGTCCATTTTTATAGACCCTTTCCTTTCCTCCTTCACTGCTTCTTCCTTGGAAAGGTTTGGAATTCTTATTCTGGCAGGCACTGCCCTAGGCTTTAAGCCTAAAACCTCTGTCCTTGAGAAACTCTCAATGTAAGAGGGGGTGTTGGAGAATAATAAATGATAGTCAGATAGAGTGGGAAGAGGAACACCTCAAAACCTGAAAGGATCCAAGAAGTCTTCTTCTTAGAAACAGCACTTGAATTTAACCCTGAAAAGTAAATGAGTTATATAGGCAGATAAAGTGTAAATGTTGCTCTAGGCTGATGGAATAGCACAATCAAAGGCCCTGAAGTGGAAGCATATAGAGAGAGGCAGGTTGGAAGGAGGCCAGGTACATTGGATGGAGCATCACACAACGAGGCTGAGGGCCCTGGCTAGGATAACCTCCAGGCAGCTTGAAGGTGCCACTGAGTCTCAAAAGCAGGGATGTGGCATGATCCACCCTCCATTCTCCCTAAATATTCTGTTGTCACCAAGCAGCCCCCCATATATTAGATCTAACTCTCATTTACCCCTGCCCCCCATCAAATCTACACCCTTTGTCTCATTCCTTTATGGAAATTCTATACTTCTGCTTCTTTTGTTGCCTTTCAAGAGGAGAACTCACTAATCCAACCTGATAATAGTTTAATGAATAACCTTTCCCTTTAGCAGGATAAACATAAAATCAGAAGGAACAAAACTGAATAGTGGACTTTCAGACATGGAGATCATTTAGAGAAGGAGATTTTCTTTAGGAAGTGGCTCCTCCCCATTGGCCTTTGAGCATGTAGGCCAGCAGTGGTGGTCACAATCCCACCAGCCTGCTTCCTGCAGGACTCCTATAAACAAAAGGCCTGCTCCGATTCAGTGTGACAAGGGCTGATGAGCCTGAAATGCCATCAAAGTGAGTTTCCAGTCCTTCTGCATTTCTCCTCCATCAGACTACCTGTCTCTCTCTCACCATCACTCAGCTACTTTGTCTCTCTTTACGAAAAGCTCCCATGGCTCACAGCATCTGTTAGCAGAAAGAATGGCAAATGGCATGGCTTCAGGAAATAAGTCTGCCATCCAAATGCCAGAGCATTTTTAAAATAGAGTAACAGAAATCTCTGGGGTTGATGTTTGTGTTGAACTCTGAGGGGATTTAGAGAAAAAGGATGTGTTTCAGCTTTTCTGAGAAATGAGTAGAGTGCCTTGGGAAAATAGTCCAGTACAAGAAACAAGACAAACACCCACAACAGAGTAGATGATTCAAGGGTGAACTTTGCATGGATCCAACTCTAAGTGTCGTAGGTGTTGAGAGGGGCAAAGAGGCGGTGCTGGTGTAGGTTGCCCTGGAGGAAATGTGCCTTAAGCTGGGTTGAAACTGTGAGATCTTTCTTTAATCATGTTTGGGTACATTTCTATACATGCTGGGCTGGACCTGCTTCCTGCTCTCACTGGGCTGGATGGAGCCTTAGCTGCTGCAGAGATCAGTGGTGATGCTGACAGGATGCAGGCTTTGGAGTCAGATAGACCTGGCTCCCTGTGACTTCAGGCAAAGTACATGATCCTATAACGTCAGTCTCTTCTTCCAGAAAAGGAGAATGACAAACCGTTTACCTTATTTACCTCATGTAAAGATGTAAAAGAGGTAAATGTATTTAAAAATAACAATGAAGTTGCTGGAACCTCTTACTAAGATGTTAGATTCTATCCCTGTGGCTCCAGTCCACCTATTAGAATGACCCAAGCCTGGGTAGTTTTGCAGAGACCTGAGTTGTGGGAATCCACCTACCAAGGCTGTCTCTGCCAGAGCCCACAGGCTCCTCTGGGACCCTCTGCTGCTGCTGCTAGCATAAATCTCATTCTCTACCCCGCCCCTCAGACACTACGGAAACGACGACTTCAATTTCCAAATGACGAATAGAGCTATAGCTGTGTTCTCCATTCCTGTTTTAGGAGGCTAAACTTTCAGCTGTACAACCCGCATATGTCCAGACTTTCAAAAACTCCATCCCTGTGAACACTGAGAGTATCCATTTCCACCATCTCCACTGCATGTAATGAAGCTAACTTATTGAAAAGTTGCTTGCCAAGTACAAGTATATTATCTCTGTTATTCATCACCACAAATCCTCTGAGGCAAGGGTCATTAACCCCACTTTGATAGATGAAAAATGGATACTGTAAAAGATTAAGTGACTTCTCCAAGTTCACATGGAAACTAGCAGAGCCGGGGGACTCACTCTGACCTGAAATGGTACAACTATTATTGATCTGATGATATGTTTGACTTGGAGTTCCAGAAATATACTCACGCACATCAAATCTTCATGGAAGAAAGTGGGCTATTCTAAGCACACACACAGATAAGCAAATGGATAACTCTTTTATACTCACTGTACATATATAATCCCTTGCATATGTATCATTCCACCTGGTCACTTGCTGTGTGCCCATCCACAGATGTCTGTTAGGGAAAATGCTCCATTAAAAAGATGGGAAATATCCTCCAAACACTGAGCTTTGCTCAATGCTTTTGGGTAGGTGTTAGTGGGAGAAGAGATTCTGACCACTTGAGATTGTGCAAAACTGCAATTCCCTTGAAATTGGTTGTTCCAGCAGTTCTTACAGACTCGTGGCTGCCCTTTGGCTCTGCCTCAGGCTGCCCACTTAAGAAGTCACTTTATCATGCCTACTTGTGATTGTGTTTGCCCAAGCACTGCACTCAAAGGTCCCTTTAAATTAAAAGCTTTTAAAAAGACCTCTCTGAACAACAGAACATTGGGGAGGAGGGCCGGGCAGCCTTGCAGGAGGTTTCAGGCCTCTAGGTTACAGGCTACTAGTTTTACTTTTTTAGCTGGAGATGTGGGTCACAGCCAGTGACTGGTATGAACCCAGCTAATCTGACACAGAAGGTCAACATCTAGTGTTTCTCGTGATTTTCACAGCATTATATGCACAGCACAGGCAGATGAGTTCTCTGAGATAGGATGGTGGGGATGTTAACCCTTTGGCTGCTTTAGGACTGACTTCATTTTCAGACCCAGCTTTGTCATGGTTCCCTGTAATTAATCTCTAGACTTAGGACATATGCTCTTGGTACTTTATCTCAAGGAGATGAAAAAGGTTGGTATTCTTCCACAATTTCTATGAATGAGGAATGCAGGATGAGACAGAATGGCAGAGTCTTAACAATGTCTGGGGAGTCAGAAGAGGAACTGTGATAGATTAGATTTTTGGCCCCAATTCTTCACCCTTCCTGGCAACCACACTCTTGCCTCATCATGGAAATGGCATACTTCCTTACCCCTTGACTTAGGGCTCAATCATAGGACTTGCTTTGGGCAAAAGTGTTAGGTGACATGAGCAGGGTCTTGAAATGTACTTGAGCAGTAGGGCTTGCCTTCTGCCACCTCCTTAAGAAAAGCACGCCCTAGCTAGCCCACTAGTTGCAGGTAAAGGGTGAGAGACGCATGGACTAGAGCCACCCAGGCCCACCTAGTGAATGGGAGCTGCCCAGTGAGCCTGCAAATCCATGAGTGAGAGATAATCACTTATTGTTATTTGCCACTGATATTTTGTGATTGGTTGTTATGGCATCATTGCAGCAATGACGAACGAATATAAGTACCTATTTGTGTCGCCGTAAAATTCAACCTCCTCAGGTCCCTCCCTCACTCACAAAGGATTTATAAGATTTGCAACCTGTCAGCACAATGCTAGGCCCTGTGGAGACACAGGATAAGTGGAAGATATGACCCCTGCCCTCAGAGATACCACTGTCTACACGGGGGTAATAAAACAAACACCACAACTCAGCATGGCATTGCATTGTAGCTAAATCATAGTCATTATAATGGGAAGGACCAAGCCAGCTGCCAACTGATCTTGTCAGGGATTTAGACCTCTATGCCCCACTTTTTGTGTCTTGCAAGAATATGTATGCTGACTCTGAAAAGGTGTATTATATAATAATATAACTAGATATTTGCCATAGATTGTCACACCCCCATACATATATGTGTATATCATGCAGAATGATCACAAGGAGGGAAAGTCTTGTTTATTGTTAGCCATAATTTTTTATTGCAGGTCTTACATACATGTTAAAAATGAGATATCTGAAACAAAGAGATGTTAAACATGGTCATAGTCATGCTGTGATTGAAGGAGCTGGGATTGGTGTGACTCTGGAGGCCATGTTTCCTTTCTGTCCACTATCTTGCCACCCCTCCTCTGTCCAGAGGCCATGTGGCATGGCTACATTGGCTCAGCTTTGGAGAGATGGGTCTGGTGTTCCTTCCATCTCTGTTGCTTCCTAGCTGAGTGACTTAGGGTGTGTTGCCTCATCTCTCTTATGTTCCATTTTCATATCTTTAAAATGGGGATAATTACCACCACTGAGAAGTATCATAAGGATTAGAGATAATTTGTCTTCTACGGGCTGAACTGTGTCCTCTCCAAATTTTTATGTTAAAGTCCTAACCCCTCTCCCTCCCAGTACCTCAGAATGTAACTTTTAAGAGATAGATCCTTTAAAGAGTTGATTCAGTTAAAATGAGGTCAGTAGAGTGGGCCCTAGTCCAAACAACTCATGTCCTTATAGGAACAGGAAATCTGGACACAGACACACAGAAAGAAGACATGTGAGGACACAGGGAGAAGTCAGCCATCTACAGCCAAGGAGAGAGGCCTCAGGAGAAACCAACCCTGCTGACACCTTTACCTCAGACTTACAGCCTCCAGAATTGTAAGAAAATAAATTTCTGTTGTTGAAGTCACCCAGTCTGTACTACTTTGTTGTGGCAGCTCTAGAGAACTAATACAATGTCTGAGAGTCAGAGATCAGGTGGCAGAGTAGAAGGACCTTGAACTCACCTCTTCCCATGAGAACTCCAAGATCACAACTAACTGTGGAACAACCATCGATCAAAAAGACTTGAATCTGCGGAAAAAAAGATATTATACATCCAAAGACATAAAGAAACAATCCAACAAGATAGTAGGAGGGGCCCACTCTCTATATAATACAATGTCTGAAACTCCCGCATAGAAACAATACCCAGTCAAGGGTGATCTCTTCAAATTCGGCAAATTTACCTCCTCTCCTCCTGCTTCTCTTTATTGTCTTTTTCTCTTCCTCCTTCCCTCCTGTCCCTCCCCTCTCCCTTTGTTTTTTTTTCTATTTCTCCTTCTCCTTATTTCTTTGCTTCACCCAAAATACATAGACCTCCAGCCTCTCAGCTTGAAGAAAGAGGCCGGGTGGTAGGGAAGCAATCCAAGCAGCATTCATGTTCATACAAAAGGGAAAAGAAAGACTCTGGCACTTTCCTGTACTGGTCAGAGTCACAGAAGTGTAACAATCAGGTGAGATACCCAGATGCTCATGGGACAGAGTCTGCTTTTAAGATTATGGAGTCTACTAAATTGGGTATCATGAAAACAGGGGCTCTAGAGATTGTAATAGCTCATAATTATTTTTTACTTAACTAGAAAAACAAGGAGCTGATAAGGAGGGAGGTGCCTTGTCCTACTTCATCCCACAATTTTAGGGCTGGATTTCTGTTCTGGAAGAGCCTTTTGGCTATGGTTCCCATGATCTAAATCCATACATTCAAAGCTAGGGAGGACCAGCAGGTGGCCCAGGATGCCAGTGGGAGAGTTGCCCAGCCATCCTTTAGCTCTTCCCAGGAGTTGTTAGAACAGTCTTTGGCAATCGACTTCCCTTCCAGAAAAGAAACTTTCTTCATCCAGAAAAATGAGTGTAATCAGACTGGCTGGCAAAACCTTTTTGAGATTTCTTGGATGAGAGGCTCTGTGTAAACCCAGGGCCCAGTTGTTTTCATACCTGGTTGGTGGGCCAGGGGAGAAGGGAAATGGGAAAGCAAAGCTAGAATGCTTCCCTGGCAGCTAGTCCCCAAGCCTCTCCATCACAGCCTGACACTGCAAAACAGCTCACAAACAGAGCAGTCACGGAAATCAGTGGGAAAATGGAGGACCAGGCAGGCAGGCTGCAGAGAGAGAATGCGGGAAATAAGCAGGAGGTTGGAAGGTCAGAGGGGAGAGCATTCACACCGAGTGGCACAGATTCAGCAGACTGGCCGTCTGCTCCTCTGCTGCTCTGTTTCTTTGCCTTCGAGATGAGCAATTGAACCCACTTGTCATTTCTGGGACTTGGACTACAGATTTTCCAGAACTCCCCATTAACAAATACAGGTGAAGTCCAGGTCAGAAGTCAGGAGAAGGGATAAGAAGATGAGGGCCGAGAGAGTACAAATGGAGGTGAGGATGCAGGAGGAGATGAGGACAGGAAAGGAGGGAGGAAGGGGAAGGAGAAAGAAAGGCGAGGAAAGGGTTTCCCTGGTCCCAGAGTCAGAACCTGACCTGCCATCAGCAAAGGGCAGCTTCCTAATGAGGCTTTGTCACTTTCCAGATGACTTTAAGCAGGAAGGGATAGCAGCCTTCCACATATGCAGGCACTCTCACCTCCAACAGGAGGATGAAAATTACTTTGAAAAGCATACCTGACCTTTCTAGGTAATATGCAGCCCAGGGTCTTGTTAAGAGAACAAGCAAATATAGTGGCTGGGAACTTGGTTATCCCTCTGCATGGGGTGGCAAGAAGTCTAGTTCCTGATCCTTTATTTTTTTTCTCTAACAAAAGAAGAGGAGCTTTGAAATGGGAAGAATCGCATTGTCGTTGAAAGCTACCTGGCCTGACATGAAAGACCCTTTTCTGTCTCTCGTTCCTCAAGGCGGGACTCTAAATAACACTGCAGGCTTGCACAGACCGCTGTCAGGAGGAGGCTGCCTGTGTCAGCTGCTTAATATGCAGTCTGAAGGGGTCATAAAATCAAGTGCTTGTGACATTTAATGTGGATGATAAAGGAGGGAAAACACTCTGAACAGAAGGCAGGTCTCGCTGTTTCATTATGTGTGAATGGCAGGGGCTCCTCCTGGCGCTGCAGCCGGAAGCATCCGCCATGTGAGCACAGGTGTGTGTATATCAGGGGGCACGTGCGTGGGCATCCATGGGTGCACACCTGAGCATGAACACACACACATGCTACACATGTGGCATCATATGTGATGGCCAACAGGAGAATCGTAACTATTGGAAATACACATATGTATATATGCCTTTGTATTATATTGTATCCACAAATGTAAAATGCCTTTATGGAAATACACCATCTATAAAAGGTGATTCACGGGACTACATCAACTCAGGGACTTCCTTCTCCTGGGGAAAATTACCTTCTCAGGACAAAGAAGAGGAGCTGAGAAGACTCATAGAATTACCCATTCACTTCACTGCTCCAGAGTCCGTACAGGAAGAGTCAGTTTGATAGCTTTAACCATTGGCAACCCCCAACCTCTAATTCCTGTTCTTCCTCTGATGGTGATCATTCCAACCAAAGTGCTATGGTGGCTTCTGGCTAGTGGCTTCTGGCTCTGGTGCATGCCTGAGCACAGCTGGTCCCTATCACAGATGGCAGTTTTGCTCTCACTTGGGAGGGAAACCAGTCTCCCCATGGCTACTATTTGCCTTCTCATCAGAGAGATTGGCTCTCTATTCTCTAACAGATCCTTCTTCTCTTGAGAAATCTGGAACGTGCTGCCCTGGATAGGGACAGAGGACTCCACAGTGAGACACAGCACAACATCCGTTGTCTGTGGCCTAAGAAAAGCACAGGTATACTGGCCTTGATGTCAGTCACCTGTTCTTTTGAATTATGTTCTGATAAAGGTGCGATTCCAGGGACCTAGTTTCCATCCACCAGCTACAAATCCTCACTACTCCTTCAAGGTCCCAAGCAATCATTAACACATGTCATTTGCAGTGGCTTGTGCTTACATGCCGGTGTCCCCTCAGTGAGTGTGCAGGATATCTCAGATTCTCTGTACCATACCCCTTCTAGGGGTTTCTAGAAGAAAAAAGCCACTTTAGTAATTAAAATATACCTGATGACCTCCAAGGCAAATACTGGAAGAATAATCCGTTTGGAAGGAGGAAAGTTTTGACAGCTGAATTTCACCTATTTAGAGTGTCTCATTGGTTATGATGTGATCTCAGCTGGGGGGAGGTGGGAGGATAGGGTTAGGACTTCCCTTTGATTATGCATCACATGCTTGGACAAGACATGACCCAACCCATAATACTTTATAGCACAATTGCAACAATGCTGAAACATTTATACAAGACTTAGCCAAAGGGGATAGGAAGAAAGAAGGGAAATGAACGCAGAAAGCAATAGGGATTCAGGCTATCTAGTTTATTAAGGATGGCCCAATGCCCTGAAGTCATTCTGTCTCGTTCCACAGGAACCATAGGAAGAAAAAAATGATGCCACAAGAAATTCTCACCTTTAAATCTGCTGCTTTTCTTTCTCCTACTTCTATGCTAGATGAGGACACCTGGAGAGTATAAACCTCTTGGTTTTGAGGAATATTTCCTCACATCCTGCCTACACATATAATGTAAGGCCAGAAGGAATTTCAGGGCTCATGCAGTCGATTAATTTGCACACCAGGATCCTCATTAGAATTACCTAAGCAGCTTGTTATAAAGGCAGATTCTTGGGCCACAGCCCCAGACATTTTGATTCCATGTGTCCTGAGAGGACACTGGGAATGTGTATTTTTAACAAGCCCCTTAGGTGATGTATCTTCTTGACATTTCAAAGATTAGGAAACTAAGGTTGTAGATGGGACTTATTCAAGGTTACATGGATGTTTTTGTTAATGTTTCTCCTCCTTGGAAAACCTTGTGCCCTGATCCGCAGACCTCAGCAGAACCCATGGGAGAAACAAGAGGTCTCAGATTCTGTCATCGAACCCAAGTCTGCATGCCTGACGCAAAGTGAGTCCAAACAAACAGAAACATCAGAGTTTGGAGCAGAGAAAGGTTTATTGCAGGGAACCAACCAAGGAGGATGGCAACTCATGCTCAAAAGACCTGAACTCCTCAATGGCTTTCAGGGAAGGGTTTTTAAAGGCAACATTTGGGGTGAGGGCTTTCTTCTGATTGGTTGGTGATGAGGTAACAGGGTAGTATTTCAGGAATCTTCATCAACTACCTTCTGATCCAACCAGTCTGGGATCTATGTGCTTGTGGTCAGCATAAAGTCAACATCCTTCACTTGGGTGGGGGCCTTAGTTCCTGCAGAACAACTCAAAGATATGTATCAGATAGTTATGTATATCCCTTGAGGAGGAGCTAGGACTCTGTTTTATCACAGCACTTTGTTTCTTGGACACTTTTACTTTGTTTCTGCATCCCCTCACTTCCCTAATTAGTAACTGCTTGAAGCTGCTCTTTGGAACTCAAAGAAAGCCTAGGAGACTAAAGAACATTTTTGTACAAACAAGAAATGGGGACATGGAGAGACTTTTGTACCTGGGAGGGCCCAGCAGGGTCCTGCTCGATTTCAATCCCCCCTTTTCTTTGATACTCCTCAATCATGAGGCGAACAGATGCAGGACAAGAAAGGGAATAAAGTTTTGGATGGAGAGGTTAAATGATAAGCTCAGCAGAGGACTTTGGTTCTAGGGGAAGTTGGTTTCAATTCCAAAGGAAATTTTCTCTGTTTGGCTTTCTACTAAAGAGCTCATCTCCAGGGTCAGAAATGAAAAAGGGTCCCTGATGAAAGAGAGAACCTGCTAGTTCACCCATTTAGAAGGGGTGTGCCCACACTCCCTCAACCTTTATCATTCAGGCCCGGAGAAATCCCAACTCTGTGAAGTATTTCAGTAAGTCCCCACCTACTGCCAAGGGTCTTGGAACCCAGACTTTCTAGGAGTTGGTAGAATGGACAGAACTCAGGAAGAGTATTAAAGAACCTGAGTTCTGAGTCCAGAACTAGGTAGGTGACTTGAGGCAGATCATTTCCCCTTTCCAAGCCCCAACTTTCTCTCAGAAATTTTAAGAGCCCTTTTCCAAGTTGGGAACCCTATTGGCATAGCAGCGCAGACAACTCTGAGTAATGTGCTAATACTGAAACAAGTGTATGTTAGCGGCTTCACACAAGAGAGGGAGGGAGAAGGGAAAACTCAGTCCCATTGTTGGCCATTAATAGGGCTGTGGTTTAATATAAGCAGACACCCACAGTTTCTAGACACTGTCTATTCACAAGGATATGGAGCAGGGAAGGGGTGTCTAGAAACTCTCTCTATATTGGCAAAAGCCGTCTCAGCTTTCTCCTCTGCTGCACACATCTCCTCTCTCCCAAGCCTCAGCTAAGCCCAGATATCACTGGGAATGAACGTTGAAACATAGGTGGTACAAGTGCAAAGAAGTGGTTTGACCATGGGGGCAGAGACCATGAGTGCTGCTATGAAAGTCTGTGGGTGGACCTTTAGATTCAGAAACACACTGGCTGTGGTCTCATCTTAGAGCCATAGCATATGAAGTCTGGTGGTGACTCAGAAGTCATTTAGTGATCCCACCTTCCCATTTACAGAGGACGAATCTGAGGCTCAGAAAGGTAAGTTCTTACTCAGTGCCACGTCACTAAAACTCATCTTCTCTTCTTCCTAAATCTATTCCAATTCTCTCTTTCTAGCCCTCTCCATCTCTCTCCTCTGTGAACTCATGTGAACTCACTCTATAACACATGTGCCACCATGGCATCCATTACATGTTGCCTTTTTTGTTCCTTTACATCTTGTCCCTATGACTAGGCTCTCAACAAGGCAGGGACTGTGCCTTTTGTGTGTCCTCCACGTATGAGACTATACACAGAATAGGTGCTCAGTGAAGATACATTAGCTTGAAGAAGGCAGTAATAACCATCACTTAGAAAAGAAGGGGAAATGCTACAGAAAGTATACAGAGCACTAGGAGATGAATGCATCTTTATTAATCTCTTTAAATGAACTCAGCATATTCCTCCCTTACCACCCCTACCCCTGTTCAGCCACCTTGGATATCACCCTCTCCCCTCATTCTAGTGAACAGACCATTAATCAGCCCTTACTTACCTTTCCATCACTCAGTCCATCTTGACCCTGAGTCTTGCCTTCTGTTCTTCACCACCTTTGGAGTGCTTGCCTCCTACAGAATAGGATTCTTGGAGTTTGTCCATTCTGTTACCCCCATCCTGCATCCTCAGCTGACGCTCATGCTTGGTCTGGCCCTTTCTGCATCTTTGCACACTATTTCAATCATACCCACCTTTCCCTTGGTCTTTTCGTCCTCAAGCATAGTCTCTTAGACAAGATGGAACACAGAGATTGAATTAAAGGATTCTAGGCACAAGTGAGGCCTGGACATAAGAACAGGGGGGCAAGAAGTATTCACTTCCCAAGTGAAGTGAATATGTATGTCTAAGAACCCCATAAAACGATGGCCTCTCCAAACTCTAAGTACTATTTTTATCTCCTTGGTGTCTTTATACACAAAGACGATAATTCTTCACTTTGCCTTGGCATTTGTTAAAAGGTTCTATTTGTTTCTCCCTTTTCTCTCTCCTCACCCCCCTTCACATGCACTCACCATCCTCTCACACACACACACACTCCCCAACACTTTTTCTCTTGAGAACACAAATCATGGGTACAGGTGATGATTCATGGGGTAGGGGGGAGGATAGAAGTTATTTTTTCGTAAAGATTCTGGCTATATTTCTCTTGACTCATGCATATCTGGTACGAAGACAGGCCCAGAGCTGTGTTTACCAGATGATTTTGTTTCATTCCTCACTCTCTAGTTCTTTATCCCTGCTAAATCTTACCTATAGCTCAGCATAAAAAAATTAAGGTCTCTTTTCTTTTAAAACAACCCCCCCCCACTCCTACCGCCACCCAGGCAGCTCAAAAGGAGACTGTGAAGGTTGGTTCTGGCTCAATGCTCCTCTGAACAGCAGTATTCACTGCATAGCTTATATACATAAGTAGTCAAAGGCAAAGGCCAGTTGACATCGAGAGATGTATCTAGGCAACCTCGGTGCTAAGCAACAGATTGGAACTCAAAGTGTCCTGGTCCACCCCAGTCAGAGCAGGCTGCCCAAAACTTGACCTTGACTGAAAGGAGAGCCTTTGTTTGGGTGGACGAGAGGCTAGAGGTGGAGAGGAGAAGAAAGGAGAGAAGATGGGGGCAGGAGAAGGGGTAGAAGAAGGGAAAAGAGGAGTAGAAAGGAGAAGAAAATGGTGAAGGACAAGAATGCGTAGAAGATGGTTGGGTTCAAACAACACTGAATACCATTTCTGACTGTCATTAAGGCTAATATTTAAAGAATGGCCTGTAGTTTTCTCAGAGTAAATGGCTACAGTTAAGATTTTTAAAACTGTTTTGCACATGCTATGTGGTGGGTGAATGTGTCTCCTAGGCTGTCAGAATACTCCCTATCAAGAGCCTTTATGACCTGGATCATCCATGGTCCAGAAATCAGTATCACCTCACTTCCTGGCTTCCTCCTATAGAACTAAAATGCAGGCATGTACTGGGAGATTCATTTCTGACTTGAGATGCCAGGCACAGAAATGTGGATGGAACTGTGTGGGAAAAAAAAAAAAAAAAAAATGGAAGAGAGGGGAGGGGAGGGTTGAAGAGGGAGGTGAGATTAACAAGTTCAACCCGATAATAGGGCAGGATCAAGGGCAGCCTTTGGGCCAGTATGAACTCCCTCCTTGCTTTCTACTATTCTGCAAGTGTTCTTAGGAAAGAGGCCAAGAACTGTCCGTAAATTCCCTCTATATGGTGAGACATCGTAGTGCTCAAATGATCCAGCCAAGCCTGTCTTGGGTCACACAGATCAGGGAAAACATCTTGACAGCCATGCTATAATTAGACTGAGAATGCTTCCCAGGGGATAGAATAGCTTGAGGTATTAGGATGCCAGGGAGCACCTGGTATTTAAACTTCCATCCCAGTGTCTCTTCTGCTCTCAACCCACCCCACCCACTTCTCCACATGCTTTTCTCATGCACCATCTGTTCTGAACAAGCCTCTCCCACTCTCTCCGCCTCCTTCCATTGGCTGAGCGCTGTTGCAGCGTGGCCCAGACCACACGAGCCACTTGGTGAAGCCTCCTCACACACACTAGCAGGACGATTAGATGCCATTTTAACAAGGCTCTGGAATGGGATCATTAAGAGCTGCCATTCCCTTTCTCTAAACCAATTTGTCTGTATCAGTTGTTGCAGGCTGTCAGAATCTCGCAGACTCACGGAGAGGCGTCTGAACCCTGGAAATGCTTGGTATATGGCGAGCATAACATGTGCTTATGAGCTGTGTCTCGTCCCTGATTGAGATCTATCATCACCAGCCAAGCCTCCAAACTGAGCAATTTAAGAATTCCAGGCTTTTGTGGTTTGCCTCCTCCCCAGGGTGATTCCCAGGCCTAGTTTGCCTGAAAAGTACCAGGTGTGTTTGGTCTGGGGTTGATGAGATGTCTCTTTTTGTTTGGCTTTTGAAAGCCAGACAGGAAGAATATTGGAAACATCAAGCCCATTGTAGTGCCAGATGAAGGTATTCTGAAACAGCTAACTGTGTGTGTTTGTGTCTATGTGTGTATGTGTGAAAGAAACTATTGAAAGATAGGTTTCCAGGGATTTTGCATCACACACACACACACACACACACACACACACAGGCATACACACACAAATATACTGGCAAGGGAACAGAATATTTTGGGAAAAAAAAAAGCTATGTTATCCAAAACTCATGCAAACAACCAGACAAAATATTTTTCTTTTATAGAACCCTTATGATTTAGTATAATGGGCATGTGTTTTTAGCCACACAATAACTGAACTCCCTTAATACATTGGAGGAATTCCCCATCTTCTGAGTCAGAAACTGACTGCTATTATATAATGAATATACTATTATATATTATCAAAAGATATTATATAATCACTATCCTAGACTACCTTTCAAGTTGAGTAGAGATACATCACCTGGCTCTCAACTAGACACACAAAATCATTGTAAATTGGTGACAAAGAAAAAAACAACCGTAGAGAATATTTTTGTTAGAGAGTGGTGACAATAGCAGATTGGTAGAAGCCACATCTGCACCCAAATGCAAGAGTGGCATTTGTGACTTGTGTCCAATTTCTGTGGTAAACCACAAGACAACCTGTGACATCTAGTGCCCAGAGAGGGCAGCAGGGATGTTTTCCTCTCATTAGTTCTGTGATGTGATTTGGGGCTGTGTTCCTGGCTTTGTAGCCATCAACTCTGGTTCTCTGTACTTCCTGAAGATTTTGAGAGCCACCCAATTTCCTTTGGAAAATTTCTTCTGCTAAACCAACTAAAGCTGATTTCTGTTGCTTGCTATTAAGAACCATGAATGATACAAAAGTTGGCATGAGACATGATCAAAGACAACAGACCCTCAGGCCTGGAATTGATAACCTGGTCTTATTAATTTGTGGGGCAGTAAATATCCAAATTCCATTATAGGATAGAATTCTGACAGTGGCCTGCAATGGCAAAACTGCTTATCAAATTATCATCTGTGGTCTTCTATAATAATATGTCCACTGAAGGCAAAGCTTAGGGGCATCAAGTAGCCAGTTACAAGAAACAGTGTGAATGACAAGGGGAAATCAATCACCACTGAGTGGGAAAGATTTTTCAAATAGTGCTGCAAAGTATCAGTAAAAGAAAGAATGAATGGAGTAAACTTCTAACTTCTACAGGAGAAGCAGGCACCTTCTGGGAGTGTACTAAAAGACTCTGATTTCCTCCATATTTAAGGTTGAAACCATCAAAACCAAGCTTAAAATTTGATCTCGTAAGTATCAAGTATAATATTCATTGTATTCATAGCTTCATTATGTTTCTCAGATTAAAGCTAAGACATTTATGGGGAAAGAGTGGCACTCCAAAACTTGCAATGGGATATATAACACAAATCAGAAACTTCAAAGGATGATGACCTCCAAGCTCCTCTAAGCATCATTTAATAATCAAAACAGCACCCCCCTTTTTTTTTTTTGTCTAATTAAGACGTTCCTGTCTTGACTGAAGATCCTGTACGGACCTCATTTAAATAAATTACCTTGCAAGAGGAAGCTAATTTTTCTAATAGCCCATCCCCACTTTTTCTCCTAATCTCAATACCTATAACTTAAGTCACTATCCAGTATGTCCCAGGGAGTCATGAAGTAAGGGCAATTATGCTGAAAAAGCCTACTATTTCTCCAAATAGCAAACAATAAATAAGGCTACAACCCTGCAGAAATTACAAAAAGTAATAGCATTATCAAAGTTTGGAATATGCAGGGGTGATGTAATAGATTTGATAATTGTTCAGCAAATATCCACTACACTACTTTTCCCCTTTGGAAGGAGAATAAGTTCTGAATTACTACTTTTGGGTTTGGCCATATGACTTGCTTTGGCCAGTGGAGTGTGTCTAATGGACTATTCTTGCATGATTTAGCTTAGCACCTGGTCCTATAATTCATCAAGAAGAGGACACTCCCCAGGTAGCTGTTAGCTCAAGAGAAATGAGGAGACATGTAGAGGAGACCTGAAACCAATATGCAGCCTAGAGCTAGAGGTCAGAAGCTAGAGTGTGGAGCCTAGATCCTGAAGCCTGGAGACCAGCCTCACCAGCTAAATTTCAGTCAACCTACATTTTGGGATAATATAATGTTTCCAGCATTATTGCAGCCAATATTTGATGAATATACATAGTGTCTTCTCGCATATTCCTACTTAATTCCCTGTTTATCCAGTGCAGAGAAATGATAGCTCTTGGGTTTTGAAGAATGTGATGTGGATTATCATAAGCTCAATCAGGTAGTGACTCCAGTTGAAGCTGCTGTTCCAGATGTTTCCATTTTGGAGCAAATCATACAAATTCTGCATATGATGTGATCCTATGTATCTGTAAAATGTTTTTTTCCCCCATTTCTATAAGAAAACACAGAAAAAAACACAAAAATTATAAGTTTGTTTCACGCAGCAGGGATAACAATATATCCTTGTGGTCTTTACTTATCTGGCTCAATAATAATTTAGTCCACAGACAGATACTTTGCTTATCTCACCATCCCACAGAACATCATTCAGGTTTACTACATCGATGACATCACAATGATTGAACTTAGAGCATTAAAAGCAGTATGTAACCAAAAGGGACAGATAGATTTTAGATGGAAGGAAACAATTTACATGATAATGCAGGGGTCTTCCATCTCATCCAGGGACATGTGAAATACCTCTCCAAAGTGAGGAACAGTTTGTAGTCTTTGCTCTCCCTATCTTTGAGAGAGATGCACAACGCTTGGAGGGTTTCTGTGGATTTTGGAGGTAACATATATGTTACTTGTATATACGTATTGCTCTCATATGTATTGACAATCTTAGATGATTCCCAAGGTTGAGTTACATTTTAAGTGGCACAGCTGTTTGGCTGTTAAGAGCCTTAGATTCAAGAAGATTAAAATGTCAGAGATACATTAAGATGCTCTAAGATCCTGTAGCAAGTCTTGAGAACAGAGTCTCAAGGTTGGGACTTAGGATTTTGAAGCAATGCCACGTTTCTTCAGCAAAGAACTTCTTCCCTTTTTGGGAATCAGTTCTTAGCTTTCTAAAGACAGACTATGGGACACAAAGTAAGATGTGACCTGAACTGCCCATCTCAAGTTGGGTACTATCCGATCCATCAAACCATATATTTCAGTATGTCCACAAGACTGCAGTATCAAGTAGAGGTAACACATAAGAGATCTTGATCAGGTAGTTTCTGCGTGCACATGTAATTTTCACATACAACTCTCATATTTTCTGTGTACCTACTCCTGCTATACTGTCACCCTGCTCTAAACCCACACCTGTGTTCTCATAATCACTTAACTGAAGACAGAAAGTTCTAGTTAGTTTACATATGCCTTCAAAAATAGCCTACTTTTGGCTTTATAGCCCTAATCAGAGATTGGCTCTGATGAGCAATGGAGTAGTGAAATTCTCTGAGTTCTTGACTTCACAACTAGAGGAAGAGAGGAATGCTAATAGGAAAAAGCTCAAAGTGCATAACATCAAGTGTCTAAGAATTTCTGCCCTACCTTGCAATATTCAAGTAATATGGTGAATCTTTATTGAGCATATATTATGTGACTAGTAAGATTCACATATGTATGGAGCATATGTATTTTCTCCAAAAATACTAATTGTTCCCTTATTACAACTGAAGTTTTAGCTAGTGATTCATTCATCACAGATTACCTTGCCAAAGGTAACATCAAATTTGGTTATGTGTGAGAAAAAAATGGATTTCTATTTTTTGGAGGGGTTATATGGTTATAGTAATTATTGCACAGAGGGAAAAAAGATTGCTACTCTAATTGGAAAGAGCCTTGGCTCTGCAAGCCATATATCTCACATTCTGTGGTCAGGCTTATCTCAATTTTCGTATTGGACTACATAGTTGTTGTAAATAGAGGAAATAACCAAGCTACATAATTTAATTAGATTCAACAAATATGTGAGATAGAAATCTCTTCACACCCTCAGGGACTTGGGATTTTGCCTAGGATGAAAGACAATGTAGTATATTTATACAATGGAATACTACTCAAACATAAAACAGAATGAAACAATGCCATTTACAGCAACATGGATGAAACTAGAGATTATCATACTAGGTGAAGTAAGCCAGACAAAGACAAATATCATATGATATCACTTATATGTGAAACCTAAAAAAATGATGAAAATGATACAAATGAACTTATATACAAGACAGAAATAGACCCACAGACATAGAAAATAAACTTATGGTTACCAATGGGGAAAGCGAGGGAGGGGTAAATTAGGAGTTTGGGGTTAATATACACACACTACTATATATAAAATAGGTAACTAACAAGGACCTACTGTATAGCACAGGGAGCTCTGCTCACTATTTTGTAATAGCCTATAAGGGAAAAAAGGAACCTGAAAAAAATATATATGTATGTATAACTGAATCACTTTCTGTACACCTGAAACTAAAACAACATTGTAAATCAACTGTGCTTCAATAAAAATAAATTAATTAACAAAAAACAATTAGTGAATAAAAGCGTTGTGTATGATTATAAGAAAAAGAGAATAGTGCAGAATATAACTAATATATCATATTCATAAGCATATATATGTATGTTAAATCTGTATATGTGTGTGCATGTGTGCATTCATAAACTCTTCACCTAGAAAGTATTTAAGGTGACTCCATAAACATATACAAAAAGATGAAATAAAAGTTAAAATATCCAATTGAGGAAAGTGGGAAAAAGGAAAATCAGAATATCAAAGATAAGATGTCACAAGTGGTTAGTATATATGATACATGTTGTACATTTAGTAAAAGGGGAGATAAATTTGTCTCTAAACTCTCCAACACCCAACTCAATAAGGAAAACAAAGAAAAATTGCTATAATTTTAAGGACAGTTCTAAGAATAGGCTGAGAAAAGGGAAGATAATATTTATTCAGCAATTATCCCATTTATTCCCAAAATAAATCCTATGCAAAATGTGTTGGCTCCTATTTTAGAGAATAGGAAATTGAAGGTCTAAGATGTCTTAAAAATATTCAGAAATTTTCTCAGCTATTAAGTATAAACCTAAGTCTCCAACTCCAAAGACCATCCTATTTCCATTACAACATGCCATCTGTAAGTCTTGTCTGAGAAAGAGCCCTGACTTAAAAAAATTAAGCAAAAATGTGTTGGGTGGTCAGAGCAAGACACTCTTGTCTATTTCTCCTGGTGGATCCCTTCCAATAGCAGAGACTGGATATACTCAGAAACCCCAGTGGGTTGACCACATGGTTTAAAGCCATTTCAGCTTCCCATGGTAGTAGGAGTTGAAGACAGATAAGCCCCAATTACTCCTTTTCCACAAATGTGCAGCCATCTTGATGGAAGGGAAGAAAGAAAACAAACGATAGAATTAGAGTATTTCTACAGAAAGCTCAAGGCAAGCAAATTAAAAAAAAAATGATAGATACTCAAGAAGGAGGATAGTAAGTTGTATTTTTCTCTTCTAAAGGTATCATGAAGAAAACTTCTGTCCAATTTCCTGGTAATTACTAGCTTTCCTGGCAGTAAGTTACCTTCTATTAATTACCTTTATTTATTGCTGTTGGCAGAATGACTATTACAGTAAGTCAAGCAATTAGCAGTTTGCCATATTACACTCAGAAGAGAGGTAACAAGATGTGAAAGAGATTAATGTTCTGCTTTTTGTTTCATTCAACATTTCTTTTCAGGGTTTCGGCCTTTGTACTACTACTATTATGCGTATTTTGTGAGTTTAGGTGGAGTTCTGAGGTCCTTCCAGGGGGTCGGACTTGGCCCTGGCAGCCAGGAGGTTAAACAGAGTCAGTCAGGAGTTGCTGAACTATTTTTTTACTCAGACATTGGAGATAACAAGCATGAAATTGCAGGTTGCAACAGGAGATGAAGAATAACGTTGACTGGTCCTAGTTTTGTGTAGAACTTAAACTCGTATGTCATAGATAACTATCTATGGCAGGAAGACTTTCCCAGGAAGGTTCTGGGATAACAAACCTATGATAAATTGCTAACAGAAATTGGGGTACTCAGAGATATTTTGCTGTATTTCTTAAAAGTTGTAGAATAACAAGGTCCTGTTGGAGGCATATGTGACTAAGAGAAAGGAATTGCCCATATTCTAGAAAAACCTCTCCCAGTTGGAGGCACCCTGTCTCCATGGTCTTCTCCTGATTAACTAAGGTCCCTGAGTCACCTAATAAGGTCCTCAGTTCTCCACAATTCTGCTTTAATGTCCATCACCTCACTCTAGGCACTGCTTGGTATTTTAAAAGAAGATTTTAAAGTTCCTCCTAATTTATCCAGCATCAGATCCTGCCTTTCTTGTCCTCCTAACTTTTGTTAAATGGTTATTGCCCTCCACCTTTTGATTTCATTCATTATCACAAAATTTATAAACTTATTCTGACTAGGGGAAGAGAAAGAATAAACTAGAATTCTTAGCCCATCAGGGAATGAAGTCTGAAATTAATCTGGCTGCTATGGACTTGAAAACTGGTGTCCCCAGGTTGAACAGTAGGTATTTTCCTGTCCACCAAGCCATAGCCTTCACAGGTCCCAGGAGTTTGGTTCATTATGTACCAAAGAGGAAGGTGGGGAGAAAGAGGTGGTGCAGAGGAGGATCTCTAGCATTTATTAATCCAATGTGAGACTCTCTCTGCACACCTTGTCTCATTTAATCATAATAACAGACCTATGATATCATTGTTCCTGAATTATAGATGAGGAACTGAAGCTGAGAAAGGCTAACTCACTTGCACGTGGTCGCACATCTTGTAAATAGTAGAGCTGGGATCTATGATCATGTCTGTCTATTTCCAAAATCTATATTCTTCTTATGCCACCACCCTATCACCTCCAGAACTTCTGTTGCAAGCTACCCTGCAGTTGCTGAAGAGGCTCAAGAATTGCCTGGCCATGTTCTGTTAGTGTCTTGGACCTAACCTCTGAGTCCCTGCTAACTTCATTCTTGATCATCTCGCTTTTAACCAGCTTCCTTGGGTGGATTATCTTTTCTTGAACAGCAACTGCTTATCATACAAGATAGCTCATTTAATCTCAGAGATCTAATATGAGAAATCTCACTAGTCCAACTAGAACTCTCATTCTCACAGCAGGTAATCATCCTGAAAGATGTAGATGAAATTCTGAGCAGATGCCTTTGGCTTGAAGTCTCTACAGCCTGCACAGAATAACTTAATTGCATTTTAGGGCCTTTCACTCCATTACCAGGACATGGGTAACAGGGATTTCTCTATATTGATGGTGTAAAGTGCTATAACCATTTAAGAAAACTGTTCAGCATTATATGCTAACTTTGAAAATATGTATACCTGTGCCTGAACAATCCTATCTTAGGTATTGTATTTTTTTCCTGTTCTGCTGTAACCACAAAATTATCACAAGCATGGTGGATTAATACAAAAGAAATTTATTTTCTCATATTTTGATAGGCCAGAAATCGGAAAACAGTATTACACAGACAAAATCATGGGGATAATAGGGCCCATTCCCTCCAGAGGCTCTAGGAGAGAATCAGTTCCTTGACTTTTCCAGCTTCTGGTGCCTGCTGGCACTCCTTGACTTGTGGCCGCATCATTCCAATTTCCACCTACATGGTCACATTGCCTCTTCCTCTTCTGTCTGTGTCAAACCTCCCTCAGTCCCTCCTTTCTAAGGACTCTTGTGATAGATTGCAGTTAAGGTCTACCTAGAGATTTCAGGGTGACCTCCTCATCTCAAGATCCTTAACATAACCATACCTGCAAAGATCCTTTTGACAAATAAAATGATATTTATGGGTTCCAAGTATTAGGACTTAATATCTTTGAAAGCTGTTATTCAGCCTTCTACAGGCATATATTCAACAGATATGCATACACATATATACCTGGAGACATGGACAAGAATGTACATATCCCGTATTCATAATAACCCCAAACATGGAGAACCCAAATAGCTATCAGGGGTTGAATGGATAAGTAAGGTATATTCATATAATGGAATATCATGTAGCAGTGAAAATGAACATACTTCATTTACATGTAATATTATAGTTAAAATCATAAACCTAATGTTGAATGAAAGAAACCAGATGCAAAAGAATACATACTGTATCATACCATTTTTAAATTAACTTTTGAAGTCCACAATGATTTATAATGTATTTACATATACATTACTTCATTAGATTCTCAAAACTGAGTAGCATAATTAATACATTTTTCCCATATACAAATGTGGAAATGCAAGTTTTTAAAGGCTTAGCTAGCTCTTATTAAAGATTCAGCAATACCATGATATATATATATATATATATAACTAACAAAAATGTTGATGGAATGGATGAGATCCTCTTATGAGTCTTTCTAATTTGTATTTTTTTTTTAAATTGAAGTATAGCTGGTCTACAATGTTGTGTTAGTTTCAGGTGTACAGCACAGTGATTCAGCTATATATATATATTCTTTTTCAGATTCTTTTCCCTTACAGGTTATTACAAAATATTGAGTATATTTCCCTGTGCTATACAGTAGATTCTTGTTCATTATCTCTTTTATATACAGTAGTGTGTATATGTTATGACACCATTTTATAAAGTTCAAAATGAGGGAAAGTAAGCTAGAGTACTTAGGGATGCATATATTTAAGTGCTAAGAGTTTGTACTGGGTTGAATAGTGGCCTCCCAAAAGAGGCATGTCTCCCTGGCACCTGTAAATGTCATCTTTTTTGGAAATAAAGTCTTTGAAGATGTAATTAAGATAAGATGAGGTTACAGTGAGCCCTAAATCCAATGACTGGTGTCCTTATCAGAAGGCCATGTGGAGACAGACAGGGTGGATGCTATGTGAAGACAGAGGAAGAGATTAAAGTGACATGTCTACAAGCTAAGGAATGCTAAACATTGCCTGGAGCCACCAGATGCTAGGAAGGGGAAAGGAAAAATTCCTCCCTGGAGCCTTCAGAGGGAGTATGACCCTGCCAACACCTTGATTTCTGATTTCTAGTCTCCAGATCTGTGAGAAAATAAATTTCTGCTGTTTTAAGCCATCCAGTTTGTGGTAATTTGTTATGACAGCCCTTGGAAACTAATACAGAATATAAATTAAAGCAAAAAAGTGATTATCATAAAAGTTGGGATAGTGGCTACCTTTAGTGGGGAGGATGGGTGTTGTGATTGGGGAAGGGGCCTGACAATGTTCTGTTTCTTGACATGGCTACTGTTAATAGTAGCTGTAAATAATGATTTATTAAATTCCTTACTTATCTTTGTGCTCTTTTTTTTCTTTCTGTCTTCTATTTTTCAATATAAAATTTTAATAGTTTTCTAAGACACTACTAGCCTTCTTATAGGGAAACTTGTCCATTGAGATTCAGAGTTTGCCAAGCAAGCCTCAGGAGAACAGGTTTGTGGCATCTGTGACCAGAACAATGGGGTTTGGATGCATCCATCAAGGAGATTCAGATACACAAGAACTTATCAGAAATCTAATTCTCCTCCTGGGAGAAAACTCATCGTAATAGAAAGGGACCGAGCCTGCCTGTTCCAAGAAGGAAAATTCTTAGCAAATCCTGGGATTTGTCGACCAGCTCTCTCCCCTTTCTAACACCCACCTTATATACTTTTATGAATCTATGGATATTGGGTATTGAGAGAGTTGAAAGTAGAACATAAATTACTTTACTAAAACATCATCTAGGGTTTTCTTTTGTCAAAAGAGCACCTTTCAGATATTTTTATATTTAAAAAACTGTTTATTGGAGTACAGTTGACTTACAGTATTGTGTTAGTTTCAGGTATACAGCAAAGTGAGTAAGTTATACATATATCCACCCTTCTTTAGAGCATCTTTCAGATATTTTTAATAGCTAGAAACTTTCAAAAGGGAGGATGTGTTCTCATTTTGAAAAATATTGAATGTCTTTAGTGACTTGGGGGCCCCATGCCCTGGGAGAGGCTGGAGTGTTCCATGGATGGCGGATGTGGTGATTGACCTAAACTGTTTGTGAGGTTGTGGAACATGTGCTCTGGGAGCACCTGGGAGGTGGTGGACTGAAGAAGAAGCAGGCAGAAATTCTGTACTGCTGGCTGGGATAAGAGGCAGAAGACAAGGGATATGCCAGAAATTACCCTTGTTAATGGAGGTTTTGGGGGATTCCAAACCTTTATTCTCACCAGAACTTTCCAAGAGTCAGTTCCTGGTTGGGTCATGAGAGCTGACAGAAACGGGATCCTGAGGAAAAAGGTGAGTGGGCAGAGTGAGAAACCAGTTTTCTTACGTTTGTTGGGAGTATCGAGGCTGGTTGAGAATTCCTTATCTTTGGCAGCATGCTCCCCATCTTTCTCCACAAAATGAGGAGAATACCTAGCACACAGAAGGTCACAACCATCAGTGGAAAGGAAATGAACATGTACCAACTTCCTGCTCTCTACCAAGCACTTTATATTAATTATTCCACTGAACTCTCATAGGAACTCTACCCCTATTTATAGTTGTGACTATCAGCCAAAGATCCCATTTAATCAAGAGGAAACATTGCCAAAGTCATACAACTTGAAATTTGTGGAGCTAGGATTTAAAGCCAGAGTTCTGTGGCTCCAGAGATCCTATCATTTCCACATCACATGGAATGATGTGAGTTAATGCTTGTGGAGAGAGCCCAGTTAAGACCTTGAGATGTCCTAGGAACTGAAACCATATCCTCCCTCTGTAACTCAGCAAAGCCAATACTAAAATAAGTCTAAGGGAGCCCAACACAAATCTGATGACTATTTTGGTAACTCTTCTGAAATACCAAGTGTTTTAATTCTTCACCAACAAATGATTTTAGGTGCCCTCTCTTTGCTGTTGTGCTAAGAATATTCGTCTGCTTCTCAGACAGCTCAGTATTATACATGACAGCAAGTAAAGTAAAATATAAATTGGCAAAAAAAAGGCATAATAGCTGTTTTATCACGATATTTATACTGTGGATAATTACTTGTTGTAGTATTATTTAATTGTTAAGACCAATGAACAGAGAGGTAAGTCTGGGAGGTGACGGCATGTATGTTCCTTTGAGGATCCCACAGCAGTGTTCCATCGTACTATGAATAGTACGGTGGATTCCAAGATACTTTTGGCCAAACTGTGTTCCTTCTGTTCCTAGTGGAAGCCCATCCTTCCCACCCCTCTATTTACCCAACTGCTAAACCATTATCAAGATCCAGTTGACAGTTTGCTCCCAGAACATATTCTCAGATCATCTGAATATGTAGAATATCACAGCACTGAAAAAGGGAACTTATAATCAAAGAGGTAGCATGATGTAAAGAAAAGAGCATGTACCACATTATATTGAATTCCTTTTCTTTTTAATTTATTTTAATTAATTAATTTATTTATTTTTGACTGTGTTGGGTCTTCGTTTCTGTAGGAGGGCTTTCTCTAGTAGCGGCGAGCGGGGACCACTCCTCATCGCGGTGCGCGGGCCTCTCACTATCGCGGCCTCTCTTGTTGAGGAGCACAACCTTCAGACGTAGGCTCAGTAGTTGTGGCTCACGAGCCCAGTTGCTCCGCGGCATGTGGGATCTTCCCAGACCAGGGCTCGAACCCGTGTCCCCTGCATTGGCAGGCAGATTCTCAACCACTGCCCCACCAGGGAAGCCCTTGAATTCCTTTTCTGTTTTTGAATTCAGTAAAAAAAAAAAAAAAAAAAAAAAAAGAATATTCCTTTGTATATAGGTGCCACATCATCTTTATCCATTCATTTGTCGATGGACATTTAGGTTTTTGCCATGTCTTGACTATTGCAAATAGTGCTGCTATGATGCTATGAACATAGGGGTGCATGTATCTTTTCAAATTATAGTTTTGTCCGGATAAACAAGGTCCTACTGTATAGCACAGGGAACTATATTCAATATCCTGAGACAAACCATAATGGAAAAGAATATGAAAAAGAATATATATATATATAAACTGAGTCACGTGGCTGTACAGAAGAAATTAATACAACATTGTAAATCAACTATACATCAATAAAATAAAAAATAACAAAATAAAATAAGAAAAAAACTTTTTAAATTCCTTCTCCCTAATTTTCATGTGAAAATGTTCCTCCTCTAACTTCTTTAGTTGAATACTCAATTAATTTATTTTCATCATTTCAAAGTAAAAAATATAAACATTTAAGGCTAAGAATTTCATTTTGAATACAATTTGGGCTACAATCCAGAAATTTGATATGAAAGGTTTACTTCATTATTTTTTTGTATATAGTCTCTAATCACATGGTTTTCTTTCTCTTAGAATGAAGAGGTATTTAGGAGTTTTCCTTGGCTTTCAATTATGAGTGACTGTGGATTTTAAAATATAAACTTTTGTTATTATTTTCTAGAATTACTATATATCGTTGTTACTAAAGAATGTCACCTATAATAATTGTTGAAATTTATTGAAGCTTTTTGCCTATTAAATGGTAAAGTTTTATAATGTTTCATAAGCACTAAAAATAAAAGATGCGTTTTACACTAATAGGATGAAGAGCTTGAAATTTATGTGCAGAACTTGCATTATTCCTATATTTTTTTGCCTTGAATTTTCATTTGTCTAATATTAAAACTGTCTTTTGAAAAAATTTCCTTTGATATATGTTTATTCATTTCTTTTAATTATTCTCACTTAGCTTTGTCACAGTTTTGTCTTGTTTAGTCTTCTCTTAGTGAAATAATTTACTTTACTGCTCATGCCAATCTCCAAGTCTTTGACTTAATTGAGGAGTTTAATACATTTAAACTATTATTTATAGTTTTAGCCATTGCCATAATTAAAAGTTCAGTCTTACTTTTAAAATCTTATCATATGCTGTTTCTTTTCTTTCCTTAATGTTTTTGATTATATGAATTATATTTTGCTTGGTATTTATCATGCCCATTATTTCTGAAATTATATAACTTATTACATTGACGATTTGTTTGATGTTTCTCAAAATCATTTTCTAAATATATGTATCTTTAATTACGAAAGTGAAAAATGAACCAGCATTATGTTTGTATATCCCTCAGGCAAGAGTTTGGGAACATTTTTTATTTATTCCATTCTTTCCCTGTCACCTTTGCATGTTTTTGTTAATATAATTTTGTTAGTATAATGTAATATAATTTGTTAATAAAACTACAGCTCCTTTATCAGTTTCAAATTATTAAATATTACAATATAAATTCTCTCTTTCAAGAGACATTTTAATGCATGCATTCCTTTTGTACCAGATCTGCAATTTTAAGACTTAATTCTGTGTGTCCCTGGTTGCAGGATGCATCACCATGCCTTCTATACCATAGTTTTCCCATTCTTGAGCTCTTACTTTTGTCCACCATAGTAATGTATTTTCAAGTAATTTCTTTCTACAAGTATATATGGGTGCTATATTATCTGGGCACTTACCTATCTGCCAAGAAAAAAAAAATTATTGAAGTATAGTTGACACACAATGTTTCAGTTGTATACCAAAGTGATTCAGTTATACATACATATGTATTATTTTTTATATTCTTTTCCATTATACGTTATTACAAGATATCAAATATATTTCCCTGTGCTATACAGTAGTTCCTTGCCATTTATCTATTTTATATATAGTAGTGTGTGTCTGTTAATTTCAAATTTATCACCCCCACCTTTCTCCTTTGGTAACCATAAATTTGCTTTCTATTCCTGTGAGTTTATTTCTGTTTTACAAATAAGTTCATCCGTATCATTTTTTAGATTCCACATATAAGTGTATCATATGATATTTGTCTTTCTCTGCCTAGAAAATTTTAATAACTATAAAATTATTGCAAGATAGGCTCCCTCCCTTTATAACGTCCTGTAAGGTCACTCCATTACCTTCTGATTTTTAATGTTACAGAGGAGAATTCTGAGGCCAGTATGATCTCATTCTTTTGTAACTGTATAATTAAAGTTATTTTGGTCGTAAGAAAAGGAAAATGACTCTGATTAACTGCTATGGTCTGAATGCTTGTGTCCTCCCCCAAAATCCATATGTTAAAATCTTAATGTGGTGGTATTAGGTGGTGCTTAGGTCATGAGTGTGGAGCCATCACAAATGAGATTAATGTTCTTAAAATAGAGATCCCTCTTCCCTTCCACCATGTGAAGGCACAGCAAGAAGACCGGCCATGAACCACGATGTAGACCTTCAGCAGAAGGTGATTATTCTGGCAACTTCATCTTGAACTTCCCAACGTACAACTGTGAGAAATAAATTTCTGTTTTTATAAGTATTCCGTTATAGCAGCCCAAATGGACTAAGACACTAACTTAAGAAAACAAGGGATTTATTGAAAGGATTATTTTACAGAATTGAAGGAAGAGCTGAAATCCAAGCTTTGGGAAAGTCAGGAACCAAGGTGATTATAGGTGCTTCATGGATCTTTCTAGGGTAATGCTATTAAGGTAATTTAACTTGAAAGCTTCCAACAACTCAGTGTTTCTATCTAAGTTTCCCATTTTTGGGAGAGGAAATCAGACTGGTCCAACTTCAGCCAGCTATATCACAATATCAAACAGCTTTGGCAGGACATGCAACTCCAATATGTGGGGGACCCACCACTCTACCCTGAGGATTTGCTCAGCAAGAGGAAATCATTTAGATCTGGAAGCCAGCTTGACTGGAGCCCACTGTAGTAATTAACTTTTTCTGTATGACATTTTATAGGATTTTTTCTTCATTCCTGTTACAAAAAAAAAAAAAAGCCAGAATAGGTTTAGAATCCCAGATTTTTCTTTAGTCCTGGAAGATTTTCTTCTAGCACAATAGGTTTGTTGTTTCTATTCCTTTTGTTCTGATATCTTATTCCAAAACCCCAGTTGTCCAAACATAACATGCTTGTTCCTTGCTCTCCACATCTGTAAATTTCTTGGTGACCATTTTTATATGTTTTTATTTTATATTCTAAGAGAGACTCAGTTGATTTCCACACTAATTAAGTGATATTTTTTTAGTGTCAACTTCTGTTTTTTAAGGCTCAAAAAAAGAAGTTTTTAAATAAACTTCTCTTTTGGAGTAATTTTACATTTATAGAAAAGTTGCAAAGGTAGTACAAACAGTTCCCATATGCCTTCACCCAGTTCCCCAAAGGATAACTTCTTACATTACCATGAGACATTTGTCACACTATGAGACCAACATTGGTAAGTGTATCAGTTTCTTACTGCTGTTGTAATAAATTATCTTGAACTTTATACTCTTACAGTTCCAGAGGTCAGAAGTCTAAAATCAATGTATTGGCAGGTCTGCATTCATTTTGGAGGCTCTAGGGCAGGATGTGCTTCCTAGCCTTTTCCAGCTTCTAGAGGCTGCCTGCTTTCCTAGTCTTTCAGTCCCTTCTTCCATCTTTAAAGTAAATCACTCCAACCTCTGCTTCTGTGGTCTCATCTCCTTCTCATGCTTTTGACCTTCTCACCTTCCTCTAATAAGGATGCTTGTGATTACATTGGACTCACCCAGATAATCCAGGATAGCTCTTCATCACAAAATTCTTAATCACACCTGCAAAATCCCTTTTGCCTTGTAAGGTAACATTCACAGATTCCAGGGGTTAAGAGGTGGACATCTTTGAGGGGGGCATTATTCAACCTACCACAGAACATAACATTATTATTAATGAAACTCTAGTTATTTAAATTTCATTAGTTTTTTACTCATGTTCTTTTTCTGATCCAAGATCCAATCCAGGATATCAAAATGCATTTAGTCATCATGTCTCTTCAGAGTCTCTGGTCTGTGGCAGTTTCTCAAAAAAGGATTTTACTTTTGCCTCTTCATTTTTCAGTTTTCTTGTAATTTTCCCCAATATTCTTTCTTTCTTTTTAAAATTCATCTGGCTATATCTTGCCCCATTTTGTTCTTACAATATAATTTTCTGCCTCTATTTATTTTACTTCTTTTCTTTATCATTTGTTTTGTTTTTGTTTTTTTTTTCGGAAAGCAATTATTTTGCATTTCATTGAACATGTCAAACAGTTTCCTGAATTTTCTCTTTTCATCCTGCAGTAGATGTTTTTGGAGTACTACTCTTCCTCTGAGTCGTCAGGACTTGCTTCTTTGACTTTGTTCTCTGTGTAGTTCTCAAAAATGCTGAAAACAGTCTATATCCAGTGTTGGCCAACACACAGGAAATGTGGATTACACTCCTCCCCAATGTATGTCCACACTGCTGATGGAAGAATCACTTTCTCAGATCAAGAACCAGAAGACATGGGTCTTTGAGGCATGAGGAAGATGACAAAGAAAGAAGAAAAAAATTTTCCTGTCCACTTCCAGGTGCTTATGAGATGACACCTGGCAAGGTTTTCCTTGTTATAAACCCATCTGCTTCATTTTTAGAGAACGTCCCTTCAATTTTTTGTCAATACATTGTCTCTCAGCATATGTTTTCATTGTTGTTAGGTGTGTTAGTCTGTTCAGGCTGCTATAACAAAGTACCATGGCCTGGCTGGCTTATAAACAACAGAAATTTATTTCTCACAGTTATGGAGGCAGGGAAGACCAAGATCAAAGTGTTGGCAGATTCTATGTCTAGTGAGAATCCACTTCTTAGCTCATAGAAAGCTGTTTTCTAGCTATGTCCTCAGGTGGCAGAAGGAGCAAGGGATGAGGCCTCACTCCCATGACTTCATGACTTACCTCCCAAAGGCTCCACCTTCTAATGGTATTACATTGGGGGTTAGGTTTGTAACATATGAATTGACTGGTGGGGGGCCACAAATATTCAGTCCATAGCATTAGGGGTAGTTCTTTTCTGTGTCTAAGGCATAGGATACAGGTGTTTGGAGCTCAGTGATGAAGGTGCAAATTTGAAAGTTATCAAACATAGAGACAATATTTGACGCTATAGGACTGACTGATATTACCTAGGGAGAGAATAAATATAGTCAGAGAATTGACAAAGGCTCAGCCTTGAGCACCAGGTTATACCACGTGTTCACAGCTACTGCAGGTCTGTTTGGGGGAGTAGTAAGTCTCACTTTCTTACGTGAGAAAGTCCTCACTTCTAATGAAGTATCATTTCTTTTTCTGTTTGTTTTCTTATTTTAGTAATACATTTATTTAAATGGGCTTAAAATTATTCTGGAAATGTGTTTAAGTGAAGATAATATTTGGGTTGTGTGCATTTTATTTTATTTATTTATTTTTTAACATCTTTATTGGAGTATAATTGCTTTACAATGGTGTATTAGTTTCTGCTTTATAACACAGTGAATCAGTTATACATATACATATATCCCCATATCTCCTCCCTCTTGCATCTCCCTCCTGTCCTCCCTATCCTACCCCTCCGTGTGGTCACAAAGTACCGAGCTGATCTCCTTGTGCTATGTGGCTGCTTCCCACTAGCTATCTATTTTACATTTGGCAGTATATATAAGTCCATGCCACTCTCTCACTTCGTCCCAGCTTACCCTTCCCCCTGCCCGTGTCCTCAAGTTCATTCTCTACATCTTATGCACTCTTTTTGCTGACTTCTTTCATTCAGTTTAATTATTTTGAAATTCATTTGTATTATTGCATATATCAATAATTCATTCCTTTTAATCACTGAAGTCCAATTAATCGTCTTTTTTCTTTTATAAATACAGTAAGTCCCCTACATACGAACCTACAAACTGAGAACTTACGTGTGTTTGCATGTCCAATCTCGTAAGGCGTGAGTGAAATTGTAGCTTTCCCTCCCTCTCCTATTGCTGAGGATCCTTCAGCTCTACCATCTCCCAACTCCTCTCCCTCCTCCAGTCAGTAACTCTTCTTGCCCGTTCACTCGATGCCAGCCCCTGTATGCCAGCTGTTGTACTGCACTACTGTACTTTTCAAGGTACTGTAAGATTAAAAATGTTTTCTTTATTCTTCATGTTTGTTAGTTTTTATGTATTATTTGTGTGAAAAGTATCATAAACCTATTACAGTGCAGTACTATATAGCCGATTGTGTTAGTTGGGTACCTAGGCTAACTTTGTTGCACTTACAAACAAATTGGACTTATGAACGCCCTCTCAGAATGGAACTTGTTTGTATGTAGAGGACTAACTATAATGCTTTAGTTGTCATATCTACCTAAGAAATATTTGACTCAAATCCAAGGTCACAAATATTTTCCCTTGTTTCCTTCTAGAAACTTTATAAGTTTAGATTTTACATTTAGATCTCATCTCCAAGTTTTTCATTAAATTCAAAATAATTTCTAATTTGGCTTTTGGTTTTTTGATCTAAGAATAATTTAAAAGAATGTAATTTAGTAAACAAATATTTTACGAATTTTTTCCAGGTATCTTTCTGTTAATCGATTTTTTATTTAATTTCATCATGGTCAGAGATCCTACTTTGTATGACTTAAATTCTTTTAGATTTATTAAGACATTTTTTAATAGCCCAGAATATGGTCTATTTTAGTAAATGTTCTGTATGCACTTGAGAAGAATGTGTACTCTGCTGTTGGATATTGTTGGATGAAATGTTCTAAAAATGTAAATTAGGTCAAGTTGGTTAATAGGTTTGTTCAAGTCTTTTATATTTTTAGATATTTTCCTTTTCCTTGTTTGGTCAATTATACAGAGAGGGATATTGAAATCTCCAAACATAAAGTGGATTTATTTATCAGTTTTTGTTGCTCGTATTTTGGAGCTCTGTTATTAGGTGCATAAACATATAGGATTGTCATGTCCTCTTGATTAATTGACCCCTTTAGCATGTTAAAAATAACCCTCTTCATCCCTGCTAATGTTCTTTTCTTTGAAATCTATGTTGTCTAAGAATAATATAGCTACTCTAGGGTTTTGTTTTTGTTTTGTTTTTCACTATTGTTTGTTTTTTAGTGCTATCATGCTATATCTTTTCCATTCTTTACTTTTAACCTATTTGTGTATTTGTATTTCAAATGGGTTTCTTGTAGACAGCATAATTGAGTCTTGCTTTTTATTTGTTTTTTTGTTTGTTTATTGTTCATTATACCTGATAATCTCTACTTCTTAACTGGGATGTTTAAGAAGACTTAAATTTAATATGATTATTGATGTGATTGAGTTCAATTCTACCATATTACTATTTGCCTTCTACTTTTTCTTTATTTTCTTTTTCCCCCTTTCCTGTCTTCCTTTGACTATTTTGTATGATTCCATTTTATTACCTTCATTGGTTTATTAGTCATAACTCTTTTTTGTTTTATTTTAGTGATTGCTTTAAAGTTTATATCAATAGTATACCTCTTTAACTTACCACAATTCAATCTTTAAGTGCTGTTATACCACTTCATATATAAATATAAGAACCATATAACAGGATATCTCCATTTCTCCCTTTTAATTTTTATGCCTTTGTTGTCATACATTTTACTTCTGTGTTATAACACTTATAATACATTGTTATTGTTTTTGCTTTAACAGTTGGTTATCTGTTAAACGTTTAAATAAAAAAGAAGTATTTTATACTAGCCACTTGGTTACCATTTCCAATGTTTTTTTTATTTTTTGTGGAGTTGTATATTTCCATTCGATGCCATTTTTCTCTGCATAAAGGACTTTCTTTATAAAACATTTTTTTCTTTTTCTTCTAATGAATCCTTTCAACCATGGTTTGATAAATCCAATGTTTTGTCAAAATTCAATGACATATGCTGCATTTTTTTTATTAATTCAGTAAAACCCATTTGAAAATTTAAATGTTCTCTCTCTCCTTCCCCTCAGCTTGGGTTTGGCCTAGCTCAGTATCTTAAGTGTGATGGGTCTATAGTTTATGCTTTTATTCCTCCTTCCTCCCTCTCTAGATTGTTTTTGTGGCTCTTGTTGTTGGAGACTGGTGTAAGGGGACAAAATATATTGGAAGGGGTGATCTTAACTACATGGCCCCTAGGTTGGTCTGGTTCTTCTGCTACTTGTTGCATCCCTGATGTGGTGGTCTCCATGTAGATCATGAGCCTAGATTTCTTAGGGTAGTATTTGGTCTCACTTTGGTCTCCTTAGTAACTATGGATACCTTAGAGAGAGACTGTCATGTTTCCTGGGAGCAGGAAGAAGCAGGGAGCTGTCATGCTCCCAACCCCTGTTCATAGGGCCCACAGGGTTCCTCTTCTAACCTGAATTTTCATATGGAGCTCCTGAAACTGCTAAGTTTTTCTTGGAGTGGAAACTGCCCAATTTCTTTCTCAGGGTCCCCCTCCCCATCGTCCCTATTAAGTTTCCTGGTTTAGACCTATTCCAGCAAGCTGTTTTCCATCAGAAATGTCCAGGAAGGAATCTGGCACCACCTTTATGTTTATGTACATCTCAAACTTCAAAATACTCATGTTAGATTCCCTTCACCACTCCTGGGGCAGCACCATTGTGGACTGGATGTACTGTATAGCTCGATAAGCATCCATCCTGGGAGTGAGAGCTTGGTGTCCATTCCTGTTGGTATCCCAGTAGCTATACTGATTCTCCTGAAGCTTCCTTACTTAGCTTGGTGGGTTGCTGAAAATGATTTCAAGAGCAAACAGCTTAAATGATTTCACATTCAACCTCCCTTTGAGGTTGAAGGGATGTTGGCCTCTGCTCATATAGATTGGCAATGCATTGTGAGGAGCAATTTGAGACTGTGGTAGGTAGTTGCAAGCCTGCTTCATCGCCTCTTATTTAGCTCAGGCCCCAATTGTTGGAGGCTTCTTTCAGAACACTAAGAATAGCCGCCTCTTTTCTTTCTTTAGTTTTGGGCTCTGGTCATTCATTCTAGGGAAACAAGCTATTACTTAGGAATAGGACATACACTGGAAGACATTTATAATAGTTAGAGGTGTCCCTAGACAGACCGAACTGCCCTGAAAAGTAGTGAGCTTCCTGATTTTTGACTAAGTGTGTTAGTCAAAAGGGAATTACTGTTTGTGAAGAATATGAAAATGAAGCACCTTCAACATCTTTTCCCATTCTAACATTTCTAGAGGTAAATAGGTTATTGGTTTTGTTTTTGTTTTTTGTGAGGGAGAGGTTAGGAAAAAACAATCATTGAATTCTAAGTCTTCTTATCCAGTTAATGACTCCACAAGCATTTATTGGGCACCTACTTGGTGCCAGGCACTATGTTAAGATATTGTGATACACTGATGAAAGGAAAGAGTAAAAGTCAAGTGCCTCCTACCCGGTGAATTGCCTATATTCTCTTTTATCCCTGGATATTTCCTAAGCAAGATGCTATGTTACATATGCAGGTATGTATTATATAAAAAAATTTTATATTGAGGCATGGTCCCTGCCCTCAAGGGTTTATGATAAAAGTAGAGGCAAGCCTAACACGTGAAAATAGCTAAATTTTACTATAAATATTAAATGACTACACCATGTGCAAAGTCCCAAAACCATTCATGGTTGTTAACAGGATTCTGCAGAAAGCGAATTTTATGAGGCTAACTCTCAGTGAAACCAGGATGGTCACAGAAAACTCAGTTGAGAAGATGAGACCCTAGCATATGAAAAATCTCAGAATGGCCTCCCCTCCCTTCCTCAGGAAGAGCCCGAAGAGCCATAATTTCAAGAGTTCCTGCATCTTCAGTGGGAACATCCTATTCTCTACATAATGAGCTGTTGGGAGAAAGTGTAGCATTTTCCCTCATGTTTGGGTAGGACAAGCTAAAGAGTTTGAAATAAGACTCTCCAAGATGGTCTGTGGGTGATGAGAACAGCAATTTAACCAGCTCTGTTATTATTAGATACAGATCCTTTTAAGTGTGTGGATGTGGCTATTCTATAAAAATGGAATCTCTGAATCATTCTCTGAGCATGTGGGCCCTGAGTGCTGAGTTTCAAGTGCATGCTCCTCCCCAATATGTAGCAAATGTAGCAATTCTCTCGTTATGAGGTTCAGCCTCCCCGACTCCCATCCGTGAGGAAAGTGATCTCTTGTCCATGAACAGGAAAAGTGTCTGGATAATTTATTTCAAGCATATTTGAAAGTAAATAAGAATCAAAGCTGTCTGACTAGTGATATTAAATGGAACCCCCTCTCCAAGGGTACAATATACATATTTGCCACCTAATTTAACTGAATGGATGAGAGAGGTACCTCTATTCCAAAATATTGATCTGTACCACTCAGGTTCCAGAGTGCCTGAAATTCCAACATTATTGACTCACTTCTTTTGTTTTCTCTCTCCCTGGGTTCTTTGATGTACCAGCAAATAATCTGTACTGAACTGCTAGTGAGAGGTCAGACCTGCTTGCACTAGCAGTCTTCGGGAGGAATGCATAGAAGGTACAGTGAAAGCAACATGTTACAGCTTGAGAAAAACATCGATTGACTTAAAATATATCTCTTTGAGAAACATCATACCAAGTCACCCTAAGAATAGGAGAATTCAATACCAATGCAGCCCATTAGGACCCCCAAAGGGGATGCTTGGTAAATCTTACTTATGAAAGACAAGAAAGAGTGGAAACTGGTCTTTTTCCAGGAAACTTTTTCTCCAGGAGTACTTCCGTGGGCATTCTGGACATAGAATATCTCCTTCCTTGGGGCTTCTTTAGTTCTTTGCTTGGGCCTTCACTTGACACTTTCTTCTCCTGAGCATGTAGTTAATTGGATCAAACATGTTTATGATTGTTTCCCCACTAGACTGTGAGTATCAAAGATTGTAAATGCCTGTGGTCAGGAACATTAACTTTGCAATCTCCCATTGATTAACATTCACTCATTCAATTATCCCATCATGGAGTCACCAGAGCAGATGGTCATTTAGTCTAATACAATTATCCATCCTATGCTAACCCCTAAAAACACAATTTGACCCTGACCTCACAGAACTTATGGAAGATAAAAATCCATTTATAAAGAAGACAGTAAATATCTGGAGGTTGGTAAAACAAAATAACAGGAAATGTTCCCCCACCCCCTTTTTTTTCTATCTAAGGTGATTGTGAAAGCCTTCATAGAAATGTTCTGAAGGTTCTTGACTGTGAAACAGAAACTGCCCTAGAGCTCCCCATCATGCATGAGGACTCCCATGTGAGAGATGATGACTGGCTCCAAACAGCATGGCCAGGAGAAAGTGGGGCCTGAGACCTGGGCATTAGCTTCTGTAAATGCTGATCCAGAGGGTCAGGGAAGTGGGGAGGAAGTGATTAAGGCAGTTGAGAGACAGGCAGAAAGTGGTAGTTAAACTTCCAATTAGCTGAGAAAGTGTAGTTTCAAGTGGTCCAGGCACCCTTTATACCTGGCAGCTTGGAAGACTGATAGACTGTCAGTCCTGGAAGTGTTTACTCAAGGGCATCAAGACCTTGGGTGGGTGGGGATTATGATGAACTCCATTCTTACGGGGATAATCAAGACCACCAAACAGGATAACAAAGGACTGCATGACGGATAGAGTAGGTTCTCATAAATATTGAAGGAATGAATGAATACAGTTAAGGGTAAAGATGAAAGCAGAACACTTGCCCCATAGACTGGGATAACTCAGCATATGAAGGGGGAGAATAAAACTAAAGTTGTATCTTTTGAACAAATTAGTCCCCAAGGGTTGATCCTAAAGACATGTTTCTGGCTGTCGAGCAAAAGAACTTAAGAAGTAAGGCAGGGGCTCACTGCCCCCAGATTCTAGGATTGAGTAACTTAATCTTAACCACCACCAATTGGTACACGTAAGGTTCTCATTGTACTACAGCCTCAGTCACAATTAGACTCAGACTGACCCCATCCAGACTTGGGGAGGTGAACATCCGTGGGCTCTCGGGTGTGAGTAGCCAAGAATGAAGAGCAGACATGAGGCAGTAACTGGCAGGGTGCAATGCCCAAAGCAAATGATTAAAGAGCGAAAATGGAATCAATTATCTTTCCAAAGATTTATGCATAGCAACGGAGGTTTCTCATCCCACTGAACTGACCAACTATCCTGAGATTGTGTCAGTGCAGCCCAAGTCCTCAGGAGAAAAATCCAAAGGTGGGTTGTTCAAAGCATTGATGATTTGAACAGATTGAGCACCAAAGAAGAGGCCACCGAGATCTTGCTGCTAGGCTTCCAATTTGTTAGCTTGTTTTCTAAACCTGAGTTTTAGAAGAAGTGGCCAGAGAAGTCCCTGCTCCATTCACAGAGACACATGGGTCCTAGGGACTTTCCATCAGCTGCCCTACTTTGGTGGATATTTAAAGAAGCCTGTTTAGTTTTTGGTAGTGTGTTTATCAAGGTAACACAGTCAATGTGCAGAGTGCCTTCTGCAGGCTCCTCTTGACACACACTCCTCACTCTCCTCCCTTCTCCACCTGCTCTGTGTCTGGGGACAGGACATGGGCTCTCAGCAGCAGGTCCCTTGCTTCAGGGTGAATTCAACCTCAGTAGGTGATAAGAGGGAAAGAGGAAGCTGTGTTTATTCCCCCAGCCACTCCCTCCCTTTGGGCTGGCGGTGGGTGGCTCCCCTGCCCAAAGCTCTCAGGTGCTGTCAGACACACAGCATTATCCAGGACCAGTAATTGCTTCCCCCACCCCTCACTCCCTCCCGTTCAAGCCTAGTGGGGCTATTAGAGTGCCACTGTTTGTCCCACCGAGGTACTATCTGTAGAGGTTTCCCTAAACCCTGCCCACACCTCTGTAGATAGTCTTTACATTAAACTCTCTTTCAACTATTTTAGTGGGCCATCCACTTCAGTCTGAGACTCTGCCTGGTGGCCTGAAGCATAGGCTGGGTTTCCCGCTGGGCCACTCCACTGTGTTCACCTGTCCACACTTGAGCCTGTCCTGCCTGGTGAGCCCCACCTCTCAGAAGGAGTGAGAACAGGAAGGGCTTAGTGAAAATCCATGCACACAGCCTGAAAACTGCCTGAACACACACCCTTCTAGACCCAATGGTATAATCTTCACTTTTTGATAACAAACGCTAAAGCTATGGATGTTTGGTGTTTTGTAGTCAAATGCTTACGGAGCCTGAATTTCCTCATCTATAAAATCTGGATGACAGCATCGGTCTCACAGGGTAAGGAGGATAACTGAGTAGAACGAACAGCCCAAGGCCACTAGCTAGTAAGTGGTAGAAACAGAATTTAAACCCATGACTTCTGACTCCAAGTCCAGAGCCCTTTCCACCAAACCATGAGCCTCTGGACAGCACATCATCTTTGCGCTGCTGGAAAGCATAGTTTTGATTGAACACCAGGGAGGTAGCAGGTGCCAATCAGTAGGTCTTTGGGAGGGTATGAAAGAAATAGAAGGGCTCCCTGTACTTCTGGAGTTTAAAAGTATTTTTTGTTTCTTCCACTAGATGGTTAGGACAGCCAAGTGTTCATAAACCATTGCAACTGCAAACGGAAGATCATACAGGACCAAGAGAGTAAAACTGAACGATAGTAACCTTTACCATTGTACTGACTGCTGATCATATGAGACTTCTTTTCTACACTGTGAAGTATATAAACAACTCTGTGAGGTAGATATCGTTTTCCCCTCTACATGAATGTAGAAGTAGAGATCAGTAATCATGCAGTCACTAAACAGAGTCAAAAATGCCACTCAGTCCTGCCCCGTTCCAAAGCCTGGGGCCTGGAGCCTTCCCCACCATATCTGTTATATTTCTGTTCCATCTTCTCTTCCAGGAAAGATAAAAGTCACAAAGGACATACTCCAGGGAACATATTTCCTTTTTCTTTTTGAAGGACAGTAAGCCTTCAAAAGGTACACAGACATTAGGAGGTGATCATTTCTACCTTACAAGTGGAAGCTGACGGTGTGCTTTTCATCTAAACGGACCCAACTTCCCCTGCAGGTGAACCCAGAGGCCCTTGCTGAGTTTTGAAGGAGGAACCACACCTGGACCTCATACTAGTTGGTGCATTCTGGGCCCCCCCACCCTGGGGAAGACCAGGCTAGCTGCTCAGGCTTTGGGTTTCCACACCCAGCTGGTCTTTTCTGCTCATTAATAATGGAAAAGAGATGAATAGCAAATGTGCCCCGTGATAATTAACAAATTCCTATACAGGGAGGGAAGGGATCCCACCAGGGCTTCATAAATATTGAATCAAGCTCCTGCATCTCTGCAGGATATGGCTTGACGCCTCTGCAGCCTCTGGCCACATCTCAGGTCCCCTTGAACCTGGTATCTTCATAGCCCAAGGCAGTGGGCTAGTCAGCAGAGAAGACGGGGAGAGCTGCATCCCTGGGAGGTGTCTCCTGCATGCTGGATGGCGCATTACACTGCCCCAGACCTTTCTCTCTACAAATCTCTCCTTCCTCTCCGAGGTACAGAGGTCCACAGGGGAGGGTTGAACAAGCTGTCTCTGGTTTTTAGTCTTAGTTTTTTCTTTGCCAGGGTCAACCACTCTTACTGAAAATGGTGTTTGGACTCAGAGCTTGAAATAAATTACTCAGAGCAGCCGACTCCCTCATGTAAATAATTTAGCTTAATAAGTAAGTTAAAGTCTACAGTCTCTTCGGCAGCCCTGGCAGCTCATTCATCTGCTGTCTCCTCAGCTCGTCAAGCTGTGCCCTGCTGCCAGGTCTTCTCGGAGGCTGATGGCCTTTTCCTGTCCTGTCACAACAAACAGCATTTTATAGGAGGGGAGCCCTTTCAAGTGTTTCCTCTGTGTCTTCGCAGTCACTCAGCGGAGTCATTGAAACAAGCAGCCAATTTGCAGCAGGGCTCTGTGTGCAGGGGCCAGGTCAGGGGCTGGGCCCCTCCTGACTGAAGCAGGTCCTTAGAGAGAGGACAGGTTGGGGGACCAGGGAGAGGGAGGCCAGGAGGGAGCTGTGGCGGAAGCTGAAAAGAGATCTGAGAGGATGGCTGACACTGAGGCAGGAGGAAACAGCAGATAGGTGCTAAACCTCACCTGGAGAAGGAGAGAGGAAAGAAAGCCACTCAGCTAAGTGGAGACCAGTGTCAAGGCAGCGCTACACCTAATTGCTTTGGGAGGTTGGGAGTCACAAACCCACGTTCAGAGCTGACCACCTGGACAAGTCACTCCCCTCTTCAAACCCAGGGTCCCGCCTCCTGCGATGAGGGGGAAGCCACTTCTTGGTGAGGCCCTACTGTGTGCAGGCAGGGGGGAGGCGCTGGCACACAGGACTCATCAGATGCCCACAATAACACGAGCAAGAGGCCGGCCAGTGGGTGCACTGGCGTTCTCCAAGCTTCTTTTGTCTGTGATCCGTCTCCTGTGATGGATCCAGGACACACTGTGATCCACACACTGTGATCCATCTCCTCTAATCTTGGCAGAGACAGGAAGCCCAAGAGTACACGCACATCCATCAAAAAATAAAATAAATGTTCCTGTTGGAAGAGTCATCACAGCTGTGCCATCCATTCTTTAATAAAACAGCCATGTGCTCACCTCGGAGACCAGAGATGGCTGCTGTCCCCCACACAGCTGTCCTCCAGGACCATGCTGTTGAGGGAGCTGGCAGAGACCAGCCCTGGCTGGGAAATTCACTCCTACACCAAAGAGGGCTGTGCCCACCAGCGCAAATCCCAGCCCAGCACCACAATCCAATTAAAGTAATTTTCACCTAAACAGCCCTTGCAGAAGAGAGGCAGCAGCCGAGGAGGGAGGAGGGCGGGGCTCAGCATCCTTCAGGGAAACCGGATGGCTCGAAAATACAAGAAACAATTTCTCTAGATGGAAAATGAATGCAATGAATCTGAGTGCGGCAGGAAATCTTATGAGAAAATAAGACTTTGGGAGGATTTATTGAAAGACATAATTGCAACAAGTATATTGATTTTACATAGATAAGAAAACAAATGTTGGCAGGGATTGAATTTGGTTTATTACATTTATTTCCCCACAGAGTTAATGCATTTAAAGACATGGTTTACTTTTCAGATGGAGAAACATTGTTTTCAGAGAACTTTATTAGGTTCCTGCCAGTTCCCCTGACTTCTCTTTCCAAGAAAATTGGTTTGCAGGTGAGGTTGGAGGAGGAAAGACATGGGGGTCTTCCTGTTTCTGAGGGGTTCCAGAAACAAAGGCTGTTGGTGCTTCCCAGTCAGGGAAGAGTCACAGGTAGTCACTTCCTGCTCTGTGTCCTGACTTCCGCTGGGAGGGGAGCCACTGGCGCTAGGGTACAGAGAGAGAAATCAGGGCCATGACTACATTGTCATCCTACTTATATGCATCTAGAAGCTCAGACCCAAGGGACTGCAGGCTCATGGCCACGTCATCATTAGAAACCTTCTGGAAGCAGAAACCAGGGGCCCTGGCTTCTGGCTTTCCTTTCAAAATCCTTGCACTAATCCCAAAGTTGTATTGCTGCCAGGGTGGGTTTGAAGTATCAATGTTAACTACCATTTCTGAGAGCCTATAATTGTCAGGTACTGTGTTCATCCTTTCCATGGCCCTGTGAGGTAGCTGTAATCTCTATTTTCCAGATGTGAATATTGGGCCTCAGAGATTAAGAAACTTGACAAACTGATCTGTTTAATTCCAAAGCCTGTGAGTTTAACTACCCCTTCGCTCAAGACTCTCAGTTTTGTGTCAGTTCTTATAACAAGGCATTTATTCCTGGTTCCGTGCAGTGAAAGAAATCAAAATCCCTCAATCCCAGCAAGGATGGCCCCTCATGCCTCGTGGCCAGGTTCACAGCTGGATCCAAGGAGAAGCAGGGAAGGAAGGACACAGGCAGGAAGAATGGAGACTCCCTACCCATTGGGACTCTGACCCTGGTCCCTGAGGACCCCTCTCAATGAGGCCAGTGTCTTGGGCTGGGTCAACTGATGGCCACACACATGCCATCTTCCCACCCCGATAGTGCTTAGCCAGCCATCCCTGGACTTGAGGCCCATCCCTTGTGTGAAGCCAACATTTGAAAACAATTTAAGTTAGCACTTAGGGGCACTTTGGGGTTTAAAAGGTGCTGTTATATGATATTTTTTTTAACCATAACTTATTCTTCACTTTCTAAGTGAAGTTTTACAGAAAGAGAAACAGATTCAAAGAAGTTAAGTGCCTTCCCTAAATGGACACAGCCATTAACAGGAAGATCTGGGACCGAGTCCCATATCTCCTGAAGGAGCCCCGGACTCGATGCAAAACAGGTGTCCTTGCAAACCTCGGCGCGTTCCTGCTGATTCGTATCTGAACTGAAGCAATAGCTGCACCCTTCCCTGGGCATGCTGGGGCACCCGTAAAGCATTTCCATCCCTCCCTCGTCTGATAGCTTTGGCCAGGTAAGTTATTCAGGATTAATCCTACTTGCTCCTAAATCCCCCGGCAGCTTTTCACAAGTAACTAATACTTGTCTTAATCACATCCGAGGCACAGCTTTATATACCACTTGCAGCAACACGTTCAATTATGATTGATTGGAATTTAAGTTCTGATTTCTCTTAGAACATAATCAGTCCTGAATGGGAAATTTTTACAGTGACAATTAAAATAATGAAAGTGAACTTTAAATGACATTCAAACAGTGTCACCTGGGAATAACTCCACATTGCTGGCCTCCTGCTGCATTCTGGGAGCTCTGCTACTCAGCGGGCTTCACTTGCATCTTTCACCACTGTGAACGCATTTGGTGTGGTATGAGGACTGGAGTTAACTCCTCACTGGCAGCCCTTTTAAAATCCTCTGCACGTTGTCTGCTACTTAATAATGTGTTTCCCTCGGCTGATTTATATTTACATCTAAAAGGCATGTTAATTGCACAAATTTGTAAACAGTCACCAAATAACTCCATGGAGGGAACTTGCCTGCTTTGGGAACCCTCTTCTAGGAAACACACAGAAGTGTGAAGAGTCTCTAAATTGTGGATCTGGGCCCTGGAATTCCATATCATCTCTACTAACAGAGAACATGTGCGTTGTGATCTTGGGCATTATTCCTATGTGAACTTGCTACACACAAAATAAAAGAAAATTCCATCTAAGACAGAAGGGGATTATATCCACACCTTAGACTCTTAGTATATCTTGTTTTTTCTTCCTGACTCAGGACAACAAGACACCTGTGCCTACCAGATTGCCCTGGTGTTAGAGGTTTTTGAAATCTAGTTCCATTGGGTTCTATCCCTAACAAGTCATTTTAACCTCGCCATTGTCTCTTCACCACCCACTAGGCTTCCTGCAGGTCTTATTTATTTATTTATTTGTTTATTAATTTTTTAACATTTACAATTTTATTTTCCAAATACTTAAAGCATTCACTATATGCCAGGGTTTGTTCTGAGCACTTAGAACCCTTACTCATCTCTTCCTCCTTAAACACTCTGAGACAGATATTATTATCCCTATTTTAAGAATCCTCTTTTGAGACACAGAGAAGTTAAGTCACTTGCCTAAGGTCACACGTATAGTATGAGGCAGGCAGAATTGGGTTTTGAAAGCAGACAGTTTGGGTGTGAAGTCTAACCACCGCACTGTCGTTTGTAGAATCTAGTATGTATCTCACACCTTGGGCCTCATTTTATCCTTTTCTTATTTTTTATTTTATTTTACTGGCCCTTTTATTTTATTTTATTTTATTTTTAACATCTTTATTCGAGTATAATTGCTTTACAAGGGTGTGTTAGTTTCTGCTTTATAACAAAATGAATCAGTTATACATATACATATGTTCCCATATCTCTTCCCTCTCGCATCTCCCTCCCTCCCACCCTCCCTATCCCACCCCTTCAGGTGGTCACAAAGCACCAAGCTGATCTCCCTGTGCTATGTGGTTGCTTCCCACTAGCTATCTATTTTACGTCTGGTAGTGTATATATGTCCATGCCACTCTCTCACTTTGTCACAGCTTACCCGTCCCCCTCCCCACATCCTCAAGTCCATTCTCTAGTAGGTCTGTGTCTTTATTCCCGTCTTACCCCTAGGTTCTTCATGACATCTTTTTTTTTTTTTCTTAGATTCCATATATATGTGTTAGCATACGGTATTTGTCTTTCTCTTTCTGACTTACTTCACTCTGTATGACAGACTCTAGGTCCATCCACCTCATTACAAATAACTCAATTTCATTTCTTTTTATGGCTGAGTAATATTCCATTGTATATATGTGCCACATCTTCTTTATCCATTCATCTGATGATGGACACTTAGGTTGCTTCTGTCTCCTGGCTATTGTAAATAGAGCTGCAATGAACATTTTGGTACATGACTCTTTTTGAATTATGGGTTTCTCAGGGTATATGCCCACTAGTGGGATTGCTGGGTCATATGGTAGTTCTATTTGTAGTTCTTTAAGGAACCTCCATACCGTTCTCCATAGTGGCTGTACCAATTCACATTCTCACCAGCAGTGCAAGAGTGTTCCCTTTTCTCCACACCCTCTCCAGCATTTATTGTTTCTTTTTTTGATGATGGTCATTCTGACCGGTGTGAGATGATATCTCATTGTATTCTTGATTTGCATTTCTCTAATGATTAATGATGTTGAGCATTCTTTCATGTGTTTGTTGGCAGTCTGTATATCTTCTTTGGAGAAATGTCTATTTAGGTCTTCTGCCCATTTTTGGATTGGGTTGTTTGTTTTTTGTTATTGAGCCTGCAGATCTTATTTAAATTCATAGTTTGCCTTAACCTGAAATGCCTTCATCCCTCTGGCTCCCCTGTATCCCAAACTGCCCATCCTTGAAGCTCAGTTTGTCCATATTCTCAGTGACACCTTCCTTGACAATGTCAAACCAGCCCTGCTCACTCCTCTCCCTGGCTATTCCTGAACATTACATTTAATCTAGCACTTTATTAAGATGTCAGCAGTCTTATTGTGTTGGAACCAGAAACTACCTTGAAAATCTTATTTATTTTTAATAAAGTTTCAGTTAGACGGTGATAAAAATGGTTTGTAAAATAAAAAACAAAAACAAAAAATTGGCAAAAAATGTGTTCCTGTTTTGTGGAATCTCTGAAAGCATGTTTTAAGTTCATTCCCTTCATTTCACAGCTGAAAGAAGGTTCAGATGTTGTTCCAATGCTTCTCAATGACTTTAATACAAACCATTTCCTCCCACTGGATTGTAAGCAGGGATCCTATTTTATACTTTTTTTGTATCTATCACAGTATCAAGCATAGTTCTCAGGAGCCAAGGCCAGGGTCAATCAGGTGTCATCAGGAAATGAGCGGCATTCATTACAAGTTTAAGAAGAATTTAATAAAGGGACATTTACAAGGTTGTGGGTATGGCTTAAGGAAAAGTACAGTACCCCAGGTTTATCAACTCAGAGAGGGCATTACCACCCCTGGGCTTGCAGGAGCAGAACCTTGGAAGGATAGCTGTTAGGAGAAGGACATTTAATAAAAACTTAGACTTTGGTAAAGGGAAGGGAAGTCTTTGCCAATCTGCGGAGACTCAGCAGGAAGGAGCCCAGACACAAATATCCTGACCTTAATCTGCTCCCGCCCTCTGATCTCCAGCTGGTGACTCCTATGGGCCAAACCCAGTGGGAAGCCAGAGAACAAAGGCTAGCATGAATAACCATCCCAGTTCGCCAGGGACTTACAAGTTTCCTGGGATGGGGGACATTCAGTGTTAAAACTGGAAGTGTCCTGGTCAAACTACAAGAGTTGGTCCATCTAGCAAGAGAGCAGCTCATAGAGGCCAGCCTCCTGGGCATGACGCAAAATGTGGAGAGTGAATTTAGAGGAGAAATCAGGAGGTATATACTATGGGACCACAGTAAATATTTATAAATTTGAATAAAGAACCATGATTATTGACATTTCTGAGTCTATTTCTTCCTGATTTGTAACCTCATGATCAGGTTAGGAGAATATGAGAGAGAAATAATTTCCCTAGTTTCAGCTCATTTCCACCAGGCTTGTGGATAACTTCCACCCCACTGACCATTCCAGTTAGCTTCGAAGACATTGCTGTCCTTTATTCTTCACACCCAGTCACACAACTATGATTCACCAAGTGCCTGTTCCATGCCAGCCACTGTGCTAGGTGCAGGGCACCCACCTGGAAAATAGTGAAAGGCCACTACTCTCAAGAAACTAACAGGCTACAGAAGACAAGGTTATGTTTACTAAGAGTTAACAATATAGAACTTTATAGGCAACAAATAAAGGAAACCAATAGTTTTTTTTAAATTGTATTTATTTTTTTGGCTGCATTGTGTCTTTGTTGCTGCGTGTGAGCTTTCTCCAGTTGTGGCGAGTGGAGGGTACTCTTCGTTGCGGTGCATGGGCTTCTCATTGCGGTGGCTTCTCTTGTTGTGGAGCACAGGCTCTAGGTATGGGGGCTTCAGTAGGTGCAGCACATGGGCTCAGTAGTTGTGGCATGTGGGCCCTAGAGCACACGGGCTTCAGTAGTCGTGGCACACAGGCTCAGTAGTTGTGGTGGATGGGCTTAGTTGCTCCACGACATGTGGGATCTTCCCAGACCAGGGATCAAACTTATGTCCCCTGAATTGGCAGGCAGATTCTTAACCACTGCGCCACCAGGGAAGTCCAAAATCAGTAGTTTTATGCGATGAGACATTGGATAAATGTCTCATTGCATAAAACTGGGATAAAAGCGTCCTAGGTCCCTATGGCTCTCCAACTCTATGAGCCGTCTACGTGGTTTGAGGGAGTTAGTGCAGTTTTCACAGCAGAGGAAAAAATTAGGCTCAGAATGAATAAGGGTCCTGTTACCATAACTCAGTGATTACAATATGTTACCATGACTCAGTGATTATTGGCTGACTGACTCTCACAGTAATCATTTGAGGTGGTTATTGATTATCTAAATTTCATATGCAATTAACTTCAGAGAGCTTGCGTACTTTTCACACTGAGCCAGTAACTCAGGTCTGACTCCAAAGCCCATGCACACACTTTCCATTACTCTGTGCTGCGTTTCCAAGAAGCTTTAAAAGAGGGGTGTGGTTTTAATTGGTGTAGAGGGAAGAAAATAATCAAAGTCTTCAACTTTTCCTAAACCCAAACTTTCAGAATCCTCCTTTCCATGTATCAGATTGCAAAAAAAGTCAATGATTGCTCACTCCTTCTTGTATTTACAGTTTTGTCAATGTGACTTTGCAGTTCCTTCCATAAATAATTGGAGTCTATTTCTCTTCCCCTTGAATCTGAGCTTTTCTTGTGAACTTTTTGGCTAATACAATGCAGTGGAAGTGAAATGTGCCAGTTCTGAGCTTAGATCTCAAGAGACCAAGGACAATTCTGCTCTATCCTAGAACTCTTCTCAAACCCCATATGAAGAAACTCAGGTTAGCCTGCTGGAAAGGCCACAGAGAGCAGAGGCAAGCCATTCCATCTGAGGCCATTCTATATTATCCAGCCTGCACCCAACTCAGAGGAGGACTGTAGACTCATGAGTGAGCCCAACTGAGACAGAAATAACTATTCTCCATATACCCTGAGAAAACCATAATTCAAAAAGCGTCATGTACCACAATGTTCATTGCAACACTATTTACAATAGCCAGGACATGGAAGCAACCTAAATGTCCATCAACAGATGATTGGATAAAGAAGATGTGGCACATATGTACAATGGAATATTACTCAGCCATAAAAAGGAATGAAATTGAGTTATTTATAGTGAGGTAAATGGACCTAGAATCTGTCATTCAGAGTGAAGTAAGTGAGAAAGAGAAAAACAAATACTGTATGCTAACACATATATATGGAATTTTAAAAAGCAGTACTGATGAACTTAGTGGCAGGGCAGGAATAAAGATGCAGACATAAAGAACAGACTTGAGGGCACAAGGGAGAAGGGGAAGCTGGGATGATGTGAGAGAGTAGCATTGACGTATATACACTACCAAAGGTAAAATGGATGGCCAGTGGGAAGCTGTTGCATAGCACAGGGAGATCATCTCAGTGCTTTGTGATGACTTAGAGGGATGGGATAGGGAGGGTGGGAGGGAGGCTCAAGAGGGAGGGGATATGGGGATATATGTATACGTATAGCTGATTCACTTTGTTGTACAGCAGAAACTGACACAACCTTGTAAAGCATTTATACTCCAATAAAGATGGGAAAAAAAAAAAGAAAACAAAACTATTCAACTGAGCCTAGCCCAAATTAGTTGTTTGCAAAATCATGAGCTAAATAAAAACCTGTTATTTTAAGGCTCCAAGTTTTGGGGATTTTTGGATGCAGTGAAAGCTAACTGATTCACTATGTAACTATTAATGCAGTCCTCATTCCATCATTTAAAGTGAGTTAGCCATATAAGCTAGGTTCTCTCACCTAGACCAGATGCTGTCTGGGAAACTTCCCTAGACCCTAACTATTAAAGGTCATTCTTCTCATTTCCTTCTCCCCAACTAGTTGCTGAACCCCAACTTGGACTAGGTCAGTGTGCCAACATATGTAGGAGTCAGTTTTCCTGAGCATCAAGATAGCTACTTTGATATACATAATGGATTTGAATGTGTCCAAGACTGTTCACATAGCAGACAATTAAGGAACAAAATATAATAGGTTGAAAATTAAGCTTGGAAGGGAATATCTAATACATTCCTTCACTGAGGCTGAATCTCTACCTATCTCAAGTTTTCTAATATTTCTTGTTGTGTAGAATTATAATCAACTTATTAAAACATGTACTTTTAAACTCTAAATGTATTTTTTCCCTTCAAAACTAACCAAACTAAGTCAGAGTTTCTCAAATGTTTCACCAATAAATCTTTTATATAATAAAAAATTACTAGCCTTGTAAAGAAGCAGAGAAAGGGAACTTAAATTAAGAAATAAAACACTGAACAGAAGAAGACCTCTAATAACCTGAATACTGGAGTAAATAGATAACGTTTTTAAAATAGCTATGATTAAAATATTAAACAAAATAGACAAAAAGGTGGACAGAATAGATGAAAATATAAAATTATTTGAACAATGAATAGAATCTAGAAGATAAATCAAACATGACTGGGCACAATAGAAGACAAGGTTAGTGAAGTCAAACACAGCCCAGTGGAAAAATAAGCAAAACAAAGCACAGAAAGGAGAAAAGAATGGAGAATGAAGAACAAAGCATTACGGAGGTATGGGCCATAATCAGAAGGTCTAACATATGTATAATTGGAGCCCAAGAATGAAAGATGAGAGAGAGAGACTTGAATAGAAGGCAATATTTGAAAACTTGATAGCAACTTTTTTTTAATTCAGAAGAAAGACAACAACTCACATATGTAAGAAGCTCAGTAAACTATTAGCAAAAGAAGGAGAAAAATTCAAAGAAAACATATCACAGTCATAGTGCTTAAAACCAAAGACAAAATGATAAATACAACCACATTAGCTTCAGAACTTCTCACCAGAAAACACACACAGAAATGATATCTTTAAAGTTCTAGGAGAGAAAAAAATACCAGCTAAGATCTATATACAGTGAAAATATCCTTTAAAAATAAAAGCAAAGTAAAGATATTTTAAGATAAACAAAAGCTGAAAGAATTTGTCTCTAGTTCTTCCATAAGAAAAGTAATGATACTAGTTGTGTATTTATAGATATTTATAGAAATATTTACCAGAAATGGAAAATATTTGGGAAAATAAGGCCTTTTAAAAAAATTTATTTATTATTTTTATTTATTTATTTTTGGTTGTGTTGGGTCTTCATTGCTGCTCACGGGCTTTCTCTAGTTGCAGTCAGAGGGGGCTGCTCTTCGTTGTGGTGCATGGGCTTCTCATTGCTGTGGCTTCTCTAGTTGCAGAGTACTGGCTCTAGGCGTGCGGGCTTCAGGAGTTCTGGCTCATGGGCTCTAGAGCACAGGCTCAGTAGCTGTGGTGCACGGGCTTTGTTGCTCCGCAGCATGTGGGATCTTCCCGGACCAGGTCTCGAACCCATGTCCCCTGCATTGGCAGGTGGATTCTTAGCCACTGCACCACCAGGGAAGCCCCTTGTTTGTTTTTAACTTATCCTAATTTCTTAAAGACACTTAAACTTTTAAAGCAAAAACAACAGCATTATATTTGAAGTACATAACATGCAGTAGTAAAATTTATAACAAAATCACAAAGTTAAGGTGTACTGTTGTAAATTCTTATACTACTGTATATGTGTTCAGTGTAATACTAATTAATGGTAAAATGTAAAAACTAAAGGTGCATATTGTATTTCCTAGGACAACTATTAAAAATATATCAGTAAGTAAACTAAATGTAAATGGGCCAAGTACTTTCATTAAAACTTTTGAAGTTATCAGGATTATTTTGTTTTAAATGTCCAACTATATGCTGTTAAAAAAATAAACTTTAATATAAAGATACAGATAGGCCAAAAACAAAGTTATCAGGGGAAAAAGATGTACTGTGAAAACACTAAAAATAAATTTGGACAGCCTGAGGGGGGACTTGGAGTGAGGAGTTCTGAAGTTTGGAGGTCTTTCCAGAGAATGAATGATATTCCTCATGTAGATTAGTCACTTCGGATCCAGCAGAAGTTCTCTCTCCAGTGAGGGTGGATGTGGAGTGGCCTCCTGGAGTAGGAAGAGCTTTCAACTAAGAATATTTTCTTTGGAAACAACAGAAACAAGAAGAACCACAATCCTGCAGCCTGTGGAACAAAAACCACTTTCACAGAAAGATAGACAAAATCAAAAGGCAGAGGACTATGTACCAGAAGAATGAACAAGGTAAAACACCAGAAGAACAACTAAATGAAGTGGAGACAGGCAACCTTCCAGAAAAAGAATTCATAATAATGATACTGAAGATGAGCCAGGACCTAGGAAAAAAAAATGGAGGCAAAGATTGAGAAGATGCAAGGAATTTTTAACAAAGACTTAGAAGAATTAAAGAACAAACACCTAGAAGAAGTAAAGAACAAACAAACAGAGATGAACAATACAATAACTGAAATGAAAAATACACTAGAAGGAATCAATAGCAGAATAACTGAAGCACAAGAATGGATAAGTGACCTGGAAGACAGAATGGTGGAACTCAGTGCTGTGGAACAGAATAAAGAAAAAAGAATGAAAAGAAATGAAGACAGCCTAAGAGACCTCTGGGACAACATTAAACACAGCAACATTTGCATTATAGGGGTCCCAGAAGGAGAATAGAGAGAGAAAGGACCTGAGAAAATATTTGAAGAGATTATATTTGAAAACTTCCCTAACATGGGAAAGGAAATAGCCACCCAAGTCCAGGAAGAGCAGAGAGTCCCAGGCAGGATAAACCCAAGGAGAAACATGCTGAGACATACAGTAATCAAACTGACAAAAATTAAAGACAAAGAAAAGTTATTAAAAGCAACAAGGGAAAAACAACAAATAATATACAAGGGAACTCCCGTAAGGTTAACAGCTGATTTCTCAGCAGAAAATCTACAAGCCAGAAGAGAGTGGCACAATATATATAAAGTGATTAAAGGGAAGAAACTACAACCAAGATTATTCTACTTGGCAAGGATCTCATTCAGATTTGATGGAGAAATCAAAAGCTTTACAGACAAGCAAAAGCTAAGAGAATTCAGCACCACCAAACCAGCTCTACAACAAATGCTAAAGGAACTTTTCTAAGTGGGAAACACAAGGGAAGAAAAGGACCTACAAAAAAACAAACAAACAAACAAAAAAAAACAATTAAGAAAATAGTAATAGGGACATACATATCAATAATTACCTTAAATGTGAATGGATTAAATGTTCCAACCAAAAGACACAGGTTCGCTGTATGGATACAGAAAAACGGCCCATATATATGCTGTCTACAAGAGACCCACTTCAGAACTAGGAACACATACATACTGAAAGTGAGGGGTTGGAAAAAGCTATTCGATGCAAATGGAAATCAAACATTTAGAGAAGAGCTAACACTCATCCTTCTCAAAGTCTTCCAAAAAATTGCAGAGGAAAGAACACTCTGAAACTCATTCTATGAGGCCACCATCACCCTGATACCAAATCCAGACAAAGATACTACAAAAAATGAAAATTACAGACCAATATCAATGATGAATATAGATGCAAACATCCTCAACAAAATACTAGTAAACAGAATCCAACAACTGATTAAAAGGATCATATACCACAATCAAGTGGGATTTATCCCAGGGATGCAAGCATTCTTCAATATATGCAAACCAATCAGTGTGATACACCATATTAACAAATTGAAGAATAAAAACCATGTGATCATCTCAATAGATGCAGAAAAAGCTTTTGACAAAATTCAACACCAGTTTATGATAAAAACTCTCCAGAAAGTGGACATCATAGAGGGAACCAACCTCAACATAGTAAAGGTCATATATGACAAACCCACAGCAAACATCATTCTCAATGGTGAAAAATTGAAAGCTGTCCCTCTATGGTCAGAAAGAAGACAAGGCTGTCCACTCTCACCACTATTATTCAACATAGTTTTGGAAGTCCTAGCCACAGCAATCAGAGAAGAAAAAGAAATAAAAGAAATACAAATTGGAAAAGAAGAAGTAAAACTGTCACTGTTTGCAGTGACTAACAATGAAAAATCAAAAAGAGAAATTAAGGAAAAAATCCCATTCACCATTGCAACAAAAAGAATAAAATACCTATGAATAAACTGACATAACGAGGTAAAATACCTGTACTCAGAGAACTATAAGACACTGATGAAAGAAACCAAAGATTACACAAACAGATGGAGAGATATACCACGTTCTTGGATTGGAAGAATCAATATTGTGAAAATGACTATACTACCCACAGCAATCTACAGATTCAATGCAATCCTTATCAAATTACCAATGACATTTTTTACAGGCCTAGAGCAAAAAAACTTAAAATTTGTATGGAGACACAAAAGACCCCAAATAGCCAAAGCAGTCTTGAGGGAATAAAATGGAGCTGGAGGAATCAGGCTCCCTGACTTCAAACTATACTACAAAGCTACAGTAATCAAAACAATATGGTACTGGCACAAAAACAGAAATATAGATCAATGGAACAGGATAGAAAGCCCAGAGATAAACCCACACACCTATGGTCAACTAATCTATGACAAAGGAGGCAAGGATATAATGGAGAAAAGAGAGTTTCTTCAATAAATGGTACTGGGAAAACTGTACAGCTACATGTAAAAGAATGAAATTAGAACACTCCCTAACACCATACACAAAATAAACTCAAAATGGATTAAAGACCTGAAAGTAAGATCGGACACTATACCCTTAGAGGAAAACATAGGAAGAACACTCTTTGACATAAATCACAGCAACATCTTTTTAGGCCCACTTCCCAGAGTAATGGAAATAAAAACAAAAATATACAAATGAGACCTATGAAACTTAAAAGCTTTTGCACAGCAAAGGAAACTATAAACAAGATGAAATAACAACCCTCATATTTGCAAGTGAATCAACAGACAAAGGATTAATCTCCAAAATATATAAACAGCTCATGCAGCTCAATATTTAAAAAACAAACAACCCAATTAAAAAATGGGCAGAATACCTAAATAGACATTTGTCCAAAGAAGACATACAGATGGCCAAGAGGCACATGAAAATCTGTTCAACATCACTAATTATTAGTGAAATGCAAATCAAAACTGCAATGAGGTATCACCTAACACCAGTTAGAATGACCATCATCAGAAAATCTGCAAAAGACAATTGCTGGAGATGATGTGGAGAAAAGGGAACTCTCTTGCACTGTTGATGAGAATGTAAATCGATACAGCCACTATGGAGAACAGTATGGAGATTCCTTAAAAGACTAAAAATGGAATTACCCTTATGACCCAGCAATCCCACTAGTGGGCATATATCCTGAGAAAACTATAATTCAAAAAGACACATGCACCCCAGTGTTCATTGCAGCACTGTTTACAATAGCCAGGTCATGGAAGCAACCTAAATGCCCATCAGCAGATGAATGGATAAAGAAGATGTGGTGCATATATACAATGGAATATTACTTAGCCATAAAAAGGAATGAAATTGGGTCATTTGTTGAGACATGGATGGACCTAGAGACTGTCATACAGAGTGAAGTAAGTCAGTAAGAGAAAAACAAATATCGTATATTAACGTATATATGTGGAGTCTAGAAAAATGGTACAGATGAACTGGTTTGCAAGGCAGAACTAGAGACACAGATGTAGAGAACGAATGTATGGACACCAAGGGTGGAAAGCTGGGGGTGGGTTGGTGGTGGTGGTGGGATGAATTGGGAGATTGGGATTCGCGTATATACACTAATATGTATAAAATAGATAACTAATAAGAACATGCTGTATAAAAAATATACATAAAATAAAATTTTAAAAAAGCAATTTGAGGTGGTAATATTGTCAAATTTGTCTTTAAAGCAAAAGGCATCACCAAAGATAAAGAGGAACATTTTATAATGGTAAACGAGTCAATTAATCAAGAATACCTGGTGATACTAAATGTTTAGCACCTAATAACAGATCTTCAAGTAACATGAAGCAAAAATCAATAGAACTGAGAGGAGAAATAAACCACAACCTTAGGTGAAGTTTTTTAACACTCCTTTAGAAATTGTCCGACCAGGTGAAGAAAAATATCAGTAAGGATAGAGAAGATTTTAATAACACTATCAACCAACTTTACCTAATTTATAAAATATTATTTTCTACAATAACCTAATACATATTATTTTCAAAGACACATGGAATATTCACCAAAATATACCATATGGTGCCCCAAAAAACAAGTCTCAATACATTTTTGGCTGAAATCACAGTAAGATTATTTTATGATCAAAACAGAATTAAATTAAAACTCAACAAAAAAGATATCCAGAAAATCCACAGATATTAGAAAGTTTCACAGTATAATTTAATAACACCGTAAGGGAAATTATAAAATATGTTGAGCTCATAAGGGTAAGAAATCATATGGTATAATAGGTTGAATAATGACCTCTTAAAGATATCCATGTCCTACTTCCGTAAATTTGTTGCCTTACATGGTAAAAAAAATTTTGCAGATGTGGTTAAGTATTCTGTAGTAGAGAGAGTATCTTAAATTATCTAGGTGTGCCTAGGGTAACTACAAGGGTCCTTATAAGAGGGAAGTAGGAGGATCAGTCAGAGAGAGAAGATGTAAGAACAGAAGTTAAGATCGGAGTGGAGAGAAGATGGTACATTTTTGGCTGTCTCTGAGCTGATAGGAGTCTGTCTGCAGTAAAAGGAGAATTTATATCTGTGTTTAGGCATAAAAGGGGAAGGGGGCTTTTTCTGCATTTGCTGCTTCTTAATTGCCTTCAGCTCAAAATAATTTTTATGTCAAAGAGTCATATTTTGGGGTGACATATTCTGGTTGCCTTCAAAAGCAAAAATTCCTTCTTAATAATTGTTAGCAAATCAAATCCAACAATACATAAAATGTGTAATATGTCATGATAAACTGAGGTTTATTCCAGGAATGTAGGTTAGTTTAAGAACTGAAAATCAATCCATGTAACTGATCATATATAAAAAGAGGAGAACACTCATAAGAATATTTCAGTAGATGCAAAAGGCATATAAAATTTTCAGCATTCATTCATAATAAATAAATAAATAGAAACTTCTTCAATCTGAAAAAAAATAATGTATGACAAAGCTATAATTATTATCATTTTTAATGGAGACGGTAAAAATGTTTGGGATCAGAATCAGGAAAAGGCATGGCTATTCACTCTTACCACTTCTATTCAATATCATGCTGGAGGTTCTATCCAATGCAATTAGGCAAGAAAAAGGGGGGGGGGGGAAGGTATGAGGGTTGTTAAAGAAATAAAACTGCTTATTTGCAAATGATAATAATTGTGTATATAGAAAATCCAAAATAATCCCCAAACAAAACAAAACAAAAACTAATAGATGTAATAAGTGAATTCAGCAAGATCTGAGAATATAAGATAAACATATAAATATCAAATGTGTTTTATATGCTACCAACCAGCAATAGAAAAAATTAAATTTAAAAAACAATACCATTTATAATGGCATAGAAAACATACAGCTCCTGAAAAAGAATTTAACAGAAGGAGTAAAAAGCCTCTACAAGGAAAACAGCAAAATATTGCTGAGAGAAATAAAGTAAGACTTAAATAAATGGAAAGATATACCATGCTCATGGGTTGGAAGATACAACATTATAAAAATGTCAATTCTGTTCAAATTGATGTGTATATTAAATGCAGTGCCAAGCAAAATCCCAGCAAGCATTTTTGTAGAAATAAATAATCTTTACTAAAATGTGTATAGAAATGCAAAGTGATAGCCAAAACATTCATGAAAAAGAAGACTATAGCAGGAGAAAGGACACTATCTGATTTTAAGGATGACTGACAAGCTACAGTAAACATATGGGTAGCCAAATTGATTGGTAAAACAGAAATAGATCCATGCATAAGAGGTCAAATGATTTTTAACAAAAACTACAGTGCAGTTCAATGGAGAAAGAAATGTCTTTTTAAATGAATAGTACTGGGTCAACTTGAAAACTGTAAGAAAAACATAAAATTGAATTTGACTTACACCTCATATTACACAAAAAAGTTGGCAAGATGAATTGTAGATCTAACTATAAAACTAAAAACTATAAAGCTCCTAGACGAAAACAGAATATGTTTGTAACCTGTTTGTAAGTAAAGATTTCTTAGTGATGATAAAAGCTCTGAGCATAAAGAAAAATAAAACAATAAACTAAATTTTATCAAAATTCAAAATTTTTTCTCATCAAAAAGAAACTTTAAAAATGAAAAAGAAAGCCACAGACTGGGAGAAAAAAAGGTAACATGTAGGCATTTAATCTATAATATATCAAAGACTCCTAGAAATCAGTAATAAAAAGAAAAAAATCTAATAAAATAGATAAAAGATATGGAAAAACATTCACAAAAATATGATTAGTCATTAAATACATGAAGATGTGCTCAACATTTTTAATAGTCAGTGAAATTAAATTAAATGTAAAATAAGATTTCACTGTACATTTGGTAACATGCCTAAAATTAATAGTTTCAAATGTTGAAGAGGATGCTGGGCAGCTGGAAATATCGAACATGGCAGGTGGAGGTGTAAAATGGTACCACCAGGGTGGAAAACTGAGAATTTATTATGATTCATTAATTCTACTTCTAGGTATTTGCAAAAAAATAAATTTTAAGAACATGCACACAGAAAGACTTGCGTAAGAACACTGATTTCAGAGTTGTTAATAATAAAAGCTCAGAAACCACTCCAATGTCCATAACAGGTGAATGCATCATTAAATTATAATTATTCACACAATGGAATATGATTCAGCAATTTAAAATGAACTAATAATACACACCGCAACATACACAAATCTTAAAAGCATTATATTGAATAAAAGAGGCCAACCATAAAACAGTACCTATGTGTGATACCATTTACATGAAGTTGAAGAACAAGCAAAACTAATTTGTGGAAATAGAAATTAGAATAATGGTGGGGTTGGGGAGGAGGGAGATAGACTGGAAAGGAAAACATGGGAATTTTTAGGGTGATGGCAATTCTCTATATCTTGATTGAGGTATTGGTTCAAAATTTATTGAACTGTATACTTAAGATCTGTGTATTTTATTGTATGCAATTATAACTTAATAACAAAAGTGCTAACCAAACCAACCAACCAAACAAAAAACACCAATCTCACCCTGAGCTTTCTCTCAAAGTAAAAAATCCTCTGAACCATATTTGCCTCTTCCTTCAACCCTGTGCACTAAAACTCCCCAATGCCAATCCCAATTCTCCTGGGATGAGAAGCCAGGCAGAGATATAAGGACTGTGTGAAGTTGAATCAGGGATAGAAGTGTCCAGCGATTGGTTACCCTAGACTAGCGAACAGAGACTAGAGTCTAAAGATAGAGTTGAAGGCAGTCATCAGTCTAAGAAACCAACTCAAGAAGAATGTTAGCAGAATATCCACATAGAAGAATCTCATTTAGACTCTCTCTCCAAGCAGAGATAGGGAATGTATTAGCCCAGGTTTGAGAGTAAGAACATAGGTGCTGGGGAAGTCTAAAACCAGGAATTGGAGCCCCAGGCATGAGGATGCCGAATGTAGGGTCCAAGTAAGGCCGCTCGACCATGCAGGAACTAGGATAGAAGCCTAGAAGCAAGAAACCAGGAAAGCTTTGTTATGGTACAAGAAAGAGCCTGAGTCATTGGGAAATTGAAGTACCCAAGTCAGATTGGAGCCATCATTACCAGTGGTTTAGTTTGCTCGCTACAAATACCAGGCTTAATCTACAGGTTGAAAATAACCAGTCACTACTATCCCACCAGGGCCAGGAGGGATGTAGGGTCAGCACTGGCATGGCCCATGGCCCACTGGGCTGTGGGCTTAGAAGAACACTGAAAGATGTTTTTCTCCATACAGCTATGGCCATGAAAATGTACAAATCCCCCACTAATGTGTAAGCGATGCCTGAACTCACACCGTTGGCTGTATAGCTTTAAATAAATGTGTTTCTAAATAAAATACAATTGTCCTAGTGCTGGCAGCATAAGAAAGTAGCTAGCTAGATTACTATCCATTGTAATGTCCTAATATGTATTAGCTTATCGGTATGCCCTGATTCCGTGTACTAGGGATTATAAGAGAGACGTATCTGTGAGGCAGGCCTAATTATTGGGCGTCTGAAAGCACTAGGCACTTTTGGGGAAGGGGCATACCAACAAAGATTCGAGGAAGGAGATCCAAGCAGAGAAATTCATTGTTCTTACCACAGGGCTATGATTTAAAATCCTGTTGATCACACTTTGTGTGACCAACAACACTGCAAAAAAGCACTAATTCCCAACTAAGACTGAATGTGTGAAGGATGAAAGGAGGGCCATTCTTGGTGCAATACCCTCCCTCGCATCCCAGTACCACTCAAATCAAGTACACCCAGGCTTCCTCCTGCCCTCTGCTTCCATCCTCCCAGCTCCAAAGTTGTCTTCCCTATTCCTATACATCAGGATCCTGGTCTGTGATTAGTAATTCACACCAAGGTGATACTGGGTGATAAAAACTTAATGGCAATTCAAAGTGTTAATGGTTATTCAAATCAACTAACCACCAGCAATATACTAGTTAATTCACTTGCAATCCATCAGACTTTTAGCCCAAAGGAATAGAGTGGTGGACATTCCAGGCTGGCTTGTAGCTCAGTTCCACTGACCAAGCATCAGTCATATGCCTGCCTCATACAAAATCATTGCCCCATGTTGTGTACAAGGAGAACACCTTACACACTTCAATACTCTCTCAGTGAAAGCCTGACTTGTGGCTTTTATTTTCCTGGATTTCAATGATAACAGCAAATGTACATTAAATGAGCTCCTACTGGACTCCAGACACAGGTAAGTCCTGGGGATGCTGAGGTGAACAAGACATCTGCCCTGCCTCCTATCAGCTCACACCATATTCTCTCTACTTCTTCCTGCTGTGCGAATCCTCTCTTAATTGAAGTGTGGCATGTACTTAATCCATGGTGCTTAAATGCATGCATGCATGTTTGAGATACAGGATCAGAATAAATGATCCTGTTACACAAAGGTAAGCAAAGAGACATAGCCTCATCCCTGCCCTCACGCGGGTTGCATACATACTAGTGGAGAAGAGAGATATTAATTACTGTCATATCCAAACACAAAAATATGAACTCTGATAAAAGAAGGAAAAGTGCAAATGTCTAAGCCTGCTTGAGTCTGGGGGTTTGGGGAGGCTTCCTTGAGGCAGTGATATTTGAGCTGAGATGAGAAGGGAGAGGTCAGAGCCAAGCAGGGGAAGGAACTGAGGATGAGGTCAGTCTATGTGGAGGGAATAGAAAGAAACAGCGTCCTGAGGAGGGGGACCATGGCACAAATGAGGAACCGAGGAAGGTCTGTGTGCCGAGAGTAGAGAGCAAGAGGAAGTGTTGTCAGGGCTAAGTCTGGAGCTGCAGGCAGGAACCAAATCTGGTGGGCAACATGAAAGACTGATTCTCTATCCTAACATTAACGGAGAACAACTAAAGGGTTTTAAGGAGAGGGGCAACAAGGGAGAACACGGTAAGTGTGTATAAATTGTTTCCTTTCTAAGCCTTGATCTTCTGTAAATTAAGAAAGATCTATTGGATGATCTTTTAAGTTCTTCCATCTCCAATATTCTATGATTCTGTGGCCCACAGATACACCTCCCCGCCTTTGGTAGTTATCAGCACCAGCCACAGACACTTCCGATTCTTCCTCTGGGCACATTGCAGGGCTGAACTTCCCTAGATCTTTGGAGTTAGGTGTGGCCAGTGACATGCAAACAAAAGCGACCTGGGAAAATTCTAGGTGGAAACATTAAGAGCCAACGTGTGATTTTCCAGCTCCAAACTGACCATCGTGGAAGTGAGAATAATGAAGAGCACAACTTTCAAACAACCTGCAATGGACAAGGAAAGTGATAGACTAATTAACTAACTAAATAAACAAATACATCCTTATTGTTTGAAGCCACCGAGATTTAAGGCTGTTTGTCAGCACACCACTGCCTGATACAGCTAATACAACTCCCAGGCACGTACAACCAGTGCACATCAGCAGAGCCATTTGAGTCTGTTGTTTGGTCCATGGTATATAGTTGATGCCCAAGAAATGTTTTAAAACATGACATACTTCCAGCTGATGTTTTCCAAGTCATTCACTCTGTACTTTGTTTATCCCATCGCTGAGATGGAACTGACCTCACTCCTGGAACTGCAAGAGCTAGAGGCTAATCAGAAGATGACAAAGCTCTTGATGGCTGGCAAAGAACTCTCCAGATGCTAAATAACAGAGTGGGCTGGCATGGGCTCTTGGCCCTGGGAAGAACACACATGGAGAGCCATTGCCAATCCCTCCCTCCAGCTTTCCTCCACCATTCAGTGAAAAACCCAGGCTCCAGAGGAAACTGTTAGGTCTTTCATGCTGCAGTGATGAGAGCAACTGTAGTTAAGTCCTTACAGATCCTACCATGTTTCTTCAGGTAGGAGATGCAGCAGTAGCTATGTCCCTCTGTATCTTTTGCCCTGCTCAACTCTTGACCATCTCTCTTTTTTTTTTCCTTATTTTTGGCTGCATTGGATCTTGGTTGTGGTGCACAGGCTTCTCATTGTAGGGGCTTCTCTTGTTGTGGAGCACGGGCTCTAGGCACAAGGGCTTCAGTAGTTGTGGTGCACGGGCTTAGTTGCTCCGTGGCAGGTGGGATCTTCCTGGACCAGGGCCTGAACCTGTGTCCACTGTATTGGCAGGCAGACTATTAACCACTGCGCCACCAGGGAAGCCCAACTCTTGGCCATCTTTGATGCTGGCCTTGAGCCAGCTGCCACATACACTCACACTCACACCACACACACACACACACTCACACCACACTTACATAAGCTCACACCGCACTCACATTGCCTTTTCTCCTTATGGATATCACCATCACTGCTAAGCAAAAATATGCTGTTTTTGGTTACCCCAGAGTTCATTTTAGTCTGATTCTCCCTAAGGAAGCGAGAGCCTGAGCTGCGTCCTGGGCCTCCCCTCCCCCACTGTGGTTGGGGTCCCCACGTTGTCCTTGACTGAGGCCACACTGAGGCAGAGAAGGGAATCAGCGAGGCCCTGAGAGGGAGATGGGAGTGAAGCTCTCATTCCTGGCTTTGAACAGCATCCTGGTGGTCCTGGGCATGGAAGGGCTAGTGCCTGGAGAAGGAGAGCGGATGATGGACAGAGGGCGTTTAGGGAGGAGAGCAGTGAGGCTGTCTCCTGGGAAACAGGCCTGTTACCTCCTCCTAGTTATTCTCCATTGTTCACCACTGAATGCTTCATTTTCTTGATTGAGAGGCACTGTGCTATCCTGGCCCCTCCCCCCCCCTGGGCCCCACCCAGGGCTCCCCCCCCCCCCCCCCCCCTCCCCATGCTTACCTTTAGGCAGCAGCAATCAGATCGCACTCTCCTGACAACTTCAAGAAGGAAATGTTGTTTACAGACCTCAAAAAAGAGAAGGAAAGGGGATCAGCAGTCCCTGTGCAAGTTGCAATTCAGAAGCACTTGCCATGCACATACAGAACCCTTCTATCACAGGCCCCTTTTTACAGTCCTCTCATGGGACACTTTGTGGCGCTCAGTGTTGGTGGGAGTGATGCAGTGGCCCAATGTTTTGGACTCCCTTACCCACAAGAACCTGTCCTTCAATTCTAGGATAGACACCCCTTCACTCCTGCTAGGGCACTGGCGGTCTGTCTTTGGGCAAGTTGATGAACTAGCCCGGGCTCCAGGTTCTGCACTCACAAGATGATGAGGGTGGGCTAGGTGTCCTCTCATACAGGACATTATTACCTGATGGCTCTCATGAGAGCAGGGAGCCCCCTGGAATTTTGTGCAACTTTTTTTTTTGGCTATATTGAGTCTCTGTTGCTACGCACGGGCTTTCTCTAGTTGCTGCAAGCAGCGTCTACTCTTCTTTGCAGTGCACGGGCTTCTCTTGTTGTGGAGCACGGGATCTAGGCACGCAGGCTTCAGTAGTTGCAGCACATGGGCTCAGTAGTTGTGGCATACATGTTCTGGAGCACAGGCTCAGTAGCTGTGGCACATGGGCTTTGCTGCTCCACAGCATGTGGGATTTTCCTGGACCAGGGATCGAACCCATGTCCCCTGCACTGGCGGGAGCATTCTTAACCACTGCACCACCAGGGAAGTCCCTGTGCAACATTTTTTGGGTTTGTTTAGGCATTTAAAGTGGAGGGAGGTGAGGGTTCATGGCCTAATCAAGTCAATTCTCTGGGAAGTCTCAGCATTGGAGGAAGACCCATATAGAAGAATAGGATGAGGGGTGGGAGGCCAGTCAGCTATTAGCTCTAACTTGCACCCTGGGAACTCAGCAAAGGAGGACTCTGAGTCCACTTCAGGGGACAAACAGCAGAAGCTGAGCAGGAGGTGCAGCTGGGATGCAGAACAGCACCCCACTAGACAGCAGAGACCCAGGCAGACAGGCGAGCTCCCTCCTGGGCATCAGCAAGTTGAATACTTAGTGTCTCCTTGACACTTCCGTAGAGACAATGCTATAGGTTTATCACACCATTTCCTCTTCCTGTGCATACAGGAAGACTACATTTCCCAGGCTCCCTTGAAGTTAGGTTGGGTCTACTTTCTGGCCAATGGGACATGGGCAAAGCATTGATGCAAGGCTTTCCTAGGCCAAGCCCTACACATCTTCTTCCTATTTCTTGGTGACCATAAGGCATGGCTGCAAGTGATATCAAGTAGAAATAATCTTTTATTGGGTTAAGTCATAGATATTTGGATGTTTATTTGTTGCCACTGAGAGGCCTAGACTTTTCTGCATAATGCAACTTTTCAGCCCTCAGGTGTAAGACAGTGAAACTCTATTTCTACATGCTATTGACTGGTAAATATAAAATACCTCATATCCAGCCAGGCTGAGATCATGCTAGTCTCATGGTCAAGGTGGCCATGGCAGGGAATAATGCCCCCAACCCATCTGGGTCTACCTCAGGATGTAGTTGCACACGTGGTTAAAGAAATATCTTAGAAGTGAGAAAATTCTTTCATGCATTTCTATAGCAGGAGAGGAAGATGGCATCTCCAAGGACTTTTGTGGGAGACTGATTAAGAGAGCAGGTTCTGGAGCTAAGCAGTCTGAGTTTGTATCCTAGTTCCAGCATTGCTGTATGACTTGGGGCAAGTTGCTTAACCTTTCTGTTCCTCATTTTTCTCACCTTTACTTCATAAAGTTGTTGTATCAGTTAGTGATTTTTGTGTCACAACCTGCCTCAGAACTCCATAGATTAAAATGTCTAAGTATTTATCATTGCCCACAAATCTGGGGCCAGCTGGGTATATCTGGTCTCGCTGCTGCACCCGTGGACAGGGAATTGGCTCTGCTGATCTTAGATGAGTCTCTCGCACATGCTCTGGGTTAACTGATGGTAGGCTTGTCTAGTGGCCTCAGCCAGAACAACCAGGCTGGAGGCTTATTCCAGATGGCCTAGGCTTGTTTACACGGCAATGGCAGGATTCCAAGAGACAGATGTGTGGAAGGCTCAAAATCAGCACGACATCACTTCTACCAGATTATTCTGGTCAAAGAAACTCATAAGATTCAAGGGATGGGCAAATAGACTCAAGTTATTTGGTTGGAGGTGGGGAGTCATATTGCAAAGTGAGAGGATACAAGGAATCTGTTAATAGGGGTCATCAATGCAGTCAATCTCCCTAGTTATTGAGAGAATTAAATGTGTTAATACATAAAATACTTAGAATAATGTTTGGGATACACTATATAGTAAATGTCCAGCACACATGCACAATTGTTATCTCAACTACCCTTTTCCTCTGTAAACTTTTCACCGATAAAAATTGAACACTTACCATGTGTGCAGTGTTAAATAAAATCATTAATCATTTTGCATCATTCTCTTATTTAAGGTTCACAACCATCCTAAGACATAGATTTTAGCATTCTTTATTTTATAAATGATAAAGTTAAGGCTTAGAGAGGTTAAGTAACTTGCCCAAGTTACCAGCTAGTCAGGGGCAGAACAATGATCAAGCTGAATCCATGTTCTTGTTTACTAAATAAATAGCCTCCATAGGCTTAGAAAGAACCTCACTTCTTGCCTGTGCATGAGAAGGGCTACCCCAAACTTCAGAGGAGCCTACTTTTCTCTTTTGCCCACTTGGTTGACCATGGACTCAGGGACTGTAAGCACTCCGCCATGGAAAGAAGAGAGAAATCTGGGAGGTGCCCAGAATGATAATGCAACTCTAAGCCTTCTGTCACCTACAAGTCAACAGCCAAACATGTGGGCACTGAGGCTGGGTGGCCACTAGCAAACACTAGTTGGCAAGTGCTTCCCTCACTCTTGGGCTTCTGAGCACCCCCAGAAGATTGCTAGATAAAAGGGTCCCCAGGGGTCAGGGCAAACATCAACCTACTTCTCTCCTTCACAGCATGACATTTCAACAATTGAAAGCTAAGCTCTCAAACCTTTTTTTTCAGGGACTTGGGTCCATGGCTGGACTGGACATGAGCTTAGAGTTCTGTGTCTGGGCATCTCTCTGTGGTACCAGTGTTAGCTCATGCCTCACCTCCCCGTCCTTGCCTGCCCCAGCTGCTCACAGAAGGAATGGCTGGTGCCTCCAGCTCTAGGATGGATTCCTTTGAAGCTAGGGGTAGGTGTACATAAGGGATGTTTGCCCAAGGTGTTTGAAAGCAAATCTTGCTGTTTAAGCACATCAGTATGGGTTAAGTAAGTCTGAGCCCTGTTTGCCTAACTTGTCTCCGTCATAACTTTTCTTCTCACTACAGTGTTGGCCCAGAATATACCTCTGGCCTGATTTCTAGTTCCTTACAAGAACTAGAGGCCTGACCAGAGTACCCAGCCTTTCCTAAACACATAAATCCAGTGATGCTCTTGTTATTGAATTCTGCTTCCCCTACCCTCAAGATGTAATTCTTCTCAAGGGCTAACTCCAGGTAGATGAGAAAAATACTGAAGCCATACATGGACCCAACAAAAAAAAAAAAAAAAAAAAAATGGTGCTGTTATCAGCAGCAAAATCTGCCAAGAGAACAGGAGCTAGAGAGACAATATGAGTTACTGTCATTGCTATTCCAGGTCTAGCACAAGTATGCCATCGCCTGCTGGGGTTCTGAAATTGCATTGCCAAACTGCCTGCTGGGGTTTGCTGGCCTTTGAACACTATGCACTGAACTATTCATCCACTCCACAACCCATAGAGAACAGCCCCAGATGTTGGGTTACTTTTTCCAGCTGCCATATCACTCACTGACAGCTTGTTTTTGCCCCTCAACGGTACAAATTACTCCCAGACAAAGGATAGCTCAGAGCTGAAATCAATTGAGTTATGGCCAAACACAAGGTCTTTGATAACTTAATTATAGTGTTTGATGACCTCAGGGATTGTCCTTTTTCTCTCTAACTCTATGAATCTTCTCATTGGTGATAAGGATTGAAACCAAAGATAAGAGTTTTTTTCCTTTTAAAAGAAGAAGGAGGAAAAGAGAAGAATCAAGAAGCAACATGAAAAAATATTTAGGACCCTCCCTCCTAGGTTTGCCTCTTCCTAGGAAACTGATGACTACCTGGGTATAAGGAGGACAAGAGAACATACCAGAGCACAGGGGCTCCCTCAGACAGCCTACATGTGAATTTTGTTATTACCAAGTGCCACTCTGTGACCTTAGGAAACCTACTTAACTTCTCAATGTCTCAGGTGTCTCATCTGTAAAAATGAGGATAATAACAGTTCTTACTGCAAAGGTTGTTTTGAGGATTAAATGAAAACATTTGGGCAAAACACTCAGAATACCAGTTGGAGCATAACTACAACTCAATAATTCATTTAGTAGTTGTCAGATACTATGTTAAGGACTTTAGTACATTATCTCATATAATCTGACACTTTGAGATGAGTTGTGAGAGTCTTGGTTTCTTCATGGGAAAGGTGAGGCACAGAGGGATGAAGTATATTGTTCAAGGTGACACAGACCAAAAGGGACAGAGCCAGGATTCAAATCATATAAATGCTTTATCCAAGGAGGAGCATCTTGAACAGTTCTCCCAATTCAGAGGAAGCCGCCTCATAAATATTAAACAAAACTAGAAGGCAGAGCTGAGATGCAATCCCACTAGCTGTTCAGCCTTGGCCACGTCACTTCTCCTTGGTTGTGAAGTGAGAAGGTTCCAGAACTGAGAGTATGTAGAACAGCCCTGGCCTTCCCATCACCATGCAGTGTTTCTCCAGCATTGCACCTCCTCCAGTCAGCTACCATCAAATGCTCCATGTGCTTCTTGGGATCTTCTATGCTTCTGCCCAGAGCACAGGGGCTACAGGGAGAGCTTTTCCTCCCTGAGAGAAGAAGACACAGCAGCTCGGAGAGGCCTCTCCTTGGCTGCCTAATTTTCCTTTCTAGTTCTCCAGCCATATCAGCCCCAGAGTCTGGAATGTTTAGCAAGTGAAGAGGGACTCTACAAATGTTTAGGGGATTTAGTTTAAGTGAATATTACATGGAAATGCAATGATAATGTACAATATGCCTGCCTAATTAGTAGAAACTTAAAGTAGGGAGGTTTGCTCCGAGGAATCTTCTTTCAAATCCAAATCACAGTCTCAAGGGCACACAGTCCCCCTCCCCCTCCCACCTCCTCCTTCAGCAGGAATTTGTATGCTGCCCTCCCTCTGAATCCAGATTTCAGAAACCTGGGATCTCTATCTTCCCTGCAGAAAAGGAATTTATTAAAACATTCACTGCATCCTGAATTGAGAAATCAGCTGCCCCGAATCCGTGATCAATACGTTTTCTCTAGGTGATGAGTGTTTCCTTGGAATGTGTCCCTCATGTTCCCTTCATGGTTCAGAGCTCCTGAGATCCGGGCTAGATTCAGCCATAGGGACTCTGACCGCTGCCAGCTCTTCATTCTCTCAGCCTTGGAGCCCTCCAGGATCCTTAGCACCTAGCACAGTCTCTGATGTGGTCCCTACCCACCAGTGACTCAGGCGTTTGTAGGGGAGACTGAGCAAATGAGAGGTTCCACTCCCAGCAGGGCTTGATCATGTATACTTGGGGCCGGTGGAATGCCCTGTTGTTTGTCTCCATTCATTCCAAGCTCATGTCTAACAGGGATGCTAGTGTAGGTCAGCCCCCTGTGACATTAAAATTCCCCAGCCAGCCTCTCCTTTCCACTCATGCTTTGGAAGACTCTCACTGCTGAGATGCCACACTACTCTGTTCATTTATTTCCTCATAATCTTCATAGTTGTTAGTTGTCTTCTGGATGGGGGGTGTGCTCTGTCACCCACTCTTCCTCCTTTTCCTCCGGCTTCCCCACCACTTGGTGCCAGTCTCGGTGTGTTGACATTTGCCCTGATCCCTGGGGACCGTTTTATATGGCAACTTTCTAATGGTGCTGAGAAGCCCAAGAATGGGACCCACACCTGGAGTTTGCTAGTGACCCTCAGCCTCAGTGCCCAAATGTTTGCCTGTTGATTTATAGGTGACAGGAGGCCTTTGGTCACATTATCATCCTGGACACCTCCCCTATTTCTCACCTTCTTCCCATGGCTGAGTGCTTATAGCCCCTGGGCCATGGTCAACCAAGCGGACAAAAGAGGTGCTAAGAAGGTTGAGGGTAGGAAGACAGGGTCACAAAGCCAGCCACGGAGTGACGCCTGGCATGTCATTAGCTGCACCAGCTCTAAGAATAGAGTAAGAACCACAAGTTCAAGCGATTTCTCCTTGCACGCGTGTGTGTGCATCCTTGTGTGTTTTGGGAAGGCGTTAATTTCCATGTTTCTGGACCCTGAACTATAAGTCACGTGCAAAAAAAGAACCTAAGGCTTGTTGTCTTGGCCATATATTGATGCATTACAGATCAGTCCTAAAACTCAGTGACTTACCATAACAATGGCTTACTTTTGCTTCTACCTTTGCAATTCGCCTGATGGTTGGTTGATCTAGGCTGGGTTTTGATGGAAAGACACTGCTCCAGGTGTCTGTCATTTTCCTGTAACCAGTATGTTCTCTTGGGGACAGCAGAGTCACAAGAGAGCAAGTGAAATCATGCAAGGCCCACGATAAGTCCATGACAATGGTGTGGATGCAGGGAGGGGTGAAGCATTGGGGACAACAATTCAGTCCACCACATTTCCATGTATTTTTGCTCATTGCACCTATATCAAAACCAACAGAGATGAGACTGCTTACACTTCTTTCCAGATGTTAGCCTGCTTTCCAAGCGGCAGGGGTCTGCTTTCCCTATATGGGAGTGGGCTTCAGGAGACTTGGATTAAAGCAACACACTTCAGAGGAGACATCTGCGCCCTTTGGTCAAGGCTGCTCAGGACCTGGGGCTCATAGGACTGGGCAGAGCCTGGCAGGGCACCTGGACAACCAAACATTGGGCGAGGTGATGGGTGTTAGATTCTAGTCCATGCTTGCCCCTAACTAGCACCGCCACTGTAGGCAAGTGATTTTCGTTTATTTCAATCTTCTTTGATCCTGTGAGTAGAGGATAAGAAAATCTCAATTTTCTCAATTGTCTCAGTCTCAGGGCCAAAAATTTAGTATGCTACCTCTTCCCTATCTCTTTTTGTCTTGATTATCAACAGTACTTTGCATTTCTTGTGCTAGAAATCTCTGTCTTCCTCTTGTACTGTGGAGTTTCTTTGGGTGGTAGATGGTTGCTGATTTTCAGCTTCCCAGTATGCTATGTTTGGGGTATCTCCTATGATGTTTATTTCACATGGAAGGAAGCAAAATCTACCTTCTTTTACATGAGCTAAAAAAACTAGGCACTTTTCCATCCTCTCTTGAAATAGGGTTAGAATAGGTCCTGGGTATTTGACCCATGCTTGGCCAATCACGTGAATCCACCTCAGACTTCCTGTTGTGAGTTGTTGAACAAAGAAGACAGGAAAGAGGGTGCCCTGGTAGCAGCAACAGCAGCATGAGGTCTCTCCAGGGGCTGGGATGGCCAGGGAGCTTGTGGAGCACCCAGTGTCCAGTGTGGCAGGGCAACCTGCACCATCCACTGGGTGGCAATGGCAGAAGAGGTCTGGATCTGTGGCCCAAATTTGGCTACCATGTGGCTGCCCAACTTCCCTTTGTTCCAGACTACTTTCTGAATATTGTTCTCGTTGCATTCCAATATCCATAAATACCCGATACCCATAAATAAATTCCTTTCCTGGCTAGTGTCAGCTTCAGTTGCTTGAAACCAAGGACCCTGAGTAATAAGTCTTCTGCTCTGCAGTCTTGTCACCTTGTCACCTTCCGTTCCTCAAGAATGTTAGGCTGCAGAGGAGGTTTGAGGCCCACACTTCCCCCTCTGGAACTGCCCCAGGGGCAGAGAAGTTGAGGACAGCTACCGCCATCAGACCCAATCACTTGAGCATGCATACTGTACTTGAAATGTTGGTTGGGAGTAGCGCTCTCTGACTTTCTTGTGGAAAGTAAGACTCTCCAGATGGATTCTTTCCAAATGACTAAGGGCTCCCTAAGGAAGAGTCAGCTCAAGCTGCTCTGTGCCCCTTTTGGTCAAGCAAGCCCTTAAAACCTCTATGACTGATCTGAAGAGGACTCTTGGGCTTTGTCCAGCAACAGTGTCCACCCTCTGTTACCCTGACAGGAGGCCTCCTTCCCTACAGCAGCCCTGCTCAGGCCACAAATAGTGTAATGTGAGAAAGAGGTTTCCAACAACAACAGGGCACCCTGGGAGTGTGAGCTCATTGAGTCACTCACCCCCATCTTATTAGCATCCGAAGGGACCACAGGCCAGTGGAGAGATGACCCCTGCTGGTACTCAGGATCCTGGTGAGGGAGGAGCGCAGGGTTTGGGGGAGGTCAGGAAGGACTATGGAGTTACCACTCCGGCAGGTTGGGATATACCCAGGACAAGCAGCCACTTCTCATAAGGCTTCCAGTCTCCAAAAAGAGAACTTCCCCTCTCCATACTAGGACTCCACTGCACATGGTGTTTGACAGTCCAATGCCAGGGCAGTGTCTTTAAACAGGGGTGCGACTGGCATTTGGGGTGGGGCAATTCATCGTGCAGGCCTCTCCCCTGCAATGTAAAACATCTAACACCCTTCTTCTCAGCCCATTAAATGACAGAATCTCTCCTGGTCATTGTGTCAACCAGGAACATCTGAACCATTTCTATATGCCCCCCAAGGGGTGATACCACCCCCAGTTGAGAGTCGGTGAGTTTAGGGATTAAAGGAACCTTTTGGTCCAATGCAAAGAGTGCATTGAGCGTTCTGGGGTTTTGTTAACTATTAACACTAAATCCTAATTCAGACTGCTAGACTCTACAGTAGAAAATGGGATCCTGTGCTGTCATAGGACACTGAAGAGGTGAGTTTCAGTAGAAAAGTTTGAGGATAAAATTTTCAGATCAGGACCTACTCAGTGAACAGGTTTCAGTGGGAATAGAAGGTAAGAGGATACAGATGAAAGGCATGGTCATCCAGGGATTATACAGCACCAGGACCATGGAGTGAGGCAGAGGGCCTAGATGGGGACATGTGGGGGCCGCTGGGGGGAAACTGACCTCGCACAAGACAGCCCCTTCCCCGTTTTCAACTAACTCCCAACAAAGACTCCCTTGGTGGCTGATGTCCAAAGACTACAGAGGTACACAAGTTGATTAGCCATCAAAGCCCTATTTAGAGGCATGTCCGCAAACTGCCATCAGTATAGTCAAAACCCCAATAAGTAAATTCCAGAATAGTCAAGCCTACTATGTGATTGAATATCCAATTCTCCAAATGCCTGCAGCAAAACAGAAAGTTCAGTTGACAAATATGTATTGAGTACTACCATAGACTCAATGTTTGTTTCCCTCCAAATTCATATGTTGAACTCTAATCCACAGTGTGAAGGTATTTGGAGGTGAGGCTTTTGGGAGGTGTTTTGTGTCCAGGTCTTAGTTTATAAAGGTGACTGAGTGATGACACGGAGAAATCAGTGCCATTGAAAGAAACGTTTAATGTTACAGTTCCCATAGAAACAGGAGGCAGGCTTGTCATGTGGGGCCACAGGAGTGGCATTGGGTCAGGAAGCAGAAGTAGGAGCAAGGGGAAGGTTTAGAATACCGTCTTTTTTGGGGTTTCCATGGGAAAGGCAAGGCAGGGCAGAGTAATCAATTCAGAATTGGCTAGTTTGAATAATTTTGGTGGGCTTTGGGCTATGGATGTGGCCCCTAGTTGCCTGGCACCTGCCCCTGGGATGATTCAGGAGAAGGAATATTGCCTCCTGGGATGCACAGGCCAGACAGAGGAGGTATAATTCTTGATTGGTTGTTTGCATATCAAAGACATTCTCCCAGTTGAGACCTTCACAGTCTTTAAGAATTGGCTACCCCTGGAAAGGAGGGTTAGTCTCCTCCCCAAGTCAGGAAGGTTTTCAAAGCTGTCCAAACATCATAATATACAGAAAATTTAAAAACACGATTAATGCAGGAGGCGATTATGTCACGAGGGTGGAGCCCTAATTAATGGGATTAATGCCCTTATGGAAGAGACCCCAGAGAGCTCCCTCCTTGCTTTCATCATGTGAGGTCACAGCACGGTGACGTCTCCGTGAACCAAGAAGTGGGATATCGCCCCATACTGAATCTGCCAGTGTCTTGGAACTCCCGGACTCCAGAACTGCGAGGAATAAATTTCTGTTGTTTATAAGCCACCCAATCTATGGTATTCTGTTACAGCAGCTGAACCGACTAAGACAAGTACCTTCCATGTGTCGGGGTCATGTTGGATCCTCAGGATACACAGATGGAGAAAACAAAGCTGATGTCCTCACATGTCTTACCCTCCAGTGGGGGTAGCAGGCATGTAAACAAAGCATTAAACTACCTTGTAAAATGTAGAGTTATGTGTAAACCGGAGAGGTAGAAAAAAGGAAGGAGATTATATCAGGATAAACTTTCTAGATGAGTTTAGAATGAGAGATAATTCTGACAGTTGACAGTTAAGCAGGGGTGGATACTCCAGGCAAAGGGAACGGCATGGGGCTTCCCTGGTGACGCAGTGGTTGAGAGTCCGCCTGCCGCTACAGGGGACACGGGTTCGTTCCCCGGTCTGGGAAGATCCCGCATGCCGTGGAGTGGCTGGGCCCGTGAGCCATGGCCGCTGAGCCTGAGCGTCCGGAGCCTATGCTCCGCAACGGGAGAGGCCACAACATTGAGAGGCCCACGTATTGCAAAAAAAAAAAAAAAGAAAGAAAAAAAAGGGAATGGCATAAAAAAAGTACAATGCACTAAAAAATGTGTGTTGGGTGAGGCGGAGGGGTAACGGAGGGAAAGGAGGTGCTTGGAGATCACAGTTGTTTAATCATTGTATGAGTCAGCTCTAGCTGCCAAACAAAATACCAGGTTGCACAGTTTAAACAAGAGAAATTTATTTATTAATTAAAAAAAAATTTGTAACACCTTTATTGGAGTATAATTGTTTTACAATGGTGTGTTAGTTTCTGCTTTATAACAAAGTGAATCAGTTATACATAAACATATGTCCCCATATCTCTTCCCTCTTGCATCTCCCTCCCTCCAACCCTCCCTATCCCACCCCTCTAGGTGGTCACGCAGCACGAAGCTGTTCTACCTGTGCTATACGGCTGCTTCCCACTAGCTATCTATATTACATCTGGTAGCGTATATATGTCCATGCCACTCTCTCACTTTGTCCCAGGTTACCCTTCTGCCTCCCTGTATCCTCAAGTCCATTCTCTAGTAGGTATGCATCTTTATTCCCGTCTTGCCCCTAGGTTCTTCATTACCATTTCTTTTTTTTTTTACATTCCATATATATGTGTTAGCATACGGTATTTGTTTTTCTCTTTCTGACTTCACTTTGTATGACACTCTCTAGGTCCATCCACCTCACTATGAATAACTCAGTTTCATTCCTTTTTATGGCTGAGTAATATTCTTATGTATATATGTGCCACATCTTCTTTATCCATTCATCTGTTGATGGACACTTAGGTTGCTTCCATGTCCTGGTTATTTTAAATAGAGCTGCAGTGAATATTTTGGTACATGACTCTTTCTGAATTATGGTTTTCTCAGGGTATATGCCCACTAGTGGGATTGCTGGGTCATATGGTAGTTCTATTTGTAGTTCTTTAAGGAACCTCCATACTGTTCTCCATAGTGGCTGTACCAATTCACATTCTCACCAACAGTGCAAGAGGGTTCCCTTTTCTCCACATCCTCTCCAGCATTTACTGTTTGTAGATTTTATGATGATGGTCATTCTGACTGGTGTGAGATGATATCTCATTGTAGTTTTGATTTGCATTTCTCTAATGATTAATGATGGTGAGCATTCTTTCATGTGTCTGTTGGCAATCTGTATATCTTCTCTGGAGAAGTGTTTATTTAGATCTGCCCATTTTTGGATTTTTTTTTTTTTTTTTTAATGTTGAGCTGCATGACCTGCTTGTAAGTTTTGGGGATTAATCCTTTGTCAGTTACTTCATTGGCAAATATTTTCTCCCATTCTGAGGGTTGTCTTTTCGTCTTGTTTATGGTTTCCTTTGTTGTGCAAAAGCTTTTAAGTTTCATTAGGTCTCATTAGTTACTTTTGTTGTTATTTCCATTTCTCTAGGAGGTGGGTCAAAAAGGATCTTGCTGTGATTTGTGTCATAGAGGGTTCTGCCTATGTTTTCCTCTAAGAGTTTGATGGTGTCTGGCCTTACATTTAGGTCTTTAATCCATTTTGAGTTTATTTTTGTGTATGCTGTTAGGGAGGGTTCTAATTTCAACCTTTTACATGTAGCTGTCCAGTTTTCACAGCACCACTTATTGAAGAGGCTATATTTTCTCCGCTGTATATTCTTGCCTCCTTTATCAAAGATAAGGTGACCATATGTGCATGGGTTTATCTCTGCGCTTTCTATCCTGTTCCATTGATCTATATTTCTGTTTCTGTGCCAGTACCATACTATCTTGATTACTGTAGCTTTGTAGTATAGTCTGCAGTCAGGGAGCCTGATTCCTCCAGCTCCATTTTTCCTTCTCAAGATTGGTTTGGCTATTCGGGGTCTTTTGTGTTTCCATACAAATTGTGAAATTTTTTGTTCTAGTTCTGTGAAACATACCAGTGGTAGTTTGATAGGGACTGCATTGAATCGGTAGATTGCTTTGGGTAGTAGAGACATTTTCACAATGTCGATTCTTCTAATCCAAGGACATGGTATATCTCTCCATCTATTTGTATCATCTTTAACTTCCTTCATCCATGTCATAATTTTCTGCATACAGGTCTGTTGTCTCCTTAGGTAGATTTATGCTTAGATATTTTATTCGTTTTGTTGCAATGGTAAATGGGAGTGTTTTCTTAATTTCACTTTCAGATTTTTCATCATTAGTGTATAGGAATACAAGAGACTTATGTGCATTAATTTTGTATCCTGCTACTTTAACAAATTCATTGATTAGCTCTAGTAGTTTTTTGGTAGCATCTTTAGGGTTCTCTATGTATTATATCATCTCATCTGCAAACAGTGACAGCTGTACTTGTTCTTTTCCAATTCGGATTCCTTTTATTTCCTTTTCTTCTCTGATTGCCGTGGCTAGGACTTCCAAATCTATGTTGAATAATAGTGGTGAGAGTGGGCAACCTTGTCTTGTTCCTGATCTTAGAGGAAATGGTTTCAGTTTTTCACCATTAAGGATGATGCTGGCTGTGGGTTTGCCATATATGGCCTTTATTATGTTGAGGAAAGTTCCCTCTATGCCTACTTTCTGGAGGGTTTTTATCGTAAATGGGTGTTGAATTTTGTTGAAAGCTTTGTCTGCATCTATTGAGATGATCATATGGTTTTTCTCCTTCAACTTGTTAATATGGTGTATCATGTTGATTGATTTGCATATATTGAAGAATTCTTGCATTCCTGGGATAAACCCCCCTTGATCATAGTGTATGATGCTTTTCATATGCTGATGGATCCTGTGTGCTAGTATTTTGTTGAGGATTTTTGCATCTATGTTCATCAGTGAAATTGGCCTGTAGTTTTCTTTCTTTGTGACATCTTTGTCTGGTTTTGGTATCAGAGTTACGGTGGCCTCGTAGAATGAGTTTGGGAGTGTTCTGCCCTCTGCTATATTTTGGAAGAGTTTGAGAAGGATAGGTGTTAGCTCTTCTCTAAATGTTTGAAAGAATTCGCCTTTGAATCCATCTGGTCCTGGACATTTGTTTCTTGGAAGATTTTTAATCACAGTCTCAATTTCAGTGCTTGTGATTGGTCTGTTCGTATTTTCTATTTCTTCCTGGTTCAGTCTCAGAAGGTTGTGCATTTCTAAGAATTTATCCATTTCGTCCAGTTTGTCCATTTTATTGGCATACAGTTGCTTGTAGCAATCTCTCATGTTCCTTTGTATTTCTGCAGTGTCAGTTGTTACTTCTCCATTTTCATTTAAAGTTCTATTGATTTGAGTCTTCTCCCTTTTTTTCTTGGTAAGTCTGGCTAATGGGTTATCTATTTTGTTTGCCTTCTCAAAGAACCAGCTTTTAGTTTTATTGATCTTTGCTATCGTTTCCTTCATTTCTTTTTCATTTACTTCTGACCTGATCTTTATGATTTTTTTCCTTCTGCTAACTTTGGGGTTTTTTTGTTCTTCTTTCTCCAACTGCTTTAGGTATAAGGTTAGGTTGTTTATTTGAGATGTTTCTATTGCTATAAACTTCCCTCTTAGAACTGCTTTTGTTGCATCCCATAGGTTTTGGGTCGTTGTTTTTCCATTGTCATTTGTTTCTAGGTACTTTTTGATTTCCCCTTTGATTTCTTCACTGATATCTTGGTTATTAAGTAATGTGTTGTTTAGCCTCGATGTGTTTGTATTTCTTACAGATTTTTTCCTGTAATTGATATCTAGTCTCATAGTGTTGTGGTCAGAAAAGATACTTGATATGATTTCAAATTTCTTAAATTTACCAAGGCTTGATTTGTGATCCAATATACGATCTTTCCTGTAGAATGTTCCATGAGCCCTTGGGAAGAATTTGTATTCTGTTGGTTTTGGATGGAATGTCCTAGAAATTTCAATTAAGTCCATCTTGTTTATTGTATCATTTAAAGCTTGTGTTTCCTTATTTATTTTCAATTTGGATGATCTGTCTATTGGTTAAAGTGGGGTGTTAAAGTCCCCTACTATGGTTGTGTTGCTTTCGATTTCCCCTTTTATGGCTGTTAGTATTTGCCTTATATATTGAGGCACTCCTACGTTGGGTGCATAAATATTTACGATTGTTATATCTTCTTCTTAGATTGATCCCTTGATCATTATGTAGTGTCCTTCTTTGTCTCATGTAATAGTCTTTGTTTTACAGTCTATTTTGTTTGATATGAGAATTGCTACTGCAGCTTTCTTTTGATTTCCATTTGCATGGAATATCTTTTTCCATCCCCTCACTTTCAGTCTGTATGTGTCCCTAGGTCTGAAGTGGGTCTCTTGTAGACAGCATATATACGGGTCTTGTTTTTGTATCCATTCAGCCAATCTATATCTTTTGGTTGAAGCATTTAATCCATTTACATTTAAGGTAATTATTACTATGTATGTTCCTATTACCATTTTCTTAATTGTTTGGGGGTTATTATTGTAGGTCTTTTCCTTCTCTTGTGTCTCCTGCCTAGAAAGTTCCTTTAGCATTTGTTGTAAAGTTGGTTTGGTGGTGCTGAATTCTCTTAGCTTTTGCTTTTCTGTAAAGGGTTTAATTTCACTGTCAAATCTGAATGAGATCCTTGCTGTGTAGAGTAATCTTGGTTGTACGTTTTTCTCCTTCATCACTTTAAATATCTCCTGTCACTCCCTTCTGTCTTGCAGAGTTTCTGCTGAAAAGTCAGCTGTTAACCTTATGGGGATTCCCTTATGTTCTATTTGTTGTTTTTCCCTTGCTGCTTTTAATATTTGTTCTTTGTATTTAAATTTTGATAGTGTGATTACTATGTGTCTTGGTGTGTTTCTCCTTGGATTTATCCTGTATGGAACCCTCTGTGCTTCCTGCACTTGATTAGCTATTTCCTTTCCCATATTTGGGAAGTTTTCAACTATAATCTCTTCAAATATTTTTTCAGTCCCTTTCTTTTGCTCTTCTTCTTCTGGGACCCTTATAATTCAAATGTTGGTGTGTTTACTGTTGTCCCAGAGGTCTCTGAGACTGCCCTCAATTCTTTTCATTCTTTGTTCTTTATTCTGCTCTGCAGTAGTTATTTCCACTGTTCCATCTTCCAGGTCACTTATCCATTCTTCTGCCTCAGTTATTCTGCTATTGATCCCTTCTGGAGAATTTTAATTTCATTTATTGTGTTGTTCATCACTGTCTGTTTGCTCTTTAGTTCTTCTAGGTCCTTTTTAAACGTCTCTTGTATTTTCTCCATTCTATTTCCAAGATTTTGTATCATCTTTACTATCATTATTCTGAATTCTTTTTCAGGTAGACTGCTTATTTCCTCTTCATTTGTTAGGTCTGGTGGGTTTTTTCCTTGCTCCTACATCTGCTGTGTGTTTCTCTGTCTTCTCACTTTGCTTAACTTACTGTGTTTGGGTGTCCTTTTCACAGGCTGCAGGTTCATGGTTCCCGTTGTTTTTGGTGTCTGTTCCCAGTGGCTAAGGTTGATTCAGTGGGTTGTGTAGGCTTCCTGGTGGACAGGACTAGTGCCTGTGTTCTGGTGGATGAGGCTGGATCTTGTCTTTCTGGTGGGCAGGTCCATGTCTGGTGGTTTCTTTTGGGGTGTCTGTGGCTTATTATGATTTTAGGCAGCCTCTCTGCTAATGGGTGGGGTTGTGTTCCTGTCTTGCTAGTTGCTTGGCACAGGGTGTCCAGCACTGTAGCTTGCTGGCTTTTGAGTGGAGCTGGGTCTTGGCTTTGAGATGGTGGTCTCTGGGAGATTTTTGCCATATGATATTATGTGGAGCTGGGAGGTCTCTTGTGGACTGGTGTCCTGATTGTGGCTCTCCCACCTGCGTGGCACAGTCCTGATGCCTGGGTGGAGCACCAACAGCCTGTTCTCCACATGGCTCAGAATAAAAGGGAGTAAAAAAAGAAAGAAAGAAGAAGTTAAAATAAAATGAAATAAAGTAAAGTAAAATAAAGTTATTAAAATAAAAAATTAAGAAAAAATTTTTTTAAATAATAAAAAGGGATAAATGGACAGACAGAACCCTCGGACAAATGGTAAAAGCAAAGCTATGCAGACAAAATTACACACAGAAGCGTACGCATACACATTTACAAAAAGAGAAAAAGGGAAAAAAATATATGTATATCATTGCTCCCAAAGTCCACCTCCTCAATTTGGGCTGATTCATTGTCTATTCAGGTATTCCAGAGATTCAGGGTACATCAAGTTGATTGTGGAGCTTTAATCCACTGCTTCTGAGGCTGCTGGGAGAAATTTCCCTTTCTCTTCTTTGTTCGCACAACTCCCAGGGTTCAGCTTTGCATTTGGACCCGCCTCTGCCTGTAGGTCGCCGGAGGGCATCTGTTCTTCGCTCAGACAGGATGAGGTTAAAGGAGCAGCTGATTCGGGGGCTCTGGCTCACTCAGGCCGGGGGGAGGGAGGGGTATGGATGTGGGGCGAGCCTGCATCGGCAGAGGCCGGCGTGGTGTTGCACCAGCCTGAGGCGCGCCGTGTGTTCTCCCAGGGAAGTTGTCCCTGGATCCTGGGACCCTGGCAGTGGCGCGTTGCACAGGTTCCCCGGAAGGGAGGTGTGGATAGTGACCTGTGCTCGCACACAGCCTTCTTGGTGGCGGCAGCAACAGCCTTAGCGTCTCATGCACGTCTCTGGGGTCTGCTCTGTTAGCTGCGGCTCACGCCCATCTCTGGAGCTCCTTTAAGCAGCGTTCTTAATCCCCTCTCCCCGCGTACCAGGAAACAAAGAGGGAAGAAGTCTCTTGCCTCTTCGGCCGGTCCAAACTTTTCCCCGGACTCCCTCCTGGCTAGCCGTGGTGCCCTGGCCCCCTGCAGGCTGTGTTCACGCCGCCAACCCCAGTCTTCTCCCTGGGGTCTGACCTCCGAAGCCCGAGCCTCAGCTGCCAGCCCTGCCCGCCCTGGCGGGGGAGCAGACAAGTCTCTCGGGCTGGTGAGTGCTGGTCGGCAACGATCCTCTGTGTGGGAATCTCTCCGCTTTGCCCTCTGCACCCCTGTTGCTGCGCTCTCCTCCGTGGCTCCGAAGCTCCCCCCTCTGCCACCCGCAGTCTCCACCCACAAAGGGGCTTCCTAGTGTGTGGAAACCTTTCCTCCTTCACAGCTCCCTCCCAGAGGGGCAGGTCCTGTCCCTATTCTTTTGTCTCCGTTTTTTTCTTTTTTCTTTTGCCCTACCCAGGTACGTGGGGAGTTTCTTGCCTTTTGGGAGGTCTGAGGTCTTCTGCCAGCGTTCAGTAGGTGTTCTGTAGGAGTTGTTCCACGTGTAGATGTATTTCTGATGTATCTGTGGGGAGGAAGGTGATCTCCGTCTCTTACTCTTCTGCCATCTTGAAGGTCCTCACAGTCCAGAAATTTATTTGTTCACAATTTGTTTCTCACAGTTCTGGAAGCTAGAAAGTCAGTTTCTGGTGAATCCCCTCTTGTGGTTTGCAGGCAATCCATAACAATGGTTTCTGGAAGCCCTGAGAATAATTAATATTTCCCTCCTGGTAGTTGTTCCACGAGGCAGACAGCTGGATGTGTTGGACTCCATTTCAGTCTATACACAAAACCCAAGCTACACTATTTCTCGAATTAAAACCCAGAAAGAAGTATTCTGAGTTGAGAGGGCTTGTGGTGTGCAGGGACAAGGGTGAGATTTGGAGTCCAACCCAGACTCTAGTAGCATCACCACCACTTGTCTGCTCTGTATCTTTGGGCAAACCGCTGGACCACCCTTCTCCTCCCCAAAGGCTCTTCCACCTCTAGATAATAAAATAGGGAGACTGAAACCTACCTCATAGGTGTGTTTGTAATCCAATAAGATGAGGCATGAGAAAGTGCATTGGCAAGTGCAAAGCTCGGCCCCGGAATGGATCAAGGAGATCAAGAAGAAAGAGGAATCTCCCTGGAGATGCCTGGCATCCAAAATGAAGGCAATCCTAGTTAGTGCAGCCTTGTTTGTGCCACAGGGGAGGCCTCTGGAAGCCCTTAATTCCTAATTACCCATAGATAATGAATGAATACAGTGGTAAATGTTATTAGAATAATTTACTGTTCATGAAGAACAAGGGACAATTAGAATAATTCCCTATTAGTATTCACATGCCCCTTGCTGAAGAGATTCCCACCACCTTGGGCTCCCAGGGCCCCCATTAGAGGAATGGGATCCCCCTCTGCAGCACCAGGCTGTATCCAGCAGGGTTATTAGGCAAGGGAAGTTATTGGCTGTGTAATTAACTATGTAATTAACTCAGAGTGCAGAATGCCATCAGCACCTAATCTAATAGAAACATGTAATTAAATTGTGTCTTTAATCCCTGGGAAAGTCTCTGGATTGCGGTGTGGGAATCAACCTGGCAGCATGCCTCCAGGTCTCCAGTACCTTCATTTAGACAATGAATTGATATTCAAGTTACCTTTCTCATTCAAACCTAATTGAATTTCTCGCTACTCCCCATGAGGTGTAATGTGTTTATAAAGATGCGCTTCTTCATTCACCGCCTGGAGAACCCACAGCAAAGCGGTCATCACCTAGCTCCCACAGCCTCTTACCCAGATACTAGATGCCAGCAAGTGTCCCCTTTAAGAGGCTGATTGGTGCTTTGCTTGCTCCTTGGTATCTTTGCATCTGAACGGTGGTAACTGGCTGGAGAGCAGCTGTGACTAATGAATTCTCCCTCCTTATTGAGCCAAAGTCAGACGGTTGTTGCCAACATGTCCATTTTGTTTTTTAGCTCTCCTTTCACTTTGCCTGATTCTGATGCATTCTTCCTAAATTCCCTCCTTGCCCCCTGGAGCACTACCTCCAGCACCCTCTTGAGTGCTCCTCTACGTTACATCCACCCCCGTCCTCAAATCCAGCCCTGGGAGAGCCAACCGCACTTGTGACTTTGTCAGGCTTCCCTGCTCTCTCTACAAAGACAAGGCTCACAGTCCTAGAACTCAGACGGCCTCCCCCAGGCTTGGCTTTCTCCTGGGCTGCAGAGGAGAGAGGAGCTGGGAGGGGAGAGGCCCCATGGAGATGGAGGTGCGGCGGAGAGACAAGGAGACTCAGGGTGAAAAGGGCAGAAAGACAACGGGAAACAGCATGGAGGGGAATGTGGGGAGAAGGATGAAACAAGCTGGAGCATAATAGGGAAGGTGGAGAGAAAAGAGAGGGATGTAACAAAAGAAGAGGGTGAGAGAGAAAGAGAGAAGGGAGAGAAGAGCTGAGGAGAGATGCCCCTGTTTAATAGAGCTGTCCTCAAGGATGCGGAACATGTCAGTGAGCCAGCCAGCATCAGCCATTCGGGAAAGACCTGTGAAAGGCTTGACTATCAAACAGAGGCAACGACTGGAGTGGAAGCTTCCGATTGCACTGTACACCTGATAGCCTAATCTGAAATGAGAATCTCCGTGATGCGGGGTGGGAGAGGCATAGCCATTCTCAAAAAGACATCATTTTTTTTTTTAAAGCAAAAAAATAAAACTTTTCCCATCCCCTCTGCCTTCAGAAGTTTAACAAAAGTGCATCCATTCAGAGACATCACTTATCTCCAGTGGCAATCAGCTTAAATATGTCCCATTATCAAGCTGCCTGCTACTGTACACCAGCGGGTGTTGTACCAACGCAGAGTCGAGTGTAGATAGCAGACTAGTAATTGCTCATTTGTTTAAAGAAATTTCAGTTCCCGGAGAGGGGAGAGGAAAAGTCAAAGCCAGTGGGACAGAGCATGGGCCGGTGCAAAGCCTGTGCCATGAGCTGCAAGCCAGCTCTGCTGGGGAGGGGGCATCCCAGGGAGACTGGTCTCTGGAGACTAGATGAGGGCTGGGGGCAACAAGGCATGGCTGGAAGGGTCCTTTCTGGGCACTACCAAAAACTGAGAACAGAAGGCCGACTGGGAAGGATTGTAGAGGGGAACCTGTTCTCACCCAATTAGAGGGTCAGATTGGGTGATTTGGAGGGTGGGTAGAGATTGGGATGTCAGGGGCCGTTGACTCCCCAATATCTCCCCTTCTAACTTTTTGTACTGCTGGGAATGTCAACATTACTTACCTATATTTCAATCATCCAATGACCTTTTTCTTATAATCATTTAAAATAATGGTACCCTTGCCAGGGCTTTTTAAGTCTTGAATTGTCAGTGTGAGTCTCTGATCTTCATCACAGACGTTGTGTCTCTGCTTTCTTCCTACACAGCCTCACCCAGAGCTGGAGGTGTGGTAAATCCTTAGTACAATTGGATGAATGGAATGATGCACCCACAAAGGTAAATGAGTCTTGGTTTTTAAAGGCTAGCAAGGTCCTTTGTCTCATTGGATCATCATAAAAATGGCATAAGGGAGCTGAGGTTCACCGTGTAGGGTGACTTGCCCAAGGCCACAGACCCAGTAAGGGATGGAGTTGCCACTCAGCTCCTGGCAGAGCACAGCCACTGAGCAGTGATGGCCCATCTGCATATTCCAGGCAGCAGGGCTGGAAGAGAGAGCTCAGCCCCCCTTCTACTTCTCACTCAATTCCAGGTTACTAGGTGACCTGGACAGATCTTTTCTATTCCCTTCCTGTTCTATAAAATCTGAAGCCATTTCCTGTTTTTGGCTTGAGTCTCAGACTATTGGTGCTATGGATGGGAGAAAGCATAAAGTATATTTTGTGGGAGGTGGTACTACTACTCCCTCTCCCCTTCTTCCTAGTAGTGAAGCGCTTGATGCAGTAGGTGGCATTGTGGTACATGCACTGAGCCTAAGGGATAAGGAAAAATGTGCCCCCCCCATTCTAGTGCTTTCCTTCACTAATAAATCAGGAGACCTTGGACGCATCCTTGAACCCCTGGGTGCTTTCAGCTTCCTTATGTGTAAAACAGAGATAATTATATCTGCTTTCCCAACTCTGCAGGGTTATTCTAAGGATCAAATAGTGTAATACACATGATAATGCTCTCGAGTACACAGAAGCTTTTCATTTTGTATTTCTAGGTATATTTATATTCATTAGGCTTAAACACTAAAACGAAGGATGAACGGCCTCGAGAGCCATAGAGGAAAGACAATTTGTGTCTTAGGTAACTCTTACAACTACAGTGTATCCTTAAGGTAACCATTTGTTTGTTTTAAGGAAAAGACCTGGCTCTCCATAAAGACATTCAGGACTTTCAGGACATGAAAATGGGCTTTGGATGTCACAAGTTTGTTTGAATTTCACTCCAGGGAGCCCAGTTCAGTAAACACTCTCATGTGTAGAGAGCCCCCTTAATCAAGCCAGTGAATCTTTTTTGGGGGGGTGGGGAGGGCTTTATTTACTCTTGGCTGAGTTGGGTCTTTGTTGCTGTGCTGGCTTTCTCTAGTTGCGGCGAGAGGGGGCTACTCTTTGCTGCGGTGTGGGGGCTTCTCATTGCAGTGGCTTTTCTTGCTGTGGAGCACGGGCTCCAGGCGTGCGAGCTTCAGCAGTCGTGGCTCACGAGCTCTAGAGCACAGGCTCAGCAGCTGTGGCACACGGGCCCAGCTGCTCCGTGACATGTGGGATCTTCCCGGACCAGGGATCAAACCCGTGTCCCCTGCATTGGTAGGCGGATTCTTAACCACTGCGCCACCAGGGTAGCCCCAAGCCAGTGAATCTTAACCTAACCTTCACAATGAAAGTATAAATAGAACCCTGATTAAATAATTGTTATTTTCCTGCTGAGAATCTCAGTTGGGGCTCAGTCTTTACTGTAATATGTTATGCAAATGCTATATAGAGCATGTATATGTCTCCCCTGCCACAAACTATCTTTGATTACACCAACACAGGACTGGGAATCAAAGACTCAGGTTCTAGTCACTGCTCTGCCAGGGACTCACTGTATGACCTTGAGAAAATCACTTAATCTTCCAGAGCCTCAAAGTCCTCATCTTGTACCAGGGAGATCAAGGGTTTGCACTTATTGATGGCCCCTCTCCCAACCATGGAGTCCATGTTTTTGAAAACATCTACTAATCTGCCTTTACTGCATGTTAGTTCATTCATTTCCCCAAGTCTGAAAATCAAAGGCATTTGTAACTGGTAGCCAGAGATTCTGATCAGACTTATATAATCAGAGTTAACACACTGAGCTAATTCAAACTGAAAGCAAAGAAGTGTGATATTTGAATTTGTCATGTAGCCGCATGATGGGTAAGTAGGGGGAATATATTAGGTTTTTTGAAATATTAACAATAGCTCACCAGGTTCTATCACCTCCTGTGCTTGGGAGGTGGGGATTCACCCAAGTACCCACTCACTCTGAGTCCCTGTCCGGCTCTGAGAATTGAAGATGCATTTATTCTGGGGATTTAGGAAGGCGTACAACCTACAGATGTCCCTGACCTCAGAAAGCTTACATTCTAGTGAAAGGGGAGACAGACAAACACACACACACACACACACACACACACACACACACACACACACACACGACACACACACACACAAAGTAATAGGTAAATTACAAGGTACATTAGAAGGTGATAAGGGCTTCAGAAAGAAACAAAGCAGAGGAGTCAGGGGTGATGATTGGTGGGCCAAGGCTTCTGTTCATGGTCAGGGTAACATCTGAGCAAAGACTTAAAGGAGGTGAGAAAGCAAGGCCTGCATGCTTAGAAGGGAAATAGCATTTCAGGTTGAGGCAGCAGCAGGTGCAAAGGCCCTGAGGTAGAAACATGCTTATTATACTCAGATACCAGTACAGGGCCAGAGAGCCTAGAGCAGAGTGAACCAGGTGGGTAGTCAGAGGTAAGTTCAGAAAGGTAAGGGGAGCAGCTCTGATAGGGCTGTAGGCCAATGTAAGAACTTGGCTTTTGCTCTGAGTGAAACGGGATCCACGGAAGGATGGGTGCTTGGGTGGAACAGAGTGTCATGGTCTGACTTAAGTTCTTAAGGGATCATCTGTTTACAGTGAATGACAACAAACTGTAGGGAAACAATGGTGAAAACAGGAAGACTAGTTAGGAGGCTATTGCTGTGGTCAGTCCAGAGGCGAGAGTGGCTTGAACAAAGGTAGTAATGATGGAGGTGGTGAAAGGGGTCAATTTCTGAAGATCGAGGGCTCAGGACTCGCCAATAGACTTGATGTGGGGTCCGGGGGAAGAGCGGGAGTCAAGTTTTGGGAGTCCATGATATATACTCTCTACTCCGATGAGGTTATTGCATCTATATACTTACCAATGTATTATAAACATATAATGTAGCACTTTGTAGAAGGTCCCCTGATTTATGATTTTGTGTAAATTTCCCTTGACCTCGAGGGAAATCAAATAAAATAATCTGTGAGAATATACAATATCATGTGAATTCTGTGGAAGAATGATATGCTAGGTGATACCTTACTTTGCAAACAGTGGTGGGAATATCCCAGGCAGTGGCAGTGCTCAAATGAGGCATGTAAGTCAGGGTTCAGCCCCCCATCTCTAAACAGACTGAGTTTGTTTAAACTGGAGAGGGCTTTCCAGGCTTTAATTTCCCTTAGGATCACTTTGATTCCATGAATTCTGAATGTGCATGGAAAGTGAAATAACCCTGAAAGCCTTCTTCTGATGAGACAAGGTTTAGGAAAACTAACCCCCTTGTTTAAAAGAGAAAGAAAGAAATGGTTCTCAGCTCCCTACTGAACACAGAGAAGAAACAGACTGAAACTAAAGTATGATTTGGCCACCATGAAACCTTTTTGGATCATGGCAGGATGTCAGTCAACCAAAGGTTAGGTCAGATCTAATTTTAATAAACAGGTTTCTACAGAACAGTGGGTTCAAGGACTACTAGTAGGTGTTATCTGAAAAATATGTATGGTACACATACAAGTTTGAGAAATAGTAGACTGAACAAGATGAATTGATATTTGAGAGTCTTTAATATGCTATTGCTAATGTTTCCAGTAAGATTAGTTTAATATGCAGAGTTTCCTAAATATTTGGGGGCATGGGACCCCATTCATCCCCTTGAGTAATGCCTCACCTTGAGAAATGCTGATCCTGACCCAGGGAATAGTTGTAGGACTACAGTGTAGTAATTATCCTTAAAAGCAGGAACATTTTCTATCCAGGATGGGTTGTTTGCTGTTCTTTCCTGGATGGTAGATGAATAGATGAGATAGTATTACTTTTAGGCACCAGTTCAATGGTTCTTTCCATTTAGATTAAATTCAACTAATTTTTTTGAGCTCAGCTACATGCCAGGCGCAGAGGTCTGGTTTAGATACCATTTGTACCTTCAAGAAGTTCTCAGAATTCCATGCAGGAGACAAACAGCATGGGAACACTTATTTGCCGTAACTGTTGATAAATGCTACCCCTGATGTACGTACAAAAGAGCTAGCAGACAAAAGTTTAGAGAAAGAAAATAGCAAAGAAGTTGGAAATATGGCAGATCTTGGAGCTAGCAAACATGGATTTGAATTTTACCTTGTCGCTGTAGATGTGTGACATCTGGGTAGGTTATGTAATTACTCTAAACCTGAAATGTAAATTAAATGTCACTTCAACCCAAAGTTTCTTGGGAGGGTTAAAGGGCATAAATTCATATGCAATCTGGCCTATAGTAGATGCTTAATCAATGGTGGCTTATACCATTGTTATTATTATTCTATCAATTATTCTATTAATAGCAATAATAAATGAACAAAACCATGCCAACAATATTTCTGCCTGGACAATATGGTAAGGATGGTTTCAGAAAACTTATTGAGAGGTATTGACATTTAAGTTTCTTCCAGAATAAAGACTGTGAAGATAAATAAGAAAATAAATTCAGAGGACAACAAGGGAAGGAAACTCCACTGGGGTTTATGGCATGAGTTAATGCCGGACCAGACTGTGAAGACACTTGTGTGGCAAGGTAAGAAGTTGAAATAGCTGATGCATGCACTGGGGGTCCTATTGACGGTTTTTAAAGAAATGACATAATCAAGTTATACAAAAATGCACTGGGACCACCCTCTCTTGTTGAATCACAGACTGTACTCTCTCCATATCCTTTGACCACTCAAGAGTTGATGGTGTCTTGCTGCCCCATGTATGACCCACTGAGATTTAAATTAGTATAGAGCCTACATTCGTTGACTCTGGGCCCAGATACACTCCAGTTGCCTCCACATACCTTAGAATAAGCGTTTTCATATTGTGTTGTTGAGAATTTTAAAGTTCAGTGGAGATCATTAATTCCAGGTTCCAAATTAATTTGATTCTCATTTCTTGTCATTTAAAAATATTTTTTTCTGATCAAGTTGCAATAGACAAACATACGCATGCATAAGTGTGCATGCACATGCTCGCACACACACACACTACTCAGATGTTTTATATGCCAAATGATAATATGCAGGGACTTATCAGCGTGTAAAGTTGGGCTGTTAGTCTAACATGTTTTTATGCAGATCTCAGAATAAAGAGATCTCGCAAGGTCTCCTGCAGGCTTTTGAAATTCTTACAGCTAAATCAGTAATTAGTACAGTTATAGCCCAACACTGTTTTGTATTTTTTATTTTATTTCATTTTAATTCAGACCTTCATATATTTGCTCAAGTAAAATTGTTTGTGCAAGTACCCTACTACTTATCCACTTGGATTAAGATTTTCCTGATAATGTACAGCCAACACAAAATATCAAAATTGAACCCTGAGATGCATAGGACTACACCTGTCATCCATAATCCTGATTTAAAATTTTTGGGTTCACTGAAATTTTCACATTGGGTTGAATTTATACTAAATGAACTATAAAATTTTAAATTCATAAATAAGTCTCTATAACAAAATATCATTTCCTCTATTTTATGTGTTAAGATTCTACATTAAGTTTTACTTGGGAAGAAGGGATATATTTTGCTGAAAAATAAAAGTAAAGAAAATAATCATCCTAGACCACAGATCATTGTCTTTTCCAGTACCAGTGACTGAAAGTTTTCCCTTATGGAAAAGTAGGGAGAGAGAGGTGGTGATGGCAAAGCCTCTATTAACGGCACAGACTCCACATATGGAGGAGGAGCTAAAAGGGCAGATTTCTTCCCCCTCAAATCTCTAAGCATTCTCGTGATGCTTGGTTTGTTCTCTGTGTATTGAAGGGTAGAATTTGATTTCTCCTGTTGTTGTTGCTCTAAACCATATGACTCCATATTTTACCAGTGACGCTAATCAAGAGAAGAGGAAAATGTGTCTAGTTGTTTATTTCACACACACACACACACACACACGCACACGACTGCAGATCAAAAGCAGCCTGAATATGCTTTTATGCGATCACACCACAGATGCACTGGGAGTACTGTACAGAGGCAGGCACAGTTGTCTTAGTTCATGCACAATGCACGTCACAAGTAAATACTATTGCAGCAAGCTGTTTACTCCTGGAGAATAATATTTACAGGTCTCAGTAAGTGAGGCTTTCTTTCTAGCTTTACAGTGCTTTATGTAGCTTGGATGAATGCAGGCTGAATTTCCAGGCTCCAGCTAAATGGTATTTACGACAAACCTAGCATGCGATGCTTGAGAGATTTTTCAAGCACAATCTCCATTTCTGAGCCAAGTTGAAAAAAACCACGGATTTATTCTTCCCATTATACAGATGAAGAAGAGAAGTCACTGCCTGTATAGGTGATGGCTGCTTGTCCACAGTGACATGGGGAGTTGAAAGTCAAATACGAATTCAATTTTCAGTCTTGCTCTCACTGGTGATTGCATTTGAATGAGTTATTAACCCTGCTGAGACTTAATTTCTTTATCTGAAAACTGGGATTAAAATACATGGTGATTGATGATCACCTGGAAAGACATCAAATGAGATAACAACTATTAAGCTCTCTGTATAGAGCCAAGGACAGAGGTGGAATTAGAAAAAACATATGCTTCCTCCTTGATAGCCTCCCCTTTCTCATGTTTCCAGAGAGAATATTACTAATGTGCAGAGTAGCTTGTGAGGAATAAAGAATATACATTCAAATGTAAGCTGACATGTGGTAAGTACTTAATAAATGGTGGTTAATGACACTCTACTTATGGTAATATTAAATGAACAAAGCAACCCTAACACTATTTCTTACCATCTTGTACAGAACTGTGAAGGACACCACCATAAGAGAAAACACCTTATTTGTTCACCAATTAGGAAGTTCCTTGCTGAATGCTAGGTGTGGAGTATTTGGGCAGAGCATGGTTCAATGTCAAACCTCCTTTGCAGAGTGGACTGAAGTATCCAAAGCATGTGAAGAAGATGGGGTCTGAGCCCACCTTTGAGGGAGAGGAAATGTTACTGACCACTATTCTTGGCCTTCTTAATCAACAGAAATTGATCAGAGGCCAGACAAGAAATTCCGGCAAGGCAAGGCTTTATTGGGGTCCCGGCTGCAGCAGCGGGGGAGTGAGAACAAACAACAGGTTGCCTTGCTTGCACGCTCCCTGAGGGTGGGCAAGATTGTTCCTTATATGGGGTGAGGGCAGGGGTGTGTCCAGGGGTTGGGCCGGAGGGGTGGCTTAGGTGTTTTGCCCATCCCTTAGGTGGTGTTGTGTGCAGGGGGCATGCTCAGTACCTGCTTTTGCTCCTGACCCCCTGCTTTTGCTCCAGGCTCTTCAAAAGTGGCAGTTGGGTTTTTTGGTCTCTTTCATCCAGAATTTGCCCCATCTGCGCTTGCACGCAGTTATTTTTAGTCCCAGACAGTTTCTTTGCGTTTTGTTGCCGGAGGAGAGATGTGTCCAGGTGCAAACATTACAGCAAAGGGTCCCAGGTCCCAGCAAAGTGTCCCAGGTCCCAGCCTGTCTCAGAAAGAGTAGGATGAATGAAAAGAAAGGGGAAGGCATTTCAGGGAGAGGATCCAGCAGGGGCAGAGACCTAGAGATAAGAAGGAGATGGCCCTGTGAGGAGGATTAGGGAAGATTCTGGCATGGCTCGAGAATAGGGCAAGTATCCAGGAGCAGAGGACAGAGGGAATGTCCCAGCACCTCTAGAGGGCCCTGAGACCCCAGCTGAGAAATTGGGCTTTAGTTTGCAGGCAGCAGGGACACATCAAAGATTCCTGAGCAGAGAAGTGTCATGACAGACAAAAGAGTTTAGTTTTAGACAGTGGAGGTGCAGAATTCTGGATGGCTTGGAGGATAAAGAGATTAAAACCAGAAAGCCTAGTTAATGAGTAATTGCATTTCAGGAAGATGGAGATGAGGGCAAGGACTAGGTCCCCAGCAGTTACTGTAAGAGAGAACAAGAGAAGTAGATGCTGGGGGGAAGGAGAGTGAGAGTTTCAAACCCTGCATGGTGCAGCGGAGGGGAGGTCCCGTATAAGTATAATGAGGTAATGTCATCACTGGACCAGGAGACATGGCACAGAGGAAAGGAACTTGGAAATGCCATCAGAATCGCAATCAATTGGTTTATGCAAATGTTTCACTTCCCCCCGTCTCCCCAAAAGGGAAGACATAATTTGCACATATAGTGTTATTAATATCTAGAGCTTGGGAAAACAAAAGCGATGTTTAAACTTCAGAATTTTAAATCTTCCAATTTGCACTGCTCTATGCCTTGCTAAATTCACAGCACTGGAGACCTTTTGATGTTCTGCAAAGCCTCTCTCCACACTCTTTTCCTCTTGATAAAACATTAAATCAGTGCATTTCCCACCCCATCCCTCCCTTTTTCCCCTCTAAAGATGAGTTTTTCTGGTAACTGAAATTCTGTTTCAATATGTAGAGTTCTGAAGGGAGCGATGGCTGCAGTAGTGATATTTCACATCGTTAGGCTTTGAGACTTTAGGCTGTAAAATAGATTCCTATTAGAGTTGATAATTCAAAATGCTTTTGTCATGTGGACGTGGGGCAAAGACCCAAAGAGGGCAGATTCCTGGAGGGTGAGGAGGATTTACATTGGGCTGTACGTGGGGACTGCACTGGCCACTCCAGTTATATTTTAAATGAACATCTAAGAACTTAAGGAAGGCAAATTCGTTTGTCATTTGTTTATCCAAGCCACCTTTTCTATTCTCAGTCCTGTGCTGTTGGAATGGTAAGTGTGTGTGTGTGTGTGTGTGTGTGTGAGTGTTTATGGGACATAACAGGAACATGGCAACTACTTTAGGGGAAGAATATTCTAGCTCAGTGTTACTCAAACTTTTAAAAAAATTATCATCCCCACCTCCTATCCCTTGAGCCTCTTAGACATTTTTTTCTAATTCCCCCCCACTGTGAAATTTTAATACTGCAGACATACTGTATATTAGTTTATGTACTTAATGTAATATACCTGTACTTTATCCATAAAAAGAGTAATCTTTTCCCCTTTCCCAACCAATTTTCTCCCCCTCAAGGGAAATATTGTTCTTGTAGAGCGTGTATGTTCCATTTGGAGTAGAAACAGTTATATGTCTCCATTATGTCCTGTGTTGGAGGGCACTACAAAGAGATGAATAAACTCAGAGGAGGGGGGAGTGGGTTGAATAGTGGCCCCACAAAGATATGCCTCCCTCCTCACCCCAGCACCTGTGAATGCCATCTTATTACCAAATGTTATCTTTTTACAATATACCATTTTTTAACCAAATTACCACATTTGCAGATGTAATTAAATATGTAGAGATAAGATCATCCTAATTTATCAGAGTTGGCCCTAAATCCAAAGACAAGCGTCCGAATAAGAGACACATAGGGGAGAGATGCAGACACAGAGGAGAGAAAGCTCCTGTGGAGATGAAAGGAGAGATTGGAGTGATGCTGCCACAAGCCAAGGGATGCTTGGGGCCACCAGAAGGAATGCTTTGGGCTACTAGGAAAACTTTTCCTCTAGAGCTTTTGGAGGGAGCCTAGTCCTAAAGACACCTTGATTTCAGACTTCTAGTCTTCAGGACTACGAGAGAGTACATTTCTGTTGTTTAAGCTGCACAGTTTGTGGTAATTTGTTACTGTAGTCCAAATATAGGAGAGTGTGGCTGACTTTGCCTCAGAGAGTACGAGGACATCTCTAGAGGATATGACTTTTGAGCTGGATCGAGACAAGTAGGAGGTTGGCAGGGAGAGAAGAAGAAGAGTATCTAGCAGAAAGAACAGCACATGGAAATAGGTAAGGGGTGATGAGGATGTGCCTGTGCTACTCAGGCTCACTTATTGCTTGAGTTCTCCCCGACCTCAACATTTGGAAGACCTGAAGAGTTTGGCACTGGGCCCTTTTTAATCCCTGTTTATTCTATCCCTCCTAAATGAGCTCATCCTTTTCCCAGATACCTTCTATGTGTTGATAACTCCCAAATGTTTATCTTCAGACCCAACCTGTTCTCCACAATGGAGACTCACATCCAATTGCCACCTGAGGCCCCCATTTGCCTGTCTCCCAGGCATCTCCATAGGTGTCTACAATGTCAACTCTTAACTCCCAACTCATACTGTTTCTGCTCAAGTCTCTCCTTCTCTGTACCACCAACAATGAGCATTTCTAGGTAACAGACTGCTCAGTGAGAAACTTTGGAGTCCTCACTGATTCCTCCCATTTCCTCAGTTTCCACCTCCCATCCGTCAACTTCCCGCCAGTTCTTCCTCCAAGATTCCTATCACATCAGTCCCCTTGTCTCTGTTAGAAGGACGGTATAACTTAGCAGCTGAGAGCAGGGCTTTAGAACTGCCTCACTTCAAATCCTTGCTGCATCTCTATCCTTGCTTCAGTTTCTCATCTGGAAAATGGGATAAAATAGCCCCTTCCTCCTAGAGTCATTGTGAGGATTAAATAAATTAATCCATGTGAAAGGTTTAGGACACCAACAGTAACTGTTAGCTGTTATTATGATCACTGCCAATGCTTTTATTCAAGTCCCTACCATCCCACTTGTTCTATTACTAGAGCTCCTACCTGGACTCTCAGATTCCCTGCTCAGCCTTCCCTCTAGAAACCATTCTTTACACAGAAGATTTTCTCCTTCCCACTACACTTAGAATAACACCCAATCTCCTTACCACAGGCTTTGCACGGCCAACCTTGTCTAGCTCTTCAATCTCATCTCATGTAACATCTCTTCACTTATTCTAGGGCTACACTGTTCAGTACAGTAGCCACTGGCCATGTGTGGCCATTGAGTCCTTGAAATGTGTCCTAGTTTCAATTGAGAGGTGCTCTAAGTGTAAGATACACACTGGAATTGGAAGACTTAGCATGAATAAAACTACATAAAATATGTCACTATTTTTTAAAAATCTTGATTACATGTTGAAATGACAGTATTTTGGATATGTTGGGTTAAATAAACTATATTAATTTCACCTGTTTTGTTTTTTGAATGTGGCTATAAAACATTTGAGAATCATGTATGTGGCTCATTGCATCCCTATTGAACAGGCCTGCTTTCAGGCCTTCTTCCAATTTCTGGAGCACTCCAAACCATCTCCAACCTCAATCTTTACACTTGAGGTTTTCTCTGCCTGGAATGCCCTCACCCTGCTCTTTAAGTGGCTAGTTTTTCTCGTCCTTCAGCTTCAATATCACCTCTTCAAAGAGGTCTTGTCTGACCATCCATCTATATCCTTCTTGGCACTGTTTCCTTCTTCCCCACCTCTCCCACTAGAAAGCAAGCCCCATAATTCAGGAACCATTTGTCCTGTTCACTGTTGTAGCCCCAGCACCTAGCAAAAGTACATCTTCAGTACACATCTATGGAATAAATGAAGCAACAAAGAGATTACTTCTTAAAGAAGACATTTCTTACTATTTATAAGGTTCTCTGAGCTCTATGAAGGTCAAAAAAATAAAGTGGGCATTTTAGAAATCTGCTCCACTGAAGACAGGGATGGGCATGAAGTATATTCTAAACACCAGGAGGCAGAAAACACTGAAGTGAAATAAAACAGAAATTGGGATCTACCTAAAAGTAACTGCTTATGTATGCAACAGCTGTCCTAGAGGTCCAGGACTGGGAATAAGGGTGAACTTACCTGTAGTTAAAATACTCTGCACATCACCAAGTAAGATTTAAAGTGCATTAGATCTGAACCCCAGCATAACGCAGTGCCACTGTGCCTGAAATATTAATAGTAGCTAATACCTACCAGGTGTCAGAGGCTCTGCTAACCATATTGCATAGGATATTTTATTTAATTCTCATCATCTGTTAAGGTAAGTTCCAGCACTATTTCTACTTTACACTAAAGAAACTCAGACAAGGCAATAATTCATCTCACGTCATCAGTGAGCGATAGAACCAGGATTAGGGTCCACACTTGACTGAGCCCTTGAACGCCGTGATACCAGTCTGTGAAGAACAGACCAGGATGCCTGCCTGAATTCCAGTTCTTGCTTTGCTATTGCCTGGGCAATTTTAGATTAGTCCAGATCCCAACCTCTCTTCTTCAGATCTACCCCAGAACTGCTTATCCTTTAGTATTTCCTGCTCATATAGTCCCCAGATAGGGATTACCGAGTTCATCCACCCTGGAGTTGGATTTGACTTGTTTCCCTTCCTAATCCCTGCAACCAGTCACCAAGTCAGAGGCATTGCTTCTATTTACAAAATACTCTGCAACTTGCCCCCTCCTTACCACCTCTTCTCTCACTGCCTCGGATCAAGCTCCATCACTGCCCACATGGAGTAGTCCCACAGGTTCCCTACTGGCCTCATCTCCAATCTCTCCCACTGGAATCCTTCCTCTAGCTGGTGCTGGAGTGACCCAGTCTAACATGGAAATCTAATTGCATCAAGTATCTCCATTCTCCACCCCTTCAACATATTTAGTAGCTTCCCATGGCTCATAAAATAAGGTGCAAGTTCCTTGACTGAGCATATAAATGCCTTCACAGTTTCCCCCAGCCTATGTGTGTTAGGCAGACTTTGAAGGTAGCCCCAGTGATCCCTTCCTCCTGGTATTCACTCCCTGTGTAATCCCCTCTCCTGACCAATAGAATATGACAAAAGTGATGGGATGCTACATCTGAGATTAGAAAAAGACCTTGAGTTTCACCTTGCTGGCACTCTCATGCTCCCTTGAGCTCTCCTTAAGCTTTGCTCACTCAGATGAAGCCAGCTGCCATGTTGTGAGCTGCCCAATGGAGAGGCGCACATAACAAGGAAGTGAGGGAGGGCTCCGGCCAATGGCCAGCAAGGAACTGAACCCTGTTAACAGCCACGTGTGTAAGCTTGGAAGCCCATCAACCCCCAGCAGATCCTCGAGATGACTGCCGTCCTGGTTGACACCTTGATTGCAGCCTTGTTGGAGACAAGGCCCTGAACTAGAGGCGCCAGCCAAGGTGTACTTGGATTCCTTCCTACAGAAGCTCTGAAATAATACATGTTTGCTGCTTTAAGCTAAGTTTTAGGGTTACAGTACTTACTAAGCAGCAATACATAACTAATACACTAGGTGTTCAGCCTCATGTTTTAGCAACTTCTACTTACACATCCAGTATTCCCATCACAGCGAACTTGTAATTAGTCCCCAACACATCCTGCACTCTTCATCCCCAGGCTTCTGTATATATCTTTTTCTTTTTCTACTCTTAATGCCATCTCTTTCTTTTCTGCCTGGTAAACACATGGTCCTTCATCAAAACCCACCTGTAATAGCACAGCTGTTCAGCCACCTTTCCCAATTTCCCAGCTAGCCACTCCTCCTCTATGCTCCCAAGACATTCGCATATGCTGGTGAAGGGCGGGCGTATGGGTGAAGGTGCTCCTTTGTCTCCACCTTCCCCACACCTGCTCTCCTCACACACACTCCCGTCCCCATTGGATCCAGAATCCCAAGGGAAGCAACTCTGCTTTCATCTCCTTCATCTCCAACACCTAGCACAGGGTCATGTATGTATGTGCCATTTGTTTTTAGTTGAACAGAACTTAAAAATTGATGTTAGAGGGATGAAACTCTTGTCTTAGTTTCTTCATGTGTAAGATAATAATAACAGTATAGAATAATAGCCATAATAACAAAATAATGTGGTAATGATCTTAGTAAAGGTATAATACTACTACTACTAAAATAATAATAATAATGACGATGATGACGATAATGATAATGATAAATCCATGAGTCAGGCTCTACACTAAAGGTTTTCACATCCACTGTCTCTCTACCTCAAGATACCCTACATGTTATTAAATTATATCCATTCCACACAGGCTCAGGGAGGTTAAATAACTTGTCTAGAGCCTCAGAACTAATGGTGGAGCTAGAATTCAATCCCAGATCTGTCTGATTGCCCGGTCAGTCCTTTTTCCACTACAGTCTTTAATTAAAGGGTCTCCAAGAATAAATTGTTGAGGAGGATGTGGGTAGTCCTTTGGAATGGGAATGGCAGATTCCTCCAGGTTCTGACACAGGTATGTAAAGGTCCTCAAGGAGATATGTGGGACAGGGGACAAAGTTAAAGGCATTCCTTCCCCCAGACAAACCAGTGAAGAATGACTGGAGGAAAGATCAATAACCCTGGTGGTAGTGGGGAGGGTGGTTTGTAGGGGAGGCCCAGGAGGGCCTCCCCAAATCTATTAGGAAAATGCTCTCCAAGGCCCTGAAGCTGAGCACAGATCCAATTAGCTGACTGATATATGGATATATTCAGGACGGAGCAGTTTTGGAAAGGGTTGCACCTGGCCTTGGGAATTTTGATGAGCTTTTAAAATTCAGTGGGCACCAACACTGAAATTGTGGATGCAAGCTTGATCTGAGTTTTGCTGCACACATAGGAAAACATGAAGGGTTCCTCATCACGTGGAGCTGGTGCACGTCATTACTGCTAACATGCTACCATGCCACGTACTTTCCGAGAGTCAATGGTTTCCCAGAGTTTCTTTTGGGAAAACCTTCCTCCACTACCCTCCATCACTTATTCGTCAAGGTCTTGACCCCGGGGGACTGGAGTAGGTCTAGGACAACTTTCAACAGACTGAACTTTTGCTGCAGCCCATTGGAACAATTGTGACTTATTTATTTATTTAACTTTTTATTTTATATTGGAGTATAGTTGATTAACAATAGTTAGTTGTGATAGTTTCAAGTGAACAGCAAAGTGATTCAGTTATACATATACACGTGTCTATTCTTTTTCAAATTCTTTTTCTCATTTAGGTTTTTACATAATATTGAGCAGAGTCCTCTGTGCTATACAGTAGGTTGGTTATCCATTTTAAATATAGCAGTGTGTAGGTGTCAATCCCACACTCCCTAATTTTCCTTTCCCCCTCCCCTCCCCCCAACCTTAAGTTCCTTCCCTAAGTCTGTGAGTTTGAAACAACTGTGACTTTGGCAACAGGTTAACCCATCCCAGCCTTCCACCAGGCTGTCAAATGCAGGAACCAGGGGTCCAAGGGAAGAGGTGTGTTTTCCCTCCATGGGGTGTGGTACTTTTGAAACCATTTTAAAATGATATTTTAAATTACTAAACAGGACTGAGGGAATGTTTTTCACTGTTGGGCTTTAAGGCTTTAAGTCTGTTTTCCTTTTCAAAATTTTCCCGTTTCCCTTATCTCTCTCCCCTTCCCCTTCGAGCTGTGATATTGAAAGGCAAATTTCCTGGAGGGGTTAGGGAGGCGGGTGTTGAGAATTAACATATCAAACAAACTCAGTAAACCAAACGGAAATTAGCAGAATCCTGCCTCTGACTTGGAGTTACTGCACTAAATTGAGGTTAGTGTGACCCTGTCCTTTCTGTTTTTAAACAAAGATGGGGGAATAGAGTAAGTTCTGTTCCAGTTCCCTCCGGGCCCATCGGCATTCCTCCTCCATGGTGAAAATAAAAACAACAAAAGAAAAGGAGGGGAAAAAAAGAAAAAAAAGATCCCAAACATTTAGTGGAATATATATGTATATTCTCTGATATATAACTTAATAAAAGTTTATGGACCCAGGATAAGGAAGCCACACTGAACAGATGCACTGGGACTGAAATATGGTTCAATTAAGTCTGTAACGGGGTGAGCTTTACTTTGAACATTCTCCAAGTTGAAATGAAAGCTTTGCAGAACAGATAAATCAGGCAACATAGAATAAAAAACCCTGATCTGGCACCGCTCCCAAAAGGAGGGGAGGAGGGGCTTGAGGGTTGGATGGGGAGGGGACGAAGGAGGTGGAGGCAACGAGCCAGCCAGGCCTCCCCATTGGAGGCTCCAACAGTCGCTGCCCTGTGACAGTTGATAAACAAGAGCTATTTAAGCCATTCCAATCAATGCCTTCTGTAGCATCTATTTATCTATTGAGGGGATGGAAGGGATTGCCTAGTGCAATTAAGCTGTTTGCTAGCAGTGCCTTCAAAAGTGCTTTGCCTATAGGCACTGAGCCATCTGTGGTTTATGGCCAACCTTCCTGCCGGGGGAGGAGTTTGGTCTGAGAAAGTAGACAGCCGTCCTTTCCTGCACTGCCCACCCCATCACCCCAGGCCAAATATCCTCCAGGAAGCCTTCGATGTCTGTCCAACTCTTAGGACAATAGAATTCCTAGTCTTTCTCCTTATTCTCTTCACCTCCCTGAGGTGTCATCCCCATCCCCACCCTTTCCATCTGTTCTACAAGATTGGTTTCTCTGCAGAAGGTGTTCAGTGTGGAATATAAGTCTTGGTTGGGCTCTGCCAGACCTAGGTTTGAATCTCTGGTCGTGGACATATTCCTCTCTAAGAGTCTGATTCCCACGGGAATGCCTACTGCATGCAGTTGCTGGGGTGAGGGTCCAATGAGATGAGACATATAAGTGGTGTTGCGCAGTGCCAGAGCTCAAGCCATGTTAGTTTCTTAGGTCAACCTCTCTCCTTAGTGGAGTGGAAACCAAACCCACTGTATTTATTGCTGGGGTTCTGCAGAACCATCCTGATCTTTATATCTTTCACAATGTACGATGGTTTCCTCACTGAAAATCTTTTTGGGCCCCTGTGAAGTAGCATATCTGAGTTTGATACCTCTTCCTTCGTCCAGAACAAGGCAAACTTAAGCTACTGTCTAATCCTTTGGACCTCAGTTTGCTCTTATGTGAAATGGCATAATAACCACAATAATAGTATCTTCCATGCAGGGTTGTCACATTCCAGCATGATCATGCATGGTAAAGATGCTCAGACATGGTTACTCTGGTTATTTTCTCTTGGCAAGGACTCTCTACATCTCACAGCAGTGAATCAGTTTCCCTAGGTGCCAGAGAGCATCTCACAGAGTGAGAGCTCCCTAGTGGACCTTAGCTATCCCCAGATTCTTGTTGTCCTCCAATGGAGACCTGAGCTCCTCCAGGGAGGGGTCCTTGTCTGCTGCATCTTTGTATTTTCCAACGTCCAGCTGTTTCTCTGGGCACATCTGGGTACTAAATGAATCTCTACTGAATTAAAGTATGTGGAGTGGGGCAAATTTGAGAAAGTCAGTTTCCTTCCATAGACACTAGGGGATGACGTTCATCATGACCCAAGTGCTAACCAGCGGCCTCCATCTTTGGGGCACCCCGTGTCTCCTCTCCTCGCTCTTTTCCCTGGCTCTTTCCTAGGTCGAGAGCGCATCCTGTGTCTTTCTCATCCAGCCCTGGCCTCGGGGGGGAAAAGACAAGATCCCTGACACTTGGTGCTGTTTCCCAGGGGCTCTTTCCCAAGTCTGAATTCCCCTAGGGGAATGAAAGGCTTCTGCTGTCTAATAGCAGACCACTGCCTCCAGTGGAGCGGGGGACTTCTCTGGTCTTTTGGGAGGACTTTCGGTGTTCAATTAACCCAGCGTTGGGGAAGGAATGGACATCCGGACACTGTGATTCCAGTCTGCCTTCTGTGACTTTGCAGTCTTATTGCTGCAGTGGTTGGGTCTTGAATGGAAGGTCAAGATGCTGGGAACACCTGGCTGGAACAGCTCAGGGTCCTCAGGCCCTTCCTCTCCTCTCCCTGAGGCTCCCTAGGAAGGCCCTAGGATGTCCAGAACCTCAGCTAGAAAATTGCTGACTCTCCTGAGGTCTCAGTCAGGTCTTCAGTGATCATGATGGAGGACCTGACTTAGAGCACCAGATGCCCACCTACATGGTGTGATTTGCAGGTGAGTCAGGAAGATCCAAACTGGATCCCCAGGACCTGACGTGCAGCCTGAAAATCTCATCTGGTACAAATCAAATAAACAGACAAAGCTATGAGATAGATCTTTCCTGCCTTCCCCACCTAATACACTAGAACCTCAGCTCCATGAGGGGAAAGAATTTGTTTAATTCACTGCTGTATTTCCAAGACCTACAACAGCTTCTCACTGCTCAATAAACATTTGTTGAATGAATTAGAACTATTACAACCCATTTTACTGTTGAGGAAACTGAGTCCCAGACATCTTTACTGATTATCATAGTCCACATAGCTGGTAGATGGTAGAGGCTGTATTCACACTAGGCCTCCCTAACCCCACAGCTCATGTTTTTCCATGTGAATTTGGTTGTGATTCTGTCCCTACACATGCCCACCTTGGAGCAGGGATCCAGCCTCCCAATACCCACCTAGTGATGCTACAGTTGAGCCTTGGGTACAAGTTTGGAGAAGTGGAGTTGGCTTCAGACTGAGATGAAGAGGAGCAATGCCCCAGGGTCCTGTGCAAACCTTGAGTGTGTCTCCACATGTGCTCATCCATAGGGTCCTCATCTGCGAAAGGGGGGTTACCAGCTGCCTCATAGAGAGGGTGTGAGAAGCAAATAAGATCCCTGGTGGGAATGGGAGTTGAAAAGCCATAATGCAATATCTGTCTTTGAATGCAAATTGTTCAATGCAAAGTCCCGCAGCTTCCCCAATAAGGAGGAAGGCACAGAAAAGGAGACGGAGGTGAATTGTTATGATCGTGTTCTGACTGCAGTAATCGGCCTGCTTATTTGCTACTCCATTCTGAACCCTCTGCCCTCCCCACTTCTCCAATAAAAGGAGATTATTTTTAATTACAGGTTTACACTGGCTTAATGAACCTCCACAATAAGTTAATGAGCAGGACACGGCACAGGGAGACAGCATGTTTGATTACTTTCAGAGACTTTCTTAAGCTTCATTATTTCCAGGCCATCCCTGCAGAGTCTCTGTGGCCTGGGTGAAGAATGTGGGAAAGATGCCCAGGATTTCTGGGATGTTCCATGTGTGATACCTGCGACCCTGCTGCATGAAAGAAACACTCTTTCCTTTCATGAAAGGAAAGCCCAAGACTGCTGGGAATCATCTTGGCTGTTCTCCAAGGGAGAAAATTCTCTGATGCAACCTAGTAACCCAAAGTCTCCTTAATAATGACCATAGAACAGGAAAGAATATTCCTGCTTCTCTGTGCCCTCTATTTCCATTTTTTGTTTAGATCCTATCATCACACATTGGATTCTTGCAAGAAGTTCCTGATGGATTCCCCAGTATAACTTCCCTTAAAATCCTTCAATGACCATCCTTGGCCTGAAAGATAAAATCCAAACCCTTTGGTTCATTATGATCACAGCTTTGCCTCCCTCTCCAGAGAAATCACACAACTTTTGTGCCTCTGAACATTTAAGTGGTGTTCCTCCTGATTGGAGAACCTTTTTCTCCTCCATCCTCTTGACCCTTCAGGACAAATTAGGAGGAAAGCATTGCCTGACCTTCTGAGGCAGCTTCAGGGGGGTGTCCCATCCATCCCAGAGCACTGCACACACAGGACAGAACACTTATGTGGGTCTCTGCACGGTTTCACTTTCCTACATGCCTGCCCTCCTAGCCAGCCTGGAAACATCACACAGCCTTACTTACTCACCTTTGTGTCCCCAGCTTGGTACAGATACACAGCAGATCGTCAGTGAATGTGGGTTTCGCTGAATTAAAAGAATGAACAAATGACTGAACAAATAAGTTAGTGAAGAACCTGTCTTGATTTGAAGTGAAGAGAATTTCCTTGAGATTTTCTCGCACCTGCCATCTCTGGGGTTGTTCTATTGGAAATCTGAATTCTGTTCTCACCCACCACTCTCCGGCTTGCTGTAGCTCTCAAGGTCGACTAGATTCCTCTGCAGTAACAAACGTTCCCAAATTTTCACTGACTTGACACAACAGTGTCACTCTTGCCACGTGTTGACTGTGGTTTTCTGAGGGGCTATACTCCCCATAATAACTCAGAGATGCAGACTGGCAGGGGCTCTACCACCTTGTGGCTGCCCTGTCAGGAATGAAGAGAGAGGCTAGAGAATTGTACAAGGCTTTTTGATGCCTCAACCTGGAAATGATGAACACTAACATTTTACTGGCCAGAGATAATCACAAAGCCCACCTAACAGCAAGGGGTCCACAATATGCAGGGGAGCCAACAAAACATTTTATGAATCTTACCATCTCTGCCACTCTGATCTTAATTAAGTCTCTCTCCATCCCTGGGTTCAAAGAACATTGTGTCCAAATTTACCATTACATAGATGGGGAAACAGAGACTTCCCCCATCTCTGAGGTCCATGGTTTAATTAATTCTAAAACTTGATATGTGTCAGGATCCTTCTGGACCTTGTAGATTTAGTTTAATGGTTCTGCTGAGGGCCTGAATCCATTTTCTGGACCTCCAACCACAGCTTATAACCTCCATGGGATTAGCCCACTTTCCAGCCTTTAATGGCTTTAGGGCAGGACAGTACTTTACCCCTCTACATCTTTATTTCCCCACCTTCTTCCCTTTAAAATGCTATGTGACCATCTTCTTTGAAATCAGTCCTACACAGCATCCTTTGCTTTTTAGCATATATTGAATCTCATGGGAGAAATTTCTATGATGACGGCTATATACAAATATTTGTAAGATTGTAGATTGTCTTGACCTAATGTTTCATGCTGCTTTGCATAGATACTGCCATCTCATGCCAGTAATACACACACCCATATAACATTCCCATTCAAAATCATTTAGGATTTTAAAGTTCAACTGCAGCCTTGGCCAAGGAAGGAAAAAAAAGAGGGAAACTGCACACCTAGTGTTTTGTCCCCAGCAGAATAAAATGTGGCACTTAGACAGAATAAGTCACAGAAATAGCTATAATTCTGCACCTATAGCAATCTGATTATCCAAGTAGAGAAAAGAACCAGGGCCTAGGAGGCCCAGGAAGGATGCATGCCATATGTGGTTACCAAGGTTTAGAGGTTTATTTTTAGAAGAACAGTATGGTGAGTTGTTAATACCTGTTTACCCAAGAGAGAACCCTGGGAAAAAATGCTGTCTCAATCAGCATTGAAGCAGTTGGTGTCTATAGGGGTTTGTTGTGAGTATAATTAATAAGCCAAGATATTTTTATTGGAGTCTGTTTCCAACATTAGAGAAGCAGAAGCACATATGATGTGTTCACTGCCCTCCAGCAGCTTCCATGTGGATTGAAGAAGAGAGCCAGTACAGATGCTGAGAACAATTCAATATCCAAGCCAGGATGTACTCCTCATTGCCATGTGAGGGACTCAGAGGTACACTGTGGGCTTAAGGGGATCAGGACAGGCTAATGAAGTGGGCAGATCAGAGTGATGACAGAAAGGCAAAAGGCTATGTGAAAGGACTGTTTAGACAGAAGGAATAGCATAGCTACTGTGTGGTGGTGAAATTATACAAGGTGTTGGGTGGCTGTGAAATAATTGATCAGCTAAGAGGATAGCAGAAGACGGTAGGGAGAGATTTCCAAGATATTAAAAGCAATATCTTCCTCCTTAGAACCCTAAAGGCACTCTCTCTTTAATGATCATGACTCTCCTCTTCACCTGAGACCTGTGAGTTTGAGATTTATCCACATTCGCAGAGTTCAAGCACTCTGAAAACCATTTTGTCCTTCTTCTCCTTCCCTCCCATTGGGTCAAGCATACTGTGTCATATTTAGAAAGCATGCAGTACAGTATATATTCATTGAGTTGAATTGAATTGAATTGAATTGGACTACAGCTAATTCTGAGAGCCTTATGGCCAGCAGAAGTCTAACATGGGAACATGTTGGCCTGTAATCTGTGACACAATTTAAGGAGTTTGGTCTTTATCCTGAAAGCAATGGGGACCCACTGATGATTGTGGGCAAGGGTATAATATGTGTAAAAGTCAGTGTGTAGCTGACTTAAGTGGAGAGAGTCAGGAGACCTAGAGGCCCATTGTGAATGCCTTGAAGTTGCTCAGGAGCCAGCCTCGGATGATGTGAAGACTATGAGCTCAAATGCTTGCAGGATCCAGGCAGACTCCTGAGACAGGAGAAGGTAATTAGGCGTGTTCTTTTAGCAGACACACTTTGTTTTCATGTTAAATGCATTAGACTAGACTTTACCTACTAAAAGAAATAGCTCTGTCCAACTTTCTGGACTCATGAGGTCTTCTCAATCTGTCTTGTACTTTTCCTGATTTCAACAGAGTCAGAGATGCAGAGCAATTTTTCTTTCCTATAAGGGAAACATCAGTCTGAGCATGATCATAAATGGTAGCTAACACTTGATCTCAAGGCCAGGAATACTGTGAGGAGTGGTGAGCGCTGAGACAGACCAGGCCCTAAATGGGGATAGTTGCTGCTTAGCTACAGCTGATTGCTAATGAGCAGAAATACAAGGCTGATCACCAGATCTTATTTTTGGAAAGAAAGTGGAAATCCTGAGTTCTCATGACTTCTCTGGATCTTAAAATATTGACTCAGATGTGTTTAAAACACTGTAGGCGCCAAGCAAAATAGAGGTGCAGATCTCCACTTTTTTGTTCTCTGTGTATAAAAAGAATGAATCTGGATCCCAAAACCAAGATTTGAGTCCCCACTGACCGCGAGCAAGCTCCTTCACCTCTTTAAGCCCCAAATGCCTAATATAAAACATGCAGATAATACTTCTCTTCTTGTAGGGTGGTGAAGATTAAATGAGATAATAAGCAAACTCTAAGTGCTATTAAAAAAAATAACTTTAAGTCTTGAAGTCTGGGGTGCAAGGATACAAAGGTGAAATTCCTTGGGTGGGATAGGTTAGGCAAAAAGATTTGTGGGTTCAACTTGGGGCAGTTGTGGGTCTGGGATATTGGTGACAGTGTCCCAAGAAATTATTTGGTCACAGAAAGCATCTGAAGCCTAGGCATGGAAAACACCTTTGGCCACATATCTCTAAGACACTGCCAGCTGTAATTAGTGGTCCATGTAAAGAAAGATACTTCTGTGAGTGAAACGTATATGATTTTTAGATGAGCACAACTCCTCTCAGATATTTGTTCAGTTCAGAGCCCTGAAAATGAGCAGTGTTCTGTGTGTCAAGTTGAACAAGTAGAAAACAACAGCAAAATCAAGAGTTAAAGATGATAAACACAGGCAGATCCTGGTCTCCCACCTCTGGAGAGGCCTGACATCTGTCCTATCTTTAAAGCTCAGCTTTCATTTGGTCTCAGTTTGATAAGCTCTCACTGAAAGCCCCTTTTCATGTCCTCGGCTTTTCACCATGGTTGGCTGGCTGAGCTACCGGAAATTATCCTACAAAAAGATGGAGTCGATGTTAAATGATTTTGGCTGAGATGCTCTTTCCAGAGTTAACCCTCTTCCAACATTTGCATCTGTTGCAATCTATTCTACAGACTTCACAGAGGGGCCAGTCATAACAACTAATACAATTAAGGAGCAGGCTGGATGTCTTTTAAACCTGTCTGTATGTGTCTGGATACGTGGGGTTTCTAGAGGGAAACTTACATGTATTCAGACGTGCCTGGGTATGTTTTATTGAAAAAGCCCACCCAAAGGGGAGAAAGAGGGCCAATATGACCTGGCAGCAAAGCCTTTTCATGGGTGGGAGGGGTGAGGGTGGGATGGCTAGGTGAGTGATTATGAAGAGAGTGTGGTAGCTATCCCTCCAATGAGGTCCACAGGATCCTTATGCTTTGTGCCAGAGAGATAAGATGGTAAGACTGTGTGGAATGATCTGCCTTACTGAAAACTCTGTACAACACTGAGACACTAGATTCTGTACCCTTGTATCTGAGGGCTTTATTTCCAAGGGTAACACAGAAGACAGCTCACTCCCAAACTCACCACTGACCACCACAGCTATCCCATTATGAAATAGGACTGTGAGACAAAGTATGTCTCTAAAAAATTATCTGTGGTTTATCTGAAGGTAAATTTTAACTTATAATCCTGCTTTTTTATTTGTTTGTTTGTTACTAAATCTAGTCACTCTACTATGAAATTTCCACTGTTTGGGGGGCACAAAAGTGCCTCAGTGAAGCAGAGTTTTCAAGCAGCCCCTGGGGGCTTTGCCGGGGGCTGGGTTGAAAGGCAGGTAGTTTGTGGTGAGAACCAATGAAATATCGGTGAGTATTATTGACAGTGTGATGCTATTAGTCCCACAGGCTTGTGAAGTTTGGGAAAATTTAGGTTTTACATCGATACATTTTTACAAAAAACTTGAAAAATAGTATAGCTGTCATTAGACAACTCTTGCACTGATTTTTTTTTTATTAAGATATAATTATAGGTCTTCCCTGGTGGCGCAGTGGTTGAGAGTCCGCCTGCCGATGCAGGGGACGTAGGTTTGTGACCCGGTCCGGGAGGATCCCACATGCCGCGGAGCGGCTGGGCCCATGAGCCATGGCTGCTGGGTCTGTGCGTCTGGAGCCTGTGCTCCATAGCAGGAGAGGCACAGCAGTGAGAGGCCCGTGTACCAGAGAAAACAAACAAACAGATATAATTATATACAGTAAAATTCACATTTTATAGTGTACAGTTTTGACAAACGAATACAGTCATACAAACAATCAAGATATGGGACAGTTCCATTATCTTCACAGTTCTGTTGTGCCCCCTTGTAGTCATATGATTATCTTAATATATACTGAAAAAGCATTTGACAAAATTTAACATACACACATCATAAAACTCTTATTATGCTAGATATAAAAGGAATCTTCCTTAGTATGATACAGAAATGGTATGATACCAAAAAATATGTAAAACATCATACTTAATGGTGACATATCGAAAATATGAAAATATGAGCAAATGACACCAAATATCATCGCTTCTATTCAACATTATTCCAGGAATTTTTACCCAGTGCAATAAAATAAATTTTAAAAATTATAAAGGCTTAAAATCTAAAAATAGAACTACCATACAACTCAGCAATCCCACTACTGGGCATATACCCTGAGGAAACCATAATGCAAAAAGAGTCACATACCAAAATGTTCATTGCAGCTCTATTTACAATAGCCAGAACATGGAAGCAACCTAAGTGTCCATGGACAAATAAATGGGTAAAGAAGATGTGGCACATATATATAAACTGGAATATTACTCAGCCATAAAAAATGAAATTGAGTTATTTGTAGTGAGGTGGGTGGACCTAGAGTCTGTCATACAGAGTGAAGTAAGTCAGAAAGAGAAAAACAAATACCATATGCTAACACATATATATGGAATCTAAAAAATATATGTATATTCTTAAGAACCTAGGGGCAGGATAGGAATAAAGACGCAGACGTAGAGAATGGACTTGAGGTCACGGGGATGGGGAAGGGTAAGCTGGGACGAAGTGAGAGAGTGGCATGGACATATATACACTATCAAATGTAAAATCGATAGATAGTGGGAAGCAGCCACATAGCACAGGGAGATCAGCTCAGTGATTTGTGACCACCTAGATGGGTGGGATAGGGAGGGTGCAAGGGAGACGCAAGGGGGAGGAGATATGGGGATATATGTATATGTATGGCTGATTCACTTTGTTATAAGGTAGAAACAAACACACCATTGTAGAGCAATTATACTCCAATAAAGATGTTAAAAAATTTATATAAGCTAGAAGGAAAAATATGATTATCATACTTCACACATGATATGTGGTACATTTTAATATCAAAATAAGTTATAGAAACACTATTTGAATGAACAAGTGAATTCAGATCTTACACAGATTTCTGGAGAAAGTCATTATGTAAAAATAAATTGTACTTTTATCTAACAGCAACAATTTTCCAAAAATGAAATATTAAAGAAGAAATGAAGATACTTGAAAATTATTCATATCCAACCAAAGACTTATATCTAGTGTATACAAAGAACACTTACAACTCAATAATAAGACACATGATCCAATAAAAAATAAGGAATCTTACTATAGAAGTTGTATGAATGGCAAATAAGCAAATGAAAAATTGTTCAAAATCTTCATTGTTAGGGAAAGGAAAATTAAAATCATAATAAGGTACTACCATACATCTACTAGAAGGGCTAATATTCAAAAGCAGTGCATACCAAGTGTAAATGAAGATGTGGAGCAACTGGAACTCTTCTCTGCTGCTAGCAGGAATTTAAAATGGTACAAACAGTCTGGAAAACAGTTTGGAAGATTCTTAGAAAGTCCAGCAGATATCTATCGGAAGTCCCACCAATTCTACTCCCAGGAATTTAGCCAAGAGAAGTGAAAGCATGTGTCCAACAAACACATGTACTTGAATATTTATAGCAGCTTTATTTAAAGTAGCCCCACAATGGAAACAGCTCAAATGTCCATGAACAGGTAAATGGATAAACAGGTAAATGGATGACAGGTAAATGGATAAACAAATTATTGCTAATTGTTTTTAATTATTGTTAATTTTTTAAAACATCTTTATTGGAGTGTAATTGCTCTACAATGGTGTGTTTGCTTCTACTTTATAACAAAGTGAATCAGCCATACATATACATATATCTCCATATCTCCTCCCTCTTGCATCTCCCTCCCACCCTCCCTATCCCACCCATCTAGGTGGTCACAAATCACCGAGCTGATCTCCCTGTGCTATGCGGCTGCTTCCCACTAGCTATCGATTTTATATTTGGTAGTGTATATATGTCCATGCCACTCTCTCACTTCATCCCAGCTTACCCTTCCCCCTCCCCGTGTCCTCCCCGTGTATGTCCATACAAAGGAATACTACTAAGTAATAAAAATGAAAGAATTATTAAGACACACAACAACTAATTGTAAACAACCCAAGTCTTGACAGTAAAATGAACCAACTTTAAGAAAAGTCATTCAGTGGAGTGCCATAGAGCAATGAAAATGAAGAGCTATTGCTATGGCAATGACATGGATAAATTTAGAAACATAATATTGAGGGAGGAAAAAGCTAGACACAAAATAATAAATACTCTAGGTTTTTATGTATACAATGGTTTTTAAAAAATGGTAGAACTTATCTATTGTGGTAGACCTTTAGGATAGTCATTACTTTGGGGAGAAGGGATTAGTGACTAAAAAGGGGCAAAAAGTGTTTTTTGGGGTGTTGGAAATGGTGTATTTCTTGATATGAGTGGTGGCTTTTTAGGTGAGTTCATTTTATCAAAGTTTATTGATCTATACTTATGATTTTTTCTTTTATTATATTTCTACTACACTTTACTAAAATAGTTTATTTTAAAGTTTAAAAAGAAACTAAAAAGGTCTGAACAGTTTTGGTTAATGATATTTAACGTGGACCCACTATTCCTCTCTCTCTTTATATATATATATATATATATATATATATATATATATATTTAGATTGTGAACTCTAAATTAACCTATTAATGCAAGATGCCACTATTATTATGGGTTCACTCTGATTTTCCATCGAGTCTCTGAGCTAAATGAGGGTAAAGAACCATGCCTTAATTCATCTTTGTGTCTTACTTTATGGCGCTGTTCTGAATTTCTTTCAATACCATGTATTCTTGTCCCCATAAAGATATTGTCTCTCCAGCCATCCATTCAAAATTTTTATTTGGTGAAGAGAGCTTCAAGATGGTGGAAGAGTAAGACACAGAGATCACCTTCCTCCCCACAAATACATCAGAAATACATCTACATGTGGAACAACTCCTACAGAACACCCACTGAACGCTGGCAGAAGACCTCAGACCTCCCAAAAGGTAAGAAACTCTCCACGTACTGGGGTAGGGCAAAAGAAAAAAGAAAAAACAGAGACAAAAGAATAGGGACGGGACCTGCACAAGTGGGAGGGAGCTGTGTAGGAGGAAAGGTTTCCACACACTAGGAAGCCCCTTCACGGGCGGAGACTGCAGGTGGCAGAGGGGGGAACCTTTGGAGCCGAGGAGGAGAGCGCAGCAACAGGGGTGCGGAGGGCAAAGCAGAGAGATTCCCGCACAGAGGATCGGTGACGACCAGCACTCACCAGCCCAAGAGGCTTGTCTGCTCACCCGCTGGGGCGGGTGAGGCTGGGAGCTGAGGCTCCTGCTTCAGTCAGAGGGCAGGGAGAGGACTGGGGTTGGCGGTATGAACACAGCCTGCAGGGGGTTAGTGCACCATGGCTAGCTGGGAGGGCGTCCGGGGAAAAGTCTGGACCTGCCGAAGAGGCAAGAGACTTTTTCTTCCCTCTTTGTTTCCTGGTGCGTGAGGAGAGGGGATTAAGAGCACTGCTTAAAGGAGCTGCAGAGATGGGCATGAGACGCTAAGGCTGTTGCGGCCACCTAGAAGCCTGTGTGCAGGCACAGGTCAGTCTCCACACCTCCCCTCCCGGGAGCCTGTGCCACTCGCCACTGCCAGGGTCCCATGATCCAGGGACAACTTCCCCGGGAAAATGCACGGCGCCCCTCAGGCTATTGCAACGTCACGCTGGCCTCTGCCGCCGCAGACTCACCCTGCATCTGTACCCCTCCCTTCCCCCGACCTGAGTGAGCCAGAGCCCCCGAATTACCTGCTCCTTTAACCCCGTCCTGTCTGAGCGAAAAACAGACGCCCTCAGGCGACCTGCACGCAGAGGTGGGTCCAAATCCAAAGCTAAGCCCCGGGAGCTGTGCGAACAAAGAAGAGAAAGGGAAATGTCTCCCAGCAGCCTCAGGAGCAGTGGATTAAATCTCCACAATCAATCTGATATACCCTGCATGTGTGGAATACCTGAATAGACAACCAATCATCCCACATTGAGGAGGTGGACTTTGGGAGCAATGATATAAATTTTTTTTCTCCTTTCTCTCTTTTTGTGAGTGTGTATGTGTATGCTTCTGTGTGTGATTTTGTCTGTATAGTTTTGGTTTTACCATTTGTCCTAGTGTTCTGTCTGTCCGATTTTTTAAAATTATTACTTAAAATTTATTTTTCTTAATAATTATTTTTTATTTTAATTATTTTATTTTATCTTCTTCTTTCTTTCTTTCTTTCTTTCTTTCATTTTTTCTCCTCCCTTTTATTCTGAGCCAAGTGGAGGACAGGCTCTTGGTGCTCCAGCCAGGCATCAGGGCTGTGCCACAGAGGTGGGAGAGCCACCATCAGGACACTGGTCCACAAGAGACCTCCCAGCTCCATGTAATATCAAACGGAGAAAATCTCCCAGAGATCTCCATCTCAACAGCAAGATCCAGCTCTGCTCAATGAGCAGCAAGCTACAGTGCTAGACACCCTATGTCAAACAACTAGCAATACAGAACAAAACCCCATCCATTAGCACAGAGGCTGCCTAAAATCATAGTAAGACCACAGACACACCAAAACACACCACCAGACGTGGACCTGCCCACCAGAAAGACAAGATCCAGCCTCATCCACCAGAACACAGGCCCTAGTCCCCTCCACCAGGAAGCCTACACAAGCCACTGAACCAACCTTAGCCACTGGGGACAGACACCAAAAACAACGGGAACTATGAACCTGCAGCCTGCACAGTACGTTACGCAAAATGAAAAGACAGAGAAACACACAGCAGATGAAGGAGCAAGGAAGAAACTCACCAGAACTAACAAATGAAGAGGAAATAGGCAGTCTACCTGAAAAATAATTCAGAATAATGATAGTAAAGATGATCCAAAATCTTGAAAATAGGAGAAAATACAAGAGACATTTAACAAGGACCTAGAAAAACTAAAGAGCACACAAACAGTGATGAACAACACAATAAATGAAATTTAAAGTTCTCTAGAAGGGATCAATAGCAGAATAACTGAGGCAGAAGAACAGATAAGTACCCTGGAAGATAAAATAGTGGAAATAACTACTGCAGAGCAGAATAAAGAAAAAAGAACGAAAAGAATTGAGGACTGTTTCAGTGACCTCTAGGACAATATTAAACACACCAACATTCGAATTAAAGCAGTCCCAGAAGAAGAAGAGAAAAAGAAAGGGACTGAGAAAATATTTGTAGAGATTATAGTTGAAAACTTCCCTAATATGGGAAAGGAAATAGTTAATCAAGTACACGAAGTACAGAGAGTCCCATACAGGATAAATCCAAGGAGAAATACGCCGAGACACATATTAATCAAACTATCAAAAATTAAATACAAAGAACAAATATTAAAAGCAGCATGGGAAAAAACAAATAACACATAAGGGAATGCCCATAAGGTTAACAGCTGATGTTTCAGCAGAAACTCTTCAAGCCAGAAGGGAGTGGGAGGACATATTTAAAGTGATGAAGGAGAAAAACCTACAACCAAGATTACTCTACACAGCAAGGGTCTCATTCAGATTCAACAGCAAAATTAAAACCTTTACAGAAAAGCAAAAACTAAGAGAATTCAGCACCACCAAACCAACTTTACAACAAATGCTAACAGAACATCTCTAGGCAGGAAACACAAGAGAAGGAAAAGACCTACAATAATAACCCCAAAACAATTAAGAAAATGGTAATAGGAACATACATAGCAATAATTACCTTAAATGTAAATGGATTAAATCCTCCAACCAAAAGACATAGATTGGCTGAATGGATACAAAAGCAAGACCCATATATACGCTGTCTACAAGAGACCCACTTCAGACCTAGGGACACATACAGATTGAAAGTGAGGGGATGGAAAAAGATATTCCATGCAAATGCAAATCAAAAGAAAGCTGGTGTAGCAATTCTCATATCAGACAAAATAGACTTTAAAACAAAGACTATTACAAGAGATAAAGTAGGACACTACATAATGATCAAGGGATAAATCCAAGAAGATATAACAATTGTAAATATTTATGCACCCAACATAGGAGCACCTCAATATATAAGGCAAATACTATCAGGCACAAAAGGGGAAATCGTAAGTAACACAATCATAGTAGGGGACTTTAACGCCCCAATTTCACCAATGGACAGATCATCCAAAATGAAAATAAGTAAGGAAACACAAGGTTTAAATGATACATTAACAAGATGTTAACAAGATGGACTTAATTGATATCTATAGGACATTCCATCCAAAAACAACAGAATACACATTCTTTTCCAGTGCTCATGGAACATTCTCTAGGATAGATCATATCTTGGGTCACAAATCAAGCCTTGGTGAATTTAATCTTTTCTGACCACAGTGCTATGAGACTAGATATCAATTACAGGAAAAAATCTGTAAGAAATAGAAACACATGGAGGCTAAACAACACACTACTTAATAACCAAGAGATCACTGAAGAAATCAAAGAGGAAATCAAAACATACCTAGAAACAAATGACAATGAAAACACGATGACCCAAAACCTATGGGATGCAGCAAACACAGTTCTAAGAGGGAAGTTTATAGCAATACAATCCTACCTTAAGAAATAACAAAAATCTCAAATAAACAACCTAACCTTACACTTAAAGAAATTAGAGAAAGAATAATAAAAAAAACCCAAAGTTAGCAGAAGGAGAGAAAGCATAAAGATCAGATCAGAAGTTAATGAAAAAGAAATGAAGGAAATGATAGCAAAGACCAGTAAAACTAAAAGCTGCTTCTTTGAGAAGGCAAACAAAATTGATAAACCATTAGCCAGACTTATCAAGAAAAAAAGTGGGAAGACTCAAATCAATAGAATGAGGAATGAAAAAGATGAAGTAACAACTGACACTGCACAAATACAAAGGATCATGAGCAATTACTGCAACCAACTATATGCCAGTAAAATAGACAACCTGGAAGAAATGGGCAAATTCTTAGAAATGCACAACCTTCCGAGACTGAACCAGGAAGAAATAGAAAATATGAACAGACCAGTCACAAGCACTGAAATTGTGACTGTGATTAAAAATCTTCCAACAAGCAAAGGCCCAGGACCAGATGGCTTCACAGACGAATTCTATCAAACATTTAGAGAAGACCTAACACCTATCCTTCTAAAACTCTTCCAAAATATAGCAGAGGGAGGAACACTCCCAAACTCATTCTACGAAGCCACAATCGCTCTGATACCAAAACCAGACAAAGATGTCACAAAGAAAGAAAACTACAGACCAATATAACTGATGAACATAGATGCAAAAATCCTCAACAAAATACTAGCAAACAGAATTCAACAGCACATTAAAAGGATCATACACTATGATCAAGGGGGGTTTATCCCAGGAATGCAAGGATTCTTCAATATACACGAATCAATCAATGTGATACACCATATTAACAAATTGAAGCAGAAAAACCATATGATCATCTCAGTACATGCAGAGGAAGCTTTTGACAAAATTCAACACCCATTTATGATAAAAACCCTCCAGAAAGTAGGCATAGAGGGAACTTACCTCAACATAATAAAGGCCATATATGGCAAATCCACAGCCAGCATCATCCTTAATGGTGAAAAACTGAAACCATTTCCTCTAAGATCAGGAACAAGACAAGGTTGCCCACTCTCACCACTATTATTCAACATAGTTTTGCAAGTTTTAGCCACAGCAATCAGAGACAAAAAAGAAATAAAGGGAACCCAAATTGGAAAAGAAGAAATAAAGCTGTCATGGTTTGCAGGTGACATGATCTTATACATAGAGAATCCTAAAGATGTTACCAGAAAACTACTAGAGCTAATCAATGAATTTGCTAAAGTAGCAGGATACAAAATTAATACACAGAAATCTCTTGCATTCCTATACACTAGTGATGAAAAATCTGAAAGTGAAATTAAGAAAACACTCCCATTTACCATTGCAACAAAAAGAATAAAATATCTAGGAATAAACCTACCTAAGGAGACAAAAGACCTGTATGCAGAAAATTATAAGACACTGATGAAAGAAATTAAAGATGATACAAACAGATGGAGAGATATCCTATGTTCTTGGATTGGAAGAATCAACATTGTGAAAATGACTCTACTACCCAAAGCAATCTACAGATTCAATGCAATCCCTATCAAATTACCACTGGCATATTTCACAGAACTAGAACAAGAAATTTCACAATTGGTATGGAAACCCAAAAGACCCCGAATAGCCAAAGCAATCTTCAGATAGAAAAGCGGAGCTGGAGAAATCAGGCTCCCTGACTTCAGACTATACTTCAAAGCTACAGAAATTAAGACAGTATGGTACCAGCACAGAAACAGAAATATAGATCAATGGAACAGGATGGAAAGTCCAGAGATAAACCCACACACATACAGTCACCTTATCTTTGATAAAGGAGGCAAGAATATACAGTGGAGAGAAGACAACCTCTTGAATAAGTGGTGCTGGGAAAACTGGACAGCTACATGTAAAAGAATGAAATTAGAACCCTCCCTAACACCATATACAAAAATAAACTCAAAACGGATTAAAGACCTAAATGTAAGGCCAGACACCATCAAACTCTTAGAGGAAATCATAGGCAGAACACTCTATGGCATAAATCACAGCAAGATCCTTTTTGACCCACCTTCTATAGAAATGGAAATAAAAACAAAAATAAACAAATGGGACCTAATGAAACTTAAAAGCTTTTACACAGCAAAGGAAACTATAAACAAGATGAAAAGATAACTTTCAGAATGGGAGAAAATATTTGCAAGTGAAGCAACTGCCAAAGGATTAATCTCCAAAATTTATAAGCAGCTCATACAGCTCAACATCAAAAAAAAAAAAAAGAAAAAAAGAAACCCAATCCAAAAATGGGCAGAAGACCTAAATAGACATTTCTCTAAAGAAGATATGCAGATTGCATATCAAGATATACAGACACATGAAAGAATGCTCAATATCATTAATCATTAGAGAAATGCAAATCAAAACTACAATAAGATATCATCTCACACTGGTTAGTATGGCCATCATCAAAAAATCTACAAATAATAAATACTGGAGATGGAGATAAAAGGGAACCCTCTTGCACTGTTGGTGGGAATGTAAATGGATACAGCCGCTATTGAGAACAGTAAGGACGTTCCTTACAAAACTAGAAATAGAACTACCATATGACCCAGCAATCCCACTACTGGGCATATACCCTGAGAAAAGCATAATTCAAAAAGAGTCGTGTACCACAATGTTCATTGCAGGTCTATTTACAATAGCCAGGACATGGAGGCAACCTGAGTGTCCATCAACAGATGAATGGATAAAGAAGATGTGGCACATATATACAATGGAATATTACTCAGCCATAAAAAGGAAGGAAACTGAGTTATTTGTAGTGAGGTGGATAGACCTAGAGACTGTCATACAGAGTGAAGTAAGTCAGAAAGAGAAAAACAAATACCGTATGCTAACACATATATATGGAATCTAAAAAAGAAAAAAGAGGTCATGAAAAACCTAAGAGCAAGACGGGAATAAAGACGCAGACCTACTAGAGAATGGACTTGAGGATCCGAGGAGGGGGAAGGTTAAGCTGGGACAAAGTGAGAGAGTGGCATGGACATATATATGCTACCAAACGTAAAACAGATAGCTAGTGGGAAGCAGCCGCATAGCACAGGGAGATCAGCTCGGTGCTTTGTGACCACCTAGAGTGGTGGGATAGGGAGGGTGGGAGGGAGATGCAAGAGGGAAGAGATATGGGGACATATGTATATGTATAACTGATTCACTTTGTTATAAAGCAGAAACTAACACACCATTGTAAAGCAATTATACCCCAATAAAGATGATAAAAAAATTGTATTTGGGAAATATAGTTACCACATAATTACTGGGTGATGATACCATGTACAAAATAATTATGGAATAAATCTTAGTATTTAATTGGAAATAATTTATATATCACAGTTTGTAAATTGATATATTAAACAATACTTATTAAAAGGATCATGTCCCTCTATGAACTTTTGGGGTTTTATCAGATGTCAATCTCAGTCCATTAGTTAAAGGCCGCAACAGGTTGTAGATACTTTCAAAAATCAGAGGATCTAGGGGCTTCCCTGGTGGCGCAGTGATTGAGAGTCCGCCTGCCGATGCAGGGGACACGAGTTCGTGCCCTGGTCCGGGAAGATCCCACATGCCGCGGAGCGGCTGGGCCCGTGAGCCGTGGCCGCTGAGCCTGCGCGTCCGGAGCCTGTGCTCTGCAACAGGAGAGGCCACAACAGTGAGAGGCCCGCGTACCGCAAAAAAAAAAAAAAAGAAAAAAAAAAAATCCGAGGATCTCAGGGTCAGCTCAGGAGCCCAGATCCCTCCAAACTAAGTGGATTTATGGACATTTCTTCTAGGATTCTGGGACTGGACAGGCATAAAACAGTGATTAAGATTCAAACTCTGGGGCCAGAATGACTTTGATTTATTCCTGCCTGTCCACTTCCTAGCTTCATGAACTTGGGCAAGTTTCTTAACTCTGTTAAGCCTCAATTTGAATCTTTGAAATTGAGATAATTATTGTTATCTCACAGGATTATTATGGGAATTAAATAAGATCATGTCTCTAAAGTGCTTAGTATAGCACACACCAAGTGTTAAACACTGCAAGAATCGTAGCTGTCAGTATTTCTAACTGTTTATTTGGGGGAATAAACTCTTAGGAGTGCAGCGCCATATATGCTCCCATACATTCAGAAGAACTATTTACTTATTATAGAGGCATGTGAAGGTGTCACATCCTTCCCTCCAAGGCTCGTCTTTATTTTTGGCCTAAACCATAATCATGTGTCAAAGGCACTTTGAGCTGAATGAAAGGTAGATAAAGCTCTGTAAATAGTGCCAGGATCCTCTGGGGAAGGGAGGAGGGAGAGCAATGTGAACAAGGTGAGTTATTCAAAGGGACAAATTCTAGATCAAAGTCGCTGGAGAATGTGGGTCCCTGGATTATTTAAGATCCTGGGATATAGAGGTGGGTGTACTCCATGTTAGAAAGCGCACCACAGCCTCCACCAGACTCTTAGTGACTGTGTCCCATTTATCTCTGTTTGCTTGCTTGTTAGTGGCATCAGCTGGGAATTTGTACAGGGAATAGGGACACTGAAAGAGTGGCCTATTTTAACCAGAATATGTGTTGAGAAACTTGCCATGAAAGCATTAGAAAATTTGGACTTTAATGCCAAGTAATTCAGTAAAATATAGTCATGCTTTGAAGGTTTATCAGACAGTTACAGAAGAAAATAAAACTCTGTTGACATATATACACTTGGGCGATGGGCCACTAGTTGCCTTTTTTGACTGTGCTAATTGCCACGTGGATAAAAAGGTGTTAACGTCGGTGAAATAACTGTGGCTGACACTTGAGCAATGAGTATGAATTTTGACGCATTATTGGGGGGGACAGAGTTACTGAAAGGCAAGAGCATTTGAGACAGAAACTCAAAATGGAAATATCAGGGTATGCAAGTATCTTTAAACTATGGGAGAATTCTGAAGGAAACACCATCTAGATTCACAGTTACCTAGAGGATGGATAAAAAGAAAAGGAAACGAAAACCGTGATACGTTTTGATCACTGAACATCTTTAGAAGTTGATGGAACACCATAGAGTTTGTTTTCTTAAGTTATGCTCTAGTGACAAATTTTTCCTGGTTTCTCAATTAAAATTAATTAAGTTTTCTTTAATTTCTTTAAATTAATTAATTACTTTTCTGAGTTCCTGAAACATGTGCTCTAATTCTACTTTTAAGCACGTTTTATCCTAACTTTTATAAGACGCAGTCCTTTTTACAGCTTTACCACTTTAAGGAACCCGGATCCTAGTAACAAATGTGAATGATAGTTCATCATGTCCCTTGCTGTGAATGGCATCAGATACTCTACCTCATGTGCTGCAAACTTATATCCTGCATAGAATCCATGCATGTGTTTTGTTTGGCCTGCATGATGTTAAAAAATATATATATTTCAAATGTCTTTTGAAGGGCCATGCATTTTCCAGGGGCATGTTTTCTAGATTTCCATGCCTTGGTATCTTACACCTGGCCCACCTCACTCATTTACGTCATTTGCATCACCCTTGCAGGTTTGAGATTTGTGATTTTAACTGTAAATTAAAATATAGCTATTGTACAAAGCAAATATGTGCATCTTAATATTAGGGAAAGGAAAGAAATTTAATTTGGGGACTGAAAGGAAATATTTAGTTCCAGCCTTAGATAAAGAGTAGAAAGGAATGAATTAGTCAAGTATTGAGAAAGGATACTCCAGAAGAAACATACTGCAGAAGTAAAAACTACAGGTTGATGAAGGAGGGGATCTTTAGTGTGCATGTTGAGAGATTAAGATACAGCCTGAAAGAGCAGCTAGAGGCTGAAAGCAGGTATCTAAAGGGAAAAGGGCCGGGGCATATAAATAAATGTCACTTCCATACTCTGGATCTAGCTAGCTTGGATGATTTTTAGATCACCAGTTGGTGGTATGATGTAGGAAAATAAAACTCAAAGCAACGTACTCCTTCTAACATTGTCTTTTCTGAGACTTTGGAAGCTCTCAGCTTATCTCATGGCCCTGTTGTTAGAAGGTCCGTGTGACAGTGAAACCTGGTAATGATGGCTGACAGAGCCATCTTCACCACCAGCATGAAGCTCTCAAAGGTACATAGTTGTCCTATTTATTTTTGCGAAACCCACATTTTCTGGTCACTAAAATGCAAACGTTTCTTGCGTTCTACTGTGTTAAACCATGGACATTTTGGTGTTGGATGAGGATACGTCTCATCTTAATCAAGAGTGAATAGGAATCCATGATAGCCTTCCGATAGGCCTCTCTTCTTGGAAGAGGAGCCTTTGCCTATGTCCAAAACCAAAGACAATGAAGATATGCTGCAGACTATGGACCAACCATGTCTATCCTTCCATTTAACACTTCCTCTCTCTGCACACAACTGGCACAGGACAGGCAGAGAATGAGAAGCAAACTGAAATTTGCACCAGCCTAGCCAAGCCATCTAATAAGCCCTTTCTGTGGACTGCAGTTTGAAAAGCGTTCCACTGGGGCCAACAGAGTGATGGTAAGTAAAGTTACTAAAGAGGACGGGTCACTAACACTCCCAAGAACCTGACTCTCCTTTTGCTTAGCAACCTTAAATTTCCTCCATGGAGCTTTACGGAGCATCCCAGTCTTGAGGAGGTACATGTGGCTTCATGAAAGGTACCAAAATTGATCAGGATGTATCAGACGATGGAGCAGGAGTATTGGAAGATTGAAGAGCAGAAAGCTCCTGTGTACTCAGTAGAGAGGACCAGCAACTCTCTGATCCAGAGGAGAAAAGCAATGGGTACATCAGCAAAAGATTGTTAGTCCTCTCTGCAATATGGAAGTGGTCACCCGCCATCTTCCTGCCCTATGACTCAGGTCCTCAGCAGGTAGGTGGGGATCATAGCTATAGCATCTGGTGCTTCCTGGGAGGAAATGAAGGGATCACAGGGAAAGAGAAGGCAGAAGAGGGATTCAGAGCAAATGGGAAGGAGATTCCCTTGAATCTCCTTGAAAATATGTTGTCAAGCTCTATACGTAAGATGCGCTGTGTAAGGTCTTACATGTTCACTTAAGGGAAGACTTAGTTTATCAGCAGTAAGGTGATTGGGTCTGCAGTCTAAGCCCCCAAGATTTCTCTGTTTCTCTGGGCAGTCTTCCCTCTATATTTTGTTGAGTTTGGTATAAGATGGTGTTATCTGTTCACATTCATAATATATGTTTGTTTTAAGATTTCTTGTCCCATTTCTCAGAAGTTCCTATGAAAGAATCCCAGGTGATATTGTATGAAGCCAACTCTCTTAAAATATCCTAGGAAGATTATACAGATACAGGTGATACAGATGGAAGCAGTGTTCATTTTTCATAGATCCCTTTTACAACTGTGGCTCTTGGGTATAGAAGGAAACATGGACCCTCTCCTTGACTCCTCTCAACCCTCATCTCCCGTAGTCCCCTTCTTAATAGCAGACAGGGACCTCTTTCCTGATCCACCAGGTTGCTTCATTCAATGTTTCTCAGACACTTATTGGTCACCAAACATGTGCTGAGTGCTGTGCAAAGTGTTTAAGAGAACGAAGGAGTTGCTCTCAGGAGTTGCCTGATTTCTTCTTTTATGCGTACACTGTGGATCCCTTTCTGAAAATCAGCCTTCTAATTTACCCTGCTTTCCTCTCTGATAAATCACCTTCACTAACTTATTTTTAACCCTTTTATTGTGAGAATTTGTGTATCCATAGCTACAGGGCCACAAAGTCAACAGGATCTTATAACCTTTTCAATGTCCAATATAGTTCTTCTTGGGCATTCTAGAAGCAATGAAACCATTGATCATAAAGAGGATTTGGGAGGCAGGTACACCTGGCTCAGGGCCACAATCCTAACGCTTTTCTCCTCTCTATATAATTATAATACTTACAATAGTAGCCATATATTTCATGGCTGTTATTCCAGGGGCAAAGCATTTAACCTAAGTTGTCTGGCTGAATCCTCTCAACACTTGAAGGTGGGGGATTTTTAATCTCCATTTTACACGTTAGGAAACTAAGTCTCAAGATCATTCTGCTGGGGCAGAGTGGATTCAGGATTTGGACCTTTGCTTTTATGACTATAAAGTATTGACACTTTCAATTTACTACACTGCTCAGAAAATGCAGTGTAGTTATTTCAATAATCCGTATGTTTACATATGTATAAGCCATCATGTCACAGAAATAGACACTTGCAAATATTTTTAGATAACATAGTTTTGGTAACTGTAGGTAACATATACATACTCCTGTATATAAAATAGATAACTAACAAGGACCTACTGTATAGCACAGGGAATTCTACTCAATACTTTGTAACGGCCTATATGGGAAAAGAATCTAAGAAAGAGTGGATATATATATATGTATAACTGGTTCAGTTTGCTATACACCTGAAAGTAACACAACATTTTACATTAACTGTACTCCAATAAAATTTTTTTCAGTGATTTTGTTCCTTTTGGGGCCTCAGTCATGCTGCATTCCATGCAGCCCTATGAGTGGACAATGGCTTTTGTCTGGTCTGGGAACTGCTTCGGCTGGCACTGAATGCGTGTTATCTCAGGTACATCATTTCCCTTCTCATCACCTCAATTTTCTGACCTGTGAAACTGAGACACGGGATGAGCTGGTTGATCCCTGAAGTCTCCGCTGGTGATGCTCTGATGGAGACTGCTTCTCTTGAGCCTTCTCAAGCTCAGAGCTTGATCCTTGTCCAATCGTTAAGACCACAGCACCACATGAGCAGACCCTGACCTGGGAATCAGAGGTCTGGGTTCCCCTCCTGGCTGTGCAACCTTGCTCAAGTCACCCTCCACCCCGGGCCTCAGCTCCCTCATGGGTCAAGCGAGAGGAGTCACGGTAATTAGATGACCTCGCAGGGCCTTCTAACACCAAGTCTCACATTCCATTCCCACAGGGAGAAGAGAGAGGCTGCCTGCTCATATTCCCCAGATATTTTTAGGCAGCTCTGCAAACCAAGGGTCAGGAGCCCCATGTGAGATGGTATGTTCCTGCTTCACTTAAACCATTCACCTCATGATAATGTTCTGGGGGGTGTCAGGTTATAACAAGGATATAAAAATTATGAGCTGGGTTTGTCATTGACTCATGGCCTTTAACGACCCTGCTGGCTCCTTAAGCATATGGCAAGTAATCTTATGGCTGAAGCTTGGGGAAAGGAATTGTCTGGAAGCGCTTCTGCACAAAAGAAAAAAGCAAGCGAGGCCTGCCCCAGCAGGCAATAGGCTGGCATGATAATAAAGTGTGGTGGAAAAATGAAACATTAAAACACCCGATAAAAACCTAACTGCTTCATCACCATTACTAATGAAAATATATGATTGCCTAATAAAATATTCCACGCTGGCCTCTGGCCATGGATCTGCATTTATTAACACCTGTTACTCTTGTCATCTCCTTCCTGGGAAGGGCAACCTTGCACCCCAAATGGCCTGTAGCCTGGGAAATTCAGTGTGGAGGAGATTTTGGCCAGTGGGTCCCACAGGAGAACTCAGTGGATCTGGGGTCCAGCAGCAGCTGCCTGGCTTCTACTTGTGCTTTCTTGGGTAACAAAGTGGCAAGAGCAGTGGCTGGTGAGTCAGCCAGAGCAAGAAAACCGGAGACGCAATCTGTCTCAAATGTGCCTTGCCAGTTGGGGACATGCCAGCTGGGTTATGAATGCAAGGAACAAAACCTAGGAGTTTTGCGATATGAAGGTGTAGCAATACACTTTAAGAAGCAAAACAGGCTTCTTACTGGACATGAAAGAAATAAGTGAATTATTTTGCCCCTCCTTAGCTCTTCCCCTTTGATGAGTATTTCACCCACTGTTCAAAACAGAGTCACCAAGATCATCTAGAATATGAAATTCTTGGGCAATTTGCAACCTGACATTCAGAATCAAGCCTCACATTGAAATGTACATATTAATTGCACTTACACAGTATTTTATCATTTACAGTACTTCTGAGACTTGATAAAATCAGTTGTCACCCCCCGCAACACATGTATGATCTCCTTTGATCCTAAAATAAACCTTGTCAGTTGGAAATCTAATTATTCCAAAATTTACTGATGAGATTTGGAGTGGTCAGTTAAATTACTGATGGTCTCATAGCTTGTAGGTGTCAGAGCTGGATCCCAAACAGTGGTCTCAAATCCTTTAATTTGGTGTGCTGGCATCATGAAATGAAAAGAGCTTACCATGCTCCAAGGTCACCTTTGTCCAAAGGATGGCTACCACATCCATGCTCAAAGCCACATCAAATATTACTGCAGAAATAATAGAATTTGTGTGATGGAGATGAGGGTCCTCAGGGAGCCTGCAGCCTCCACATAGAGAAAGAGGAAGGAGCTATACTATGTAAGCAAGACATCCTCCTCCAGAACAGCCCCTGAACCATCATGTGTAAACAGTCATCACTCTGGGTTCTGGAAAGTTTTTGCCTGTGTTACCAAACTGAGCTTTCCTTTTTACCTTTGTAAGATAAGAGGACGAAATTAGATACATTTCAGGTCTTTCTTCATGACAACTCTTCATATCTCTGTGATTATAGAAAGGCTTGGTGGTACTAATGTGGGGAAACAACATTTAGGCTTAGTTTAAAAGAGAAAAAAGTGCACATCAATTAAACAATATTTACCAGAAACTGTTCATATATCATCTCATTTAATCATCAAACGACCTATTAAGGTAAATTATTATTGTCACTATTTTACACATCCAGAATTTGAATCTGATTTAAGACATTTGCTTAGGACACAGTGGGGTTGATTTTATGCCTGGGATCTTCCCATTGCACCACACCAGCTCCCAGTGACAGCCCCATCTTGAATTTCCTTGTCTCTATCAGAAAGACCCTTGGACCTTAAACCCTATTATCTGGCTTACTATGGCTCTCTTCTCATAACTTGCCTCCCAGTGAAGGTGCTTTATTACTGGCTATATCCTCAAGTACATTTTTCCTTTCCAGCCACTACAATTTTCACAAACAGAGGGGCCTTGTTAACTTGAATTTTCCTCGCTGGACTTGACATTAGCTGATTGCATTTTGCTGACATGCACTCCTCCTGCTGTGTCGCCAAGATAGTCCCCTATCGTTTCTGCATCCTAAGATGGCAGGGTGTGTGGCTTTGCAGCATCTTTTTTCCACTCCAGAAAGAATAGGATAGAACTGCTTTATGGATGAAAATAAAAGTCTCGTATAATATGAAACCCAGATTATTGTTTTTCTACAAGGGAGAGAAGAAAAACTTACCAACATGAATGTTTCCTCCCATTCTCCCTCTCTCCATCCTGTGCTTCCCACTGTTAACACTTCTTTATCTTTTTAAAGTATATATCATTTGGAAAGCACAGTTCTACAAACCTGATGGGAAGGTGTATAAATATTGAAAGAATAATGGTGCTCTGAAGGCCCATTTTATGGGTTTAGATATGGTATCACTAGCCAGAATGGAGTGACTAAAGACTCTTCAGCAACTTATTGGAAATTTTTGCACCCGATTCACGCATCACCTAACAGAGTCTTTAAAATCAAAGGCACGGGTCACTCAGGACTCACTGAGAGGAAATGTCCCATGGGCATAAGGCCAGAGAAGAGACCAGGCTGGCAGGAGGTAAGAGCTGGGGCTTCAAAGCAGAGAAGCATTTGGGGGAGAGGACACAGAGGATTCTGAAGAATATCAAGCACAAAGGCTAAGATGAGTGATAACAGAAAAGATGTGTGGTTTCAAAAGAAAAGCTTCCCCTTTCTCACTTTGGTATAGAACTAACCCAATCAAGGACAGGCTGGTGTCCACAACCTGAACATCAGACATCATGACCCAGGATGGAGTGAAGGCAGAGCTTGCAGAAGGCCCTACATGGTGGGTGATCGTGGAGCCAATAATTGACCCCCACTTTGCTTTTTCACCAGCTGCTTAACTGTAAGCAAATGACAAACTATCTAAGGATCAGTTTACTCATCTGCAAAGTGAGAAGCCTATTACCTATTCCATGTGATTATTGGTACTTATGTAGTGCTTATTAAAAGAAGTACTAGGGCTTCCCTGGTGGCGCAGTGGTTGGGAGTCCGTCTGCCGATGCAGGGGACGCGGGTTCGTGCCCCGGTCGGGGAAGATCCCACATGCCGCGGAGCGGCTGGGCCCGTGAGCCATGGCCACTGAGCCTGCGCGTCCGGAGCCTGTGCTCTGCAACGGGAGAGGCCACGACAGTGAGAGGCCCGCGTACCGCAGAAAACAAACAAACAAAGAAGTACTAAATCAGATGCTATATTTAAGACACTATCCTCAGCTCATAATTAGCACCTAATAACTATTAACATCACCACACAGGGTTTTTTTTTCTTTTATCATGGTCATATTATGAAATTTGTAGAATCTGTAGGGTTTTTGTTTCTTTTCCTTTTCTCTGCAGCTCTCTTCATTTTGTAACTTCCTCTCTTCCCTAGGGGAAAGCTAGGGGAGGAAATAAATGGAAAGGGTTGTGATGAAAACCTTTGCAAAGTGAGTAGTCAAAGGTTCATGACTAAATGAAGAGACACAAAGTTGCAGGAAACATGTCCTAGAGCAGCAGTCCCCAACCTTTTGTCACCAGGACAAAAAATTGTGGAAGACAATTTTTCCACAGGGGTGGAGGGATGTTTCAGTTGGTAAGGTGAGCAATGGGAGGCGGTGGGGAGCGGCAGATGAAGCTTTGCTTGCTCGCCCGCTGCTCACTTTCTGTTGTGTGGCCCAGCTCCTAACAGGCCGAGGTCTGGCACTGTTCCCAGTCTGTGGCCCAGGAGTTGGGGACCCCTGTCTTAGAGGACTGACATGACCTAAAGGGAAGCTCAGTGTCCTTCAGTCCTTTGTGTCTAGGTCTGGGGTCCAACTCCCAGAGAATCCAAAACCCAGCTGTCAGGATCCAGACTTCATTCTGGTCCTACTGATGGTTTACAATTAAGCTTAAGGTGCTAGCTATCCCAGGACACAGAGAAGCCACTTGGTCATCCTTGTGAATCAGATGGTCTTGGCAAGGAAATGGTACCTTTTAGGTAATGAGTAGGCAAGGGTGAAGGGTAGCAGTAAGCTCAGAAAGAATAGCCAGAAGTGACTACTTGAGACAGAGACAGGCTGTGAAAACTGCTTTTAGTCATTTATTTGTCAACAAACATTTATGCGGTACCCACCCTCTAAGTCATCAATTTACATTTTACTGCTTTTGTGCAAACCTTCTCCTTTCTGTCTCCACCCAGAATGAAAACATAGGAGCTTTAGGAAAAAGAGAAGGTATGGGGAGACCACAGTAAAACTGACTGCTTACATGCAGGGAATTTTCAGAGAGACACTCATTCAACACACATTTATTGAGACCTATTCAGGTCAGGCATCATGATAAACACTGTAAGAAAAACAAAGATGAATAAAACATAGTCTCTGCCCTTGATGATCTCACAGTGTAGTGGGTAAGACAAACAAATAAGGATATGAGAGTGATGCATTTTGAAATAGAGTGGTAGGGAAGGGGCTCTGGGAGAAATCATAACTACGAGGCAAGACATATGAGAGTCCAGGGCTCTTTGGTGCTTGGCAACTGAGAGCTGGACCTGAGAGCAAAGCAGGAGCTGGAGGGAGACCTTCAGCCTGACCAGGATGGGGGAGGGAATGCCATCCATGAGATGGGGGCTCTGGGATCAATGAGTAAAGCACCAGGTTTTTGTATAGATTTGGGGTGTTTTACTTTGTTTTATACAGTGAAGGTCAGTCATTTAAACATAATGTTTGCAAATCACAATCTCTAGAAGGATCAAGTGACTTTGAGTCGTTCAGCCAGAATCTGCCAGAACCCAAAAGACAACCATCAGCGGAAGTCAAACTGCTTCTCGGGGCTCTCTGCAGCAAACGGCAGCCTTTCAAAGGCAGAACAACGTGGGCAGTAAACTCACCAGCCCTCTTTTCTGTAATGGGTCTGCCTGTTTCAAATATTCTACTTGTGCTGAATAAAAGTTTACTGTTGTTAATAATTATAGCACCTCAACAAAATTCCTGCATAATGCTAGTTGCTTCTCCACCAGTTATAGTCTCGCTTTTACCTAAGTTTCAATCCATTCTGTAGCAACAGGAGGTCAATTAAAATGTGAAGATTAAGATCATAGTAGGGGAGCTTAACACCCCACTTTCAGCAATGGACAGATCATCTAAAATGGAAATAAATAAGGAAACACAAGCTTTAAATGATACATTAAGACATTCCATGCAAACACAACAGATACATTTTCTTCTCAAGTGCTCATAGAACATTCTCCAGGATAGATCATATCTTGGGTCACAAATCAAACCTTGGTAAATTTAAGAACATTGAAATCGTATCAAGAATCTTTTCCAACCACAACGCTATGAGACAAGATATCAATTACAGGAAAAAACCTGTAAAAAATACAAAACTTGGAGGCTAAACAATACGCTACTTAACAACCAAGAGATCACTGAAGAAATCAAAGAGGATATCAAAAAGTACCTAGAAACAAATGACAATGAAAACACGACTACCCAAAACCTATGGGACGCAGCAAAAGCAGTTCTAAAAGGGAAGGTTACAGCAATACAATCCTACCTCAAGAAACAAGAAACATCTCAAATAAACAACCTAACCTCACACCAAAGGAACTAGAGAAAGAAGAACAAACAAAACCCAAAGTTAGCAGAAGGAAAGAAATCATAAAGATCAGATCAGAAATAAATGAAAAAGAAACAAAGAAAACAATAGCAAAGATCAATAAAACTAAAAGCTTGTTCTTTGAGAAGATAAACAAAATTGATAAACCATTAGCCAGACTTATCAAGAAAAAAAAAGGGAGAAGACTCAAATCAATAGAATTAGAAATGAAAAAGGAGAAGTAAAAACTGACACTGCAGAAATACAAAGGATCATTAGAGATTATTACAAGCAAATATAGGCCAATAAAATTGACAACCTGGAGAAGTGGACAAATACTTAGAAAAGCACAACATTCGGAGACTGAACTAGGAAGAAATAGAAAATATAAACAGACCAATCACAAACACTGAAATTGAGACTATGATTAAAAATCTTCCAACAAACAAAAACCCAGGACCAGATGGCTTCACAGGTGAATTCTATCAAACATTTAGAGAAGAGCTAACACCTATTCTTCTCAAACTCTTCCAAAATATAGCAGAGGGAGGAACAGTCCCAAACTCATACTATGAGACCACCATCACCCTGATACAAAAACCAGAAAAAGATGCCACAAAGAAAGAAAACTATAGGCCAATATCACTGATGAACATATATGCAAAAATCCTCAACAAAATACTAGCAAACAGAATTTAACAGCACATTGAAAGGATCATACACCATGATCAAATGAGGTTTATCCCAGGAATGCAAGAATTCTTCAATATACACAAATCATTCAATGCGATATACCATATTAACAAATTGAAGAATAAAAAACATATGATCGGGGCTTCCCTGGTGGCGCAGTGGTTGAGAGTCTGCCTGCCGATGCAGGGGACATGGATTCATGCCCCGGTCCAGGAGGATCCCTCATGCCACGGAGCGGCTGGGCCCATGAGCCATGGCCGCTGAGCCTGCACGTCCGGAGCCTGTGCTCCACAACGGGAGAGGCCACAACAGTGAGAGGCCCGCGTACTGCAAAAAAATAAACAAATAAATAAATTAATTAAAAACAAACAAAAAACAAAAACATATGATCATCTCAATAGATGCAGAAAAAGCTTTTGACAAAATTCAAAACCCTTTTATGATAAAAATCCCTCCAGAAAGTAGGCATAGAGGGAACTTACCTCAATATAATAAAGGTCATATATGACAAACCCATAGCCAACATCATTCTCAATGGTGAAAAACTGAAACCATTTCTTCTAAGATTAGGAACAAGGCAAGGTTGCCCACTCTCACCACACTATGATTCAACATAATTTTGGAACTTCTAGCCACAGCAATCAGAGAAGAATAAGAAATAAAAGGAATCCAAATTGGAAGAGAACAAGTAAAGCTATCACTGTTTGCTGGTGACATGATACTATACATAGAGAATCCTAAAGACTCTACCAGAAAACTACTAGAATTAATCAATGAATTTGGTAAATTAGCAGGATACAAAATTTATGCTCAGAAATCTCTTGCATTCCTGTACACTAATGATGAAAAATCTGAAAGAGAAATTAAGGAAACAATCCCATTTACCATTGCAACAAAAATAATAAAATACCTAGGAATAAACCGACCTAAGGAGAAAAAAGACCTGTATGCAAAAAACTATAAGACACTGATGAAAGAAATTAAAGATTATACAGAGAGATGGAAAGATATACCATGCTCTTGGGTTCGGGGAATCAGCATTGTGAAAATGACTCTACTACCCAAAGCAATCTACAGATTCAATGCAATCCCTATCAAATTACCAATGGCATTTTTCACAGAAGTAGAACAAAAACTTTCAAAATTTGTATGGAAACACAAGAGAACCCGAATAGCCAAAGCAATCCTGAGAAAGAAAAATGGAGCTGGAGGAATAAGACTCCTTGACTTCAGACTATACTACAAAGCTACAGTAATCAAGACAGTATGGTACTAGCAGAAGAACAGAAAAGAAGATAAATGGAACAGGATAGAAAGCCCAGAGATAAACACACACACATAGGGTTACCTTATTTTTGATAAAGGAGGCAAGAATATACAATGGAGAGGGCTTCCCTGGTGACGCAGTGGTTGAGAGTCCGCCTGCTGATGCAGGGGACACGGGTTCGTGCCCCGGTCCGGGAAGATCCCACATGCTGTGGAGTGGCTGGGCCCGTGGGCCATGGCCGCTGAACCTGCGCATCTGGAGCCTGTGCTCTGCAACAGGAGAGGCCACAACAGTGAGAGACCTGTGTACCGCCAAAAAAAACCCCAAAAGAATATACAATGGAGAAAAGACAGCCTCTTCGATAAGTGGTGCTGGGTAAACTGGACAGCTACATGTAAAAAAATGAAATTAGAACACTCCCTAACACCATACCCAAAAATAAACTCAAAATGGATTAAGGACCTAAATGTAATGCCAGACACTATAAAACTCTTAGTGGAAAACACAGGCAGAACAAAAACATAGGCAGAACACTTCATGACATATATCACAGCAAGATCCTTTTTGATCCACCTCCTAGAGAAATGGAAATAAAAGTAAACAAATGGGACCTAATGAAAGTTAAAAGCTTTTGCACAGCAAAGGAAACCATAAATAAGACAAAAAGACAACCCTCAGAATGGGAGAAAATATTTGCCAATGAAGAAAATGACAAAGGAGTAATCTCCAAAATTTACAAGCAGCTCATGCAGCTCAATATCAAAAAAACAAACAACCCAATCCAACAATAGGCAGGAGATCTAAATAGACATTTCTCCAAAGAAGATATACAGATTGCCAACAAACACATGAAAGGATCCTCAACATCACTAATCATTAGAGAAATGCAAATCAACACTACAATGAGGTATCACCTCACACCAGTCAGAATGGCCATCATCAGAAAGTCTACAAACAATAAATACTGGAGAGGGTGTGGAGAAAAGGGAATCCTCTTGCCCTGTTGGTGGGAATGTAAGTTGATACAGCCACTATGGAGAGCAGTATAGAGGTTCCTTAAAAAACTAAAAATAGAGCTACCATAAACCAGCAATCTCACTACTGGGCATATACCCTAAGAAAACCATAATTCAAAAAGAGTCATGCCACAATGTTCATTGCACCTCTATTTATAATAGCCAGGACATGGAAGCAACCTAAGTGTCCATCAACAAATGAATGGATAAAGAAGATGTGGCACATATATACAATGGAATATTACTCAGCCATGAAAAGAAACGAAACTGAGTTATTTGTAGTGAGGTGGATGGACGTAGAGTTTGTCATACAGAGTGGAGGTAAGTCAGAAAGAGAAAAACAAATACCGTATGCTAACACATATATATGGAATCTTAAAAAAAAAAAAAAGTGGTTCTGAAGAACCTAGGGGCAGGACAGGAATAAAGACGCAGAAGCAGAGAATGAACATGAGGACACAGGGAGGGGGAAGGGTAAGCTGGGACAAAGTGAAAGAGTGGCATGGACATATATACACTATCAAATGTAAAATAGATAGCTAGTGGGAAGCAGCCACATAGCACAGGAGATCAGCTTGGTGCTTTGTGACCACCTAGAGGGGTGGGATAGGGAGGGAGGGAGGGAGACACAAGAGGGAGGAGAAATGGGAATATATGTATATGTATAGCTGATACGATTTTTTTGTAAAGCAGAAAGTAACACACCATTGTAAAGCAATTATACAACAATAAAGATGTTAAAAAAGTTTTAAAAAATTTAAAAACTTGTGACGACTTAGGGAGACAGAGGAGGAGGCTCTATGACCTTGTGTGGAGGGGACCCACTGGAAGCAGAGGACAGACCAGGGTGAGAAGCAGTATCAGAGCATTCCTGGCATGGCAGACAAAGACCATACAAAACTTAGTCCACTAACATCCACTGCTTTTTTTACCCTCTCAACTTTAGAATGGACCAGTGCGAGGAGCAGCTGTGTTTCCCTCCTAGAAAATAAGAACATGTTTCCAGAGGTAGAATACTTTTTTACTTTCATCTCTCAGACAACCTCCATGTAACAAATACTCATTAAATGAGACTTCAATCAGACACTCCAGGCAAATGAATTTGACTTAAGATTTCAATCACAATGAAAATGCAATTATGCAGAGTTAACATTTGGGAAATATGCAACCCTTCCCCCATAGATATCTTTTCCTAAATTGTCTGGTAATGAATGCATCCATCCTGTTCTTGTTAAGTCTGTCAAAGGAAAATACAGAGACCTGAATGATCCAAATGACTGGTGTAACTCCTTTTCCACAGGAAGACAAGACTATCCATAAAATTCCATCTCAGAGCCTGGCAGAAAATTCTGCTAACAGTTGGTGTTTAATAAATGCCAACTCAATAGGAGGGCACTGCTCTCCTACCAACGTTTGAAAGAATCAGTCTTTTTTGATCAAATGAGCCAGCTCTTATATTCACATGGGACAATTTTAGCAATAAATCTCATTGAACTACTAAGTTTAAGGAACTATGATGGACGATAAAACATTAATAGGAGTTCCTATTAATTTTCAGGAGCTTATAAACTGCTTAGAAAAACTAGACTTACACACATGAAAAGTTGATAAACTTAATTTATAAATTAGACATGTAATATAAGGTGGTAAATGCTATAGAAAAAGTGTCAGGTGGGACTTGACATTTTAAACATTGGTGGGGGGAGTGGTCAGGGTGGACCTTGTTTAGAAGGTGACAGCTGAGCAAGGACTCAAAAGAAGTGGGGGTGAAGGTCATGAGGATGTGGCAGGCAGGATCCCAATAGAAGGGCCGGCCAGTGAAAGGTTTTAGGAAAGGATCTGCACGGAGGCTGGTGAGACTGGAGCAAGGGAGGAGCAGTAGGAGAAAAGGTCCAAAATGAGACTGGAAAGCAGATCATGCAGAGCCCTGTAGGCAACTACAATGACTCTGGCTTTTGCTCTGTGTGAAATGGGAAACCAATGCAGCATTCTAAGCAAAAAGATGACTCAAACTTACTTAAGTTCTGAAAGGATCATTCTGGCTGTTGTGTGGAGAATAGACCTCAGGGAGGCAGAAATGAAGCAGGGGGATTTATTAGGAAGCATTGCAGTAATCCAGGGAAATGACTCCGATGGTGGCTTGAACAGGAGGTGGTAAAAAGTGGTCAGATAATGAGTGTATTTTGAAGATAGAATATGATGGATTTCAGAGTGCAATAGGTGGCTTCAGGATGTATAATTTGAGAAGACTTCACAGGAGACATTGAATGTTAGCTAGCTCTCTAATAGAGTACGATTAAGATAGGTGAAAAGTAACTGGGAAGGAGTATCAGACAGTGAAAAAGGCACAGCATCAAAAAGTACAGCTTTTAGAAAACAGTAGGTAGATGAGTTTGGCTGGAGTTAAAGGTTTAGGAAGACCAGTAATTTGAGATTGGTACACGGAAAGAGCAAAACACATAGTTTTAGGGATCCCTGTTGGATGAGCCTTGATCCCTGAATGGCCCAGGCTTATTCTACTGTCCAAATCCAAGAATCGCAGACGTGGAAGATCAGGCCAATGTGACTCACCAAAAATCGTTGTCTGCTACAACATTGCTAGCAAATGGTTGGTTAGCCTCTTCCTAAGTACCTCCTATGGGCTACTTCCTTAGTTCAGTAGAGCCCCTTCACAGGGGGGCATTTTTGTTTTGGGATGATATCTCAGGTTTGAACTGAATTTGCCTTCATATAACATCTAACCATTGGCTCGTGTGCCTTTTCAGTCACTAGTCACTAGTTCATTTATGCAAGAGACATTTATTAAGTGCCTACTAATAGAAAATGAGGAAGAGAATTACCACTACTTGAATTTCTTCTTGGGGCTACGGTGAAGGCTAATTTACCTGGATTATCGCCTTTAGTAATCATAGAAATCTGATGATATAGAAGACCCTCAGATCAAACTGTCCCTCCTAATGAAGGATGTATATACGAATGTGTGTGGAGGGAGTTGATAAAGACACAAAATCAGGTCTTTCTATAAGGGGTTAAAACTTTCCCAGAGAAGAGCAAATAATTCAACATTTTCTTCTTCCTTCTTCTGCTTCCTTCACCTTGTGCGTTTGTGAGAAGAATGTACATTCAAGGTATTTGTGCATATCTCTGTCTAGTTTAGCAGGTGGCAGAGTAGAGAAATATTTAGGCAGGGGCTGCAGCTTCAAGAACAAAATGGAGTGTCTGTTGGGGGGCAAGGTGGGAATTCAGTGACTTGAAGCCAAATCCAACAGTCAATTCCATTACTTCCGTTTCACAGAGGAGGGCTGGGGCTACTGTGGCTAAGGAAACGTCTCCATGTCCAAGTTTCTAAGCGGAAGAGCCAGGGGGAGTGCAGCTCAACAACTTCAAGGACTTCCATGGTCCCAGGGCACTGCGCCAGACACCAGCTGGGAACCTCAGAGGGAGGCGCCAGACTTGAACCTGTCCTCACCTCACTCCCACAGACTGGGAGATATGTGGAACTAAAATAAGCCAAGGTGGAGAGGCCCGGGAGTCATAAAAGCATGAATGGGGGTGTAAGATTACTTCTGGCTATAATGTTCACAGGTTTGGAAAGGGCATGAGATTTTTGATAAATGGAAATGATCAGGGTGAAGGAGAACAGGACGGCTAAAGATGTAGAGGTGAGAAAACCCAGGTGGAATAGCAAATGAATTGTTCCATTTGACTCACATGCTGAGGTCATGAAGGGAAGTCAGATAAACAAAGTCAGAAACTATTACATGGTCCAGATCACAAAAGGCCATGGATGACTTTCCGGATTGGAACCCATAGGTAACCAAGAATTCTTGAACGTTTTGAACATTGAGTAACTTGGTCAAAACTTTGTGCATCAATTCTGATCTCTGGGGGCAAGAAAATAACTTTAATCCCTCTGTACAGAATAGTCCCTAAAATATTTAAGAGAGGTGTTCTGTTCCCCTTACTTGTTATCTTGATGCTAAGTATCTCCATTTAAAATAAAAAATTTTTTCAAAAGCTGCTTGTCTTTAAGACATGGTTGCAAGCTCTTTAGCATTCTGATCACCCTCCCCTGGATACCCTACAGGTTATTACAAGCAAGTTATATAAGCAGCTAACATTTATTAAAATCTTACAGTATGCCAGGCACTATGATGAAGATTTTCAATGGATTATTTTATGTAAACATCACAATGGCCCTATCATGGAGGTGTTATTTTATCCCCATCTTACAGACGGGAAACCTGAGGTTTAGGGACATTGCATAAGGCTAATGAGTGTCAGAGGTAGAATCCAGGCTTTCTTCCTGGAGAGCCCAAGTGCCTACACACTACACCACCCAGCCCACAGCCCATCCCCAGTAAAAGAGACTCTCTGGAATTTGAATCTAGATTCCAGAGCACCACACTGTTTTCTTTCCTGGATCTCATTTCCTTACCATCATTAAAGGGTTTGGACAGGAACCTTTCTAAGTTTTAGTTCTGACATGCCATTTTATTTGTTCAAGTAATTTGGGTCTAATAGGGTCACAGTAGAAGTGATTGCATTCACTGAACTAATACTGCAGAAGAGAGGCAGAGGAGTGAATTCTAAATCCTAGGCGTTCTTCAGATCACCCTGGGAAGACCCCATCTACCCTCCAACACCTTATTTTACACAAACCAGAGATAGCTAATAGATCTTTGGGATAATGTGATGCATGTTTAAAGTATACTTTAAATTGGATATAATCTTAGGTCCACATAGCATTTTTAAAAATAATAATATTAGCGGGCTTCCCTGGTGGAGCAGTGGTTGAGATTTTGCCTGCCGATGCAGGGGACGCGGGTTCGTACCCCGGTCCGGGAAGATCCCACATGCCACAGAGCGGCTGGGCCCGTGAGCCATGGCCGCTGAGCCTGCACTTCGCAACGGGAGAGGCCACAACAGTGAGAGGCCCGCGTACCGCAAAAAAAAAAAAAAAAAAATAATAATATTAGCAATAATTATAATAATTTACTGATGACAGGAAGATGGGGAGGGAAATATGCTTCTGACTGGTACAGAGGAAGAGAAATCCAATACCCTCTTTTACCTTTTAGCACTGAAAGCTTGAGTTAAAAATGATTGAGCACCACACTATAAATATAAATATAAAAGGGTATGGAAATATGAGAAAACAATCCCAGCCATGCTGAAAGCAATGGGGTGTCCAGACTGGGTGTGACCCAATGGGACAGGCAGGCACCTCTAGAGAAGGTCTAGCTCACTCAGATTGATCTCCATCATCAGCCAGGGTGAGATGGCCAGTTTGAAAAGGTGAGGGAGGATGGAGAGATCTTTGGAGCAATGTGGTTTCTCATAATCTCCACCCTTGCCTCTGCCCTGGCCAGTCCCCCTCTAGCCAGGCCACCCTGACCCACTGGGCAATATAGCAGACCGCTCAGTCCTGTGTAGTAAGTGCCACACCTGCCCTCATCCTGGTCTTCTGGATTCTGGATCCAACCTCCTGGCTCTTGATTCTTGCCTGCACTTAACCAAAACAGGTATTTGGGCTCCTGTAATATCTGCTGAGTTGGATTCTCTGTCCTGACCCCTCTGAAATAGCCTTATCCCATTGTTGCCTAGCTGACACATGACCATTTTCATCACGTAGCTTGTCAGCACAGTTGTCCATGTGCTAAAGGTCCTTCATAGTGTCTGGGTTTGTGTTGGGCTTCTCTCTGTATGCAAGATACCTGATCCTCCTGCCTAGATGGAGGGGAAAAGGGCCAAACTGGGAAAAATTTCATAAGCAAGAAAGCTTCTTACCTGAGACTGACCTGTGTTTGGATCAAAGCTGGAATCCTGGAACTTGTGCCCTTCAGATGGTGCTGAGACCAGAGATGGGAAACTTATCTCAAAGTGAGTCCTCCATTTCAAGGCTAGGTGAAGAGTGGGAGTCAAGGCATAGCACCAAACAATGGCTGCCTGAGAAATAAGAGGTGAAAGAAGGAACAGTGGGCCACTTGGAGGTAGTGTGGATGAATCTGGAGGCAGAGGACGTCACCTGCAGCCTTTGGCAGGCACTTTCAGCTGGGGACTTGGGCGTGGGTTCATTCATATTTGATGAACCCTTTAATTCAGTGCTGAAATATCTAGGGTTCTGAGTCAAAAAGATGGATTTGCATCCCAGCTCTACTAACTGCTAGCTGCCTTGTGATTGTTCCAGAATTTCTACACTGAGTGCTCGAGGGGAGCCATCTGGTTGGAATGAAGGCTTGGGAACTTGTCTTAAAACTGCCTTGGCTTGGTACCATAAGTAATATTGAAAAGAATTAAGTATCCATATCTAAGTATGCCTGAGGGTGGAATGGAGGAGTGGTATTAGTCAGCCATCATCACATTAATGCTACATAGCAAACAACCACAAAATCTCAATGGCATATAACAATAAGCTTTTATTTCCATGCTCACTGGTATGCAGGTCGTCTGGGGTAGGTCTGCTTCAGGCTACAGGTCTGCCAGTTAGCTCAGATCTTCCACACTGTACTTGACTGAGTCTGGCTTCGAGCAGAGGACCCAGTCCAGCTTTCCTCTGCATGTCTCACAACTTCCTTGAACTAGTGGCTCCCTGAGACATTTTCTACTCCTGGAGAAAGACAGGAGCACAGGAGAGTAAACCCAACCACACAAGCACATTTCAAGCCTTTACTCATCACGTCCACTGGCTCAATGGTCAAAGCAAGCTTCAGGGCCACGCCCAGAGCCAAACGACAAGGAAGTGTGTACTTTCCACTCCTATAGCAGAGGAAGCATGCACTGACTAGCTGTGCATCCCTGGGCAAATTACTTAACTGTTTTGTGCTCTAGTTTCCTCTCCTGTAAAATGGGAATAAGGATCGTGATGGTACTTCTTTCACAGGATTATGGAAACATTAAATAAGTAAATATCGGTAAAGTACCTAGAATACCATCTGGCACAGAACTTGGTAGATAGGCATGGCAAATCCAGAACTCTCTAGGCCACCCCTTCAGCCACGCTGCAGACCCCACTCTGATCACACGTGTTAGCAATCGGGTCCTTTGCCCCACCTTTCCTTCCAGTTGAATCCTTGCTCTTTAGTCTTTGCTTACTCATCCATGACTGTCTCTCCTGCACATTCACCACTTCTAGAACATTTCTGGCAAGGACTACCCTCTTCCCAGATCTTCATTTCCTCAGCAGTTCTCTACTTTTAGGCCTCCTTCAAGGCTTGCCAAGGGTTAAGGGCCTGTACGATTTGGAGGCAGGTAGCAAGCAAGAGGTCGGAGCCTGGATTCTCAAAAAGGAGGCAATGTAGGGAAACTCTGGGAGCCCAGTGATAATGTGGAGGTATTCAGAGCTCTGTGAACCCCTCAGGTGATAAAACTTCCCCTGTACTTACTGACCTTTGTCTCCATGACCCTGGCTTCTGTCTTTTCCAGTCGTACCAACAAGTTTGTAAACTAGATCCTGTATTTTGCATCCTATTATAACTATCTTTGCCCCAGGAGATCATCAACTCCAAAGGGCCAGGAGTTCATCTTACTCGTGTCTGTAGCTACCACTCCCTCCCTTCCTCTCTCCTCCCTGATCCCTTCACAGCAACCACAAATCTTTATGCGTAGGAAGACCTTTGTATTTGTTGAATTAAATATTGCACCAACCTGAGGGAAAGTCACCATTAGGGTTACAGTCGGGGATGAACTGCCAAAACTCGTTTCTCCCCTTCCTAGAGTACCCTGGATATCAAGACACGGGAGAAATCCACACGCATATCCCCGTGCCGAAACACAGACACACACACACACATTTAGAGTTTAATCACCCTATTTATCCTCTGGGTTACCAACATTTGGGGTGAAGAAAATGTGAAAAAGAATGACTGAAGAAAAAAATGTCTTATTTTAAACATTGCAGCTGATTCCATTAATTATGTTGTGATGCACTTAAGCGTTTAATTTCAGAGCTATTAAAACTTAAATTATTTATTAATAATTACAGATCATTACCTGATAGTGTTCACTCCGCAGAACAGGTGATGAATAATTTATCAGCTTTGACATGGCTCTCTCCTCACAGCCCTATTTAGGTGGTATCTATATTTGTACATGTCAGCTTGCCAATATATGTGCCTGTTTGTGTGAACCAACCTGTTCTTTCTGTTTATACAGGATCTTCCTGAATCTTGAATGTCATTTAAAACTTTTCACTGTTAAAGTTTTATAACATAGATTATAGGTGAGATATAAATAATGGTAATATTATGTAGATAAAAATGTGCACTTTCTTCTCATGGCTGAGATGGACTTCGACTCTGAATAAATTAAAATTACATTTATTCATTACAGAAGTTTTTCTCCCTCCCTTCTCCTCTATTTCAGGATCTTTAATAATAATTATGATTGTATCATTATTATATACATTATTGCTATATACAATCATGACCACGAATTAATACTTTGGTTTAAACCTGTTTAAAGATTATTTTTCATGAAAATTAAAACAAAGTTATTAAAATTCAAGTGTATAAAAGAATTTCATAATAAATCAATTCAAGCAGAGATTGACAAATGAATACTGATATTACAGTTAGATAAAAACAAAGGTCTAGATATTACTAACCTATCCAATCAATTTTAACATCATCTAGAATGGTTCAACCTTATATCTGTGAAGAATTCTAAGTGATGTCACTAATTACCCACACTGGAAATTACTCAAGCTATGTATATACCAAAAGAGCACTATTACACATGAGTGATTTGATCACATACCATGTATATGGACATAAGTGAACAATTAACTATTTTAGGAGTTTAAAGTAGAGGGCACGTCTTTACTCAACACATACTTCTTGAGTATCTAGTTATGCCAACACGATGCTGGAGATACAGCTGTAAGTTGGCTGAGGCAAGAGGCTTTAGTAGATTCAAAACACAATTTCTAATAGCTTTATAACGTGCTCTTTCTCAGTTGATCTTCCATCATTTCTTTGCCTTCTGGTGAATTTCCCAGAAATGAGACAAGCTCTCCATTCTAAACAAGATTGATTTTTGTCACAAAAGTCAATCCGTTTACCATGGCATGTCCTCTGCCTAAGCCTGTGTAGACCTGCCGTTAGCTCTTCAGGGCTGCGTGTCTTCAGTGTTATGAGTATCTTGTGGATGGATTCAGGTACTTAAGGAGATGTGCCAGCCCTTCTCCAGATTAATCTTCTAAAACTCATATTTTAGGCGTACTGATCTCTTACCCAAGGTTTTCAAAAATTTTCTCCTGCCTAGGGATCTAGAACCATAGATATCATATGGATAAAAATCAGCATGGAAAAGCAAGTTTCAGGAACAACCTTGCATTATGATAATATTTATATAAAATTTTGAAATATGAAACCTCATATTCAGCAGATATGGCCTGATCCTAGCCTATGAAAATAGATTTCAGAGTGAGACTGAGAGATAGGAGTTGAGGATTTCCCAGTGAACTTGGACCCATCCTCATGTTCTTTGTGCTCCAGCCTCTGGGGCCTCTTCACATGAACTACATGGTGATTCATTACCAATGAAAGGCACCTAAATTCTTTGACTGCCACAATACCAACAATTTTTCTTCCTTTTCAAATAGTTTAGTCTGGTTCACCAGAATTTTGACTGAACTGTCAGCTATGTATAACCCATTCTTCTTATCAGCACACATTTTACTTCTGAACATTATACAAATTAACAATTACTTTCAACAGCATAAATATATATCATTTTAGTTTCTCTGGGGCCACATCAACTGAGAGCACAATCACTGGAAATTAGTCACAGTTATGCTATAGTCTTTTATAGCAAAACAGCTGGAGAAGCAGCACTAAAAATGTTGCCTGTTAAATTTAGGGGACCCTGAGATTGTCTAAAAGTGAAATCTGAGTAGTTATTGTAATCTTCCATTTGGCCACTGGGTCAACTCTCATTTTGTTTTCTCACTCACCTTTGGTGATACAACCTTTCATTTTATTGGAACACTTACATCTCTCTTTCCATGAGATCTTGGTTCAAGATCACAATGGGCAGAAAGGGAAGATAATATGAGTGACACCAGACAGTGCTACTTTTGACATCTTCCTTCACTCAGACCTCTAGGCAAGGTTCCTGGACATGGTAGGTAAACCATAAGGTCTGCCCAGGTTCACAGCAGAAAGCAGTTGATACATTCAAACAAGAGAAGAGAGTTTAATAAAGGGACTATGTACAAAGATGTGGCAGGGTTAGGGAACCCACAAAGAATATTACAATATCTCCAGGACTGGCTACCTTGGACTTAAAGGACAGGGGTAGAATTGTTACTGAGACCTGGAGAGGGTAGTTCTACAGACACGGCTGCCAGGCAAGAGCTCTGACCTTCGAGAGATGATGGAGCCAACCCATGAAAGTTTATAGATGCAGAGATGATGGAGCCATCCCACGACAGCTCTATACTCTAGGAAGCTGACCTGTATAAACTGCAACAACTTTCTCTCTTATTCCCTGGCTTCTGGTTAGATTTGGTCAATAGGAGACACATGCAGGAGTTTGGCGGATGGGGCCTCCAGAGTCCTCCTTGTTGAGTTGTCATGGGTTGGCTCCATCATCTCTGCATCTATAAGCCTGCATCTATAAGCACCTATTATGTGCCAGGCACCCTGCCAAGCACTTTACATGTCATCAGTGACCTCCTGAGGTAGGTACTATTACCATCATAACTTTGTAAATGAGAAAACTGAGACACAGAAACTTTAAATAATTTGCTCAAGCACCCAGGCAGGAAGTGGTAGAACCAGGATTTTTATACAGACTCTGGTTGAGAACACAGATAGTTTTTTACACATTCACATCATCATAGTAGCAAGGCTTGGGTTGAGCTCTGAGATCATTGCTCTGTGTACTACACATGACAATTAAATGTGTGGATATCGGGATCGTGATACTCTTGTTTCATTCCTAGTACTTTCTGACCTGAGATTTTTTGTGGAATCTCTTTCCAGAGAAGCTAAGTGAACTGTCTCTGGTCTGATTTTGGCTGAGTCCTTTCCTTTGCTTCATGTTCGGCCTCAGTTCACTTCCTGTGTTAACTCACACCTTCATTGTATTAGGGCTGTTTATCTGTGATGTTAAGAAATATTTCCGAAGCTCTCTATACTCCAATTCCAGTCAGCTACTATACCGATCTGTGCAAAGTTGGTGTGTAAAGGAGTTCATTCCACCTCAAGTTGAGTCTCTGAGATGTTCTGCTGCAGCTTCCAGTTAACAGCATCAGAGAGGAAGTCCATTTCTCTCGCCTTGAGGTACTTGAAATGATGCATTAGTTATCTATTGCTCTGTAACAAATTACCCCAAAATGCAGTAGCTTAAAACAATAAGCATGTGTTATGTTATGGCTCCTGAGGGTCAGAAATCCAGACATGACTTAGCTGGACGCCTCTGCTCTGGGTCTCTCACAAGACTGCAATCAAGGTATTGGCTATGAAGGCTTGACTGGGGGAAGATGCTGTTTCAACCTCACTCCTGTGGCTGTTGGCAGGCTCAGGTCTGTTGGCCAAAGATATCGGTTCCTTGCTCACAACATAGTGTCTGGTTCCACTCAAAGCAAGTGAGTATATGAGCCAGAGGGAGTGCCCAAGACGGAAAACACAGCCTTTTCTGTAACCTTATCTCAGAAATGGCACCCATCACTCCTGCAGCATTCTATTTGCTTAAAGAGGGCCACTAAATCCAGCCTATACTCAGGAAGAGGGCATATTCAAGGGTGTGAATCCCAGGAGGTGGGGGTCACTGGAGACCCTCTTAGAGGCAGCCCGCTACAAATGGCATAAAATTTTATATAGGTTTCCATGATTTTGTGGGGGAAGAGAAACCCCTTCCACATTGAGTTCTACTGGAAAGAGTCCCCTGAGTATTAAAAAAATAATTTCTCCATGGTTACTTTCTATTTTGCATGAAAAAATGCAGAATAATTTTGCGACAACCTACAGACTACAACCACCTGGGGGTTCTGTTGTTTAACCTTTTCACGCTCTTATATGTGGACCACAACTATCAATGTTGGTGTTTGTCAATATTGGAAATTTCTACTACTAACACTTCAGTTACTATTTCTGAAGACAAATCTGAAAATCTTCCACTATATCTCCAAGCTCACTTTGTCACCTCGAACCTTACTTTTCAAAGGTCCTGTCAGAACCTCAAAGTGGCGAGTCTAAAATAGAAATTTCCAACTCCTCTTCCTGTCCTTAAGCAGTGACATTACTATTTCCTGATTCATTCCAGTTGGAGTCTAGAGTGATGGTAAAACTGCTCCTTTCCTCTGCTACCCATATCTAACCTGTTGTCAAATTGTATTGATTTGAGGAGCAGAGTAGTATGGTAGAAATTATATGAACTTTAGAAACTGGCAGGATTGGATTAAAACCCTGGATCCACCAATAATTTACTTCATTATTTAAGTGTGTAAGGTAGGAGTAAGGTGGGGACTGTAATGGAAAAGACAGTTGGAAAAGCTTTGAATGCCCATCTACGTTATAATGTATTTATGTAGTAGAGAATCATTAAAATATCTTTCAGAAAATAAGTGAATTTAGAAAGCTACCTCTGGCACAATTTTTTTCTTCCTCCCCTCCTTCCTTCCTTTCTTCCTTCCTTCCTTCCTTCTTTTCTTCCTTCTTCTTCCATCTTACCTACCTTCCTTCTCTCTCTCCTTTCTTCCTTTCCTTCTTCCTTTCTTCCTTCCTATTTTTGGGTTGGAAAGAGAGCGAAGGAAGCTTTCCCTGATTGATCTTCCCAAAAGAATTAGCTTCCTCTTCGGGGTCACCATAGCACTGCTTGTTCCTCAGCCTGAGCACTCAAGCTGCTTTCAGGATGGTTACAGGTAGTCTTGTATTATCTCTTCCATGGATTTGGGACCCTCAAGGAAGTAAGGAGCTCTCTTATGAAGTGTTGTTGCATTTCCCACGGTATTTACCACAAGGTGTTAAATATGATAGACGCTCTATGAATTACTGCTAAATTAGCTATTAAGGACAGAAAAAAGAGGAGGGAAAAATCCAGAGGTACTTTGGATTCTTGAAAGCAGCCTCTGAGATGACTCCCAATGATCCTCACCCCCTGGTATTCATGCTTTGTGTAAGCCAGGACCTGGTGACTCACTTCTATCAAATAGAATATAGAAAAAGTGATGGGACATCATATCTGATATGTGACAAAATAACTGCAGCTTCTTACTTGGGGACCCTCTCTTTCTCTCTTCTAGATTGATCAACTTAGGGAAAAGCCCTTAAGAGAGGTACTGAAGTCCACCAGCATGCCCATGACCACATGAGTAAACTTGGAAGCAGATTCCTTGCACCTTGTTAGCCTTAGATGAGCCCAAGTTGTCCGCCAACAGCTTCACTGCAACCTCAACCTCTTAAGAGATAGTGAGCAAGAGGAACCCAACAAATCATGCTGGATCCCTGACCCATGGAACCTGTGAGATGACAAATGTTTGCTGTTCTGAGCTGCTAAATTCTGGGTTAAGTTGTTACACAGCCACAGATAATTAATACAGTTAGAAAAAAAATTGACCTTTTCTAACTGCCACTCATCCTTGTTCCCATTGCAAATTCTCTTACCATCAACCTCTACATATTCTAAGTATTTTACTGGGCCTTTGGGGGTGAGGGTTGTGGGAGGGGTGGGAAGAAGGGAGTTTAACTAAGCAGGACCCCACTGGGCCTTTCCAGGACAGACTCCCCCAACCCCCAGGTCCTCTGCTTTACCTTCTCTCAGAAGTACCGAAATAATAGTATCTGATGCACATTTCTTGAGTTGTTTTCCAAATGCTAAAACCACCACCAAGTGGAAGAAATTAACTACTTGATGACCATGAGCATGTAACCCCCAGATGTACTGGAGCCTAAGGACTGATAATGTTAACCCCTGGACACTGCCCTGTTACCTCACCGTCAACCAATCAGAGAACTGTGCACAAGCTGATCATGTACCCTGGGACACCCCTCCCTTACCTGGTCTTAAAAATACCTTGCTGAAACCCACTAGGGAGTTCAGGCTTTTTGAGTCCTAGTTGTCCTGAATTCCTTGCTTGGCTCCCTATAATAAACGCTGCACTTACATTCACCACAACTCAGTGTCAGCAGGCTGGCTTTACTTGGCGTGGGCAAGCGGACCCAAGTTTGGTTCAGTAACAAGAGGACTTACTGATGCGATCCAGTCAGCTTCCCAGTGGTGGGAGGGAAAGAGTTGGCATCAGCAGTTGATAGCAACAGTTAATAGTAACTCAATCAGACCATAAGCTCCTCAGAGGCCTGTCACCAAGACACTGTGATAGTTGGGAATTTTGTGGATGCACTGATGCTGTGTCTTTTGTGACTCCTGTTCTCCCTCAGGCTGTTCTCAAGAGACATCTGACCTAATTTCACTTGTGAAAGTGTCAATGAAAGGTTTGGTGAGAGTTGTTTAAAGCCACCCCCGCCTTGGAGGACAGACAGCCTGCTGGCTGATCTCTGCTTGTACTGATGCTCTTCTTCAGTCTATATATCTGTGTCCCTAATGATAGGGACCATGTCTGTGGCATTCCTGGGTGTCTCAGAAATACCTTAGAAAAGCAGACCTTGGTGTAGGCAAAGAAAACAGACTGTGATGGTTGATGATGTAGAATGCTCATGTCTTCATCTAGCTTAGCTACTTAGTAGAAGCTGGCCTGCCGGGTGACCCAATCCCAGGGGTGGTAGATATACATGCCAACTCCAAGCTCCCTGGTGGGGCTCTCACTCCCCTGGGAAACAGCTCTTTCCAGTAGCTAATGAGAGTGCCAAAGGGAGCAAAACACCCATTAGGCAGGCTGTCCCCAGGGCACTGACCTTTCCTGCAGAAGTTGCTGCAGGCTGCTAGGCCTGGGGGGAGATGGGGAGAGCTGAGGAAAGCCTGGCTGCTGCAAAGAGGACCCTGTGATGATGCCATGCCTTTGTAACTTGGCAAACAGAATTTGATGCTGTTTGAACTTGCAAACTAATGATAAGAAATAATTGCTAAACAGCTCAGTAACTGACAGGAAATTACTCTTTTTTCTCCATAACAATGCAGCAAGAAGATTCAATTAGGGCTACTGTAGATTTAAAAAAAAAAGTTTGTTTACACGATTCATTTCCAACAATGACAATAGATGGGAGAGATAGGATGATTGGGGAAAGGAGGGGCTGGAAGGGTTTAAAACCCTCCCAGCTTGCAGCTGTCTATTGAGGCAGGGGGAGGAGAAAAGCTAAAGTATATTCGTCTCTCCACTCTGGCTCTCCGGCTCTCCGTCGACCTGGGAAGAGGCAGAGGAGAGATGAGCCTTGAGGTAACATCTGATCGGACAGCTTGATGGGAGTAAATGGAGATCAGTTGGAAACCAGTGAGAGGAGTCACCTGACCCCACCCCATCCCACTGATCTCGGGTGGCCTCGGCCTGCAGCAGCTTGAAGCAGTATTTGGGTTCACGATCAGAGATTGAGGTCAGGCAGTGGCAGTGAGAGCACTGAATCCTAGCCACTAGACCACCAGGGACCAGTGGCCAGTAACAAGACCCTGGGCTGTCAGCTATGAAGAAATGAATTTATACATAGAGATGGAAAGTAGTGAAGCAAGTAAAGTGTTTATTAGGAGGAAAAAGAGTACGTGTGGATAGACACATGGGCGGGCTGAGAGAGAGAGTTGCGCCCTCGTGGCAGTTTGAATCACTTTTATGGGGCATTTCTTCCGGGTTTCCTTTGACCAGTCATCTTGCTTTGCCTGGTTCTGAGTCCATATTTGGTGTATCTCAGTGTTCTCCCCTGCATGCATGCGCGCTCATCTCTTAACCAAGATGAATTCTAGTGAAGGGGCCTATGGGTAGCTGGCATCACTTACTATGAGGTGGTGCCCCCTCTCTTTTTGACCTCCAGGGAGCCTTTCTGCACATGTGTAGTTGGGGAGGTCTAGACTTCGAGAATGAGGAGTATGTGGTCTCCAATCTTCTAACTGGGAAGGGCCCAGCCTCCCCCATCAACCTGCTTTAATGGAGTTTTTGCTATTATGAAGTTTCTGTCTACAGGGGAGAAATTGTTCAGCCTTGGACCCGTATATCTCCTACCTCACCACCTCCACCCAAGTTGCTCTAGATGGGTGGCTTAGAGCTGGTAGGAAGGGTCCATGGGCACTGGGTCACCAACAGCTATCTGAGGCTGAATGGCATCTTCTCTCAAACATTTGCCCCAGCCCACCTATTACTGCATCTTTTCCAGATTTCAGTTCCCTAATCCCCAGAACCAAATTTTGGTCCTGGGTTTCATTCTCAGGGTCTTAGACCTAACTGCAGTTTTTGTTACATTCAAGAATGTTTGAAATTTGAAAAAGAGTTCCCCCTTTAAACCCCCTTAAAACTCAAAAGAATGAGCCTCTTATGATGGGATTACTAATAGTAGTGGGGAGATAATTTAGCTCAAGGGGTCCTATAAGACTCCCCTTAAAGATGCATCCTGGGTCATTAGCTTTTCTGTCCCACTGAGCTGAAGAATAGTGAATCACGGGCTGGAGAAGAAGAGAAATAATTCTAGAAATCACTGCAAAATTCACATGTCTGAGTTTGCTCAACACCTCTGAGCTGGAGTCTCAGTTTGGCTTTGAGTAGATGAGCCTGAAATCAGATACTAGCTCTGCCACCTACTGGCTCTGTGACCTTGGGCACAACAATCAACCTCTCATTGCCTCAGTTTCCACATCTGTAAAATGGGGGTAACTGTGACAAAGATTCAGGAAGATCTAGTATGTGTGACCGTGTTCAGGACCGTGCCTGAAACACAGTCAGAGGTTCTTGATAAGGGTTAGAAACTCATTCTCCAGACGTGGCTGCGATGTCTTCAACTTTCCCAGAACTTTTAGCCCACAAGTTGCCAGTGTAGCAGCGTAAGGGCTTTGGGCCAGAGGGACAAGGGATCAGAGGGACAATCTCAGCTCAGCTTCTACCACTGAACATCCAAATTAAAGTACCCTTATAAATCAATCAATTTTAGGGGGCAAAATTATCCACATAAGTCAGAATTTCCCCCCAAATCTCTCCTTGTGAGTTACCCTAACATTTGAAGGACAGGTGAAAAATGGGGAAGCAGTGTATGTTGGGTAAGGAGATTAGCTATTTAAGGGCAAATAGCTACTCAGAATCACTCTTCAGTGTTCTGGATGCCAGATGTCAGGAGCCCTCCTCAGCCCCACAGTTTAGGGGTATCTCAACACAAGCAAGGCCCAGAGACTCCAAGGAAATGGTAACCAGGAGAGAAGCTGTAGCAAATGTCATCTTTAATGCAGTCAGGTTCCCTGGGTAATCCAAAGCACATTTTTTCCCCCTTATAAATAAACCCAGGGAACCCAGCTGAGCCTGGGTTTGCGGTCCCTTGCTACTTAGAGAAGCAAATCTGCATTGCAATTGATTGTTTCTTATTGCAGGAGTTTTTAGAGCAGAAAGTTGAGTTTTTATCTGCATATTCACATTCTAGTGAGATCCAATCCATTCTCTCTTTCTATGTTTTTCCTCTTCCTCCCCCTTCATTCTCTCTTCCACCCTCCCCAACACCAGAGAGGCAAAATCTGTGGGAGAGGGGGCTTGATTTTTATTTTTTGGAACTGTTAAAAAAAATTCAACTGAATAAATTTAATTTTTTAATTGAAGTATGATTGACATACAATACTATATTAGTTTCAGAGGTACAAAATAGTGATATGACATTTATCTACATTATGAAATGACCACCACGATAAGTCTAGCTACTATGGCACCATACAAAGCTAATACAATGTTATTGACTATATTCCCCATGCTGTAATTTACATCCCCGTGACTTATTTATTTTATAACTGGAAGTTTGTACCTCTTAATCCCCTTCATCCATTTTGCTCACTGTCCAATATCCTGCCCCTCTGGAAACCACCAGTTTGTTCTCTATCTATGAGTCTGTTTCTGTTTTATTATGTCTGTTTGTTTTGCTTTTCAGATTTTACATATAACTGAAATTATACAGTATTTCTCTTCCCCTGTCTGATTTATTTTACTTAGCATAATACCCTCAAGGTCCACCTATTACTGTAAATGGCAAGATTTCATTCTTTTTTATGGCTGGGTAATATTCCATTGTATAAATATACCACATTTTCTTTATCTATTCATCTATTAATGGACATTTAGATTGTTTCCACATCTTACCTATTGTAAAGAATGCTGCAATGAACATAGGAGTGCAAGATATTCTAGGCTTTATTCAATGATTCATGAATTGGACAGCATCATTTAGCTCCAAGGAACTGTACAAAATGAAAGACTTTTATAGGCAGAAGGGAGTGGCACGAGAAAGCTATACTAGCAATAACTGGATTGGTTGTGACACGGTCACCTTCCTTTAGGGGATGGCAGTGGTCTATCAGGCAGATGACCTCATTAAGGCTGACCAAGTCATTCCCAATGACTGGTTTAATATTCCATTCCTGGGAGAGGCCAAAACTCTAAGTAGTAAGTCTTGGTTTGGTGACATGAGTTTTAGCATAAGTGACTCAATTTGGGGCCTGTTGTCTCTTTTTCAACAATCTTCCCATTCCCTTTTGATGAGACTCTCAGCCAAACTGAGAGATGTGATCAAAATTTAAAGCAGAACTAGAGACACGGTTGTAGAGAACAAACTTATGGATAGCAATGGGGGAAGGGGGTGGGGAGGAGGATGAACTGGGAGATTGGGATTGACATATATACACTATTGATACTATGTATAAAATAGATAACTAATGAGAACCTACTGTACAGCACAGGGAACTCTACTCATTGCTCTATGGTGACCTAAATGGGGAGGAAATCTAAGAAAGAGGGGATATATGTATACGTATAACTAATTTACTTTGCTGTACAACAGAAACTAACACAACATTGTAAAGCAGCTATACTCCAATAAAAATTGATAAAATTTAAGGCGTTAATGCCACTCGCAACTAGTGCTCTGAAGTTCTTGCAGTTTCTGCTGATTCTCTGTGTGATATTCACTGGCCATGACTTCAGGTTCACATCTTTAACATTGGTCGTTCTCTTCATTCTTTTTCTGGTGTTTCAATCTTAGGGAGACTATTTGCTTGAACATCAGTGGCTACAAACACAGATTTGAAGTTTTTGAGAGAATATATTGCACCAGGAAGACTACGATGTTCTTAATGTCTAGAGTGTACTTCAGAGCCATCGTCTCCAAGACGCTAGCCAGTTAGAATCAAATAAATCAAAGAAAGATGCTGTCAAAGGAGTCACTTTCTTAAGACAACTGACTTGTTCAGTGATCTTATGTAGCTGAGTCTCGTCTTCCCCAGAAGTGTTAATCCAGGTGTAGCAGGTGGTGTTGGCCACAGCACAGATATTGCCTTGCTCAGCTAAAGGATAATCAAGGGCCATTCCAGTATCAAGAACAGCTCTGTCCAGAGAGTCTAAGGATTTTTTGGGGCAGCTATTGCTTCAGCACTGGATTCTGCAATATCTTCAAGAATGAAGGGGAAGTTCTTGATTAGAGCCTCATTTGTACTCACTCCTAGGCAGGGAAGTTGGGACCTGCTATAGGAAGCAAATCCTGAGTCATGAATGTCTCCTGTTAGGTCCCTTCTAACTCAACAATTTCAGGAGAGTTGACCAAAAGGTTGTCTCAGTTTGATTGTGGACCGTTAGGGCCACACTTAGATAACCTAAAAAGCATTGCCTGGTTATACACCAGCCATCTAGGCATGCATAGACCCATGCATACCACGGACAAAGATAAAACCTGGTAGGGCACAAACACTCCCACTGTTGGCACTGTTAATGGATTCATTTGCAGGGATTGTTACATTTGCCTGTTCAGGCCAGGGGTCAGTTAGATTTTTAATACATTTAGGAAGTAAATCTCCTAGCTTGAAATAAAAAGTTGTGCTAAATTCCTTGCAAAGAAGGGTGCTGCTGGTGAGATCCTTTTGTGATTGGTGGCAGATCTGCTTTAGGTAATCATAAGAGTGTTGGAGGTGCAAAGGTACTACAATGTGCGTAGGTATTTGTGCCTAGTTGGGCAAGTACAGTTATAAAAAGAGAAAGGTGAAAACAAGGCACTGGATGTTCTGGCTGTAAAAGCCAGACTCTGTAAGTGACTTCTGAGGAGGGTCAATTATAGTTTATGGTGACATTGGGAATAAAAGAAAAATTGGTCACAGGAAGAACTAGGGGGTCTTTAGAGTTATGGACAGATTGGAGTTTTTGAGGAAAGATCCAGCAGTCTGAAAATTTACCCCGTTTAGCAATGGCCTGTGAGATGTGGATGACGATGTTACCTTTCAGACCAATACCAGAATAAAAAGAAAGAGAAGAAAAAGTGTTCATGTTTAGTTAAAGTATGAAGTCTTGATCCAGCATCTTGAATGGAATCAGTCTACCTCGAAGTAAGCTCCTCTTCCTAGTTGATTTGATTTGGGGGTCTCCAGCATTTACACAGGGCCAGATGTCTGGTGGGCCCTTCTTCAGCTGGGAGATGTGTACCCAAGGCTCAAGGCCTTTTAGTTTCACAGCAGTGGTCAAGAGCACTCTGTAAGGTCCTTTCTATGAGTCTCACTTTTGCAAAAACATCACAGTAAAACAATAACTGTAAATGACAAAACCTTAAAAATTGTTAAAGGTCTGGTAAAAGTTCATTACAATGTTACTGGCAAGGGAATTTGGTCATTTCTATGACATCCAGCATTTTAAAATAATAACTAAAATTATGACTGATAACACTACACTAGGATATATCAGAACATAAGAAGGTTTAGCATCACTTATTTGACAATGCTTCACGTGATTTAACATATTGAATAAGTGTAATTAGTGTAATGTCTCTCTTTTATAAGGAGAGAGAAGAAACCTTTTTCAATTTTCCAGGTGTCCTCTGTAAAATCCCCAAATTACTTACAGGTCAAAAAGACTTTATTTAGAATTTAATTTGGGTTATGTTGTCAAAAACATCAAAAGATTTTAAAACACTTGGTCAAATAGGATCATAGGGCTCTGATTGGTTATCCATTTAACCATAGTAAAAATAAGGACTTCACAGGCAAATATAAAATGTTAAATACTTGTGAAACAAAACAAATCAAAACAAAAAACCCTTAGCTCTTTTAATAAAGAAGTCTCAGTTTTCTTAAGAAACCAAAGACCTGATATAGACAACTTGAAACATAGGAAATTATTTTGACAAAACATGGAATCTTTGTTTTCTAGGCAGATTACTAATTGGTAAAGAAAAACCTCTCACAATTTTTTATCAAGAGCAGATCAATAGTTTAAGAAAACTTGGTTCTCTTAGCAGATGAAAAAAATTAAGTTCCAGTTTTACATAAGTACACTATTGATATTATTATGGATATTAATATAAGCTTATTAAAAAAAACTTAAAATAGTAGTTCAATTTTAGCTAACTTAACTACACTCTCTCTTCCCAACTTTTTATACCATTTTGCCTTTATTCTCCTCTTTCTCAGTTTGAATAACCAGTTTTACTTTAGGATAAATTTACTTTCTTTTCTGTTAACAAAAATGTATCTCCATACCTCATACCTTTTCTTAGTCAAAAAATACATCCACTTTCCTTGCATACAGAGTTGTTTCCCTTATTATTTTCAGTAGCTTTAATAGCATGTACTAATTAGAATATTTAACCCTTAGAAACCTTAATTTCTAGTGAAAACTAAACTGTAGGCAATTGTGAACTGTTATGCCAACATTCTTGAGATTGCAAATACATGAGTGCATTTCATAATTTTTAGGAACAGATGCTTCTTCATAGTGCAATCTTTCAGTATGGCACAGGAAATGTTCACTAACATATCCAAATATCTTTAGTGTCTCTGTAATAAGTCAAAAGTAGATAAACATATGTTCAGTGATTAATATTTCTGTATTTTATCTTGTTTGGAAATAATCTAGATATTCAAAGAATTTCTGTCATTTAACTTAACATAGCAAAATTTTAATGTTTTAAGTTATTAAAGAGATTTCGGATGCTATTTTAAAGTAGACATACCATAACAAATAATAATTGCTGAAAAGTTCACCTAAGAACTCTTATCCCACTTACATCTATTTAATTCACTTGTTCTCAACAGTTATGTTTAGATTACTCATGAAAATTTCATCATATCAAGTTATTTTTCTTGCTGACAAATTTTGAAACAGAAATAACATGAACTTATTTGACTAGTAAACCCAGGTGGAATAAAAACTGAATTTTTAATGCTAATAACTCTGAAGACATGCTTATTTTAATTAAATGAACAAACTTAAATTAGCTTTTATTTACTAAAGATTATTTCAGGTCATTTGAACTTGAAAAACATTTGGGTTACTTTCTGTATTTCTGAGAGATTTTGGAATTCTTGATTCAAATCAGCACTTGTTACTTTTAAGCTAATTAAATAAAGCTCTTTTTAAAAATTAATCTTAGCAATATCGCCTGGAGGTAGAAAAATATCACACATTTGTAACATATATAGACACACATAGGCATAGACAGCTGCATACAGACAGGAAACTTTTAACTTTTGTTTTAAAATTTTAACCATGAGACAGGTTTGATAATGCAAAACTCATTAGTTTATGAAAGAAGAGTTTGATCCAAATTGTGTTTCTGGTAGATGGAATAAGTTTAGATTACCTGATCTAAACTTTTGACTAAAACTTTTTTATTAATATTTCTGGAGAAGACACATGATTGTTCATTTGTGCATGTCCCAAATAACCTTCCCTCTCTCCTTTTTTGAAGACCTGATAGACCATTTACATCTCAAAGGCACAGGGAAAGAACCCAAGTACCTCCAATAAGAACTCTCATTTCTTAAAGGTCAGAATGTTTACAATATTCACAAGCCCTTTGAGATGAATAGGGTACTTTTGTGGATTGGTTAAAAAAAAAAAAAAATGGTGAATTTTGAATAGTCTCTAGATCTGCATTTCTGGTTTTGCAAAACTCTGTAAGATAAGGACAGTTGCTTTTAATTCCTCGAAGAATTGGGTTGCAGCCTAAATGATATCAAGGGGCTGATATACCCAGGCAACTACGTTATCTTCAATGTTCTTTTTTTTTCTATCAGGAAGATTTCCAACTAAGATTGAAATCAAAAGATTTCTATGTTCTGGATTTAGAGCTGTTTGTCTTTGGAATGTTTTAGTAAATCCTTCTACAACAGCTACAGAAGGTTTTTCTTTCCCTCTGTGTACAGTAAAGTTAGGAGAGTAGGCCTAAAAGAAAGTTCCTATCAGGCTCTGAATATTAGCTTCCAATTTAACAAACTTCTGACCATAAAGTTACTTAGGAAAAAATCCTTTCGAATATCTTTTCAGGTTTGAGCCAGGACAAACAGTAAATATTCCTAGCAGTAATGTGTTGAATGACCACCCACCTTGGCTGCACCTAAAAATGGTGCAAAAGATATTACTCTTCCAAGATCCAGAGTTACTCCCAAAGGTAGCCAAAAGAAAGAAGGAGAGATAATTCCCTTGAGGGCTGGCAGCAGTTTGGCAGGACCTTACCTGCAAATAAGATGCAACTCACACTTCTGCCTGGCCATAATTTGGGGCCTCCAACCTGACCGTTACCAAGCCAAGTTCTCAGGACACAAAACAAGACAAACAAGAAGGTAACAGCTGTCCCTGAAAGAGATATGATCAATAACCAATGGGTCTGGATTTAGAAGGGAAGGGACAGCATGAAATTTTATTTTTCTCTCGCAACAGGGCTTTGCGGACTGATACTCAGGAGAGCTGACACTGGCAAGAATCTTTACCCTTCACTGGCTTCTACCTGTTTTCCCAGGATCCCATCTGCAGGCTCTGAGTGGGGTTTAAACAGAGCGTTCAGCTTGGGCATCTACCATAAATTGGCAAGGTTTTCCATTAATTCTAATTTTAGTTTCCCTTGGCTATTTAAGGGAATAATGTAGGAGTTTACTAGAAAATCCCTCAAGGTTCCATGAAACCTGGGATGGACCCACACAAGAACCCTCATTTGAAGGTAGATATGGGGGTGTCTGTAAGACCACTAATTTGGTGGACTTTGTGTATGGTCATGTAGTCTCTTCAGAGTGGAAGACAATTCAGAGATTGTCAGAGATTGTCAGATTAGCAGGATGAGTAATCAAGTAAAGGAGGATAGAGGGGGAGCAGTAGGAATTGCCTTCATTATATGTTCTTCTGTTGCAGGTACCTCTCGTGTCTTTAATTTTTCATTAAAGATTTCTTTTGCAACAAATCTTTCAATGAAGCTAATTTGGAATTTCGAAGACTTTTTGGAGGCTTCTGGGTACGATTTAAGAGGAATCCCGTTCTATTATATTCATTTGATTTGGGAGCCCTTGCAGTCAAGAGCACTTCTTAAGTGATTTTATCTATTTGGAATGTTCCTCATAATTGCCATTGTAATTCTAGTTGTCCTTAGTAAGATTTTGCCATTTTTGTAGACATCTGTGGTTTCCAGGACCACAATTCTTAGACATGAAATAAGCAGGTATGCCAAAAGGTAACAAGCTTAACTCTTTGGAAGTTAAGGATCCCATTTCTTTAGTTAATCCTTGGGTCTCTTGGAGCCAAATTAATACCTAAAAGGAATGTGCTGCTTGATTGGGGATTGTGTGGTGTTTTACAATGTGGTGTTTTACAATGTCCAAGCAGTGTGCCTCATTGCTTGGAAATTTTCTTGAGGTTGGTGGCTGATCTAGTGTCAATCTAACCTATTTTGAGACCAATTTATCCTAACACAGGAATCTTAAGAGTTAGGTGGTGAGTCCTCTAACAGCTTTAAGTGCTCCATCTGTGCCCAGCAATTTTGTGGCTTTTGGCTTCTGAGATACCCATTAGCAATAACCTTTACTTCATGTACACATTAATCAGTAGTAACCAAAAGATGTTACTGTGGGATGGCAATTCCCAGTGTGGAAGTGGGTGATCTTGGGTGGCCTTGGCCTGCAGCGGCTTGAAGCGGGATTTCGGTTTCCAGCCAGAGATTGAAGTCAGACTGTGGTAGTGAGAGTCCTGGATCCTAGCCATTAGACCACGAGGGCCAGTGACTAGTGACAAGGCCCTGGTCTGTCAGTTTTGTAGACATCAATTTCCACAGAGATAGAAAGTAGTGAAACAAGTAAAGTGTTTATTAGGAGGAAAAATAGTACGTGTGGATAGACACAAGGGCAGACTCAGAGAGAGAGTTGTGCCTGCGTGGTAGTTTGAATCACTTACATGGGGCATTTCTTCTGGGTTTCCTTTGGCCAGTCATCTTGCTTTGCCTGGTTCTGAGTCTGTATTTGGTTTATTTCAGTGTCCTCCCATGTGTGCATGCACATTTCTTAGCCAATATGGATTCAAGAGAAGAGGCCTATGGGTAGGTTGACATCACTCCCTTTTTGACCTCCAAGGAGCCTCTTTGTGCATGTATAGTCAGGAAGGTCTCCTTGACTTTGAGAATAAGGAATATGTGTTTGTTTTTTTTTATGAGCAGGAGGCTCAGCTTCTCCTCCCTCCTGCTATTGTCTTCATCTTGGAGTATCTGTCCATGAGGGACAAACTCCAGCTGCGCAGCCTGGAGCCCATCTATCTTTTGCCTCATGGGGATTGGAGAAAGAACTGAACCAGCAGTCCCCCAACAAATGAGGACTGAGGACTAGGATTCCAATCACATGGGAGTTGTGGTTTGAGCTTAGGGCTAAGGGCTTGGGTTCCATATGGAACCGTCTGCTAGCTCAAGTTGACCTGCCCTGGAATGGAAACGCAATGCAAAGAGTGTGGATCTCAAAACCAAGAGGAACCTAACCACAACCCTCAAAAATGGTGAAGAAAACAGAGGATTCAAAGGGTTCATGGGTACCAATGCCTGTGTTTCTTGTCCCTGAAGCCGTCAGAATTTTCCTTTGGATTCTGTCACTACCACCAATACTGTTAAAAAAATAACATTCAACTAAGTAAAATCTAAAGATCTAATTAGCTTTATTCAGTGATTTATGAATCAGGCAGGATTCCATCTAGCAGGTAGAGAGGAGCTCTGAGTTGCTGTACAAAATGAAAGATTTTATAGGCAGAGGGAGCAGAATAAGAAAGTTATACCAGCAAAAAGTGGATTGGTTGTGGCAAGGTCACCTTTCTTTAGGGGAGGGCAGGGGTCTATCAGGCAGATGACCTCACTAGTGCTGACCAGGTCATTCCTGATTGACTGGTTTAAGATTCCATTCTCGGGAGAAGCCACAACTGTAATTAAGTATTAAGTCTTGGTTTGGTGACGTGGAGCTTGGTGTAAGTGATTCCATTTTGGACCTGTTGTTTTTTTAACAGAACCCAATTACAGTTGGTATCACAAAATTAACGTTCACAGCCATGAAATTATGCTGTAGACCCTTTATAGGAATCACTCAATCAAACAGAGTGAAATCTTTTTTACACGGTAATCATTTCCCACCATCAAATTTCATAGGAAAGAATAGTTTGATTGAACCACCTAGTTAAACTGTGTATGAAATTAGTCATTCTCACTATAAACAGTGTTCTGCTGCCTTCACAGACAAAAGCTAACAGAACCAAGGTAGTAACTGGCTGGGAAAGGACAGGTCCTAATTCTGCCTGAATTGTATTCCTGCTCTTTTTACCAACAAACTGGAAACCCTAGAGTTATGTGTTTCATGGTGTGGGTATTTTTTCCCTTCATCTAACATGGTCCCACATAGTGGCAGAGTCAGGAAAAAAGCTAGTTTTTGACCTTTTTCTTATTAATTAGCAATGTGACCACAGGTAACTGACTTACCCTCTCTGTGTAAAATCAGGAATTGGACTCAATCTCTTCTTGTTCTAAAGCAATGTTATTTAGTGGAATCTGTTTCGAATTCTGCTACATGAAAAGATCCATTCTTTAGGACCAGTTGAATGAGCCTGCTTCCTTGGGACAAAGATAAAGAATGGAATGGAAGAAAATAAAGAGATAACGTTGAAATCAGCTCCTTTGTAATAAGACAGTGTTATGTGTTAGTAGATGGAAAAAATTAAGGACTCAAAAATGAGAGAGCTCTAATTTTCTTTCACTAAACCAACCCTGAGTCATTTTGAATGCATGCTCTCAGCATCCCCTTTCCCTTTCAAACAGTGGTTGTAATATTCACTCGTTTATAAGCACCAGGGCCCCCCTTCCCTCTTTTCCTGAGTTTCAGGAGTGCCTTCTACCCAACCTGAGTGTCACAAAGCCTCACCCACCCTGCCAACCACCAGGCAGTTCCAGAGAGGGTCTAGGGTTGTACTCATGCATGCATAAAAGCCTATAATTTTGGTATGTTAAGGATTTAGGCATAACAGTTTTTGACTGTGAAATCTCTTTTCCTTCTGGCAGTGTTGTTAGTTTATGACAAAATTTTACAAATTCTGATATTATGGTCTTAAGCAGGGATTCCAGGTAGGTGCTTTGGTAGTGATGAACTCTATTTTTTTCTAGAGTGTTTAACAGTTTATAAATCAGTTTTACATACATTATCTCATTAAATTTTCTCAACTACCCCCATAGGGTAGATACTCTTATTATCCCTACAATAATAGGGATTGTAAAGTAAAATCTAAGTAAAGTACTTGGGATCCCTACAAGAGTATCCCAATACTCTTATTGTTATTTTGAGAAAATAAAGGCTCAAAGAGATAAAATGAGTTTGTTGAGTCACTCAGCTAGAAAAATGGTAGCGTCAGAATGAAGACTCAAAGAACGGCAGAGGCAAAGTGAAGACTGTGCACATTTGCAGAGAACTTAAAATTTTTAAAAATCACAGCAATAAACAGCAGGACACAGATTCATCTCCTCATGGTCTGTCTCTTCTATAGGTCTCCCATCCTCCAGGCTAGTCTAGACTTCTCCAGAGCATGGTGGTCTCCGGTCCCAGGAGCATGAAAGTAGAAGCAGCAGGGCCCCATTACGCCTTTACTCAGGAGCTCAGACATCAACTCCACTACACTTGATGGGTCAAATCAAGTCATAAGGCCAACCTAGATTCAAGTAGGGGGGCAATAGACTCTGCCTCTTGATGGAAAGAGCTGCAAAATACCGAGGCAGTGGTTTTCAATCTACCACAAATGGTGGTAGCAGGTTCAATTTGGACACCAACTTTAGTACATACTCTCTTTGTACCTGCATAGACCTGGGTCTCTTGAGTAGAGAGATGAGCCTGGACAGGACAGGAACAAGTTACCTAGGCATGTTCTAAAATGCAAGGCAGGGCTATTGAAACATCCCAGGTTTAGGGAAAGAGCTCTAGATTAGGATGTCTGAGACCAGGGTTCTTGCTCCACGTCTGTTGTAAAAGAGTTGAATGAGCCTGGCAGGTCACTTAGCCTTCTGAGTTTCAGCCTGGTCTTCTGTAATGAGAATTTGATGTACCTTCCAGTCTCCCAGGACAGTTGACATGACCAACTGAAACAATAAATTGGCAATCCATGGAGGGCTTAATCCTCCTTAAAAAGATCCATGAATTGTGAGGTGCTAGGAGAGAGGAAGAGGATGGGGTCTAGTGAGGAAACTAAAGCAAGAATAATTAAGAATCACATGGGACGAGGGACAAATTAGGGGTATGGGATTAACAGACACAAAGTACTATAAAGTAGATAAGCAATAAAGGTACACTGTATAGCACAGGGAATTTAGTAATTATGTTGTAATAACCTACAATGGAGTATCATCTGAAAAATACTGAATTACTATGCTATACACCTGAAACTAATATAATACTGCTCAAGATTGACTAAAATGGTCTCATGGTTATGGAGTCAGAAGGGCCTTCGATGGCATGTTGACTCACCACTTACTAAAAAGGCATCTTGATATTTAGCTTCTGTGAGGGTCCATTTCCCTTTCTTGAGAAAAAACAAGGATTCTACCTCATGGAGTTACAAAAGCCACATCAGGTATTCTAGCATGGCTGGCACATAGTGGGTATTCAATGAATACTGATTTTTTTTTTTTTTTTTTTTTTACTCTCTATAAGCTTTCTGAGGAATTTGATCCCTGGAACCATGGAGCCATGGAGATATAGGGAGAGACCCCCACCAGGGCCAGAGAGGGGAAGTGACTTAAGGACATTTGGTGACAGATTATATCCCTTTGTTCACCACTGTATCTAGTCTGCTACTGGATAGCACCAGCAGCCAGTGAATATTTGTAGAAGGAACACAACCCAGACCTCTGGTCTCTTTCCCTGTGCTCTTTCTCACACCTGCCTACCTCATCTATATCTTTCTCCTGGGCCTCTCTCCTACCTAAGACACAAGTACTATGTCTAATTGTTTCCTTCTGTAAGAAAACAGTGGTGCTTTCTTCCACAGCAAAACTGGCTACAAGCTCTCCTGTTGTCAGAAGTAGGAAAGAACACACCAGCTGGGTGGCAGGGACCTATTCCTTTCTCTGCTCCTAAACAACCATATGACTGGGCAAATCACCTCACTCTATTGTTCATTTTTCTAACCTGCATGGTCAGAAACCATATCTTTAAAGTTCTTTTCAAATTTAGCATTTCTCGAACCCACAAAGAAATATGTAATGTCATCTTCAAAGTGTGTGAATGGGGAAGGGCACGGGGAGGAGTGAGGGCACAGGGTTTGAAGTGATCATTCCAGAGTGGCTGCCATCACAGGGTTTGCAGTGATCATTCTAGAGTGGCTGCCATCACAGGCCCCAGCCCTGAAGCCATGAAGTTTCTCTAGACAGTTAAGTTCAACCTCCTCCTGGCACCTCTGACTTGCTCTCCTTCCAGCCCCAACTGCCCAGCTTCCAGCAGGAAGTTGCATCCAAACCCTCCACATCCAAGGACTCTGGAGACTCTTTCCCCTGCTGGGAAAGCATCCACAAGTCTGACAGTGCTGTTTCCAGGTCAGTTTCAATTTCCCAGAGCTGTCACACTAGATGCTTCCTTTCTGAGAGTGTGTTGATAGTGGAGGAGCGTCACTCCTCTGTGGGAGTCTTCTGGGAATTATCAGTGGCCTCTTGCCACTTCAGTTTTCTCAGGTGAGGTAATGGGCATGAGTATGATGGGACTAAATGAGGAATGGGAGTAGCAGTTGGAAGTCTATCGACCTGGAGAAGAAGGAGAAGGACACAGGTGCTGGAGAACGTTGCCTTTTGTAGAAGCAGTGACCACACTCTTTTTGATTCTCTTCCCAGGGAGTCATGATTTCCAGACTCACATAGTTCCTTCGCTTTTACAGACTCTCTGAAGGCTCCCTCTTCAATGGAGGAAAGCAAGACTCTCAGCTAGCAGGGTCGGGGTGGTATTTTAAGTGTGGGGTGGAGTGGGGTTGTGGAGTCAGGGACAACTACGGTCATTGTGTCCTCTCCTCCCACTGGGTGGGTGAGTGGGAGGATGTGCACAGGTCCAGATGTACTTTTCCTCCACTCCACAATGCAATGCTCACGCAGTACCGTGCTCTTGATGCCTGCAGATACTGCATCTAATGGGAGACCGATGGGGAGACTGAAGACCAGCGAAGAAAAATCCTTCTTCTTTCGTGCCTTGACAATACAGCCTTGAGGATGAGAAGGTCAATATGGGATTTCCTGATGGCTTTCCTAATCAGGAAGACTGGAGAGCCTACCTTCCCAGTGGGTGGAAACTACAGGGAAAGTACTCTGCAAATAGTGAATGAACTTCAGGTTTCTTTTAGGCCCCCTCGTACTTAATGTCATAGGAGGTCCCGGATAACATCCTAGAGGGATGGGAGAGAGGTAGCAATGTGACCAACAGATGGTCCACTGCAGTTTGACTCAGAAGTACTGGCAGCCCTGCTCCTCCTCAAGTTAGAATCTGACCCTGTTGTTAGAATCTGACTCTTTCCTTATGTGTGTCTGTCTCTTCATTCTCAATGCTCTAGAATGGAAGCTCTACCTCCCTTCCATCTTGGAGTGAGCACTTTGACAATGACTGAGCCCTTCAACTAGGGCACGACTCACTGGTTGTCTCTACCTGCCTCCCTGACTGTCTTACCATCCAACCTCAGCCATCCTTCCTGATTCAAATCAGCTCCTTCAGCAATACCACCCACTGGCTCCCACAGTAGCTTAGGCCCCAGAGCACTCAAAAGTCAAACAAAAGAATTTTTAGGAGACTGCATTCCTAGGTCTTTTGCTGAAAGGAACTAGTGTACATGTACCATGAAGGCATAGATGAGAATAGTCATAGCATCACAATTCACAAAAGCAAAAACACAGACACAATGCAAATGCTCACCTTATAAGAGACTGGATGAATAAAGCATGGGTAGACTATTCTATAGCAGTGACATATAACAATATGGATGAACCTCAGTAATCTAATATTAACAGAAAAAAAATCCCAAGTAATTACATACAGCATGCTATACTGCTTATAAAGTTATAAACTAATAATTACTTTTTAAGAACACATATAGATACAATAAAACCACATAAAAACAAAGCAGAGAAAAGGAAAAAGGTTCAGAATGGTGCTCACCTCTAGTGGGGGAATAGAGATGGGGGGTGGGGACCATGCAGCCTCACTTAGATCATTGTCATGGCCCTAGCTTTGGTTTTGAGTGGAAGATTTGTAGGTATTTGGCATACAAAGAAAAATAACTAACTAAATTTCTTTTTAAAAAGCCATGTGTGAGCCCAATATAAGAGTGTGCCATGAGCTAAGATTATGATTAATTCAATTCTAAGCCCCTGAGATCTACTTGGGGAAGAATCTCTCCAGAGAGGAGTAGAAGAGTTTTAAAGCATCTCCAAGAAAATGACAGAACTAGCTGAGTGTTAGACGTCTTCCTTTCCACTCCCAAGTTGATAGGAGAACAAGACTACATAGCACAAGACTACTTTTTTTTTTTTAAATTTATTTATTTATTTATTTTGGCTGTGTTGGGTCTTTGTTTCTGTGCGAGGGCTTTCTCCAGTTGCGGTGAGCGGGGGCCACTCTTCATCACGGTGCGCGGGCCTCTCACTGTCATGGCCTCTCCCGTTGCGGAGCACAGGCTCCAGACGCGCAGGCTCAGCAGTTGTGGCGCGCGGGCCCAGCCGCTCCGCGGCATGTGGGATCTTCCCAGACCAGGGCTCGAAGCCGTGTCCCCTGCATTAGCAGGCGGATTCTCAACCACTGTGCCACCAGGGAAGCCCCACAAGACCACTTTTGACCCTGTGCAAAGGTCAAACTCATTGCCTTCTGTATTAGTCTCCTATTGTTGCTGTAACAAATTACCACAAATTTAGTAACTTAAAACAACACAAGTTCTGTAGGTCATAAGTTGGACATGGGCTAAAATCAGCATGTCACCAGAGCTGCATTCAGTTCTGGAGGCTCTAGGAGAGATTTCTTTTCTTTGCCTTTTCCAATTTCTAGGGGCTTCCCACATTCCTTAGCTCTTGGACCCTTCCTCCATCTTTAAAAACAGCATGGCAGCTTGAGTTCTTCTCACATCACATCATTTTGATCTTCTCTTCTGATCACATCTTCCACTCCTAAGGACCCCTGTGATATTGGGACCACCCATAATTCAGGATAGTCTTCCCATCTCAAGATCCTTAACTTAATCAACCTGCAAAGTCCCTTTTGTCATTAAGGTAACATGTTCACAGATTTGGGGGATTAGACATAGGCATCTCTGGGGCTATTATTCTGCCCACCACACTCCAATGGGGACTCATCTGATCAGCTCATTTATATAATGTGTTTCCTGTCCCCTCTCCTCTGCTCCAGTTGTTTTGGAACCAGCTGCTTCAAGGGTGCAGTATTGGAAGGAAGGAAAGAGGACTTAATAGGCTGGGGAAGCAGAAGCAGGACACATTAAGGGCTTGACTCCATTTCATAAACCAGCAGCCCCTAAATGAAGTCAGGCTGACTAACTCATTTCATTGAGCAGGATATTGGAAGTCTGGGGCATGGTAGCTCGGTGCACTGAGGTATGCAGTCTTGCTTTGGAAGTAGGAAGCCCCAAATTTAAGAGGAGAGTTAAGAAAGTCAAACTCTTTCGTACAGATGTAATATTAGAGCTGGCAAACCATGTATTGGAACCTAGATCAACGGGAAGAATCAATAGCCTCTGGCCAACAACTGGCAGGGATCTCACCTTTCTCATCATCCTTTGCTTTGTAAGACTCTGTGGGGCCCATTTTAGGTCAGTGAAACTTAGGGACCTAAGGAGAAGTATGGACAATAGATAGGGGATAAGGGAGTTCCCAAAATATATAGAAACTATAAAAAGACTTTTACAAAATTTGAGATCGTTCAGTATAAAGGAAAATGAAACACTGGTAAGTAACATAATCATGTCTTCAGGTCAAACTTTATCACAAAAGTCACCTGGACAAGTCAGTTCCTCTTTCTGGACCTCAGTCTCTTATCTAAATAATGAGGAGTTTATATGGGTCCATTCTGTGTCTCTTTTTCGCTCTGCAGTTCTATGATCACAGTATTTTTGGCATAAAGCATGTTCAACCAATTCTCTGTTGTCCTCAGCTTAACACCAGAAATTATCTTTTCCTGCTGTGACCAGCTTCACTTCTACTGGTGCCCCTTTGTGTGCTGGGGCTTCTTAGGAGCCACTGTGGCACGGTGATCGGCAAGAGTTAGCTCATGCTGACTCAGAGAGTCCTCTTCCAACTCCACATAGGTTCACACTGGTGGCTAGACCCTACCACGGTGGGAGTATTTACACTGCAGAAATCAGCAAACACTACAAATCATAGTCTCCCCCACCTTCCACCATCAGAGCTAATTTACTGGTACTCACCAACTGGATGGCACTACTCCTTCTCCTACTTCCACTAAAAGAAGCACAACAGCAGTGCTAAGAGTACAGGCTGTAAAGAATATGGTTCAGCTTTCAAATCTGGATTTGTCATTTTCTACCTGTGCCACCTTGGACCTCACGTAATAATGCTTCATCTTTAATAAGGCTGCTATCAAGATCAAAGGAGATAATGCAAATAAACACTTCACCCATAACTTGGCACATAATAATCCCTCAACAAGCGTGTTGCTATTGTTCTGTTTTTATCAGTGTCATTGCATAGGAGTTTCCCCAAAACCATTCTGGGAGAATAAGAGAAAATACCTCTCTACTTTTTGCATTTTGCATTATTGAGGTGGGAGGGGGGATTGATGCAGAAGTCTTGTGTGCCAGTAATTTATAGTTTTCAGTGAAACTTTGATTTCACTATCCTGTGTTTCTTTCTTCCTCGGATGCCAGGATTCAAACAACAGTCTGGTGGGCTGGGTTAGGAGGTAATCCTGAGAAGTATGTTGTTCTCAGAATCAGTCCTTCTCTCCAACCTCTAAGGCTTTCTTATCTTACAGACTAAGCTTTCCTGTTCCGCTTTCTCTTCCCTTAGGATAAGTTCTTTCTCTAAATCCTCCCCTGTCCTTCCGGGCAGGACATCTGATTGGATTGTCCCATCAAGATTCACACTTGTAGATCCTGACACCAATTCTGGGACCTCAAGCCCATAAATCAGTAAAAGGATCTCTGTTATCAAGTGGTGTATGTGTCCAGAGATGCTCCAGCCTCCTGAGAATTAAACAACAGAAAATCAGGTTAAAATTTATCTTAATTGCCCAAAGTTCTATACAAAGAAGTATCTTCTCCAAATAAAAGATGTAAAATGGGAATTCTTGAGGGAAGCAGGCCATTCTTTTCAAAGGTAACTTTAAAGTCAGAAACAAATTCTTGTTTTTCAGGATAATGATGTTGGGGAATGGTGAATATATGGCATGAGTGCTTAATCTTCCCATGGGTACTCATAGTAGACACACCTAACTGATCACAACCCTCTTTTTCTCTGAGCTCGTAAGCAGCTTCAGAATGCCTCTCAATGCAGTACTCTAGGCATCCACCATCAATCAATGGGTGGCATGTGATATTAAAATATATTTGCCATCCCGAGTTTAGATGAAATAGGGGAATGGACAAGATGCTATTATAAGGTCCTTTCTAATTCTAGAATTCCATAACATTCAATGAAAACATTGATGTAAAATTGGATTCTCAAGCTACTGTTGTCAGATCTGTATAAATATCACAATTAATTTGTGAAATATACTTGCAATGTCTACTAAACATAGTCTGTCCTGCCTAGTAGAGTTTTTAATCTTCTCTATCATGGATTTGTCATTTGCCACATATTTTATGTTAATGAAATATTGTTGATGGTGATGTTGATTATCACTGCTATTATTAATAATAATAATGATAATAATAAGTCATTCTATATTTCCATATAAAATATTAAAGATAAACTTAATAAAGTATAAGATTCCTCTCTGACTTCCCCCTTCCTGACCTTGGAAATCACCAAGCCCATCTCTGGTATGCAGAAGGACCTCAGTGACTATGAATCTCTTCTTCTACCCCTTTTTCCTCCTCATCTTCATTTGCATTTTCAAGTGATATTTCAGTTCTTCAAATGCGTCAATTAGGATGGCTAAGTGTCAGTTCTTGAGCTGATGTCTGTCAATTCAGCTCTGAGAAAAAGACACTGGTCCTTGTGACCAGCAGGTAAGTGCATATAAAAAAGTACCAACAATTCTCTGTATACTGACCCACATTTGCTAGACACTATCTTTGCTCTGTTGGACTCTTGGCTCATGACCATTCTGGGATTTAGAAAGGAGCTGCTTTATTTTACTTGTGACAAACTAAAATCCAAGCTGAGACAGTGACTGTCCAGGTCTGCAAGGAAGTTGGCATTGGGGCATGACTAGAACCCAGATTTCCTAGCTGCCATGTAACTTTGTACCAGTTCTTTTTGCATCACATCATGCTAGCTAGCCAGTTAGATGCAATCTATATTTGGGTTGAACAGGTGGATGTTCTCATTAAATCAGACCTTGTTCTCAATTACAAATTGAATTTAAAGTCACTGTGTGTCAACACGAAGTTTTCAGACTGTGTGGGTCAGGACACACTCATTGTGGAATACGTTCACAACTATACATGGGCGTATACACATATGTGTTTGCATTGCTTCCCACACATGAATACCCAGCACAGCACACACTTGTTAATTTAATTTATTTATAAACACAACCTGCCAAATTTCAACATGATGGATGATTTAGGGTTTTAATAAATCCAACATTGAATGAGCCCAAGAAATTGCCTGGTGTCAGCTTTTCACTAAATGCAATTAGTCATGTGGAAATATTACAGATATAAAAAAGAATCTTCAGCTGAATTTCGTAAATTTGGTAGAGTACACAGAATGTAGGCAAGCTGCTTGTTTAGAAAGCAGGAAAAGAATGGCAGAGAGGGTAGAGAGAGAGAGAGAGAATGAAGAAGGAGGAGGAGGATGGGGAAGAGGGAGGAAGAGGTGAGAAAGAAATATTGACAAGAAAGAGAAAAAGAAAATTCTACTTGCCCTCAAGATTGCACTAAAGTTATTCTTCCCTGGATGTACAGCAGAAGTAGTGCTATTCTTTGCCTATTCTTTGCCCAGTGCATATTGGTAGTGCAGATGGAATGACAGCCCCTCATTTTAATGACCTCACTGCCTCACTGTAACACTTTTTCATTTCCCCTGCAGTCATTCGAGAGGGAGTCAAACAACTTCACAAAAGGGACAAAGCCAATAGCAAAGGTAGTTGGCGTAGAAGCTCGTTCTGCCCTCCATCAGAAAACTGCACACACCACTAGAAATTACCCTGCTAGTCTCAGATTTTGCCTGCCTCCCATGTCTTCTTTCCCGGTATCACCCATCCTCTGGACCTTACGTTGCAGGTCCTAGACAGAAGCAGCACTGGTAGAAATGGTCTTGTGATGGTGATGGGCCATTTCTCCCTGTGCTGGTCCATTTCTCATGCATTTTGGCTGTGAGTTTCTTGAAGACAGGGCTGTGCCTTATATGTTCCTGGGTCACCAGAGGCTGGTTCAGAACTTGGCACATGAGAGCTTCTCATGAGTATTTGTTGAATGAATGAATTGTTTTGACTTTCCTCATCTCATCTAAGGTGAGGAAAGATTCACTAGATTCACTAGGATCTTATAAATAAGTTCTTCAAGAGGTATATGCCTTCCCTGTCAGAGAGAGATGCATTTTTGCAGAGTGCAGAAAACAGAAAGAGGGCAATTTAGCTCAGAACTTCTATTCTCTAATAGCGGGATTAGAAGTTTTGGTGGAGCACCTTCTTGAGGTCATTCTTGAAGTTGACCTGCAATGTTAGGCTAAGCCTAAATTAAGGTGATTGGAATTTTCGCTTCACTGTGTGTTGTTTGTTTTCACTGCTTGGTCCTGTGATACAAATACACCTGGGAGACAGCATGGCATAGTGGTCCCACTGCTCCACCATCAACTCACTCTATAAACAAGGCCACCTTAAGTCACCTAACCTCTCTGTGCCTCAGTTTCCCAATCTGTAAATGGGGATGATAGTGCTTATATTAGATGGCTGTTGGTGAGGATCAACCAAGCTAATAAATGTAAAACACTTTGAACAGTGCCTGGAACACAGTAACTACCCTGTAAGAATCAGCTATTATTTTTTGTAGATCTCATTCTGTACAATTGTGAAATGGGAAAAATAAACAACTTTCACATTTCCCATTTGTATGATACTGCGCATAACATAGCAAGTGCTGTATCTGAGATAGGGGCCCCATTTAGTAGCTTGGGGAGATGATGTCATTCATATTTTTGAGTCTAGTACTGGCAATTAGTACAATGGGAGAGAATTTGCCAGGAACATCCTCACCCGGGGAAAGTCTGCCATCAAGAAGGAAACAGAGAGATGACCTCAGATTCTGAGTCACTAAGTGTGGGGACAGAAATCCCGATAGCAATAAACAGAATTTGGTGTGTAAACTGTGATTTGAGGAGTAGGTCCTGTGGTGAAGTTGGGGCTGATTTTTAAACTTAATTATGCATATGTTTTTCTGGCAGAGTTTACTGAATCATGTGGTGTAAACCATAAACAAACAGTAAAAACCTGACTTGACGGCTGCAAGCTACAAAATGATCTTTTGAGATAAAATATTTATTCCAAAATCCCAGGAGCCAACCTCTCAGCATTAAAATCAAAAGCAAGCGACCCATTCTTTCTCAACGGTAGATTATGAATCTTCTTCCTGATTGGAATATGCACAAATTACCGCCCCCCTCATGCCACTCCACATGGGCAAGCTAATTTAGGTGACACACACCAAATGCATAATCTAAAGGATTAGTAGGTCGCCTTGGCAGTGAATTATTGCTACAGAGCTTGACATAAATCAACCACGAGATGCACCATGACATTAGGGGAATGTAAATGTCTGGGCTCCCCAATAGCTTTCTGGATTCCCTCTGCCAGGAACTCATTAGGCTTGGGACATGGAAACACTTGGTAGGGTGGCTTTGAGGGTGGCTAATGGGGAAAGGAATGCAGACATTCCATTCGCTGCCTACTACAAACAACCTCCTGATTAGCTGCTAAACCCAGGCCTCCTCCTCATTGTCCAGGGACGGGAGGCTCTACTCCGGTCCCCATCCCCTCCCCAAAGCTGCTGCCTCATTACTAATTTCCATTCCATTTGGGAGCCGAAATGCAAGCTGGTATCACCACTGAGAGCTTTGCTGCAGTTCTGGGTTGCTCCTTAGAAGACTTGGGTTTTTTTTCTTTATATGGAGCAATTCACAAGGCAGCTTAAAGTTCATAACTCTGCCTGTGGCTGGTGACTTGGCCTGTGTGTTTTCACCATAGTTACAGATATATGCTCACATACATATTGAAGCGTAAGTATAAATATCTCTGTGTTGTGGCCCACCTGATGGAAGCTGCCCTCCTGCGGGGAGGTTAGGCTATCTCCAAATGACCACCAGGCCTGCTCATTTGCCACATCCCCACAAGCCCAACCACCCCTCCCGGATAATAAAAGTTTGATAGAGATCCATACATGTTGAGATGCCAATTCAAGCTAAATCAGGGAAAGCAAAAGCAAACAAACTAATAAAGCCTACTTGGAAGATTCTGCTGATACATTTAGGTTTTTGAGGAGCTTGTCTATGATGGCTTTGAAGCACATATAGGGATACAATGGATGCTTACTGTGTACAAACCAAGGGGAATATATTATTATTGTTGTTGTTAGGACCATCACTTTCTCTCTCTTAATCCTGGCTTGTTTTGTTTACTTTAATAAGACTTTGTGCTCCTTAAATAGATATTACCAGCTGAAGTCCCAGGGACCACATGTACTGGGAAGACAGATTTTGTTTATTCTATTTTTTTAAAATAGAAGCCAATATTTCAATTAAAAAAAACAAATTTTCTACTAAAAAGAAATCATAAGATTAGGTCTCCCAGGGCCCCCATTGCTTTGTGGAATATCCATTCAGCCACCCCCTTAGAATTGGGCATGCTTTCCAGTGCAGCACACTCCCCACCATTCCCAATTACCCTGCAGATACTAAAGCCCAGCCCTTTCCGCACCTTTAGTACCACTCTGGCCACTGTAGACATGTAAGTGCATGGCCCCTGGACTAACTTGATACCTGCATGGTGTGGCTAGAGTGGGGCCACCCTGTTTGAGAGGAGCACCAGCCCCAGAGGCCTCTGTCCTCACATCCATCTCTGTTCCAGAGGGGTTCCCGTTCCCAGATGTAGGAGTTATTTACTTTCTAGGTTGTCATTGAGACTTGGTGGGGACCACGTCAGCTCTCACCTCTCTGTAGCAGTGTCAGCCAAGAAAGATCTGGGACCTCAGTTGCTGCTGGACCCAGTGGCCATCTTTGGCCATCTTTACTTCCACAATTCCTCTGAATCAGGCAACTGAAACCAACTGGATAATATCCAGACCCAGGAGCCAGAGTAACAGGATGGGACAAATACCTACTCCAGGGAGTCCTCCCCTAGAGAGATCTAGACAGTGCCGGCGAGCCCTAACACAGGAGGTCCTGCATGGGGGCTGGGTGGGCACCCAAGTACAAAAATACCTATATGAGTTTGTTGAAAACTGAGGAATGCAGAGGAATTTTGATGCCAAGAGCAGCGCTGGTACAGCACTTCTCCATGGATGGTGCCAAGCTCTTTCAAAACACTGACTGGGGTCTTTGGGTCTTTGGTGGCTCTGTAACTGACCATGTTTCTCTGGACTTTTACACCAGGAGAGTCTCTTTACACACAAGGTATGATTTCACCCCATCCCAATTCCTGAGCACTCAGGATAAGGTTACCTTAGATATAACTGTTCCTTGCCCCTTCTTACATGTATATGACTATATTTTATAAAACATCCTAGTGGAAATGCCATGTTTAACCCACTCTTCACTCCTGCTCTGGCCTCCATTTGTAGACAAGTCATTTTATCTCTGTGCATTGTCAAGCTGCCTGATAGTGGACAGAAGCCCCAAGGTTTTGCACTAGTTCTGGAGAGCCTAAGTCAAGCCTCCTGAAGTTCTTATCTACCACTCTTCACTTGAGAGTGACAGGAAATGGAGTTGATGAATATGATTCTAATGAAACACACGTAGCACTAAACCTCCTACTACTGACAACTCAGGCTCATTCACTGCATTCCTTCTCCAAACACACCTTACTTTATTTCCACCTTCTCATATTTTCTGCCACCATTTATGTCCTGGAAAGTTGCCAGTAACTAAAGGATCTGAGTGTTGTTCAGAAGGCCCACGAGAATACCAGTTGGTGGCTAAAGGACAAGAGGAGGTAGACCTTGATTGGCTGCAGTCATCCTGGAAGAACATCTAGAGAAGATGTTGCAGACTCTCAGACCCATACCCACAGCTGTCTTCTGCAGGGGACTGGTATTCAGGACCCTCTGCAATGATGGCACCTTGTGCCCTCCTGGCTCTGGTCCCTCCCTTGGGCTCATCTCCACTCCACAGAGCCCAGTTCACAGGAGCTCTGCTATCTGGCCAAGACCCTAGAGAATCTGAGTATGTGGTGCAAGAGACGATGGATTCCTAGCAGTGGCAAGCCCTCTCTATCAGCTAGTTTTCCTGGAAACCAAACAAGTCAGAACCAAAGTTTCGGAAATCTCGCACACTCGAAACATGCCAGAGTATGTTGGAGATTTCCATTAAATAAACCTGGGAAAGTCCGATCCTGTTCCATCCAAAGGAAGAGATGAGTTGTGGGAAAAAATGGTGTCAGAGACACGACTGGTTTCTCATCATAAAGCAGTTGCAGCTATGCTCACACCGCTCAGGAACCTTCTCCAGAATTTGCATTCTAACCCCTGCTTTAAAACACCTGACTTTCACGTGGTTTCCCAATTCCACTCTGGCTAGGCTTCGACACAGCCCATCCAAGCCAGGGCCCGCAAGCTCAGGCCCACATTCATTTGAGATAAGGGATCAAACCTTAAAGGAATGTTTGTTTTCTAGCTCAGTCTTGGTTGCTCCTGGTAATGGAAGAGTCTCTCCTTGCTCCCACGCCCTGTCTGGCAAGTACTCTTGCCTTCCTCCTCGATCTGTTTTGTTAATCAAAGCCACTTATAGCATGTTTTTGAGTGTCCTCTGAGCGCCTGCCCACTCTCTGGCTGAGGTGTTAAAGGAATGAAGAAATGTCCCCAAAGCAGCCGCAGATGGAAGCAGCCTCTGCCTTAAGGAGGGTAGATAATCCACAAATTGGATAGTGAGCCAATGAATAAATACACATTGATTATGTTCATTTAACTACCAGTATAACTGCCTATGAGAGGAGGGACTAGTGGGAAAAAGAATTGATGAGCTGTTTAATGTGGCTTACTGGCGAGACAGTTTTAACGTCATGCGGCTTTAAGAGTCCTGTTTTAAAAAAAAATTAATGTGGAGATTGCATTTTAATGGGTCTGAGTCCATAGGCAGCGGGTTGCAAACACGGATCTCTAGGGGCAGTTCCTGCATTAGGTTCTTTGCTCTGAGATCCTCTGAGGGGGAAGAGCGTAATGCATCATGCTGAACCTTTGTTAAGTGCCAGTGGTGCTACATGCAGAATGCAGAGTGCAGTCAGGTGGGAGATACGAACAGCGGTGTGGCAGCTCCCAGCTGCTGAACAGGTAACCTAATGGGATGACCTAAGGCTGGGGAGCTGGGATGGGGTTGAGACAGGGTTGATGAATGAGTTGGGCAGTGAGTGGGCCTTGATGCTAAAAGTGATGGAAAGGGGAAATCAAATCCTAATGGATTTAGAGAGACTTAGATGATGTTGGGTGGTATCAAGAGAAGAAGAAAGAGAAAGAGAGGAAAGAAGAGAGGGAGGGAGGATGAAGAAGGAAGAGGAAATTAACTTGCCTCATTTATTCCTCTATCACTAAAATTCACCCTGGCCTGTACCTCCTTGTTCACAACACTTTTACCAGTAGATTTAACTTTAAACGTTACTCAAGTCATTCAAGAAATCTTTACTGGACCATTGCAACTCACAAGGATTTCTCATATTGATTATCTCCTTGGATGACATTTCATGGATCACTGTAGCAATATTTTGCTCTTGTATTAAAATATATCTATTTTTTTTCAAATATTCCACAAGCTCCTTGAGGGCAGATCTTATTCCTGCATTCCTTACAGTTCCTGGTACGATGCTGGAACATAGAATGTGCAAAGTTGGTGGTTATAAACTGTACTTAATGTGAAATTGAAGTCTCATGCAAGTTAAAGAGCCTCTCACACCCCACAAGGCTGAGGCCCTTTGGTTTTCTTGACAAATATCTAGATGGCCGATTCTAACTTAAATTCTTCTCCTAGTTTTCTCTCTGCCATAGTGTCTGCTCTCTAGAACCCTCCACTTCCTCTTCTTGATTTCCAAGTTCCAGCCCTAGAAAGAGCGAGTCAGTGGCAAGGGACCTTCCCACCGTCTCTGCAGTAATCTTTTTTTTTTTTTTTTTTTTTTTTGCAGTACGCGGGCCTCTCACTGTTGTGGCCTCTCCCGTTGCGGAGCAACAGGCTCCGACATGCAGGCTCAGCGGCCATGGCTCACGGGCGCAGCCACTCCGTGGCATGTGGGATCTTCCCGGACCGGGGCACGAACCCATGTCCCCTGCATTGGCAGGCGGACTCTCAACCACTGCGCCACCAGGGAAGCCCTCTGCAGTAATCTTGAACAAGCATGCTCCCAGCCACAAGGTTTGTCTTCGGGAGCCTGGGGACTCTCTTCCCACCCAACTGAAGCTCTCAACATTTCATATAAAGCCACTGAACCACCTCTCTCTGGGTCAGGAATTTCTGCAGGTTCTCTTTTCTCGTTTCCTTACTCCTGAGCTACGTCCTTGAATCTGGAGTCCCCTCTGTGAGTCCTTTGAATTACCAATTAGATAGGAAGCCCTACTTGTTTCTGGGTCCTCAGGATGCCACTGCTCACTTGGATCAGCCCTTTTGCTTCTTTGTCCTGCATTTCAGAAACAAGTAATCCTGGCCCTTGTGCCAGATCCTGTTTCCCAGATACCCTGCTTGTCAAAGAGGGAGCACGGAACAAGGTTTGTCATTAAACGACTCACCTGAGCAAGAGAAACCAAGCAGTTGATCTCTCGTGATCACCCTGCCTCTCTGTGGAGGCATCAAGGAGTGAAATGCTGGTAAACAGAGTTTCATTTCATTGCTATCATTCGGAAGATCCACGTGTTCCCAGAAATATGGAAAACTCTCACTCTCCTTTTTACCTCCGATGTTCCCTTTAAACACTTAGCTCCTTTACATTTGTCTTAAAAGCAATCTCTTTCAATGCTATAGAGCTTTTAGCTTTTCAAAGCTTTTTTATACCTTTAATCTCATTTGATCCTTATAATGTCCCTGTGAGGTAGGCAGGGCAGGCATTATTAAATCCATTTGAATAATGAGCAAAAAAGGCCCAAAAAGATGAAGTGTGTTGCTCCATGTCCCTTGAGAAGAGACCCCTGTTTCCTGACTCCTGGGTCAGTGCTTTTTTTCTTTTTTTTTTTTATCATTCCAGGGATTCTAAGTGACTTGGCCATCCTCTTTTCAAGCCGTCTTGTATCCTGGCTCTGGCAGGAGAAGGAAGAGAAGGGAGGATGTGTGGGGATGGGCTGTGGGGGAGGTGAAGGGTCCAAAAGGGTAAAATGCTTACATGACTTGCGTATCGATAGCTACTCATTAGCCAGGGAGAGGTCAAGGCACCTGTCGATAATGATGTCTCCATTATGGTACTTAATGGAAACGATGCAGTACCTGCCCCATCAAAAACTAATTTGCCTGAGAGATACCCAGGCCCAGCACAGCAAGAATGAAATTCCCGCTGGGGCCAGCTCCTGGAACTGAAGCCAAAGCCATTAGTATCAGAAGGCCCAGGCAGTACATCCAGCATGTCCCGCTGATTCAGACAGTGCAAAGGCTCCAGCCATTAGTGGGGCCAGGTGGGGACTGAAGAAGCAGCCCTGGAGACTGGATGCTTAGTTAGATTTATCCAGGCTGCCTGCAAATATGGGCTGTGGAAAAGGGCATAGAGGACATTCTCTGTCCTAGTTCCATGGGGTCTTGGCGTAAAAGCTCTGCCAGTTCTCTAAAGTGTAGCCAAGTATTTTTTTTCCTCTCCGAACTCCATCCTAAACATAACTATGCCCAGATCTTACCCAGGGCATCATGAAGGTATGTCTCCCTATTTGCTGTCTTGCTTCCTCTCAAGTTCAAGGTGGGTGGGTTGGCCCCTAGACCTTACAGAGCCACCAACACCCTCAACTCTGATAGCCATGGCTGACATAGAGTAGGAAGGCTGCTGAGGTACTTTGGATGGCAACAATGTAAGTACTGGACTGGGAGTCTGGACACTTGGGGGCTAAGACTGTCTCTGCATTAGCCAGTTGTGTGATATTGGCTAAGGCTCTGTCCCCTAATATGTAACTACTTTATCTGATGATGGGGTATAAATAGCTGCTCATCAGGTAGTTGTGAAGCCTTGATTTCATTTGGGAAGAGAGGGGACAAGAGAGGCTATAAAAGTATAAAGAACTCTAGAGGCAAAATATTGCTCTTCGATAGATGAGAGGACTTCCTTTTGTTCCCTAAGGGAGCACTGCCAGCTGGCATCCCAGGACACTACCAGGTAGACAGTAGTCATGACACAGATTTTCTCTTGGGGTCCTACTAGTTCATACAGAGCATAAGCTCCAGTCAATAAAGGAGTCACAGATGGGGTAGAGAAGGACACTCAGGACCTGTCCATGGGCCTGATGCCTGGTCCCTGTCCAGGGGCCTCAGGGGCCAATACCGCCCAGGTGATCTCTTACTTCTCCCCTCTGCCTCTGATGTTGCCACTCCCATGGTAATAGATTGACAAGTGGCAGCTGTCACATGGAAAAGATAACGTGTCTTCTCCAAAGGCCTGTTCCTCTCTCATCCATGTATCCTGAGGGTCCACCGATAGTGCGGGTTGGGAAGACTCAGCCAAACTAAATAATCCTACAGCTTTATAGAAGAAGGAAACAAAGTCCAGAGAGAAGAAGCTGCATTCCCAGTTAGGGATGGATTCAGAGTAGAACCTCATTCCTTCAAGTCAGGAAGGAGCTCCTCATATGGAATCAAGTGATGGGATGGAAAAGATGTGATCATACTATCTCTTGATCCAGCTAAATCTCTGGACCAATCCTATGTCATAAAATACCCTTTAGAAGACCCCTATCACCTTACACATTCAATCTACTTATTTAATTCTGCAAGACCCCTATCACCTTACACATTCAATCTACTTATTTAATTCTGCAAGAAGGTCTAGATCTGTGCTGACCCAGATGGTAGCCACTGGTTACATGTGGCTATTCAGTTACAATGAATGAAGTTAATAAAATTAAATTTCTCAGTCACACTAATCACATTTGAAATGCTGAATAGCTACATGGGGCTAGTGACTCATATTGGACAATAGACATGGAATATTTCCACCATGGAGGAAAGTTCTATTGTGCAGCACTGGTGGAGGGGTGGGGATTGGTTCTTTCATTTTGCAGATGGGAAAACTAGTGCCTGGAGAAGGGAAAGAATAGTACATTGTCTCAGTGCTGCAATCAATAACAAGAGACACTCTACATTTTATTATGTCAAATACCAAGTCTTTGGCAATAAAAGAATGATCACTTCCCATCTGATGGTGGGAAATGGAGGGTCTTAAATTTCTATAAGGAGTGGCCTCGAGAAAACAAACTGATTGGAATGAGGTTTTTGATGCATGTTTTCATATTAATTTAGGTAAGATTGAGAAAATGTTGACTATCCATATCAAAGATTGGAGAATAGATGAAGATGTGGGGATTGACTACAGCCACACTTCATGCCATCCCCCATAAGCTGCCTTTCTACCTCATTTTTATAAAATAAAGAGAAAGTTTATAGAGGCTTACCCCTCTTCCCCCAAAACAAACAAATAAAAATTTGCTTAACATACTAGAGATATTCTTAACTTGTTTGGTGGAGATTATCCAACTTTGACCGTACTGTCAACAGCTAACACATACTATATCATTATTAATAGAAAAGTAGTATTTAAAAGAGGGAGATAAAAACCCAGATTTACAATAATGGTCAGACTATATCTATGTTGTTCTATGGGGCCTCATTTAAGCAAGACTAGAAACAAACAGATGGACATTATAAAGTGTAGAGTGAAGCCTGGAATAAGAGACTGGGAATGTTTAACTTAGAGAAAAGAAGGTTCTGATGGATTACACACACGCACACACACACACACACACACACACACACACTTACAACAGTGGAAAAAATTATGTTTGTTACATGTTTGCCTAATGGGTGCAACTTTGGCTTATTTCCAGCATTGCTATTATTACTTTATATTAAAATCTCATTTTCTTTAAACTAGCATTTTAAGAAGTTCACTGGGAACTTCATGTTAAAGGGAGGCTGATTTCAGAAATAAGATAGCATTTGACAAAGCTGTTTTAAAATGGTCTACAATATGAAATAGACGAGGCTGAGCTTATTCTTTTCACATTAGTCAGGATAGGTTTTGCTATTGCTTGTCTTTATTTCTTATCTGTCCTAAGGATTTTAAAGATATGAGGAAGTTTCAGGGAAGAAACAAATAAGGGAGTTTTGATTGTGCTGTCCTTCAGGGCAAGCTTGGGTGAGAAGGAAATCTCTGATTTGAGGCCAAGCTGAACACACTGCAGGCAAGCCCTCATCCAGCCCACTGTCCAGAGTCCCCATCCCTCTCCACATCTTTCTCCAGTGGCTGGGAGCGGCAGAGCTACTGCAAAGCTCCCCTTTTATTCTGGAATCGACAGCTTGGCTCCAGACATAATCTGACATAAATAAATAAATGGTGGAAGTGGTGTAGAAGTCTCAGAGTTTGATTTCTAAGTTTTTGCTAAACTTTCAGCAGAAATAAAGGAAATCAGGAAAGATGGGACTGATTTTGTATCTCAAAGCTGCCAACTCTGCAGACTAGCTTCCTTCCCTGTTGATCCTCACCTAGACAGTAGCTTGTGAAGAATGTTTCTTACCCTTCTGTAGCTTCTACCTGCCTCAGACCCCCAGCCCACCTGTAAGAGCTCTATTGTCACAGCCATTCACATAGAACAAACCTTGAGTTATAGACGACAAACAGATCATCGTCATCAGCATCATCAAAGTTCAAGAGGTCTGCTTGCTTTGGAACATGATTCACATGGTGTTTCATGGAGCCATTGAGGGGATTAAAAGAAGTCTGATCAAAGATGTCTCACAGCTGCACCTCCCCACTCCATACCAGAGCATTTTTATGAGGCTGAAAGGTTTCAAAGTCTTTTTTTAAAGTTTTTAATCTTGTATTTGAAAATAATGTCAAATACAGAAATACTTTCAAAATACAGAAAAGTTGCAAAAATAAAAAACAAATAACTCTTGTATACTCTTTACTCAGATTCATCTATTTATAATATTTACTCCATTCACTTTACTGTTTGTGCATTTGTGCTCTAGGTATGCATTTTTTTTTTTTCTGAACCACTTGGTGGTAAGCTACACGTATCATAGCTTTTTACCCATAAATAGTTTAAAATGAATTTCCTAAGAATAGAGATATTGGAGAGATTGGTTCAAGATGGCAGAGTAGAAGGACGTGTTCTTGCTCCCTCTTGTGAGAACAATGGAATCACAACTAACTGCTGAACAATCATCAACAGGAAGACACTGGAACTCACTAAAGTTACCCCACATCCAAAGACAAAGGAGATGCCACAATGAGACAGTACGAGGGGCGCAATCACAATAAAATCAAATCGCATAACTGTTATGTGGGTGACTCACAAGCTGGAGAACACTTATACCACAGAAGTCCACCCACTGGAGTGAAGGGTCTGGGGCCCAGGTCAGGCTTCCAAACCTGGGGGTCTGGCAATGGGAGGAGGAATTCCTAGAGAATCAAACTTTGAAGGCCAGTGGGATTTGACTGCAGGAATTTGACAGGACTGGGGGAAACAGAGACTCCACTCTTGGAGGGCACACACAAAGTAGTGTGTGCATGAGGACCCAGAAGAAGAAGCAGTGACCCCATAGGAGACTGAACCAGACCTACCTGCTAGTGTTGGAAGTTCTCCTGCAGAGGCGGGGGTTGGCTCTGTCTCACCGTGAGGACCGGGACACTGCCAGCAGAAGTTCTGGGAAATACGCCTTGCTGTGAGCCCTCCCAGAGTCTGCCATTAGCCCCACCAAAGAGCCCAGGTAGGCTCCAGTGTTGGGTCACGTCAGGCCAAACAACCAACAGGGAGGGAACCCAGCCACACCCATCAGCCATCAAGCGGATTAAAGTTTTACTGAGCTCTGCCTACCAGAGCAACAGCCAGCTCTACCCACCACCAGTCCCTCCATCAGGAAACTTGCACAAGCCTCTTAGATAGCCTCATCCACCAGAGGGCAGACAGCAGAAGCAAGAAGAACTACAATCCTGCAGCCTGTGGAACAAAATCCACATTCACAGAAGGATAGACAAGATGAAAGGGCAGAGGGCTATGTACCAGATGAAGAAACAAGGTAAAACCCCAGAAAAACAACTAAATGAAGTGGAGATAGGCAAACTTCCAGAAAAAGAATTCAGAATAATGATAGTGAAGATGATCCAGGACCTCAGAAAAACAATGGAGGCAAAGATCAAGAAGATGCGAGAAACGTTCAACAAAGACCTAGAAGAATTAAAAAACAAACAAACAGAGACGAACAATACAATAACTGAAACGAAAAATACACTAGAAGGAATCAATAGCAGAATAACTGAGGCAGAGGAATGGAGAAGTGACCTGGAAGACAGAATGGTGGAATTCACGGTGGCAGAACAGAATAAAGAAAAAAGAATGAAAAGAAATGAAGACAGCCTAAGAAACTTCTGGGACAACATTAAATGCAACAGCATTCACATTATAGGGGTCCCAGAAGGAGAAGAGAGAGAGAAAGGACCCGAGAAAATATTTGAAGAGATTATAGCCAAAAACCTCCATAACACGGGAAAGGAAATAGCCACCCAAGTCCAGGAGGGGCAGAGAGTCCCATACATGATGAATCCTGGGAGAAACACACCGAGATACATAGTAATTAAATTGGCAAAAATTAAAGACAAAGAAAAATTATTGAAAGCAACAAGGGAAAAATGACAAATAACATACAAGGAAACTCCCATAAGGTTAACAGCTGATTTCTCAGCAGAAATTCTACAAGCCAGAAGGGAGGGCATGATATACTTAAAGTGATGAAAGGGAAGAAACTACAACCAAGATTGCTGTACCTGACAAGGATCTCCTTTAGATTCGATGGAGACATCAGAAGCTTTAGAGACAAGCAAAAGTTAAGAGAATACAGCACCACCAAACCAGCTCTACAACAAATGCGAAAGGAACTTCTCTAAGGGGGAAACACAAGAGAAGAAAAGGACCTACAAAAGCAAACCCCCCAAAATTAAGAACATGGTCATAGGAACATACATATCAATAATTACCTTAAATGTGAATGGATTAAATGCTCCAAAAAAAACACACAGGCTCACTGAATAGATACAAAAACAAGACCCATCTATATGCTGTCTACAAGAGACCCACTTCAGACCTAGGGACACATACAGACTGAAAGTGAGGGGATGGAAAAAGATACGCCATGCAAATGGAAATCAAAAGAAAGCTACAGTAGCAATTCTCATATCAGATAAAATAGACTTTAAAATAAAGAATGTTACAAGAGACAAGGAAAGACACTACATAATGATCAAAGGATCAATCTAAGAAGAAGATATAACAATTATAAGTATATATGCACCCAACATAGGAGCACATCAATACATAAGGTAACTGCTAACAGCTATAAAAGAGGAAATCGACAGTAGCACAGTAATAATGGGGGATTTTAACACCTCACACCGATGGACAGATCTTCCAGGCAGAAAATTAATAAGGAAACACAAGCTTTAAATGACACAGTAGACCAGATACATTTAATTGATGTTTATAGGGCATTCCATCCAAAAACAGCAGATTACACTTTATTCTCAAGTGCGTGACGAATATTCTCAAGGATAGATCATATCTTCGGTCACAAATCAAGCCTCAGTAAATTTAAGAAATTGAAATCATATCAAGCATCTTTTCTACCACAATGCTATGAGATTACAAATAAATTACAGGGAAAAAAATGTAAAAAACACAAACACATGGAGGCTAAACAATACGTTACTAAATAACCAAGAGATCACTGAAGAAATCGAAGAGGAAATCAAAAAATACCTACAGACAAATGACAATGAAAACACGATGATCCAAAACCTATGGGATGCAGCAAAAGAAGTTCTAAGAGGAAAGTTTATAGCTATACAAGCCTACCTTAAGAAACAAGAAAACATCTCGAATAAACAATCTAACCTTATACCCAAAGGAACTAGAGAAAGAAGAACAAACAAAACCTAAAGTTAGTAGAAGGAAAGAAATCATAAAGATCAGAGCAGAAATAAATGAAAGAGAAACAAAGAAAACAATAGCAAAGATCAATAAAATTAAAAGCTGGTTCTTTGAGAAGGCAAACAAAATTGATAAATCATTAGCCAGAATCATCAAGAAAAAGAGGGAGAGGACTCAAATAATAAAATTAGACATGAAAAAGGATAAGTTACAACAGACACCACAGAAATACAAAGCATCCTTAGAGACTACTACAAGCAACTCTATGCCAATAAAGTGGACAATCTGCAAGAAATGGACAAATTCTTAGAAAAGTATAAACTTCCAAGACTGAAACAGGAAAAAATAGAAAATATGAACAGACCAATCACAAGTAATGAAATTGAAACTGTGATTAAATTTTTCCAACAAACAAAAGTCCAGAACCAGATGGCTTCACAGCTGAATTCTACTGAACATTAAGAGAAGTGCTAACACCCATCCTTCTCAAATTCTTCCAAAAAATTGCAGAGGAAGGAACACTCCCAAATTCATTCTATGAGGCCACCATCACCCTGATACCAAAACCAGACAAAGGTACTACAAAAAAAGAAAATTACAGACTAATATCACTGATGAACATAGATGCAAAAATCCTCAACAAAATACTAACAAACAAAATCCAACAGCACATTAAAAGGATCATACACCATGATCAAATGCAACGATTCTTCAATATATGCAAATCAATCAATGTGATACACCATATTAACACACGGAAAGATAAAAACCATATGATCATCTCAATAGATGCAGAAAAAGCTTTTGACAAAATTCAACAACGATTTATGATAAAAACTCTCCACAAAGTGGACATAGAGCAAACCTACCTCAACATAATAAAGGCCATATATGACAAACCCACAGCAAACATCATTCTCAATGGTGAAAAACTGAAAACATTTACTCTAAGATCAGGAACAAGACAAGGATGTCTACTCTCAGCACTATTATTCAACATAGATTTGGAAGTCCTAGCCACGGCAATCAGAAAAGAAAAAAAAATAAAAGGAATACAAATTGGAAAAGAAGAAGTAAAACAGTCAGTGTTTGCAGGTGACATGGTAGTATACATTGAGAATCCTAAAGATGTCACCAGAAAACTACTAGAGCTAATCAATGAACTGGTAAAGTTGCAGGGTACAAAATTAATGCACAGAAATCACTTGCATTCCTATATAGTAATGATGAAAAATCTGAAAGAGAAATTAAGGAAAAACTCCCATTTACCATTGCAACAAAAATAATAAAATACCTAGGAATAAACCTACCTGGGGAGACAAAAGACCTGTATGCAGAAAACTATAAGACACTGATGAAAGAAATTAAAGATGATACCAAGACATAGAGAGATATACCCTGTTCCTAGATTGGAAGAATCAATATCGTGAAAATGACTATACTACCCAAAACCATCTACAGATTCAATGCAATCCCTTTTAAATTACCAATGGCATTGTTTTTACAGAACTAGAACAAAAAATCTTAAAATTTGTACAGAGACATAAAAGACCCCAAATAGCTTAAGCAGTCTTGAGGGAAAAAAGCAGACCTGGAGGAATCAGACCCTCTGACTTCAGACTATACTACAAAGCTATAGTAATCAAGACAATATGGTACTGGCACAAAAACAGAGATATAGATCAATGGAACAGGATAGAAAGCCCAGAGATAAACCCATGCACCTATGGTCAACTAATGTATAACAAAGGAGGCAAGGATATACAATGGAGAAAAGACAATCTCTTCAATAAGTGGTGCTGGGAAAACTGGACAGCTACATGTGAAAGAATGAAATTAGAACACTCTCTAACACCATACACAAAAATAAACTCAAAATGGATTAGAGACCTAAATGTAAGACTGGACACTATAAAACTCTTAGAGGAAAACATAGGAAGAACATTCTTTGACATAAATCACAGCAAGATCATTTTTGACCCACCTCCTAGAGAAAAGGAAATAAAAACAAAAATAAACAAATGGGACCTAATGAAACTTAAAAGCTTTTGCACAGCAGAGGAAACTATAAACAAGAGGAAAAGACAGCCCTCAGAATGGGAGAAAATATTTGCAAACGAATCAAAGGACAAAATATGAATCTCCAAAATACATAAACAGCTCATGCAGCTCAATATTAAAAAAAACAAACGACCCAATCCAAAAATGGGCAGATGACCTAAATAGACATTTCTCCAAAGAAGACATACAGGTGGCCAAGAAGCACATGAAAAGCTGCTCAACATCATTAATTATTAGAGAAATGCAAATCAAAACTACAATGAGGTATCACCTCACACCTGTTAGAATGGGCATCATCAGAAAATCTACAAACAACAAATGTTGGAAAGCGTGTGGAGAAAAGGGAACCCTCTTGCACTGTTGGTGGGAATGTAAATTGATACAGCCACTATGGAGAACAGTATGGAGGTTCCTTAAAAAACTAAAAATAGAATTACCATATGACCCAGCAATTCCACTACTGGGCACATACCAAAAGGATACCATAATTCAAAATGACACATGCACTCCAATGCTCATCACAGCACTATTTACAATAGCCAGGACATGGAAACCACCTAAATGCCCATCAACAGATCACTGGATAAAGAAGATGTGGTACATATACACAATGGATTATTACTCAGCCATAAAAAGGAATGAAATTGGGTCATTTGTAGAGATGTGGTTGGATCTAGAGATTGTCCTACTGAGTGAAGTTAAGTCAGAAAGAGAAAAACAAATATTGTATATTAATGCATATATGTGGAACCTAGGAAAATGGTACAGATGAACCAGTTTGCAGGGCAGAAAGTGAGACACAGATGTAGAGAACAAATGTATGGACACCAAGGGGGGAAAGTGGCAGGGGGTGGGGGTGGGGAGTGTGATGAATTGGGCAATTGGGATTGATATGTATACACTGATGTGCATAACATTGATGACTAATAAGAACCTGCTGTATAAAAATATAAATAAAATAAAATTCAAAAATATAAAAATAAAAAAATAAACACACACAAACACAAATATATTACTGAGGTCAATTGATATACAGTAAATTGCACATATTTAAAGTGTACAACTTGATGTTTTAACATGTGTATACCTTTCACCACAGCCAAGATGCAGAACAAAGGCATAACCCCAATATTTTCTTCTTTGTAACCCTCTGTGAACCCTCCTTTTGTCCTCCTTACCCCTTCCCACTGCCAGACAACCAGTGATCCAATTTCTGTCACTATACTAGTTTCCATTTTCTATAATTTTATGTAAATTATCTCATACATTATATGCTCTTTTTTTTTGGCCTGGCTTATTTTGCTCAGCATAATTATCTTAATTGCTCTTATGCCTCATGTATCAATAGTTCATCCCCTTTTATTGCTAAATAGGATTCTATTATATTAGTATATCACCATTTATTTATTTATTACCTATTGATGGACCTTTGTGTTGTTTCTATTTTTAGCTATTACAAATAAAGCTTCTATGAATCAAAAAAAGAATAGAGATATTAAATGGCCATAGCACAGTCATCAACTTAAGTAAATATCATATTTTTCCCTCTTTATTTTTTTAAATTGAAGTATAGTTGATGTACAATGCTGTGCCAATCTCTGCTGTACAGCAAAGTGACTGTTATACACATAGAGACATTCTTTTTTAATATTTTGTTCCATTATGGTTTATTGCAGGATATTGAATATAGTTCCCTGTGTTATACATTAGGACCTTGTTGTTTATCCATTCTAAATGTAACAGTTTGCATCTACCAACCCCAAATTTCCAGTCCATCCCTCTCCCTCCCCTCTCCCCCTTGGCAATCACAAGTATGATCTCTATGTCTGTGAGTCTATTTCTGTTTCGTAGATAGGTTCATTTGTGCCGTATTTTAGATTCGTCATGTAAGTGACATCATACGGTATTTGTCTTTCTCTTTCTGCCTTATTTCATTTAGTATGATAATCTCTAGTTGCATCCATGTTGCTGCAAATGGCATTATTTCGTTCTTTTTTATGGCTGAGTATATATGGTACATATATACAGTGGAATACTACTCAGCCATAAAAAAGTCTCCCAAATTATTTTAGGCATGGGACATTAATATAGAGTTCTAATCTGGTTACAGAGAAAGAAGGTAGTCACCCAACAGCATTCCATGGTGTGATGCAGTGCAGTGTGATGTGGTGTAGTTTGGTGTTATGTTAATGTCGGTCTCCTGTTCCCCGTCATCCACCTCCTATGAGGGTCTTCAGGTTTTCTCCTCTTAGCTTTTAAGCTTTGCATCATCCTCACAGGGCCACCTTGCTTCACGGAATACTTGCCCTTGTAGTAAAGACCATCAGGCATCACGCCACACAGAATCTCTTCTGGCCTGCACCCACTGACAAGCCAGATGTCACAACATCCCAGGAATTGTTACCTGATAATAGTTTTGAAGTATTTTTCCTCCTTTCAATGAATAAGAACCCTAGAAAACCATAGAGTCTCCCAAAGGAATGAAGAAGTGAATATTTTCAAGCAGAATAGGGTATTCAACAATCTTTGAATTACACCCAGTACATAACTATTCATGATATCCTCTTAAATATCAACCAATAACCAGGGAGCATAGTAACTATTTTTATGGCTTGTTTCTGGCTCCAATCCTGTAAGGTCAATTGGCACAGTGGCCCATTGTTCGAACTTGCAACAGAAGTTAACTCTTCCAGTCAGTTTTGGGCAAAGACAATGAGACTTCCCTGAAATTACATGAACTAGACTAAATTGTATATAAACTGAACTAAATGAAGTGTAAGACTACCCCACCAAGTAACAATGTCTAGTAGAAGTTAAAAGTCATTGTATTATTCTCCAGTTTAACAGAGGTCAGTCTGTACCTCCCTGTCGCTACACAGTATGGTTAGAAATCTGAAACTCAGAAACTCTTCTACAACAGAATTCATAACCCCCTGAGCTGAATCTACACTCACAACCTGAAGAGCTATTTTGAAGAGTATCTTGAACCTGTCAGTTGTGTTTTTCAGTAAATGTACACCCCCATTGCATTCTATGCTATGTATTCATGTGGAGTCCTTCCACCTCAGTTTCTGCCTGGTCAAGAGAGAGAGAAAAGGACTCTGTGCTCATCAAGATCCCTCTTCTTTTCCTGCTAGACGCATAGCTTGATCTCATTTCCCAGTCTCTCCAGTGACTGAGTTGTGCTCTGTGGAAAGTGGACAGATGTGATGTATATAAATTCCAAGCCTGGCCCATAAAAACTTCTGTACCTCTCACTACACTCCCTCCTCACCCCACCTGCTGGCTGGATATGAGTGTCCAGTAGAGGACTCCAAGACCCCAGGAGACGGAAGAGTCACATACTGCAAGGATTCTGGGTTGAGCCACTCAGGAGAGCTGCCTGACCAGAATACCAGCAATGGACTATTTCATAAAACAGGACTAAAATTTCATAGTGTTAGGTCACTGAGCTGTGGAATTGTTTGTTACCGCAGTTAGCCTATCTTGACTAATACATCATTTCACTTAAGCTACCATCTTTATATCTAAAAAGACTGCAGTTTGCACAAAATTCTAAAAATCAGAGAACACATAGTTATGAAATATCACTTTGCTATAATATATCTGAAGTGGGATGGATAGAAGATGAAGAATTTTCTGGTCCTATGTAATCTGGTCAGTTGAGTTGACTAGAGGTCATATCCTAATGGGATCACCAGTGAGGGAGCGTTTCAAGTCCAGGCTGATTCAGGAAGGGTTTTGTCAGGAAACCTCTGGCCGTGTTACTGGGGTTGTACAAACTGGAGAAATCTGTCCATGACGCATACAGGGCCATAGTCAGGAAGACGACAGTGTGGGTCAAGTCTGATGGCCCATTAAAATCAGCACGGAGAGGTGAATAGGAAAGCTAGGTCATCCTAGTCGGGGATATCAAGAGCAGAGAGGGCTTGCTGCCAGGGGCAAGCTCAGATAAATGGTTCAAGGCTGAGGTTATGAGAGGCACATATATGCTGGAGATTGATGGTGCTGGTTTTGTCTGGGGCCAGAGAACCTGGAGGCTTCAAGGCAGAATAGTTCATGAGCCAATCAAGAAATAATCCTATTTAAGTTTCAATCATTCTATGAGACTTATTTTCAATATACTTTTTAAAATTAAAAATATATTTCAGGGCTTCCCTGGTGGCACAGTGGTTGAGAGTCCGCCAGCCGATGCAGGGGACGCAGTTCGTGCCCCAGTCCGGGAAGATCCCACATGCTGCGGAGTGGCTGGGCCCGTGAGCCATGGCCGCTGAGCCTGTGCATCCGGAGCCTGTGCTCCACAACAGAAGAGGCCACAACAGTGAGAGGCTCGCGTACTGCAAAAAAAAAAAAAAAAAAAAAAAAAATCTTTCAAAGCATAATTGATTAATAGAGAATTAGTTCCATCTTTCAGTCAGAGAAATACATTGTCCCTTGAATAATGTGTCACATATAAAAAATGTATTTGAGAGAAAATATTGTAAGAATTCTAGAATGTATACTCCAAAGTACATTGGCAGAAAAGAGTTAGGAGCTCTGGTTTTGAATACTAATTTGGCTACTGTGGTATAACCTTGGGCAAATCACTCATCTTTGTTTCAGTTTCCTCACCTGTAAAACAAGGGAATTACATCTGAGGACAACTGAAAGTCATTTTCAACTCTAAAGTTCTTGGAGTCTAAGTTATTACCTTTCATAAGTGTGTGTGTGTTTGTGTGGTGAGATAGAGAAGGAAAATGTGTCTGCCTTGATATGGAAGACTGGAGTCTGACTATAAATTCTGGTTGACTCTGGGCATAGGTTGTCATTCATTAGAGAGTTCCCTGACCACAGTGGTCCAAACAGCCTAGCCTCACTGCATAAAGGGGACTCATATAAGCGCTATCTCTGAAAATTTCTCCTGAAGCACGTGTATGGCAGAGAAAAAGCTTCTGAGGTAAACAGAAAGGGCAGCCAATACCCTTCCCTCCTCAGCTCTTTGAATCTTTGACAAGGGATTTAACTTCCCTGAGCCCTAGTGCTCTCATCTATAAAATGGGGGAATAATCAAGGTTTCCCATAGTTTGAGACCAGCACAAATCAGTTCCATTTTTTGAGTCTCCTGGTTCATTAAACAAATGAAAAAAATGCCAAAACCAGCTTCTCAATAATCAGAACATATTTTAACTGTTTACATTCAATAAAATAATATTTTAAATACATACAGACATGTGGGGTAACATCATTTGGCAACACTAAGGCCCTTTGTGAAAGTGAGGGCCAGATAAAACAACCCTCCCCTCTTTATCTCCACCCTGACCCCGCCACGTAGTTTCCTTATGAAAAAGGATTCAATGAAAAAATGTTTGTAAAGTGCCTGGCATCACATAGACAGTAGGCACACAATAAATGGGAGCTATTATACTAAGGATGACATGTGGACGAATCTGAAGTTCAGCAAGGCCTTGCAAACACTTCCATGTCACCCTGCGGAGTGCAGTGTAGACTGAGAATTTGCCTGGTACAGCCCTGTCCTTGGGTTTACACCCTTGTCTCCAGCTAATCCTCTTAGCAGCCATAAACATCCTTAAACGCAGCCCTTCCAACCTGGACCTCCATCTCCCTGGCTGTGGTGCCAGACAGAACCAGGAGGGCCACTTGAGTCTTTATGAAAGTAGGCAGAGGATCCCTCCTGCTCTTTGGCATTTATTTACTGTGGATTATTTATTGTGGAAATATGAGTTGGATGGTTAAGGAAGGAGAGAACAAACAAACTTACCTTCCTCGCTTGCCTCAACGTGTTTGAGTTCCCACTTGTACATTCTGAAATGTCTATAATTTACTTTTCAGTTTTGCAATGTTTATGGCTTTTATGTCATTTGAAGGTTATTTATAACAATTATGTAAGGAAGCAAAGTGCCATAAACTGAAGTAATTTACTGTAAAATATCTGAAATGCTAAAATATCAAATGGTGCATTACAATAGTGTTAGTGCTGCTCTTGGAAAAAGGAAAAGGGGAAAAATCAGCTAAAAATATAGCCTCTACCCCATCAGTCAGTCTCTTACATTCATCTTGCAGAGATTTATAAACACAGGAGCAACTGACAAATATTAATTTAACTGCTTTGAGGGAGGGGTTGGGAATAGAGAGAACAGGAGATGCCTTGTTACAGCACTCATGAACTTAGATGGATTATTTTGTAGCGAAAGGATGCAAAGGCAGCCAGACACAGTGGATATCAAGTCAGCCATGACTTCTGCTCCTTCTACTAAATCCTGATGTCTTGAATTCAGATGATGTATTAGAGCTGGTAAGGGCAGGAGGGAGAGAATTAAGGAGTGATGAGTCTGAGCCTGGCTTGTTAGTTTCAGGAAGCCAAGAAAGTAACTTGAGCTGTCAGGTCAGTGAGAGATTAAAGTCTGTTAGGTGTCCACCCCAAGACAGGCAAGAGCCTCCCCAACCAGGGACAGGACTTTGGTCTTTTGTAAGACCATGGCTTGATAAACAACTTTTTCTCTCATCCATCCTTTTATTTATTGATTCAGCAAATGTCGAAAACCTACTATGAATCAGGTGTTGGAAATGCAATGGTGAGCAAGAGAGCTGCAGCCCTCAGTAAATTTAAAACCTGAATAGTCCATATTTAGAACTATGGAGGTATGTTTACTATAAAGCTGATAATCCAACAGATTCCATTCTGAGCTGAGAACAAGTTAGCTTATTGAAGCAGACAATGAGAATATGACTGTGCTGTGGGAATATGAAGAAAGCTTCTGCTAGACCAGTGCAGGGTGGCCTGCTTTCTGAGGATGCTGCTGGGACTTAGAGCTGGTGAGGAGGGATCACTTCACAGACAGCTGCCCCCTGCCTTTGCTTCAGCTATGAAAAGGAAATAGAATTTCTGCTACGTCTATTTATGCAGTGCTCTGCTGAACGGAAAACTGACTTGTTGTCATTTATCAACCTGGACTAGCCACAAAGAGACTAATGAATTTCAGGTCCATTATCTCCCTGTGAACCAGGGCACAAGGACCCTAGGGACCACTTTTCTCAGTCATAAACCCCTTGCTGAAGCTCTGGAGTGGTGGAGATATAGAGATTTTCATAGTTACTAAAATAAGAGGGTAATAAAGAGATGGGCAGCTTGGTATTAGACACAGGCTGTTTAGACTCCTCTCTACTAGGTGTGATTTAGTGGATGATGAGAAAGGCAGCTTCTGCCCCCAAAACTTCCCCTCCTCTGGTGCACAAAAAATATCCTTCAAGTTCATAGTACCTAAAAATCCTCGTTATCTCTGGAGGTTAACCTTAGCTCCTCCCTATTGGGACTCTTTGTTTTTTAAAATAAATCTATTTTTTGAAATATGTATCCAAAAAAGTGAAAACATGGCAAGTGTACAGCTTGATGAATTATCATAAAGCTAATGACCCGTTTAAGCACCACCCACATCAAGAAGTAGAACATTCTCAGCACCCCAGGAACCCCTTTATGCTCCCTCCTAATCATTACCCTAACTCTTTCCCAGACATCAGCACTGTTATAATATCAATACAGTACATCTCCCTTTGTTTGCCTTCACTGACTGTTTCAACAGTATGTCTGAAAATGTATCCTTGCTGTTGCTTACAATAGTAGCTCATTCATTTCCATTGCTGTATACGATTCCATTGTAAGCTCATATCACAGTTTATCCATTCTATTGTTAATGGACTTTAGGATTATTTCCAGTTTGTAGTTATGAGTGCTGTTATAAATATTCTTCTACAAATATATCTTTTGGTGAACATGTACACACATTTCTGATGGGTAGAAGTGGGATTGCTTAATCATAAGGTATGTGTATGTTCACCTTCATTACATACCTGCCAAACAGTATGCTTTCCAAAGTGAATTGCTCCTACTTACATTTTCCCCAACAATGGATGAGAGTTCTGGCTGTTTCACATCCTCATCAAAACTTGATATTATCAATCTTTTACATTTTAATCATTATGGTGAATGTGTATTGGTATTTCCTTGTGTTTATTGTTGTTGATTTTATATATCAATTCTATTGAGATATAACTTGCATGAACTATGTACATATTTAAAATATATAATTTGATGAATTTTGACAAATGTATACTTCTGAATAACTATCACCCCAATGAAGGTATAAACATTTCACCACCGTAGAAAGTTACATCCATTTGCAGTCAATCCTTGCTCCCTGCCACCCCAAGACAATCAGTGATCTATCTCCATCACCACAGGTTACTTTCGTTATTTTAGAACTTCATATAAATGGGATCCTTATAGTATATATGCTCTTGTGTCTGGCTTATTTGACTCAGCATCACATTTTTGAGATTCATCCACGTTTTCATTATATATTGTATATCAGTAGTTTGCTCTTTTTTATGGCAGGAGAGTAATCCACTGTCTATAGTTCACAATTTGTTTATCCATTCACCTGTTGACAGGTATTAGGTTGCTTCACATTTGGATCTACTGTGAATTAGGCTGCTATAAACATTTGTGTTCAAGTGTTTTTGTAAACATATATTTTCATTTCTCTTAGATAAATACCAAGAATGGAATTTCTGGGTTATAGATGAGGTGTATATTTAACGTTATAAAAAACTCAAAACTATTTCCCAAAGTATTTGTGCCATTCTTCACTTTACCATCAATATTTGGTATTAAAATCTTAGATATCCTAGCCAATAAGAGCTATCTCCTTATCTTTTAACTTTTCATTTTCCTGATGCCTAATTAGGAAATAATAATATTTTTAATAATATTTATTGTCCATTTAGATATCTTGTTTCATGAAGTGCCTATGTTATTTCCCATTTTTGAATTTTGGGTTGTCTATCTTTTTACTTGTTGAATTTTAGGACTTATTTATACATCTTTGATACTTGTCCTTTGTTGGTTATATGTTACAAATATTTTCTATAGGATTTCTTTCACAAGATAAATTCCATTGGACTTACTGAGTCACGTCCATGTAAGTTAATGTTTAAAAGCAATTCCGTTTTTAGCAGAGGAATTGGACTGTAGAATTTATTGAGCTATGAAGAAGGTAAGAGAAGGGAACAGCAGGCCAGAGCGATAGGTTTTGGGTGGAGAAAAGGAGCAAACATGATGTTGCAGTGGATAAAGCTTTGGGAGCTGGCATGACAAAATGCTTCAACTCATACACAACTGGTGGTGGTTGCCCATGCTGAGCAAGATTATGGTTGAATCTGAATTTAATGGGAATTAGTGTTACGACTAATAATGAAATCACCATTGGCCTTGTAGTGGTGAAGTGTGTGTCACTTGCCAAATCTAGTACAGAACTTAGAATTTCAGAACTCTAAGAAAACTGGGAATTGTCTATCCCTCTCATTTTTCAAATGACAAATTTAAAATCCAGAGCAAAGTTAGTTGCCCAATGTCACAACATTGGCCTATATGCTAAAGACTTATGTAGCCTACTCTGGGTCTGAAAAATGGGAAAACACATGGACTTAGCATCCTGATAGACAATTTATGGTGTTTATCAAAGATATGTGATATGCAGTTCTGTACTCAAGGAGCTTGCAGTTGAACCAGAGGGTGATATACCCCACATAAGCCTTGGGAACAAAAGAAGGGACTCTAAGGTCAAGTGGAAGTACAGAGTTTAGATTTGGAACAGAGAGCTCTGACAGTGACTGGCTTTGATGGCCCTGGGAAAGTCATGGTAGGGCTTTCCCACCAGGGTCTCTGCCTATAAAAGGGTCTTCAGAGTCAACCATATTACTTCTTTCCAGAGATCAAACTGTATTTACCTGTTGGTTAGCTAAGCTCTTGAAGGCCTGCCCTGGATGTGGGTTTGCAGGCACTTCAACAGAAGTGGTTGCTCGATAAACGCTGACCCATTGATGGATGGATTGAGCTTATTGAGAACAATGGCTGGGAAAAGAAAGTGAACTAGGGTTCAAGTCTATTCTCAAGAGCTGTTAGTCTAGGAGATTCTATCCCAGAACCTGCAGGAGTCAAGGTTCTGCTGAGACATGTCATTTTAAAGGAGCGTCAGTGCCACATCTCAGCACTCAATGCATATGCCCCGCAAAGCTAGCAGGTTTGCAAGAAAAGCAAATACTGCTTTTGAAGAATAAAAATGGATATTTATGCACCACCTTGTTTTTATTAATGATCATAATAATAGGTGCTGCTTATGGAGAAAACTCTGTTCAAGGCAGAGTTTTAGACACTTTCCAGTAACAAAGCACCTTCACAAGTTTTTCTCATCTCATCCCACAAGCACCCTATGACTTAGGCAGAATAAATAATGTTTTCATATAACAGATAAGTAAACAGAGGCAATGGTTTTCTTGTATAAAATGTATGGAATTTGGAGGCAGACAGGCCTATGTTTAAATGTTAATAAGTTCTTAGGTTTTTCATAGTTGATTTCATTTAATATTCACAGTTGACCTGAGAAATAGGTATTGTTATTTCAGATCACAGATAAGGAATTTGAGGCACAAAAAACTTAAGGATCTACGAGAGGAAATGTATGGCAAGGATTAAACTAAACCAAGCCCGTAACTCTCAGGGAGCCTGCCCTCATGATCTGATGTGTTATCATCCTCACTTTGATATCTTTCATCCATATTTTTTTCAGTGCATATACTTTGTACACTTGTGATCCAATTGTGTACACAGTTTCATAAAGAAGGGAATGGTATGGGCTGGGCCTGTGGACACTCATTATGGATGCTCAGCCCAATCAAAGAATAGGAAGGTGTTCCTGAGTATAGAGGAGAGAATAGTTATGTCAGCTCTACTGTGGACTAGCCCTGCTTGTCACCTTATCCTTCTGAGATTCCCTTCCCTAATATATGACATAAAAGTGTTTCATTTTCTAAAGGGCTTAGAGTTGAGAAAATTAAGGAGAAACAATACCTATTGTGTGTTGGCCACTGCTGGGTACAAAGATGGCCAAAGCACCATCTCTGCCCTGGAGGAAAGAGAGCTCTTCACTGTAGCCTGCCAAGGCCAACGTCTTGCCAACGTCTGCCCCGCCACAAGTGCTCACTCCTGTGCATCCCTCATAGACCATGCTTCACTTTCCCCTTTGCTTCCCTCTTCTTCCTACTCTCAGCACATCCTATCAGTCTGTCTCCCATCCTCTTACAGCCTTGCATCTGTTGTACCCACCTGATATATTAATTGGTACTAAGGTGTTCCTGACCAATGGTTACATGTGAAGTTGCAGTGGTGGCTACGTGGGGCTGATGAGTCAGGTAGGAAGAGGTTTGCATCTCAGCCTCATCACATCCTGTGACTTTCAGCAATGTATGTGGCCTTGCTAAGTTGCAGTTTCTTCATCCATTATCACAGGGATCATCACTTCTAAGTCTCAGTGCATTAAGCACTCTGTAGATGCTCTCTGGCCACAGACAGGATTATTATTGTTCTTGCACAACATAACATTTGCAAAGATGGGCCTAAGGAGCTGACTCAGCCTCCAGAGGCAGCCAGGGCACCTGCACCGCTGACAAATTTTAAGATAATGAGCTGGCTATGGGGCAGCCTCTTGAGAAAGCCATGTAGGGTGGTGATTCTCATTCTTAAACGTGGAAACAGATATTCCATTAAGAATTTCAGTCCTTGGATTGGTAAGACTTAGTATCTTGGTGGGAGGCAAAGACCCCACAGGAAGTGAAACCAGTAAAGCCTTATTAAGTCTCTCCTGGATCGGTGTTGATGAGAAGGCAAAGAAAGCAAAGGGTGGGCTTGGAGGCTGAAGGACTCAGTTCAAACCATCTGTCCAGTTGAAGGACTTCAAAGTGAGAATCACCTCAGGGAGACCACATCTCAGCTCTGACACTTGTAAGATGCATGGCCGTATCTCTGGGGGAAAATTACATCACATACCTCAGACTGGGTATTTGTCTGTAAAACGGGGTAAGTCACACCAACCCACCTGGCTGTTGTAGGGAATTAAATAGGAAAAGATATAAAAACTCTTTTGTGCCTCCTCCAACGTGCAGACCCCCACTGTCCCTGGAGGAAGAGGAGGAAGCAGGAAATTAGAATCACGACCCTAACTTGGAAGACACAGAGCCCTGAGCCCTGGCCACCTGGCTCTTGCTCTAGGAGGATTCTCAGCCTTCTCCAGGCAGACCCGTGCCTGGAAGGTTCCTGGTCCTATAAAGAAAGGTCTTCTTCCAGAGCCACTGCCTGAACTCTCTTTCCAGTCTGTCATGACTGTCATGAGCCTGTGTTTTAGGGGGCACCTCTTCTGAGAGTATTGCCTCCCAATATCAGGAAGCAACTGGCACCAAGGAAAGCACGGTCTCAGGAGACTGGGGTTCCAAGCCCCAGCTCTACCATCAGGGAACATTGTCACAGAGGGTAAGGACCCCCTTGCCTTCTCTGAGGCTCAGTTTCTCCACCTGTCAAATGAGGGGTTGAGTAGATGATGTCTCAGGGTCCTTTTAGCTTGAAAACTCTCTGACCCCTCGAAGGCCAAACAAACCCCCCGGGACAGATAAATTCCTCAAAATGAAAAACCATAACTCAGTTATTAGACACAGACATTAGAGGGAAGGCAGAAACACTGACACAGCTCTCACTTGCAAAGGCAATCTCTCCATCAATTCCCCTCTCCGTCTCCAGCCCTTGTTCCACTGCTAAAGCTCACCACACTCAGGAGAAGCATCAGTGTTCCCGGCATCCACATGGAGACAGGCTCTGAGGGGGTCCCAGGTACAAGAGGTACCTGTTTGTTGCATTGCTGAGCCTCGGAGCTCCACCATCCCTGACAATTCTAGGGAGATTTGAGCCCTCCCCTCCCCAACTGATGGCCCAGATGGCCTTCAAATGGAGGGATATACTTGATTCATCTCTGAGATGCATGAGGGAGTCTTGGAATGCCTTTGGAGAAGGCTTGGTTAGCAATCAGTCCCATCACTTCCTTGTTGCATGACTTTGAAGAATGCTTAATCTTTTCCGGAACCTCAGTTTCCTCAACACCAAAATGGGGCTTACAGCTCTGCCTACCTCAAAGGCATTGCTTTGCATGTCCAATTTAAAAAAAAATGCACTTGAAAGTCTTAAGTTAGGGCTAAAGCACCAGGAAAGTGTCAGGTCTCATCATTACTGATATCATGTCAGTATTTCAGGCTTTGGCCAGCCTTCCCATCACCCCTCTTCTTTTGATGTTGCCACCTAGATATTGGCACTGATTCTGGTTGCTATGAGAGCATCCGGTGCTTGGCAGCAGCAGAGAAAGAACTGGGGATGCCTGCACCGTGGGCTGCCTGCGGGAGGAAGCTGAGCTCGGTACCCCTGGGAGGAACCACACATGTAGTCCATTCCTGTCCCAGGGCCACTCAGCACAGGTGTCAGAGTGGCTGTACCTGGTCATCTGGGTCCCTCCTCCTGTACTGCCCAGCAGGAGGAAACTGTCACTTGTCAGGACAGCCCAGGAAACCTGGCAGAAAAAGGTACAGCCTTCCCTGGAGATGTCGCTGCTTCCCACCTTTACTCTCGCTGGGGTACAAGTGGCCCCCACCCCTCCGTGTGCAGGAGCTGGCTAATTCCCTAGGAATAGGGTTTATTAGAAAACAGGAGTATCTTTGCTCTTCCAACTTCATGCACTCCACCCAAGTCACACAAAAGGACAATCAGCCCACCTGTGGAAGCACCTCTGATTACTCTGGAAGCTCACAAAAACCAGGCAGTCATGGTCAATGTCCCATGGCACAGCCCATGCTGTGCCCTCAGGTCAACTGAGCCAGAGTCTCCTCAGAGCCTGCTCAGTGTTGGACATGGTGGTGGGCTCTGGGCAGGGGAATCAGGGACTACAGCCCTGAGCAAGGGTCTTGGAGGAACCATCAGGACCTGTGAAGTCGGTGCTGCTTGTCACTGTCAGGCAGTCAAATAGTTTTCCATCTGAGAGAGTTCATTGCAGACATGGTGTTCATGACTGCCTCTAGATAAACTGAGTGCATTCGAAGTCATTAAGAAAAATGACATTTTAATCCCACTTGTAGTTGAGAGGGCAGGCTCACACAGCTGCCTGACTAACTCTCGCCATCTCTTCCCGAGGGCTGCATGTTCATCATGCTGGGACCCCTGGCCCAGCTGCCTTTGAGGACGTTCAAGGCCTGGGTAGCCAGTAATAAGCCACAGCTCTGAGACCTGACCGAGTATTACTGTGAGACTCTAATGTTGCTGTTTCCCCTTCCTGAGGGTCCTGTGTGGCCCATCCTCTTCCTCCACCCCTTAAATAGTTCTGCTGCTGAAGGACCACTGCTGTACCTTTCAGCATAGTCACTGCTGCTATACTGGGCATCAGACACAGGCTCACACAGCCAACAGTGCTTTCTCGTATTTCTTTAGCGAATACATCATCTCCTTTTGCCTCGTGGGCATTGCAAATCTTCCCTCCTAAAAGCTGATTGATGCAGGATTGGGGAGGTGGGTAGGTTTGGTTTAGGGTCCCTGACCTCAGGATGCAAGTTGGAGGAGCCCTGTACCCAGGCAGCAGGGCAGTGTGAGGGCACAGGTGTTTGGCTAAGATGCTGCCCATCCAGGACACCAAAGGGTGTGTTACCAAGGTGATGAAGGCCATTGGTCAATCTCCCAGGAACATCTCTCTCTCTCTGTCTTTCTCATCACGCTTTTGTCACCTGCTCTCACAGCCTCCCAAACACAGGCACTCTCTCTCTCTGTAACTCCTGATCACGTGCTCACTGTATGTTTAGCGCAGGGAAAGCCACTTTCCTGTCCCTACTGATAAAATAAAGACTTTGAACTAGAGATTCTCAGAAGGACTTTTTGCCCTGACAGTTAATGTTTCCACGACTTTGCTTTCTTTCTTTCTTTCTTTCTTTCTTTCTTTCTTTCTTTCTTTCTTTCTTTCTTTCT